>NC_086103.1:160556753-161215503 GCF_963921235.1 Mobula hypostoma
GGTTATATTATTGATAACAGAGTAAATGAACCAATGGGTGTCCATGTTATTCTTTCTTGGGGTGATATGCTGTCTCATATGGCTGGGAACCAGGGGGTTTTGGCGGGGAGTCAGAGGAGAGACCGTGAGGACGACGGACGTGCTGTGAGTGCGCTGCTCGATCACTTTGGGTGGTCCCGAGCTGCAAGTCGAAGGGATCAGAGTGGATCGCAGGGGGAAGAAAGAAGGTCCTGAGCTCCAACTGTGTGCGCATGAAGAAATTGAACTTTGATAAGTCTGGCGCTTTTTTTTTCATGCCCTTTTGTATTGTACCTCTATTAGTCTCATAGTCCTAGTAAGATTTATAAAGTGTAATTTGTAAAACGTACATTGTGTGCTGGCGGATGATTGATGTTTGAAGCTGAATCAGGTGGCATTTGCACAGCAACCGGCGTAACCGGGAGACAAGGTTGGGCTGCGGACGGGGTTTCCCCTAGATAAATACGAGCCAATATAGCTGAGCGTTACACTTGCCTGACCCATCTTTTCTCAGAAAGTAACCCATGCATTCTAGATTTATTAGGCGTTGGTCTAATAAACCTTCCCAGAGCTGTTTCCAGTGCATTAACGTCAGTCCTTAAATAAGAAGACCGATAGCCTACTCAGTAGCTCAGATGTGATTCTCACCAATACCTACTTCCCTCATTTTGTATTCAATTCTCCTCCCAACGTACAAAAATGTTTGGTTAGTTTTCTTGGCTAGCGTGCAGGTACAGCAAATAACTAAGAAAGCCAACAGAACAGTTTTGTACATTGTGAACCATACAGACAGAGATCTAGATGCCTCTGCAACCTTTCATCGTTTAGATAATATATATTTTGGAATTTTACTGCCAGAAAAGATAGTACGGGTGGCATTGATTTTCTACACCATAGTTAATGCCCCTCATTAAAGGAGTCTGTCCTTTGTGATCCTTTTCCCACTTGCGAAATGACATCAACACCCAAAATCTGTCTCCAGCAACGTGTTCATCAGTTTCCTCTGAATGACGACTGGCACTCATATAACAACCATCAATAACACTGAATAAAACACAGAAGCTTAATTTAAAGGACCAGACATTTTGCCTCTGCATTCATAGGCAGAGTGCTGATTCTTTGAGGAGAAACAATCTCAAGTAAGCCCTCACAAATTGATCCATATCAGAATTATTGCGAGAACATGACAAGTGCTCATGCGGCTGATTGATCGCACGGTGACGTAATTGGGCCTCCTATGTGTGGGAGGCACTCTCTTCTTGCGTGGGCTTTGGAGTGTGCGCGGTTTTGTCTCGGCGGGCCCGGTTTCTCACTCCCGCACTGTATGTTGCCAAGCGAGTATTGTGGCTAACGTGGCTTAGTAAAATCTTTTAATCCTATTAACTCTGTTGTTTTGCTGGCGCATACGTAACCCAAATTGGAACCCAGTCACTACCCCCTCAAATTTTAGCAGTCAAAAATGCTGAAGTTGAGAAGTGGATGAGAAATCAAATGAGAAATAAATGGACCATAGAAAACATCTTACAAAAGGGGGAGTTAGTACCCAATATCTTACCCACAGAGCACCGCCCTTGTATTTACAGCTTCTAAAGGAGCCCTATCTATACAAGGTAGTCCTCAGTCACATTTGTGACCCCGGAAGGCTGCACTATTCTCAAAGTTATCTTCATGATCAAATACTTGGTGCTATTATCCTTCCAGGTTGTATCAGCTAATATACTCCATGTGTAATACTGTGGTGCTCACTGCCATAACGTGGGTCTAAAAATCCTCATGTGCTGTGGTGACAAACCTTCAGTGTATGGTTGATACCGGTTCGGTAGAGTTGGCAGGAACATCTAGAACATTAAAAACACCAGAAAGTTTTTGACCAGAATAAGCCATTGGGCCGCACAAGGCTTGCCAATTTCCTATTCACATAGTGTGCAGAAACAACTACTGAGTTTGGATTTGTAAGTCTCTAAGGTACTACTCTCAACTACACAACTAGGTAGTTTGTTCCATGAGTCCACAACTTACTGTGTAAAGAAATGCTTCCTGATGTTGGTGTGAAATCGCCCCACAACAACTCCCTATCTGAGGGCCCATGTCATTGTCGCTGGATTAATTTTGAAGTAGCAGCTGGCAGCCACCTTACTTACATCCTTGCTTTCCCAGATTCCAGGCATTTGGAGAGAGCGTTCACATCTTTACAAAAGCCTCCCTTGGCAACTTCTTACACAAGGAAGGTGCATCTTGCATATATTGATGTTAAACGGCTTCTGTTGGTTTTTAGTAAGCATTGGCTGCCAAGTCCCCATTATTAATTCCTGTCAACACTCCCCAGTAATAGGAAGAGTGCTGCTTGAAGAGTGGTGTGACCCTTTAAGAACTGCTTCCTGAGGTCAGAGCTGTGAGGTCATGAGGTTGTGACAGGCGAGCAACAACTTGGGTTTCAGTTCTCACAGAAGCCAATCGGACTGCTTTCAAACAGATGGCAACAAATCTTGCAGTCTTTCAGCTTTCCGAACCATTTCAGGAGCCTGATGGTTGAAGAGTAATAACTATCCCTGAACCTTGTGGTGTGGGACTTGAGGCTTCAGTAGTACTGAGATGATAATTAGGAGAAATAGTAAGTAATCAGCCCTTAAAGCCACCTTTGCCATTCTTAAAAATCATGGATGATCTTCTACCTCAACATTATTCCCGCATTTTCTCCATATCCCTTGTTCAGTATTCAGAAATCAGTCCATTTTTGTTTTGAATGGACTGATGACTGTCTGCTGAAGGTGGCTATTCCAAAGATGCACCACCCTATGGATGAAGAAATGTTTTGTTTTTCTAATTTCTGTCTTAGATGACCAAACCCTTATTCTAAGTCTGTGCCTCCTGGTTCTAACAGGAGAAGCATCTTCTCTACACCTGGCCCTTCAAGCCATGTAAGAATTTAGTCATAGTCATACTTTACTGATCCCGGGGGAAATTGGTTTTTGTTACAGTTGCACCATAAATAGTTAAATAGTAATAAAACCATAAATAGTTAAATAGTAATATGTAAATTATGCCAGTAAATTATGAAATAAGTCCAGGACCAGCCTATTGGCTCAGGGTGTCTGACCCTCCAAGGGAAGAGTTGTAAAGTTTGATGGCCACAGGCAGGAATGACTTCCTATGATGCTCTGTTTTGCATCTCGGTGGAATGAGTCTCTGGCTGAATGTACTCCTGTGCCCACCCAGTACCTTATGTAGTGGATGAGAGACATTGTCCAAGGTAGCATGCAACTTAGACAGCATCCTCTTTTCAGACACCACTGTCAGAGAGTCCAGTTCCATCCCCACAATATCACTGGCCTTACGAATGAGTTTGTTGATTCTATTGGTGTCTGCCACCCTCAGCCTGTTGCCCCAGCACACAACAGCAAACATGATCGCAATTTTGTAGGCCTCGGTGAGAGTTCTTCACATTTTAGTAAACTACATGAGGACAGACCACAACCACTCAACTCTGCTTGTGTGGCAAGCGCTCCCTCCCTCCCTGCACCTAATCGATTTGCTGATGTCCATGATTCCACGGGATGCTTTATCCCCTTGAGGTATTTCCTATAACATCATTGTAGTGCTGCACGAGATTGGGAGAAAGGAAAGACATGGTCAGTTTGAAAACATCCCAGTTACAGTCAGATCAACAATAAATAGTGGATTTAATCCACAGAATGTGTGTAGCTAGATATTTTTAGCAGGAGTTGAAATCATAGCGAGATAAGTCTGTACAGGCTGAATGGGACAAAAAATTTATCCTCTGCTGTGTTTATGAAGGATGCAATGTAATAGTGGCCATATGTTGTGCTAGATAATGAAATTCTGTTTCACAGGCTTGCAGGGAGGCAATTTAGAACAAACAGCCTCGACAATATTGGAGTTTAATATAGCCGGCATACATGTTTGCACCACAATACCTTTTAAATAAATCTTTATTGGCTTGTTAGCATGTAGCCATATACTGCTTTTTTTAAAAAATCGATTTGATATTTCCTGCTAGATAGTATGTGGTTTTAATTTTTGTAAAAGTGGAAGGGTGCAGAATGCTGTTTTTATCGAGAGTGTGCTGACAGCCAAGGACTGACCGTAATCCTGAACCTTTGCTGTTCATACATTGCAAATCCAGCAGGTCAGCTGAGGATTCTGGTGGGCAGGAGGACGATGGGTCCTCCCTCCCTCACACTTCACAGCTCTATCAGTACGCCCCCTTGTGGCAATTGCTATTATTCGTACAAAATCTCAGTTGTGCTGGTACAGGGAAGGTAACTGATTTTTGTGCAGTGGTGTAAAATGGACAGGTAGCAATTTAACTGCCTTTCTAATATTTTTTCTTAAATTTTATTGAGATTTTAGCGTAGAGTAGGCCCTTTTGGTCCTTTGAGCCACGGTGCCCTGCAACTCCTGATTTAACCCTAGCCCAATCACGGGACAACTTACAGTGACCAGTTAACCTACCAACTGGTAGGTCTTTGGACTCTGGGAGGAAACTGGAGCACCTGGAGGAAACCCATGCAGTCATGGGGTGGGGGGGGGGGCATACAAACTCCTTACAAGCAGCAGCAGGAATTGAACACAGGTTGACGGTATCGTAAAGCATTTTGCCAACCACGAAGCTACGGTGCCGCCCCATTCCCTTTGTGGGAATCTGCGAGGAACTGGATGAAGAGAGACTGGTATTTAAATTCTACCACCCTGGTGGTGACATGGTACATTAGCGTTCTGATGTTATTTGCCTCCCTCTGCTGCCTGTGAGTGTCTATCCGTTGACTGCAGAATTCCTACAATTTAGAGAGCCTACAAACTCATGGAACACCTCACCATGAACAACCTGGAGGTTCTCCACAGGCAGAATGTTCCTAGTTTAATACACATGAGGTCAAAGCAAAACGAAGAACCTGCATACTTTCTCTTTGCAGCAGAGCAGATTAGAGAGGGATACAACCGAGGTGCACAAAGTTATGAAGAGTTTTGAGGAAGTACAGGGGAAGGAAGTCTTTCCAAGCGTAGGACAGTCAGTCAGCTGAGGCCACAGAGTAAAGATAACTGTGGAATGAAACAGAGGTGAGATAGGTAAGGGTTTTTCAGGCAGCAGGTCATTATGGGATTTGGAATGAATTGCCTTAGAGAACAGTGATAGGAAGTAAATGAAATGTTATAGAGCTGAAGAGTGGTGGTAATTATTAACCCACAGCTCTAACCCTCATATTTACAGTACTTACCACAAATCCTTGATGATGCACTCTATATTAATTCCTCTGTTGACTTTGCAGTTCTCCAAGGATGTATTGGCCAACTCGTACTCTGCATATATTGATAATTTCCTCAATGCCAAAGAAGCTGTGCGATTGGCCAAGGATGCAAAGCCAGCATTTATTAAGTTTCTGGAGGTAAGTGGTAACGCATTGGGCCTGGCAGTGGGTTGGTCTTGTGGACAATGTGGATAAATGTGAGGTTATCCACTTTGGTGGCGAAAACAGGAAAACAGATTATTATCTGAATGGTGGCCGATTAGGAAAAGGGGAGGTGCAACGAGACCTGGGTGTCATTATACACCAGTCATTGAAAGTGGGCATGCAGGTACAGCAGGCGGTGAAAAAGGTGCATGGTATGCTGGCATTCATAGCAAGAGGATTCGAGTACAGGAGCAGGGAGGTTGTACAAGGCCTTGGTGAGACCACACCTGGAGTATTGTGTGCAGTTTTGGTCCCCTAATCTGAGGAAAGACATCCTTGCCATAGAGGGAGTACAAAGAAGGTTCACCAGATTGATTCCTGGGATGGCAGGACTTTCATATGATGAAAGACTGGATCGACTAGGCTTATACTTGTTGGAATTTAGAAGATTGAGGGGGGATCTTATTGAAACATATAAAATTCTAAAGGGATTGGACAGGCTAGATGCAGGAAGATTGTTCCCGATGTTGGGGAAGTCCAGGATGAGGGGTCACAGTTTGAGGATAAAGGGGAAGCCTTTTAGGACCGAGATGAGGAAAAATTTCTTCACACAGAGAGTGGTGAATCTGTGGAATTCTCTGCCACAGGAAACAGTTGAGGCCAGTTCATTAGCTATATTTAAGAGGGAGTTAGATATGGCCCTTGTGGCTAAAGGGATCAGGGGGTATGGAGGGAAGACTGGTACAGGGTTCTGAGTTGGATGATCAGCCATGATCATACTGAATGGCGGTGCAGGCTGGAAGGGCCGAATGGCCTACTCCTGCACCTATTTTCTATGTCTTGCTCTGTGATATACCTGGAAGGGGATTGGACAAGCTTGGTGATGGGGCTGGGAAGGAATTGGTCAAGCATGGAATGGACGTGAAAGCGGATTGGTTAGGCTTAGTGTTGAAGATCAAGTGTGATTGGTCTACTCAGCAGCAGGCCTGCAATGGAGATGGGCCTGGTACAACAGTAGATCCTTTTGGCACCGAATTGGACTGACTCTGTTGTACACATGTCATGACATTCATAGGAATTAAAATCTCTCATGAACATTGTCACTAATGTAGAGGGGAACCAGTCCAATTCTATCTTGCTCCTGTTTGAGCTGTTGTGATTTCAGAACCAACATTTACTTTTCCTTTCTTACCTTGCAGCAAAGCATGAGGGAGAACAAAGAAAAGCAAGCACTGTCTGATTTGATGATCAAACCCGTGCAGAGAATACCCCGCTATGAACTTTTGATAAAGGTAGGATGTGAGAATGAGGTCAAAGCCAATGTTTGGCATTTAAGGGGAAGCCAACTACTTCATAAATGTTCTGAAGTCTAAGGTCTCCTGAGTTAATTCAGAACCCAGTGTAGTTTGTGCATTGTGATATATTTCACTGCAATCACTCCCGGGTTTTAAAATGGACAATGGAAACGCCTTGATCATCTGAAGTTAAATTGGTACATTTGGGGCATCATTCTTCTCTACAAATGCTTAAGCAGTGCTGGACCCTTCCATCTGTGGTAATTTATACTGACGAAAGGACATAACTTGTTTCAGGGTGTCAGTTGACTATTAAGTCATCTGAGGGACTATCTAAGAGCCTTCTAACAGTTCATAGGTGGCCCCACCTCACCAAGAGCTTTAATGTTGTCACAAGAAGTCTTAGAGCAGCCTGAGTGCCAGAAGCCTCACTCCCGCTGGAACGGCTGATTTTAAGGTGAGGTGTAGTGGCTGATAGAGATTATTTTCACTCCAGGCTCAGTTCTGCTATTAATGTGAATGAAATATTTAGAGAGCAGTGAAGTTTTTATCTCAACTGCACTGACATTTTCCACATTATTTATGTGACTCCCCCCTCCCCCCCACCAATGGTGTTACAAGTTGTAATATCTCAAATGAAGTATTTCACCTGTTTGCAAAAATGTTTTGCAAGATTTACACTGATTAGAACATGGTGACATTACAAACTCATAGGTAACAGAGAAACTCCATGAGATTCCTGCTTTCCTACCAGGGATTTTCCAAAGTCAACTTCTATCCATCAGCAAAGGTGGGGATGATAAAAGAAAAACATCCTGGTCCCTAACAGTGATAAATCCACACGGTGTGACATGCCAAGTCATAATCATAGAGAGGTACTACATGGAAACAAGCCCTTCGGCCCATTGAGTTAATTCCAACCATCAAGCACCCACTTGCTACACTAATCCCAACCTAGCCCATTTGCGTCTCCCCACATTTCATTAAATTCCCACACAACTGAACCCCTCTCATCCTTAACCTCTCCCCAGATTCTTCCTCGAGGTACATTGTGCCGTGCCCTACGAACCTGTGCCGTTTTGGGATGTAGAAGGAAATCAGAAGAAACACATGGTGCGCGTGCAAACTACAAACACACACACGCACACACACACACACACACACACACACACACAGAGGAGCAGAGCTCAGAACTGAAACTGAGCCACTGTGCCACGTAAACTCATGAGGAAAATGTCGGCCTTCTGGTGTCAAGGCCCTGAATGCTGAAATTCCTGTTCAAAAGCCTCTAGGCCTCACCATTTCTCTCTGATCTTTAAAACCTACCTCTTTGGCCAATGTTTCGATTCCTTCGTTTTGCTTTACTGTTGTGCACTGAAGACTGACAATAAGCAATCTTGAATTTTGAATTCCTAATACCTCAAGTAACTGAGTATAAGATTTGTTTGATGAAGAGCGTTCTCCTCACAATCCACCTCCTGATTATCGTTTACCTGCATTGCATTTTGTCTGTAGTTTTTACGCTTTATTTTGCATTGTTTTGTTTTTACCTTGTTCTGCCTCAATGCACTGTGTAATTCATTAGAGGTTTTTACGAGAGGTTTGGATAGGCACATGGATGTGAGGAAGATGGAGGGAAATGGACATTGTTTAGGTAGGAGGGATTAGTGTTTGGGTGATTTTGATTTGTTTTTAGCTGGTTTGGCACAACATTGTGACCGAAGGGCTGTTCCTGTGCTGTACTCTTCATTCACCTTTGTACATGTGAAAATATAAACCAAAGGCAATTCAATTCCAATTTAGGCACTTCACGATGTTAAATGCAGATAGTTGTGTTGCTCATTTGCTGTTAAATTAAATGCTATTATCATTCTACTGCAATATTCAGAGAAAGCATGCTGGAGTTTATTTGCTGAAGCCACACCACAAAAGCATTAGAGCAATGGTATTGTGGAGTCCATATCATTGTATCTGTTGGTGCTTGCAATATGCTCCTAAAATCATAGTTATTTATTCAGACTTGTTCACCTGTACAGATCTTAGTGCAGATTATTCCCATTTTACACGGATAAAAAATTTGCCTCAAACATCCTGTTGAACGTAGCAACCCTGATCACTTACGTAAGTGATGAATATTCTGATTTATCGAGGCTGTGATGGACTGGCAGTCCCTGAATACATACCATCAAACTGCAGGGAAGTGACAAGAGGGCCTCATTCCTCTCCCTTGTAGTCTGAACAGGTCTTGTGCCTTTCTTCCATGGCCTTCTGGCCTCTCCTATCAGATTCCCCCTTCTCCAGCTCTTTATTCACCAATCGACTTCCCAACTCTTTACTTCACTCCTCCCCCTCTCTTGGTTTCACCTATCATCCGCTACCTTAAATTTTTTCAAACCCCCCCCCCGCCCCCCATCTTCTTGCTCTGACTTCTTATCTTTATTTTTCTCCAGTCCTGATGAAGGGTCTTGGCCCGAAATGTCGACTGTTTACTCTTTTTCAAAGACGCTGTCTGATCTGCTGAGTTCCTCCAGCATTGTGTGTGTGTGTGTGTGTGTGTGTGTGTGTGTGTGTTTGGACTTCCAGCACCTGCAGATTGGCTCCTGTTTGTGTCGTTTGCACCTGTTTTGGGGTTACTGCAGTATTTCCAAAGAACAGTTGAATTATTTGGTAGGTGCGCCAGATATGGATGCTAAGTGGTGGCATTTTACGGTGAATGTACAGAGTAACTGATATGTCCAGTGCTCCATTGTAAACACAGTTGTGAGTATTCTGCAGTCTTGAAAGATGTAGCCATAGAGCAAAGAAACATTTGATTATCAGGCTCCAAAATTTTACTGGTACAGGAATATTGTCTATGGATTAAAGGCTTTGAAAGTTGAATTGCAGAGTCACTGTGGGTTTATGAAAGGGAAATAATGTTTGATTGACATACTGAACTTCTTTGTGGATATGACTAACAGAATAGACAAAGGGAATCAGTGGATATATTTAGCTTTTTAGATGACTTCCAATAAAATTTCAAACTAGAGATTGGTGAACAACATTTGAGCATTTGGAAGTGGGGTTGCGGTAATATATTGGTATGGATTGAGAAGGGGTAAACAGACATAGGAAGAAGAGAGTAGGAAAAAGCCGGCTTGTTATGACCACTGACGCACTGTGGAGATCAGGGCTTGGGTTTCCTGTTCACGGTACATTGCAACGATTTGTCTGAGAGGACCAAATATCAGTTTTCTCCAAGGTTTCCAAACATGGTTGTATTGTGAGTGGGTCGGAATTTGTAAAGAAGGTTCAGGGGATATGGATGAGCTAAATGAGTGGGAGGGAACACGGCAGATTGAAAGTAATGTGGAAAAAATGTGAAAATGAAAAAAAAAGTTAAATGCGATTGGAACATGTTGCTACCCAAGGGACATGGGCATTCTTGTATAGAGCAACAGAAAACTTAACGCACAGGGTTAGCTAGTAATTAGGAAGGTAAACTTATGTGGGTTTTGTTATGAGAGAATTTGAGTATGGGTAGAAGAAGGGAGATAGATAGTGTATTGTCATATACATTAGGGTGCAATGAAATTCCTTGTTCACATGAAGCTCATAAAGTAAAGAGAATCCATGGTAATAATAACTACAAATGACAAATCCAAAACAGCGCAATGGGTCAAAGATTGCACTGCAAAAAAAAACACACTTAAATTACATCATGGGAATAAGTGAGAGGTCAAGTTCAAGTTGAACTTGGGAAGAGAAGAGACAAACAACAGGAATTCTGCAGATGCTGGAAATTCAAGCAACACACATCAAAGTTGCTGGTGAACGCAGCAGGCGAAGCAGCATCTGTAGGAAGAGGTGCAGTCGACGTTTCAGGCCAAGACCAGAAGAGACAGATGTATTTGGTTCAAGAGTCTGATAGCAATAGACAACAAGCTGTTCTTATGCTTGGATATCTGCAATTATTTAAGATCTTGGTGAAAGCTCATCTGGAGTGTTGTGTGTGGATGGTCTCAAGGATAGATTCAATCAGTCAAAACTGTTCAGAGGAATTCAATGAAGATGCACTAAACTGGTTCTTGAGATGGAAGGTTGCCATGTGAAGCGAGACTGAGTAAACTCTGCCTGTATTCTTTAAAGGAACAAGATCCCCTCAAATTCTTACAGTGCTTGACAGGCTGTTTACAGAGAAGATGTTTCTGCTGGTGAGGGGTCCCAAACTAAGGGATCACAGTCTCCGAGTAAGGGGAAGGCCAATTAGACACAGATGTCTCTATTTCCAGATGGGCCAAAGAGCCTTTTTCTCTGCTTTAGAGCTTTATGACTTTGAGACAGCGGTTAGCAAACCTTTGGAACTCCGTAACCCGGGGGGCTTTAGAGTCTCGGTCACTTTGTTTAAAACCGAGTATTAGATAAGGCAGGGAAAGGGAGTTGAGCTGAAGGAGATGTGATAAAGATGACGACTGATGGAGCAGATTCAAAGGACTAGATGACCTGCTCCTGCCCCTAATGGTTAGTTACTCAACTAACTACAGCATCTACAACCCTGCCACCCAATTCAACCCAGGCTTCAAAACAATAAATAGCAAACACCTGTGCACTCTTCATACTGGCTTGGTAACTTTGTTCAGACTTAAAATCCTGAACACTATTGGGTAAAGGAGTTCCCCTTTGCTGGACACCAGACTGTCTGACTGCCCAGGTGCCTGCTGTTCTTATTTCCTCAGAATTCTCTCGGTAATCTCCCTTGGTGATTTGTCAGGAAGCTGGTTTGTAAGATATGGTTACCTCTCTTCCCCACTTTGGGAATTAGATATGGAAAAGCCCATTCCTGCCACTTTCAAAATGTACAGGGACCTCGCTGGCTCGGGGACAAGTATGTGTCCAGAGATCCCCATTGCTTCTTTCAACTCAGAAGGTGAGCCTTAATATTCCACTATGGTTCAGTCAGGCTTAATAAAAGTCTTTCTTGTTTGTAATCCTGCTTTAATTTGCACTGGTTTAAAGCATGACACTTAAATGTAATGGTCCGGAAATTAATAACAACCAATGCAACCTTTTGGTGCACTGGGTGACAGAATTTTACTTAAAAGCAGCCAGGAAAGTAATGAGTGTTTCACAAAGGGTGCCAAATTGGTTCCAGGTCCTTCATGTGCATGCTGTGTGTACTTGTGATCACACTTGGCTGGCATATTGGTGCTTGTTAGAATGTCACATGCTGCAGCCTCTATTACGCAGGTGTGGCCTCGCTGGTGTTGGTTCACGCAGAGGTAATCCTTGTATGGAGTACAGGAGGAATCGATTAGAGAACTTACCTGGTCCACTATTCCTGGTTTTAATACGTGCATTCTCCTGCATATATTGAAAGGCCTGGGTAGAGTGGATGCAGAGAGAATGTTTCCTATGGTGGGGGAGTCCAAGACCAGAGCGGCAGCCTCAGAGTACAGTGACGTCCCTTAGGACAGAGATGAGGAGGAATTTTTAAAGCTAGAGGGTGGTGAATCTATGGAATAGAATACACTTAAAGCAGAGGTTGGTAGGTTCTTGATTAGTATGGGCATCAAAAGTTACGGGGAAGGCAGGAGAATGGGGTTGGGAGGGATAATAAATCAGCTGTGATGGAATGGCGGAGCAGACTCGATGGGCAAAATTGCCTAATTCTGCTCCTGTGCCTTATGGTCTGGTCCCCTTATGGTTTTATCCCAGGACTTTGCACCGCCATATTTTCCCCTCACACGGGGTCTCATTCAAGCTGCTCCCATTTCCCTACTGTGACCTTGCCCACCTCCTCACTGCACCCTACATCTTCCCACCTGAAGATCCAATACCCCATCCCCACTAACCCCATACTCCAGCTCTGTCCCCACAACCTATCACCCGATATCCTCCAACGTGACGATGGAGCCAGCAGAGGAGAGAAAATAGTTTTGAACACACAGCCTGTTCTACTTTGCAGAATATTGCAGAGGAGTCCCCGAACACAAGGCATGTCATGGTCTCCGGCACATTGTTTCTTAACATGACACTTGGAACATAAAGCAATTTCTGGCCAGTTTTCTCCTACTTACTTAAAAAAGATGAAAGACAAACTTTATTTCTCACATGTACATTGAAACATTGAAATGCATTATTTGCATCAAATCAAATCAGCGCCCGGATGACATCCACGCGGTCATGGGAAGAACGTACAAACTGCTTACAGGCTGCGGCAGAATTGAAAGCCGGTCGGTGATCACTAGTGCTGTAGACTGGTGGTGGTGCTAACCACTATGCTACCATGCGCCCCCCCCGCCCCCCCACCCCCACCAATGTGGAAAGTAACAGTTCTCCGAGAATCATGCAGTTAAACCCTCCTAACATTGCAAGCTGATGTTGGAAATACCTTTATGGAAAATGCCTAAGGTGATGCAGAAATAAGTATTGCACACTTACAGATAAAGATAAGATAGTGACAAGCAAGTCTTTGACTCTCCAAATTAAAATTGCCAAGAGGGGGATTTTCATTTGAATCTTTATCCGGCCAGTAACGTGTTGATGAGCTGCTCAAGAGACTGCTGTATTAGAATCTGCAGCCCCATCACCATCTTGTGATTCAAATAGCCAGTTTTTTTTAAAAAAGGCTTTAATTTTACAGTAGCTTTTTGGCTAATGGTGGTCCTTGGAGAAAGAACAAACTTGACCTTTGACCTCTGACCTCTAACATTTTGTCTCCAAAGGACCTGGAAGATTATCCTCAGTTCCAATCTGAATTGAAGCTCCTTCTTCTCCCTGAGAGATCAAGATAGGTATTCATTCACAGCATTATTCCTCTTTCGAATCAGTGATTCAACAATAATGTTCTGCCAGCAATCCAACCACAGTTTCCCACATGAGAACATGGGATCAATCAGGTCACAAAAACAAATGTAATTGAAGATGAATGTATTGAAACTCTCTACGAACGAGCTTGCCAACACTGATACGTGATCGCCAACCAGTTAGAATATTCAGATTGAAAGGAATGTATAGCAAAAACCCCCTTAAGTACATATAGAAACATAGAATCTGTTAAGTTTGTATGCATGTGAAGACTTGAACCGAATGGTATATAAGGAGAGCGCTCTCATTGCATGATCAATCAGAAGCAGAACAGATGGGTGTCTATTGAAATCTAGTCTCTAGTTGTCAAGTAAAGCCATTAAGGTTTATGAATGTGTACCAGAATGAATTAAAGTCTCTGGCTGAGTACATTTGATATCTGGGATTGGTCTGGAATCTGTTCAGAAAAAATGTGGTGACAGAATTTTATGCTGTCTCTGCATTTTCCCATTCACAACATTAATCCCACTATTAGCTGGTTGTGGCTTTTTACCAACCGTGGTGGTCCATCTGTGTGGTCCACTTTCTCGTGAGCAATGTACTGGCGACCCTCTGTAGGTCCTGACGTCTGATCGTTCCTCTCAGGAAAATGGCCCTTCCCTTTCCTTCCCTTCTGTGTTCCCCCTTCAACAAAAGAACTCAGCAAGTGGTATGACCTTCATTCAATGTTTGACTTTACCCTAAGTGAGTTTATTTTACACCCCCTCCAATGTTAGCACATAGAACATCACAGCACAATACATGCCCTTTGACCCACCATGTTGTGCTAACCTGTTAACCCGTCTCTCTCACATAGCCCTCTGTTTTTCTCTCATCCATTTGCATATCTAAGTGTCTTTTAAATTATCTTAATATATTTGGCCTGCCGAAGGGCTTCAGCCCGAATCGTTGACTGTACTTTTATCCATAGATTCTGCCTGGCCTGCTGAGTTCCTCCAGCATTTTATGTGTGTTGTTAATATATTTGCCTCTGCCATTTTGCATCCATGGCACTGTGTTCCACACACCCTCCACTCTCTGTTTTAAAACTTTACCTTTGACCCTTTTACTTTCCTCTAGTCACCTTAAAATTATGACCCCCCTCATGTTGGCCATTTCCACCCAATATGGCTATCCACTCAATCCATGTCTCTTAACATTTTGTACACCTCTGTCAAGTCAGCTGTCATTCTCCTTCAGTCCAAAGAGAAAAGCCCTAGCTTGCTCAGCTTATCCTCTTAAGACATGTTCTCCAATCCAGGCAGCATCCTGTTAAATTTCCTCTGCACCCTCTCTAATGCTTCCACATCCTTTCTATAATGAGACGACCAGAACAGAACAGAATATTCCAAGTTCGGTCTAACTAAAATTTTATAAAACTGCAACATTACGTCATGGCTCTTGAACTCAGTCCCCCACCTAATGAAGGGCAACACACCATATGCCTTCTACCCTACCCTACCATCCTATGAAACAACTTTGAGGGTCTTTGGACATGGTCTGCAGATGACAGAAGACATTGCATGACTGATAGGATGTATTGATACTGTGCAAAGCAGGCAAATTCAATTCCATTATTTCAATAAAGGCTCTGGCGAATTATAACCTGTAACATGGAGCGATCCAGACGTTGGATTTTTTGACAGGTAGAAATGGATTGTTCCTGAGCAGAGGCGATAATGAAGTCTTTCACTGAGTAAAGCGCAGGTCCCAGCACACCTTTAGAGTACTGACAGATCCCGGATCCTGGATCCCGGATCCCCCTCAGGCTGAAAACTTTGCCTGCCGAGCCTCCCTCAGGTTAAACTTGGTTAAAAATGCAAATAGCTGGATAAAATGACTAGGAGCAATCAATTGCCAGGAGCATGGTGGATGGAGCTTTTTAAATTTGTTTTAATTGTTAAGTTGGCGCATGTGCGTGAGAGAGAGGCAGAGGGAGAGACAGAGAAAGAGAGAATTTTATCTTCAAAAGTTTTTATCTATAAATTGATAATTTTATGAACATTGGTGATTTTGACATCCACAAACATCGAATTGCACTGACTCTTCTGACAGCTGGAATGTTGGAACCTGGAGCACAAGACAGAGCACTGGAAGAACTCAGCCAGTCAGGCAGTTTCTGTGGAGGCAAAAAGTTGTAAGTGGTGAGTCCAGATGCAGACTTTCGACCCAGAATATTGGCACATACATCTTTCCTCCACAGATGCCGCTTGACCAACTGAGCTCCCCCATCGCGTGTTCATTTTTTTTTTGTTCTTGACAGCCGGTGTGTCTTGAGGGCGTGGCCTCACC
The DNA here is from genome assembly GCF_963921235.1 of Mobula hypostoma. Classification (NCBI taxonomy): domain Eukaryota; kingdom Metazoa; phylum Chordata; class Chondrichthyes; order Myliobatiformes; family Myliobatidae; genus Mobula; species Mobula hypostoma. The sequence goes on from NC_086103.1 coordinate 160,572,595, forward strand.
AGCTGTCAAAGTCATTGTCTCAGCACGGCCAGCTACTTGCTCTGGGAGAAGCCCTGTGCTGCCCTGAGCCCGGCAGTGTGCTGGGTAAGGAAGTCCCAGGGTAAGAATTCCTCTGGCAGATGCAGGATGCTTCAGCGTCTCGCGGCCAACAGCCACATTGTCAACTGTGCAAAGTGTTTCGGCTACAGGCATCTCAACACCAGACAGGGATCAGACTGACATGAAGTGTTAACCTGGCAACTAAGGATAAATGATGGACAGCTGTAAACTGACTCTCATGGTCAAGTATGAAAGGTGGATGGAAAGCCAAGAGTGGACCAATTGACTTGGTTTAAATTACACACACTGTCAACTTTCTCCTCCCAATATATTAGAGGCAAAACATTAAGAAGAGAAAGCTTTTGCTCTGTGTAAAACAATTGGCTCAGAAGACTGTTGGGAATTCTCCAGGAAACTGCATGGAACACTTCAGAGTTAAACCGTAAGCGAAAATTACTCAACCCCTCCATCTGCCTTTCACTCTCATGTGCTGGTCCTTTTGATAGACTTTGGGAAATTCCATCTATCTCATGCACTGAGGTAGAAATCTAGCTCGGTTTCAGCACTGATAATCCTGGCATCCACGGATGTCTGGAAACAACTGGGTGGTCCAAGGCTCATTTGCTCACTTCTTGGGCATGTGGGACAGCCACCTAATGGTGGCTCTTACACTTGACTGATAGAGGGTCCAGAGTCTGTTTTAAGGTTATGTGGCTGTTCCCTGAGGTAAAGGTGTTGGGCTTATTTAGCTTAGGGTTTAAAGAGTGGCTTTAGAGTTGTCCGCAATCCTTTAGGAGATTCAGGTGCAGAAGATGATAAGAGGCACAGAGCGAGTGGGTCGCCAGAGACTTTTCACCAGGATGGAAATGGCTAATATGAGGGGGCATAATTTCAATATGACTGGAGAAACATATGGGGGCATCTCAGAGGTAAATTCTTCACACTAAGAATGGAGAGGGCATGAAGTGCCTGCCAGGGTGTTGACAGAGGCACAAACATTTGGGACATTTAAAAGGCACTTACATAGGCTCATGGATGATAGAAAAATGGAGGGCTCTGTGGGAGGGAAGGGTTCAATTCATCTTAGAGTAGGTTAAAAGGTCAGCAAACATGGACCGTAGGGCTTCTACTGTGTTGTAATGTTTTATGATCCATTTTCTAAGATCTATAATTATTATCTTTATTGATGTAGGACCAAGAAGAATAGAATTGGGTCTTGGTGTTCTTCAGCCCTGCTTTCAATTACCAATCACTGCTGAAGGTTTAGCTGCGTTTATGCGTGTGACAAAGTATGGTGGTGTGTTGTACCCAGTCACTATTAGCAGCATGCTGTCACCTCTACTAAATAGGAGCCAGTTGATGTACAAGAAGTTAGTTTCCCAGTGTTGAATCCTGTTCCTCAAGAGCCTCTGAACTTGTCAAGTTAGACCATAAGACATAGGAGCAGAATTAGGCTGATCCTGGACCCCACCCAACCTGATACACCTGCCTTCTCACCATAATCTTTGATGCCCTGACCAATCAGGAAACAAAATTTTCTCTTTAAATATACCCATGGTCTTGGCCTTTAGAGCAGTCTGGGTAGAACATTCCACAGATTCACTACTCTCTGGTGAAAAAAATTCCTCCTTACCTCTGTTCTAAAGGATCACACCTCAATTTTGAGGCTGTGTCCTCTAGTTCTGGGCATCCTCTCCACATCCACCTTATCTAGTCCTTTCAACATTCAGTCGGTTTCAATGAGATCCTCCCACAAGCTTCTAAGTTCCAGTGGGTACAGGCCCAATGCTGCCAAACATTCCTCATATGCTAACCCCTTCATTCCCAGAATCATCCTCGTGAACCTCATCTAGACTTTCACCAGTGACAACACATCCTTTCGGAGATATGGGGTCCAAAACTATTGACAATACTCCATGTGCAGCCTGACTAGTGTCTTATAAAGCATCCGCATTATTTCCTTGTTTTTTAATATTCTATTCCCCTTGAAATAAATGCCAGCATTGCATTTGCCTTCTTTACCACAGACTCACCCTGTAAATTAACCTTCTGCGAGTCTTGCACGAGGACTGCTGAGTCCCTTTGCACCTCTGATGTTTGAATTTTCTCCCCATTTAGTTAATAGTCTGCACTATTGTTCCTTTTATCAGAATGCACTATCATACATTTCCCAACACTGTATTCCATTTGCCACTTTTTTGCCCATTCTTCCAATTTGTCTAAGTCCCACTGTAAACGCATTCCTTCCTCAGAACTACCTACCCCTCCACCTATTTTCATATCATCTGCAAATTTTGTCACGAAGCCATCCAGTCCACTATCTAAATCATTGACAAACAATGTGAAAAGTAGTGATCCCAATACTGACCCCTGAGGAACACCACTGGTCACTGGCAGCCAACCAGAAATGGCCCCGTTTATTCCCACTCACTACCTTCCACCTATCAGCTATTCCGCTCTCCATGACAACATCTTTCCCGTAACGCCGTGGGATTTTATTCAGCTCTCTTAGTGTAAAGTTCAGCTTTGCTATCTAGTACAACAGTGGCTGATCGTCATCTCTGTATGATTTTTCTGCAGTGATCCCATTTCCTTTCATACTCCTGTTATCTATACATCTCTCAAACTCAGTCTTGAGAATGGTTCAGCTTCTGAACATCTGCAGCATCCTTGGGTTGTGAACTCAAGATTCAAGGATTCAAAACACATTTATTATCAAAGAATGTATAATTTATGCACCATGAAATTTGTCTGCTTACAGGCAGCCACAAAACTCCGAGCGTTTACTAATCTCGGGTGAAGAAATTTCTTTTCAGCTCTTACCTCACAGCCTGACTTGTGACGTTGCACCTTACTGTGCTCGCAGAACTGCACATCGACTAGGACTTCGGCCACAAGGAAGCAGTATCAATCACCAAGGGCCCCTAACATCTCTTCTTGTTGTTGCCATTTGGAAGGAAGTGCAGGCGTTTTATGTCCTACACTACCAGATTCAGCCATCAGTCTCCTGAACCGTCATGGATAACTTCACTCACTTTAACACTGAACTGATTCCACAACCTACGGACTCGCTTTCAAGAACTCTACAGCTCACCTTCTTTGTATTTATTTATTTTTATTTGTCTTCTTTTGCACATTGGTTATTGTCACTCTTTCTTTGTGTGTAGTTTTTCATTGATCCTGTTGTATATTTCTGTCTACAGTGAATGCCACAAGAAAAAGAATCTCAGTGACATATATGTGCTTAGATAATAAACTTACTTTGAACTTTTTCTGTCACTGTCCTCGCATTTTGTATGTATTGCTCACACTTTATTCTGTACTTGGTTATTGTTTTATCTTGTACCAGCTCTATGCACCGTAGTAATGAACTGATCTATATGGACGGTATGCAAGACAAGTTTTTTCACTGTACCTCAGTACACATGAAACTAATAATAATAATAAACCAATAAAGCTGTATCTTGGACATCCGCCCTCACCCCATCTTCCCATTGTCTTAACAGATATAGAGTTTCTCTTGTTCTCAGTGACCACCCCATGAGCCTCTGCATTCAGCACACCATTCTCCACAACTTCCACCATCTTTAACAGGATTCTACCACCAAACACATCTTTACCTCTACCCTCCACCCCCACTCTCTGCCTTTCATAGGGTTGGCTCCCTCAGTGATTCCCTTGTCCATTTGTCCCTCCCATCTGGCACATACCCCTGCAAGTGACCAAAGTGCTACACCTGCCCATTTACCTCCTCCCTCGCTTCCATTCAGGGCTCCAAACAGCCCTTCCAGGTGAGGCAGCACTTAACCTGCACATCTGTTTGGGTCATCCACTGTACTGAATTTCCAGGTGGCCAACTATTTGAATTCCTATCCCCATTCCCAAAGTTGGTCCATGCCTCCTTTTTCGCCTTGATGAGGCCCCCTCAGGATGGAGGAGCAACACCTCATACTCCAGCTAGGTAGCCTCCAACTTGGTGACATGACATGGATTTCTCCTTCTGGGGTAAAAATTTTCCTTCCCCTTTCCTCTTCTTCTATTCCCCAGTCAGGCTTATCCCTCACCTCAGCTGCCTATCACCTCTGTATGTTACCCCTCCTTCTTCCCTTTCTCCCATGATCCACTCTCCTCTCTTATCAGACTCCCTCATCTCCAGACCTTTACCTTTCCCACCCACAACACGCTGGAGGAACTCAGCAGGTCGGGCAGCATCCGAAGATTTAGACTTCTTCAGGGTAGGCATACCTTGAAGAGACTTCGCAGTGGAGTAGTGAATCGTAAGCACAAAATACTCTGCAGACACTGGGGTCAAAGCAACACTCACAACACGCTGGAGGAACGCAGCAGGTCGGGCATCCGACTCACCCACCCACCTGGCTTCACCTATCATCTTCTTGATAGTCCTCTTTTCCTCCCCTCACCTTTTTATTCTGGCGATTTCTCCCTTCCTTTCCAGCCCTGAGGAAGGGTCTCAGCTGAAACATCGATTTGAGGTTAAAGGATGGATGTGGAATAAAATGTGCACAGACATATAAATACCAGTATGTATTTACAAAGTAAACAGCATTATAAAACATCACTGCACATTCTTACAAAACTCAAGAGAACACTAATTCAGACTGCTTAACAGGGCAACACACAACAAACCCAACACCCCACAGATTAACACGTGAACATTTTCTGCCGACTTCCTAAATATACCAGTGACCAATTTTAGACAAGCACAGGCCCTAAGCAAATCAAAGGGTAGCCTTTGAAACACATGGGGTTCAGAAAATGAGGGCTATTAATTTTTTCCCCCGTGTCTCATGGCTCCAGCCTGATATAAAGGCAATGACATTGACAAGGGCAAATCCCAGGCTCTGTAAGGACAACTAGTGCTGTGCCTTGTATATGGAACAAGATTCCAAAGACTGATAACCTGCAGAAGATTTCTCTTCACTCGGTGCCATGATAGCATAGTTGTTAGTGTGACACTGTTACATATCGGGACGTTCCAGAGTGCAGAGTTCAATTCCAGTGCTGACTGTAAGGAGTTTGTACACTCTCCCTCTGAACCGAGTGGGTTTCCTCCAGATCCTTTGGTTCCCTTCCGTGGTTCAAAGAGATACCAGTTAATAGGTTGGTTGGTCATTGTGAATTGTTCTGTGATTAAGCTGGTGTTAAATACTGTAGGTGGGAGCCCAAGAGTCTGGTCTTTTACTTTAAACGAGGCAGGCACATATCACATGGTAGCATCATGACATATACACTTCATGTATTTTTACATATAACCTGTCGTGAATTATTTAAATAAACAAGAATACTTAGTGAAACAATATTACTCAAATAATACTGAAATATTAAATGCGCAACATGCATTATCTCTAAATAATAAACAAAAGAAAGGTGTGGATTCTTTAACTGCTTCTGATGTTGATCAGAAAGTCGATACATTCGGCTACTGCACGTTACCAGAAATTTCTCTCAGCATCCATTTCTGCATTAAGAAAAATGAGTACGTGTGTGAAAATATTTCCTGGCAAGAGAACTGAGACAGTTCGACACTGCATGGACCAAGAATTTTCTTCCGAATATGTTTCCCTTCAGCTCTAGTAACATAAAGGCTGGAATTATTACCAAGCAGAGCTGTCTATTTCAGCACCACATGTAATGGAACGTAAACTTTTCCCAGATTTAAGTGCAATATTCCCAAAACATTTGTATGGGCAGCACCCAGAAGCACAGCTGGTAGAAATGCTTCCTTGCGATTGCAGTGACCTCAGCTGATTGCCAACTTCTGAAACTCTGTGTTAGTGTTTGTAATTCCCCTTGTTTCTGCAAGCATTTTTCTCTGGATCCCAAAAATATTTGGCTCGATAGGCTAACAGGCTGCAGTAAAAATTACCTTTGATGTGGAGGTGAGTGGTAGAATCCTGGGGGATGTTGGTGGAAAGATTTGAGGAATATAATGAGATTAGTATAAATGGGTATTTGATGGCGAGCTGAGACCGGATGGGCCGATTGGCCTGCTTCTGGAGTTGCTTCTGAAGAGACCATAAATTCTGCTGTGCAGGGATTTGCTGCTTTCATTTGCAAGTGCAAATGTAACACTAGCTATGGGCATATCATACAAAATATTTTACCTGTTGATGTGACTGGCTCGGTCTCAATATCTGAGGGCACCGCTTCAGTTTCTTGTTGACTCCAGGTGCGGAGAAAGTTTCAGATTTGCACTTCGGGGTAATTTTATAATCTGGCTCGACTCAACCCTGACCAACAGTATGTTCTGTTAGCAGCAATGTGTGGTTAGAATTTACATTACTTGGCAATAATTTCTTGTGAGCAAGAGCAAGCATTTGGATGCTGGGGAGGGTGTTGGGGGAGGGGTGATAGTGTAGTGTGCACAGTGCCAGAGATCTGGGTTCAATATTGGTCACAAATGCTGTCTGCGTGGAGTCAGCATGTTCTTCGTGACCTCAAGGGTGTCCGCTAGAAACTCTCGGTTCCTCCTACACCCCATAATTGTGCAAGTTAATAGGTTAATTGGCCACTGTGAGTTGTCCCTTGTGACTTAGTGTATCTGAGGGAGGAATTGATGGGGATGTGAGAAGATGAAAAAATGGGACTCTTGTAAATGGTGGTCAGTATGGACTGTCTGTGCCAAAGGGCATGTTTCCCATGAGGTATCTTGCCATGACGATATGAAATACAATGTGAGGAAATGCATGGTCATGCACTTTGGTAGTAGAAATAAATGTGCAGACTATTTTCTAAACGGGGAGAAAATCCAAAAACCTAAGATGAAAAGGAACTTGGGAGTCCTTGTGCAGAACATCCTGAAGGTTAACTTGTAGGTTGAGTCAGTGGTGAGGAAGGCTAATGCCATTCATTTCAAGAGTTCTAGAATACAAGAGTAAGGATGTGATGCTGAGGCTTTATAAGGCACTGGTGGGGCCTCACTTCGAGTATTGTGAACAGTTTTGTGCCCCTCAAAAGATGTGCTGGCATTGGAGAGGGTCCAGAGGAGGTTCGCAAGGATGATTCCAGGAATGAACGGGTTGTCATACTGGGTCTGTACTCGCTGGAATTCAGAAGGATGAAGGGGGATCTCACTGAAACCTTTCGAATGTTGAAAGGCCTAGACAGAATAGATGTGGAAAGGATGTTTCCCATGGTGGGAGAGCCTAGGACAAGAGGGCACAGCCTCAGGATAGAGGGGTGCCCTTTCAAAACAGAGATGCGGATTAATTTCTTCAACCAAAGGGTGGTGAATTTGTGGAATTTGTTGCCACGTGCAGCTGTGGAGAACAGGTCGTTGAGTGTATTTAGGCAGAGATTGATAGGTTCTTGATTGGACATGGGAGGAAGGCCGGGAACTGGGGTTCAGGAGGAGATAGAAAAAAGGATCAGCCATGATTGAATGGCGGAGCAGACTCGAGGGGACAGATGGCCTAATTCTGCTCCTATGTCTTATGGTCTTCTATGAGGCAGTTAAGAGTAAACTATTCAGGTCTGAAGTCACATACAAGAGAGACGAGGTATGTAAGAATGGGAAATTTCCTTCCTTGAAGAACATTAGTGACTCCTGGTAGTTTCATAGTCATCGTTACAGAAGCTAGCTTTTTTAACGTTCCAGAATAATTTAATTATTTGAATTTAAATTCCCCAGCTACCAAGGTGGGAATAAGTCTATGGATCAATGTCTAGAATTCTGGCTATTAGCCTAGTAACATCCCTAGTGGTCTAATTCTAGTAGATGTCATTTCCAGATAATGGTTCAGATATTCAAGAGTTGGATAAGGAGAAATTGGTTCCCTAAGAGCAGTGAATCATTGAAATTGTCCAGTATTTACAAGGCTGCCAATGAGAATATTGAAGACCAAGTCTTACAGATCTGTAATACCTGGAGATTTTTAAAAAGATGAGATTAAAGCAAAAAAGAAAGTCTTAGCCAAGATATTACTGATTGTCGGACTGGTTCAAGGGATTGGATGCCCATTCCAAATTAATATAATTTTATGACTTAGTGCCAATATGAACAAAATCTGTCACACATGTAAAATGCACACACTATGTATTCCCCCACCATTATATTAACTCATCTGATCTCTATGGCAACTAGTTTCTGTATCTTTATATTGCTCCTCTAAAGTTGAATCTTGGTTTTAAAGGTTGCTAGACACACTTCAGTCCTTCCTATGTCATAACTATGGTGGTAATTGACACCCGGTAGATACTAACATGGGGGAGACACGTTGAGATGGATGGGTGGCTGTTGCATTACTGCATGTAGCTTCTGGCTGGCTGGAATGAGGAATTTCCACGTTCGTTCTCTCCCCACCCCAACCCAAGCTGCAATATCTGGGGCCTGGGTCAAGCCAAGGTTCAAGTTTATTTATCAAGTGGACATTGAGGCATAAAGTGAATAGCATCTTTTACATTAACAACCAACACACCTAAGGGTGTTGCCAGCAAGTGTTGCCACACATTCCAGTGCCACGCATGCCCACAATGTTTGGCAGGACATCACAGAACACAACAAGCGAGGAAACAAGAACAGCAAAACAGGACGCATTCCTCGCACCCACCCACACACACACATACACCGTCATCTAACCCAAATACTGTCCGTATTCTTCGGCCTTCAGCCTCCAGTGGACTTGGATTTGGATGCAGACACACAGACGCTGGGCCTTCAACGACCCCAGCAGACTCACAGAGCTCTGTAAACCCAGGACTCCAGCCAATGTGCATCGACTTCTGGACTTCTGATATGACTTTCAGGCCTCGATCCTCAGCATCGACCACAGGACCCACCGGCCACCGAACAGCAGGCCTCAAATTCCAGACTCGCCGAGGATAGGATCCCAAACACTAGTCCTTGAACTCCAGTCTCACTAATTCGCAAACCCAGGATGTCATGGGACCTCACTCCTCCTTCCCGCACGGAACTCTGACTCCAGAGCCTGCCTAGAACTCTCTGACCCTGGGGGAGCCACCGATCCTCATCCACGCTGGTCTGCAGGCTAGGCATTTCAGCCTGATCTGTAGATGTTCCACATCTGCATCACAATCCTTTGAATGTGGAGTGGAGACTTAAGACTTTGGCCTGTCCTCCAATTCCCCCACATCCCTGATCCTAAAAGCCAAACTGGGCCCCTAATTCCCCTCTCCGTCCCCAGAATAATCTCCAAACCCATCCCTTTGAATCAGAATCCTTTATTATCGCCAAGTATGTGGACACATGCAGGGAATTTGATGCCGGTTTCCCTGAGCTCTCGCTGTACAGAATCAAAAAGCAAACAAAACAATAGTACAAATAATCGTGAACTATATACAATGAGGTATACCTGTGTATGTACAGGTGGACTTGGTTTATAATAGACTAAAATTCAAGTGTTCATAAGACTGATGGCATACGGAAAGAAACTGTTCTTGTACCTATTTGTCCTGGCATACAGTGATCTAAACCGCCTACCAGAAGGAAGGAGTTGGAACAGGTGATGTCCAGGGTGTGATGGGTCTACAATGATGCTGCATGCTCGCTTCCACAAAAACACGAAAAGCACAATTAAAACTGGGCCGCGACCTTAATGGAGGCCGCAGCTCGGCACCATCTTGGCCCAAGAGTGCCGGGAACATTGAGCAGATCCACTTGTTCACTCACCGACTTGGTGAGGCTGGCTGGCAACCATTGTTCCCACTCATGCTCCTGCGATCCTCTCCCACTTACTGCCATTGTTCACTCCCGGCTTGTGACTGTTTGGCTGTTGTTGTCGTTGTTTTGTCGCTGGTTGCGTTCTGTTGTTCTGCCAAGCATTGTGGCCACGCTGTGCTATGCTGGTGATGGAATGTGTGGCAACACTTGTGCTCTGCCCCCAGCACGTCCATAGATCTGTTGATCGTTAAGGCAAACTGTGCATGTCACTGTAAATTTCCATGTACATGTGAGAAATAAATCTGAAGTGGCAGATATTCAAGCATCTTGTTAGTGTAGTCAGTTTGTTGCTCTTTGTCTTTTACTGAAGGAATTTGCTCTATATATTTTAATTTGGCAAGTTGTATTGGAAAAATTGGACCAACTGGCTAATGTTAATATGAACAAGTACTTCAGTTAAAGACAGTCCAACAACACTGAGTCCTTCGAAGCTGTCAGAACCAGGAGGATATGGAGCTTGGAGCTCTAAATTCCCTGAGCTTCTCTCTTCTTGTACATTTTCTATAGAGAGCATTCTGACAGGCTGCATCACTGTCTGGTGTGGGGGTGGGGGCCACTGCACAGGACTGAAAGAAGCTGCAGAGATCCGTAAATTTAGTTGGATCCATCTGGGGTACTAGCCTACAAAGTACCCAGGACATCTTTAAGGAGAGGTGTCTCAGAAAGGCATCATCCATTATTAAGGACTCCCAGCACCGAAGACATGTCCTTTTCTCACTGTTACCATCAGGTAGGAGGTACAGAAGCCTGAAGGCACACACTCAGCGATTCAGGAACAACTTCTTCCCCTCTGCCATCCAATTCCTAATTGGACATTGAACCCCTGAACACTACCTCACTATTTTTAAAAGATATTATTTCTGTTTGTGCACGATTTTTAATCTATTCAATATACATATACTGTAATGGATTTATTTTTGCTTCTATATTGTGTATTGCATTGAACAGCTGCTGCTGAGTTAACAAATTTCACGACACATGCCAGTGATAATAACCCTGATTATGATTCTGAGATGCTGTGAGATCACATGCGAATGGAAGGCTAATGTGCCCATGATGGTCAGCCGTATACCTTCACTCTGAATTCACTGGTGACCCTCTCTCCGTTTTTGCAGCTTGCACCACACACTATACCTCTGTCTTGGTCTCTTAATCGGTCCCTCAGAGTACTTCCACCACAGTGAGGAGGGAAGATAGCTATGCAGGACGTCTCGTATCCTGCTCATTGCACACCACCACCACCACACAGACGTGACAGAACAAGGTTTTCGTGTAAGAGTCTAAATGGCAGGGCACAGATATGCGCAGTAGAATGAAGAGATCCTGGAATACAAACCCATAATTCCTTGAAAGTGACGTCACGGGTAGATAGGATTGCAAAGAGGGTTCTTGGCACATTGGCCTTTGTAAATATGAACACTGACTACAGGAGGGGTATGCTCTGTTGAAGTTATTTAAGATGCTTTTTTAAAAAAAGTCTGTCCCAAGCCTTGTGGCCCATCAGGCCGGTGCTTTTGCCGGTTTCTGTGGCGTGAAGCGACTGAGAGTATGAGATTCCCCTCCGACGGATAGGACGCCAGTCTATAGCGAGGTTAACCCCCAGCATTTACCAGTACCCATTTTCAGCTGGGTGGACTGGAGCAGTGTGTGGTTACATGCCTTGCTCAAAGACACAACATGCTGCCTTGGCTGAGACTCGAACCCACGACCTTCAGATCGCGAGCCCAATGCCCTAACCACTTGGCCACGCGCCACACTATTTAAGATGTTGATGAGGCCAAATTTTGAGTATTGTGTGCAGGTCTGGTCACATACCTACAGGGAAAAAAATAACTACAAGCCTGAAAGAGTGCAAAAGAAAATTTAAGGGATGTTGCTGGCACTTGAGGATTTGAGTTATATCGTTATGTTTTGGGCCATAGGAGAATGAAGGTAGATCTTATTGAATTTTACATAATTATGAGGGTATAGATGGGGTAAATATATGTAGGTTGGGTGAGTCTAGAACTAGAAGTCATAGCTTTAGGGTAAAAGGTGAAATATTTAAGTGGAATCTGAGGGGGAATTTCTTAACTCAAGAGGGTGGTGCAAAGGTGGATCAAGCTGCTAGCGCAAGTGGTATATGCAATTTCAATTGTAAATTTAATAGAAGTTTGGGTAGGTACATAGATTACAGGTGTATGCAGAGCTATGTTCTGGCCACAGGTAGATGGAACTAGGCAGAAATGCAAGCTAGCCTGGATTGGGTGAGCTCAGTGGCCTACTTCTGTGCTGCATTGCTCTATAATTATTGACACTTAGCCATCAGGCTCTGCTCCGTGGACGAAGAGTACACACAGACTGCTGAGATAAAAATGCAGGAAACACTGATGAAGGATCTCAGCCTAAAGCATTGACTCCTTATTGCTTTCCATAGATGATGGCTGACCTGCTGAGTTCCGGCAGCATTTTGTGTGTGTTGACTCCGATAAAAAAATTGATTTTTGCATTCTCATCCTTGTTTTCAAATCAGTCCTTAGTTTTGATTTTCCTGTCATTATATCTTCCTCCAGATCTACATTACTTTCATATCTCTGCAGCCTTCTAATCTCATGCTCATATTGAATTTTTTTAAATCATTCTGCCATTGTTGGCCATATTTCAAGCCGCAAAAGCCCAGACTCTGGATATCTGTCCCCAGCTGTCTCTCCATCTCTTTATTTTTCTTAGAATGCCTCTCAAAACCAACCTCTTTATCCAAATTTTGTGTTATCTTATCTACAGCCAATATTGACTTATGTCAAATTTTATTTGATCATCTTTTGTGAGGTACTTCAGGGCGTTTTACAACATTAAAGTTTCTATCTAAATGTAAATGATATTGTTTATCCCTCCTGTCTGGATCTGCCTCTCTACGCATTTTCAAATCTCTGGTTCTTTTCCTATTTTTAAAAAGAACTCCTCTGACTAAATTGCTAGCTGTTAGATTCCCCGTGGATACCCTGTGCAATCCTTTATTTTGCTCGTTGAAGGAGGATATTTTGCTGTGCCATTGGCATTGCATTAAGTGTTAGTCACCGCTGACATTCCTACCATCTGCCCTCACAAATGGAGAAGAGCCATCTTTTTGCTCTCCGAGCAAAACTCTATTGGGCAAGGATAGAAGGGATATGAGTAAATATCTTCATTGCTGTCTCTCAGAAGGATGTTCATTCTGCCACTTCCATTCCGGGGGAGAAATATCAATATGTCCTCATAAGCTTCAGGGTTTTTTAGTCTTGTAAATGATCTTGCCAAAGTAATTTCTTATTTGCTTGCGGTGGCTTGAAACAGAACAAAGCAATCTTGTCTTTACAATGTAATGTCTGTATGTCACATTCATGTCAAATCCCAGGCCAGAAGTTGGGTCGTAGATATGCAGTCCCCAAGGCGACAACATTGCCAAGGTCAAACCGTTGAAAGCAGTTTTTGCAAACATTAGTGTAATAGATTGTGTACACATTCATGAATTGCCTTTTTCTTAACTCAGTGAGACAAACGGTAATTGGTGACACCTCCCAGCTGAAAACAGTGGCTGTCACAATGAGTAAGTGAGTATTGAAGGATTTGATGAAGCCTCTTTGTCAGTGGTTTTAATGGAGTGCAGACAAGGGTTAATTACAATGAAGAAATCCAAAGTTTTCGCACTACTTTCAACAACAATTAGAATTGCAGGGTATTATATAGTGATGTATATGTACTTCAATAATAAATTTACTTTGAACTTTGAAAGACAGGCCATGTCACCCTGGAAAATTTCAAAGTGGAAATACCAGCTAAAAGCCAAACAAATACAAACAGACCTCACCTAACCTTTTCATTAAGTACTGCAAGAATTACAATATTTGACTGGGTGGCTTGGAGAATAATGGCCCAGATTTTGCTTCAGCAATGTATCTAAGTGGGGCTATCATTAATAATGTTTGCTTTTAAATTTTGTAAGTTGAGGAACCAGGCATCTTGATTGAGTATCAGTAAAAGTGTTTAACCAGTCAAACTGAGGGACTGTGAAATTAGCAGAACAAGGACTGAGAGTGAATCTGTTTGGGCAAATTCAACGTCAATCCAATTACAGAAAGAAAAACAAAGAGAAGGAAAGAAAGATTGGAATCAATCAAGAGAAAAATGGGTAAAGAAAAACTATAAAACATGTTAAGTTCTACATTTGGCATTTTTGGTATCCTTGACAAAAAATTAAAGCAGCCAGAGTCCATACCAGTATTAGTAAATTCTCAGTGCCAAACAAAATGTATGTTCTGTTTTTGGATTGAAATAGATATGACTTAAACCTTAGATGGATTGGGTTCATAAACTTCTCCATAAATTCAGTGCATGCTACTGCTGAAGCAGATAGGGTCATTTAAATAACTAAATGTGCAGTAGCCTCAGGTATTAGGTATGACACCAAAGTTCAAATTTTCAAAGCAGATTTATTATCTAAATACATGTATATCACCATGTACATCTCCGAGATTCAGTTTCTTGTGGGCATACTCAATAAATTCAATGACCATAATAGAATCAATGACAGACCCAACTAACAGGATGAACAACCAGTCTGCAAAAGACAACAAACACTGCAAATACGAATGAGTGAAAGAAAAAAGAAATAATAACAATAATAAATAACCATAAGTATCGAGAACAGGAGATGAAGAGTATTTGAAAGTAAGTCAATAGGTTGTGGGAACAGCTTAGTGATTGGGTGAGTGAAGTTGAGTGAAATTTTTCCCTCTGGTTCAGGACCCTAATGGTTGAGGGGTAATAACTGATCCTGAACCTAGTGGTGTGAGTCCTGAGGCTCCTGTACCTTCTTCCTGATGGAAGCAGTGAGTATGACCTGGGTGATGGGAGTCTCTGATGATGGATGCTGCTTTTTGCGACAGTTTCATGTAGATGTGCTCAATGGCGGGGAGGGCTTTACCCAAAGTTCAAAGTACATTTATTATCAAAGTATGTTAAGGTTAGATAACCTTGCAATTCCTCTCCTAAAAGGCAGCCATGAAACAAAGAAACCCAAAAGAACTCATTGAAAGAAAGACTAGTGTACAGAGGCAAAAAAGCAAATCATGTAAGCAATAAATGCAAGCAAATAGCATTTGGAACTGAAGTCCACAAAGAGAGTCTGTCCACAGACCAGAGCAAAGCAGAGCAGCAAGCTGAATCAGTCCCAACACCTTGACCTTTTCCCAGCACATAAATCGTCATCCAGACATCAAGTGCAGTTACTTCAATATGCTGTGGGACCTGGACCTCGCCCCCTCGATTCAGTGTGATTGACTGGGCCATATCCACTACTTTTTGTAGGATTTTCCATTCAAGGGCATTGGTGTTTCCATACCAGGCTGTGATGCAGCCAGTCAATGTACTCTCCACTCAGCATCTACAGAGGTTAGTCAAAGTTATGAGTGTCATTATGAATCTTCAAAAACTCCGAAGGAAGTAGAGGCACTACCATGCTTTCTTTGTAATTGCACTTGAGTGCTGAGCCCAGGACAGGTCCTATGAAGTGATAACACTGAGGAATTTAAAGATGCCAACCCGCTCCACCTCTGATCCTCCGATGAAGACTTGCTGCTGGACCTTTGATTTCCTCCTCAGCTCCTAGGTTGTTGTTGTGGCACCACTCAGCCAGATTTTCAGTCTCCCTCCAATATGTTGATTTATCACCACCTTTGATTCGGCCCATGACTGTGGTGACATTAGCACACTAATATGCCACTGGAGCTGTGCTTAGCCATAAGTGACTAGGAACAACCCTCAGCACCCCTTTGCAACTGAGTAGGCACAAATAGTGGATCTAGGAGAGTTTCAGATTCAGATTTAGCCTTCACACATTCCAGCGCCAAAACAGCGTGTCTACAAAATTCAGCAGAATAACACAAGTTACAGCAACAAAAATAACAGTAAGACAAGCAAAACAGGACAGGTTGTGTCCAGGCCTCTAGTCCCTAGCCCTGGATTCTCAGACATCAGGCCTTGTACCTTCTGTCCCTGGTCCAGATTCACAGACTTGGCCTTCAGGTCTAATCCAGATTTGCTAATTTTGGTCTTCGACCTTTGGGCTTTCTACCTCTGGATTTTGACCTTTGGCTTTGCCCTCCAGACTTAACCAAATTTTGGGGATAGACCCCAGGACTTGCTGATCACAGGTTTGACCGCAGGTCCTCGGCCCAGCACTCACTGATCACAGGTTTGACCTTTGGCCTTGACTTCTGGATTCGCAAGGTCCTTTTCTAGCTGTGTCTGAAGGAGGCAGCAGAATCACTCTGGTAGGGAAGGATAGCAGGCACTGATTCTCATTACAAGACTTCCCCCAATATTTTATTCATTTTCCCATTTTAGGAAGTTTTATTTCTTTTCTCCCCACCCAACTAATCATTCTCCACTGTAATTATAAACATCAATTATAATTGGACCTCCGATGCAGGTTTGCAATTGAACCTGCTTTCACCACTTCCAGTAGCACCTCATTCCACACTTGTACCATCCTTTGAGTGAAGAAGTTCCCCCTCAGGTTCTAATTAAATAAATCACCATTCACCCTAAACCCAAGAACTAGTCTCTCCCAACCTGTGAGGAAAAAGTCTACAGGCATTCATCCTAACAACACCCTTCGTAATTGTGTATAGCTTTATAAGATCTTCCATCATTCTCCTGCATTCCAGTGAATAAAATCTTAACCTTTTGTACCTTTCCCTATAACTCGGGCCCTCAAGTGCCCACAACATACTTGTAATGGTGCTCTGTTCTGTATTGATTTGACAATGATAGGGTCTTTTAAGAGACTCCTGGATAGGTACATGGAGCTTAGAAAAATAGAAGGCTATGGGTAGGCCTAGGAAGTTCTAAGATAAGGACATGTTCAGCACAGCTTTGTGGACCGAAGGGCCTGTATTGTTCTGTTGGTTCTCTATGTTTCTATGTTTCTACCCTGTTTGAAAGGTGACACGTTCACTTCAAAAGCAGGTCAAGTCAAGTCAAGTTTATTGTCAAGTGCACAACTATATTTATGCACAGTCGCAATGAAAAACTTACTTGCAGCAGCATCACAGGCCCACAGTATCAGAGACACATGTTGAGGCATACAGTAGAGTTAAAGACTTGTGTGTCAACCAGTTAGTCATAGTCATAGTCATACTTTATTGATCCTGGGAGAAATTGGTTTTCATTACAGTTGCACCATAAATAATAAATAGTAATAAACCATAAATAGTTAAATAGTAATATGTAAATTATGCCAGGAAATAAGTCCAGGACCAGCCTATTGGCTCAGGGTGTCTGACCCTCCAAGGAAGGAGTTGTAAAGTTTGATGGCCACAGGCAGGAATGACTTCCTATGACGCTCTGTGTTGCATCTCAGTGGAATGAGTCTCTGGCTGAATGTACTCCTGTGCCCAACCAGTACATTATGTAGTGGATGGGAGACATTGTCCAAGATGGCATGCAACTTGGACAGCATCCTCTTTTTAGACACTACCGTCAGAGAGACCAGTTCCATCCCCACAACATCACTGGCCTTACAAATGAGTTTGTTGATTCTGTTGGTGTCTGCTACCCTCAGCCTGCTGCCCCAGCACACAACAGCAAACATGATCGCGCTGGCCACCACAGACTCGTAGAACATCCTCAGCATTGTCCAGCAGATGTTAAAGGACCTCAGTTTCCTCAGGAAATAGAGACGGCTCTGACCCTTCTTGTAGACGGCCTCAGTGTTCTTTGACCAGTCCAGTTTATTGTCAGTTCCCTTTGCAGTTGAGTTTCAACCACTATCCAAGAGTCAACATCCAGTTTACTCTTTGCATTTCCTCTTCCCAACGTACCCCATTATCCTCTCAAAGAGCTTTATAGTTTTGTCAAGCAAGAGCTGCTTTTCCGCATTTCTTGAATTAGCACGCCTTTTATTTGAATCTTGCAACCTTCAGAAACTTAACCTTTGCTATTTGTCTAAATGGCACATAATTATCTGATTTATTCCTTTCCCTCTCTTTCAATGAGGACACACACTGGCAAGTTTCCAGTACAAGAACATTTGGATTCCAGTCAAGGGCTCAGCTTTTCTTTTTTCAATTTCTCTCAATATTTGCAATACTTTCTACTTTGAGCTCCACAGGCTTTTTAGACCATGAGGCATAAGAGCAGAATTAGGTGATTTGCTCCATTGAGTCCACACCACCATTCCATCATGGCTGATTTGTTATCCCTGAACCCCATTCTCCTGCCTTCTCCCTGTAACCTTTCATGCCCTTACTAATCAAGAACCTATCAACCTTCGCTTTAAGCATACACAATGACCTGGCCTCCCAACCATCTGTGGCAATGAATTCCACGGATTTGCTACGCTCTGGCTAAAGAAATTCTTCCTCAGCTCTGTTCTAAATGGACATCCTTCTATTCTGAGGTGGATTTTCTATATTTGATGGGTTTGAATGCGATCCTCCCTCATTCTTCTGAACTCCAGCGAATACAAGCCCAGAGCCATCAAGCACAGCTCGTATGTTAACCTTTTCATTTCTGGCATCATTCTCGCAATACAAATACACTCAGAAACTTCTATAGTTGTACCGTGGAGAGCATTCTGACAGGCTGCATCACTGTATGGTATGGAAGGGCTACTGCACAGGACCAAAAGAAGCTGCAGAAGGCTGTAAATCCTTCATCTTGGGCGCTAGCCTACAAAATACCCAGGACATCTTTAGAGAGTGGTGTCTCAGAAAGACAGCATCCATTATTAAGGACTTCCAGCACCCAGGGCATGGCCTTTTCTCACTGTTACTGTCAGGTAGGAGGTACAGAAGCCTGAAGGCACACACTCAGTGATTCAGGAACAGCTTTTTCCCCTCTGCCATCCGATTCCTAAATGGTCATTGAAGCTTTGGACACTAACCCCACTTTTTTTTAATATATAGTATTTCTGTTTTTGCATGTTTTTTAAATCAATTCAATAACATAATTGATTTACTTGTTTCTTTATTATTATTATTTTCTCCACTAGATTATGTATTGCATTGAACTGCTGCTGCTAAGTTAACAAATTTTGTGTCACATGCCGGTGATAATAAACCTGATTCTGATTCTGAACCTTCTCTGGGCCCTCTCCAATGCCAGCACATCCTTTCTTAGATAAGTGGCCCAAAATTGCTCACAATACTCCAAGTGCATTCTGACCAATGCCTTATAATGCCTCACTCACCCTTTTCTAAGCTACCAAAGCTAACTTCACTTTCAACTCAATTTTCATCTCTTCTGTCACTTTATATCCGTATAAGGAAGCCATGCAAAAAGCATATTTATTTACTTCTTTAAAAAAAACCTCTTCATTCTAATTAAGAAGAGGTTTAAATCTTCCACTTTATAATCATTACTTTCAAGCATTAAAGATCAGGATCAACTTTGTTCACCATATACAGTACATTTGTGTCTGTGTGAGGTGTGGGACATTTGCGAGACTTTGAACTTTTTACTGTGCTCGTGGACTTCTTCATCAAGTTATGGTATAGTTGCACTGTTGTAACTATATGTTATAATTATGTGGTTTTGTCAGTTTTTTCAGTCGTGGTCTGTCCTGTATTTTGTGATATCACACCGGAGGAAATATTGTATCATTTCTTAATGCATGCATTACTAAATGACAATAAAGGAGGACTGCGTGTCTTCATAATCTAATCTAATCTAATCTAATTTACATGTATTAGGAATTTGCTATGATGGATTAATCAAGGCATGACATGCAACAAAAAACAACAGCATCCAACAATTATAAATTATATAAAAGCAGTTAGAGGTTAAAATACAGATAGGAATAAAATGGCATAAACATGTGAATATCAGTATATATTTACAAGGTTAAAAAAAACACTATAAAATTGGATTAAAGTGTTTACAGTGCAGTGTAGTGTTGGGGTGATAGAGGGGGTGGGGGGTTTTACTTGAATGTTTGATCAGATTAGACTGGGGAAAGGAACTTTTAAGGTGGCCTGAAGTTTTTTTAATAGCCCTATAGTGCTATCCAGAAGAGAGCTTTTGGAAAAGGTAGTTTGCAGGGTGGGTAGTGTCTGCAATGACTTTTTTCTGCCCGCTTCTTTGTCACGGACACATACAAGTCCTGCAGTGATGGTAGATTGCAGCCAATGACCTTTTCTGCTAACCTGACGGATCGCTGTAGTTTTCATTCTGGCATTCCTAATCTAAGTTGTATCAGATACTGGGAGAAATACCGTGGGGTTAGGGGTTTCCAGCTTTCAGCAAATCAATGGCCCCATCCTGAGTGTAAACCTGGTTCTGGGACTTGAATCCACAAACCTTCTGATTGTGGCCAGAGCATGGCATGCAACAAAGATGAACAACATTCAACAATTATAAATAAAGAATTGTATATGAAATAAAGTTAGAGGTTAAAATACGGATATGGAATAAAATATACATAAATACCAGCATGGATTTAGATCTGGGTTTGATACACCTGTGCGTTATTGAGGGAGTGCCACATTCTCTGAGGTGAACTCTTATGGACAAGACACCTAGTTGTGACTATCTGATCGCTTGGCTGAGATATTGTTGTGAAGGAGACATTTGCCCCCCCCCCCCACCACACA
Source organism: Mobula hypostoma (assembly GCF_963921235.1). Classification (NCBI taxonomy): domain Eukaryota; kingdom Metazoa; phylum Chordata; class Chondrichthyes; order Myliobatiformes; family Myliobatidae; genus Mobula; species Mobula hypostoma. The sequence continues at coordinate 160,592,947 of NC_086103.1, forward strand.
CATGCTCAATGGTTATGCGATGTTATGTCATGTTTAAATTTAGAGAAGATTCGTTGTTCGATTTCTGATTCTAATCAAGATTTTCAAACATTATGGGGACCCTTTCTGAACTATTTTGAAAATCTTTGAATTGTTATTGTTATTAAAATATAGATCTGTGCTATTATTATAAAACATTATATGGTAAAGTACTCTTTGTTTTTTTTAACCAACCGGCTTTGTCTTGGTAGTGGGTGTAGATTTTTTAATAATATAATTAACCATATTATTGTATTTCATAATTCAATTTATTTTATTTGATTGATCATGAATATGGGATACCGTGATTGTATCAGTGTTATTTATATATAGTGCATTATGTGCTACCTTATTTTGATTTTTAATAAGTATCCTTATGAATTCTGTATTTATGTATATGAAATTTAATAAATTGAATAAAAATATTGGAAAAAGAAAGAAGGAGGCAGGGAGAACTCTCCATTGTGCCACCTATTCTTCAATCAACTGTCCCTAAAAATAGCTAATCTGGTCACACATCTCAGCGTCCCTAGTGGAGCTGTGTCATGTGCAAATTGGCTGCTGCATTTTCTGCAGTGCACAAGTGACTGTACTTCAGAAACAGAAAGTACTTTACTGGCTCTAAAGCAATTTGGAATGCTCTGAACTTGTGAAAAGACCTAAATAAATGAAGGTTAGCTTATTCTTATGAATCCGCATTCAGACAGTATAAAAATATCTCCTTTGACCATTCCGATACACAAGAAGCTAAAGAGCATGAAGATAATGGTGTTTAGTGATGGTGCAGGGTTGACAATGTTTATTTAACTTTGATTACTATGACTGTTATTAACTATAATTGCTTTGCCTGGTTCATTCCAATGGCAGTACTGATGTCCTGTAGCGCCGGACTGTCTCTGCTAGTTACTGAGTGTGGAGCTGTGCCGAGCCAGATAAGTGATGAGTAATTGCCGTCAGCTGCCTAGAGACATGGGCTAGCGAAAGTTTGGTCATCACTAAACTATTTGAAGTGTTGATTTTAACTGATGATAATACTCTCTGGATGTTTTGCATGTGGGACAGCTGCAGCAATTATAGGAGGTAGGAAAATGGAGGGGCAATCTTTGGCACATAATTTGATACTGCGATTTCAATACAGGGGAAAATAGAAGCAAAAAAAAAGCAATCTGGAGAAATATGGATCATTGCACAAAATCTGCGAGAAGCCCTTCTCTTGTTCTGGTGTAGATCGTTCAGCTGGAGTTGACAATCTTCAGTCCTGAATTTGACATATTAGCCCATTTTTTCAGTGCAGACTATTTTAACAGTTTATATTTTAACAGTATAACAGTTTATAATTTTCATTTATCCTCTCAAATAGTCTTTAGAATGTCATTCAGTCTACTTTATTACGTAACTTAAGTGAGTTTCTGAAAGAAGTTAACACCTACTTTTATTCATATGGTGCCTTTAATGCAGAATGACATCTTTGTTGGCAAGTGTTTGTGATATCTTCTGACTTCAAAAGACTGGTAATATCTATTTGGAAGAAACTTCTTTTTATGATTAAACAGTCATCGAGTCGTACAGCATAGAAGGGGCACTTCCACCCCAAATTGTTCATGCTGACTAAAATGGCCATTAAAGCTAGTCCAATTTGGCCCATATTCCTCTAAGTCCTCCCTATCCACATACCTGTCCAAATATCGTTTAAATGTTGTTAATTTCCTCATCACTTCCTCTGCCGGCGCTTTCCATACATGTATCACCCTCTGTGTGAAAGGGTTGCCTCTCACCTTAAACTATGTCCTTCAAGTGGTAAAGAGGAGAAAGGAGGCTCAAATTTGATGACTACCAGAGGTTCCAAAGTGCAAAGTGCAAATTACAGCCTTTTGACTGCAGCTTTTTGTTGTAGTGCACTTCAGTGGTGTGAAAGTGTCAAGGCACTTTGCAGCTGCAGAGTGTATACAGAAATTAAAGCTGACGTGGGAAATAGATCCTTGGGTAGGGTAGGTGGCACATTCGTAATTGGACCAACAAGTAGATGAATCAGGGTAAAGGTTAGTTGCTGGGCATTGGTGATGGGGAGGGGACAGAGATAATCATTCAGGCACGCGGTTCAATAAGGTGGGGCTGTTTGTATCAAACAGATGGGGATTGTTGAGTTGAGGAGGTGATTACATTAATGTACTGTTAGTAGTAAACCTGAAAGTATGGCATCAATGGGAAAAGTGAATACAGTGGTATAACATAATTGGGACCAGAGGAGGCAATAAAAAACTGCAGTCGCTAAAAGTCTGGAAAAACTCAGCAGGTCAGGCAACATCTATGAAAGAGAAGCAGCGTTAACATTTCATGTGAAACGCCCTTCATTAGATTCCAGTGTCCTGACGTCATTGATGTTAAATGCCTGTATAAAGTAATTCATAAACAAGACACAGTCATCAGGCTTCTAACTATTCTATTAGAAGCAGAATTAGGCATTACAACATTGGGCCACCAACTTGTGCAAGATTTCTTTATTCAAAGTTCAAAAGTACTCAGTAAATTTATTACCAAAGTACATATACATCATTATATACTACTCTGAGGTTTGTTTTCTTGCCAGCATTCACTGTAGGACGAAGGAGTATTATAGAATCAATTAAAAGCTACACACAAGCAATCAATGTGCAAAATACGACAAACTGTGCAAATACAAAAAAAAACCCAAACAATAAAGGAATGCTGATTCAGAGGTCCGATGGTTAAAAGGCAATAACTGCTCCTGAACCTGCTGGGTTGGGACCCAAGGCTGTCGTACCTCCATCATAGTGGCAACAGCGAGAAGAGAGCATGTCCTGGGTGGTGGGGGTCCCTGATGATGGATTCTGCTTACTTGTGGCAGCGCTGCTTGGGTCCAGTGGTGGGGAGGGCTTTTCCTGTGATGGACTGGGCTGTATTTAGGCTTTTCTGTCCATTGGCATTTGTGGTTCCATACCAGGCTGTGGTGCAACCTGTAAGGATACTCTCCACCGTCCATCTATTTGCTGTGGTGAGTTTAGAGCACAGCATGCAACAGAACACAACATTCAACCATTATAGAGAATAAAGAAGTATATAAACGTACAGTTAGAGATATGGAATAAAATGTGCATGGATACATAAGTACCAGCATGTATTTACAATGTAAACACCATTATAAAAAGTAGTTTAAAGTGTTTGACAGTGCAGTGTAGTGACAGAGATAACAGGTACAGTGGGGTGCCGGGCTAACAAGAGCGGTTGATCAGATTAACTGCCTGGGGGGAGAAACTTTACAATGACATGAAGTTTTTGTTTCAGTAACCCTATAGCGATTTCCAGGAGGGAGACTTTGAGAAAGGCAGTGTATAGGGTGGATAGTGTCCGCATTGATTTTTCCTATAGTGACTGGAATGGTCATGTCTCATTCCTCAGCTGGTAATACAGCCATCAGGAAACTGCCCGTCTTTCTCTAGCTACATTCTTAATGCAGTCTGCCTTTCTACTTCCCTGCAGCACCTTCTCAAACTAATCGTTTAGCCAAGAACTGTGTTTTTTCACGCAGTGAAACTCATGCCCCTCCAATAGCACTAAATCACATTGCTCGCCACCTCTAAAATTCATTTAATTGAAATCAATGGATTCAATTTCGGAGACAAGATTACATTGTGCTGAAGTTATCATACAATTCATTGTGTTTAGCACTCCATTAGGGATGAAGTTCAGATACTAATCCATTATTTGCAGTTTTCTGTTTAATCTAAATTTTAAATCCTTCTCTTTGTCATTTATTTTGCATTAAATGAAATAATTAAGTATTAACTAAATTCAAGTTTATTGTCATCTGACTGTCCATATATATAACCAAATGAAACAACGTTCCTCTAGACTATGGTACACCCACAAAACATAACACACAGCATATAAACCAAAATATTACCATAACTAAATAATAAAATATAATTCAAAGTGCGTGCAGCACAGATAAACAGTACACAGTAAACAGCACACTGACCCCGTGTCGAGACCTTGGTGGTGGCAGGGTAATCATTAAAACTCAGTTGTTTAATTCTGAATATCAGGGAAATGTAGAGATACAGTTCTTCAGCCCACCCAATCCACACTGGCCATCAAGTGTCCATTTTTACACTAATCCTACTCTTTCTTATTAATACCTCCCAAAATTCTACCTCTTGCCTCTCCTATTAATACCTCCCAAAATTTTTACCACTTATCGAAGGCAATTTGCGGATCAATCTAACAATCTGCACGTTTTTAGGATGTGGGAGGAAACCAGAGTACGTGGAGGAAACTCCAAGAGAGGGTGCAGTCAGCACTGGAGGTCAAGAATGAATCCAAGTCACCGAGCCTCTGAAACTGCAGCTCTGCTATTTACACTACTTGTGCCAACAGAAAATCTATTCCTCTGTGCTGTTCCCTTTAGACGCCAGTCAGATTCACCAGGTGCAAACTGTATTTCCAGAGTTGTGATCACAATCACACTTGTAGGGGTGGCCCCTTGGATTGTCCTGAGCTGGATGATCTCCGTGGAGCAAAAGCTCGGGCACTGAAGCTGGCTGCTTGCAAAGAACAATAAGGCAGGGTACTTGTTTGTGATCTCCAGCTGGTGGTACGTGCTGGCATCATTGTATTGATTAGTCTGCAAATAATAATTGCCGATTAAATGATACCTGCTCTGTATCAATTAGACTGTAAATACTAGGGTAAGATGGGAAGAAGGCTATAGATGTAGTGGATATGTCTTTAACTATGGAAAACTAAAGGGCAGCACCAGTCGCATAATGCTATTACAGCACTAATAACCCAGGCTCAATTCAACCACTGTCTTTAAAGAGTCTGTACATTCCCCCTGAGATGGCGTGGTTTTTCGCTGGGTGCTTTGGTTTCCTCTCACGTTCTGAACATGTATGGACCAGTAGGTTAATTGATTAAATGTGTGTAATTAGGCTAGAAGGGCCTGTTACCAGGCTGTGTCTCTAAATGTGAAAAAAAGAAAAGGAATTTTGCAAGAAGATGATAATTAAGGAGTATCACATTGATGAAATAGGAGGTTAGGATAAATAAATTGATTTGAGCTAATTTTCCTCATCTGAAATCTATTAAAGTAGCAAATCATGGTGCACATTGCACCAAGGAGATGAAAAATCAAGGGAGGCAGGACTCTTTACAAGAATCCATAAATCATGTATTTTGTCCTCCAAGCAAGTTTTAGTCTGTAAAGCTGCTGTGTTTCCTCCTTCGCAAATGGGAAATTACAACTGAAAATATTATTGACTGCAAGGTAATAAATATTATGAAATTATATTGTCAAAAAACTCAAGATTAAATAATTCCCTAGAAAATATTACTTCGTTCTAAAATTTCTTTGTAGTCCCAGGGGAAAAACTGTTATAATTGTGACATTTGACTGTTTGGTCAGTGGAGGATTTCCAAAGGACACACAACAGCACCAGTCAGTTCTGATTATATGTCAATGGCCTAAAGTGTTTCTTTTGTTTCTGTTTCTTTCTAGACTAATGCTGCCTGGCCTGTTGATTATTTCCAGTATTTTCTATTTCTGTACTTTTTTTGCTTTAACATTCTCCAGTTCTGGCAGCATCTTTGGAAAATCTCCCCAGAGCTATCGCAGTCTTTTTTATCATGTGCTGATTAGAGCTGTACATAGCGGTCCAGCACAGTAATCTAACGGGTCTTAGTTCTAGCAATAACTTCCTTTTCTTGTATTCCTTTCTCAGACTTGTATCTGAGATGCCAACTTAATCCCCCTGTCTGCCTTTCCTACTCTCTTCAAGGATCAATGGGCATACACTTTATTATATACAAGAATGCCTAATGTTACAAAGACTTAAGTAACAAAAAATCATTATGATGAAATCTCATTTTATTGTTCTTTGCTTTAAAAAAGCGAACAAAACGTTAAAATGCTATGCAGTGGCTGAAAGCTACAAGCATATAAGGAGCACGAGGTGGGGGGAAAGGCAGTTTGTGGGCTTTATATATGTACTTGCCTTTCAATAATGACAGTCACTTTACTGTTGAATTCTTGGAATGCCAACTTTGAAGTTCTCTTCCATCGCTAACACCCTCCTTTTCTTTCCAGTTTTTGGTGGGGTGTGGACCAAACCTTGCTTCCACAACCACATCCCTTTCTTATAAAATATTTCCAACGACACCCCATCAACTTGACCGCCACATTAAGTCACCTGTCTCACCCTATCAGGGGCATACCCTTCACTTACTGGCTTCAGCTGCTCCGCCACCTGAAAGTAATTTGCTTGCTTCCTTTCTTTCCCCGTCTGCTGAAGGGCCCTTGATCTGAAACGTAAACTGTGTCCCTTTCCACACTGCTTTGTGGGGAACATAGACACTCTGCAAGCTTTGAACACCACATGGCTTGGTGTGGATAGGCTGCCTAGTCGGTGGGCCCAGGCAAATGGTACAGCCGCTCATAGCCGCACCTGGGCAGCTCGATGTGACTTCCACCCATCTGGACTAGGGAGATCTGTGCAAGCAAACACACAGCAGGGGAGGCAGCAGCTTCTATTACAGATGCTCAGTGGCCCTGTACCTGATAAGGTGGTCACTGAGTTACGTTCGTGGTCTGTGCATTCAAAGATGCTGTTCTGCACTCCGCTGTTGTGATGCTTGGTTGTTTGAGTTACTGTCAGCTTCCCGTCACCTTGAACCAGTCTGGCCATTCTCCTCTGACCTGTCTCATTAACAAGGCGTTTTCTTCATTCTCCTGTACCTCCTCTCTGATGGGATGAGAAGAGGGCGTGTCCTCGGTTGTGAGGGTCCTTAATGAGGGATGCCAATTTCCTGGGGCACCTTTTGAAGGTGTCCTCGGTGGTGGGGAGGGGAGAGATGAAGCTTGAGTTTTTTCTGATCCTCTCCATATCATATGGTGATGCAAACGGTCAGAATGCCTGCCGTGCTACGCCTGTAGAGATTAGCCAGAGTTTTCAGTGACATGCCAAATTTCATCAAACTACTAATGCAGTATAACCGCTGGTTTGCCTTCCTCATTAGTGCATCAATATGTTGGGCCCAGTTAGGCACATGTATATAGCTCGGCTGCTGAGACTTTTGCACAGTTCTGTATTTGTCAATGTGGAGTGGAGAGCAAGTTTGTAAACATGGTGGGAGCAAAGGGTGTTGGGAATGGCGAGGGTGGAGTGCCTTGGGACAGGTGGCAGAGAACGAGTGCCAGGGGCGTGGGTGACACATCCAGCCCTGCGACAACAGGCAAGATCATTTGGTTCCGAACATTTGGTTTATTGATCATTACAGAGTATCTCACTGGTGCCTCCTGCCCTCTCACTTCTCCCGTACCCATTTCCCATCCCCTCTCCCTGCCCCCTTCCCACTCTCAGTCCACAATAGAGACCCATATGAGAATCGGGTTTATCATCACTGACGGGTCATGAAATGTGTTTCTTTTTGCGTCAGCTGTGCAGTGCAATGTATGAAATTGCTACGGTACTGTACAGAAGTCTTAGGCATCCTAGCTGTATATATGTGCCTAAGACTCAAGCACAGTACCATAGACCTTCAGAGATGTTGACACCAAGGAACCTGAAGCTGCTCACCCTTTCCCCTGCTGACCCCTCAATAAAGACTGGCGTGGGTTCTCCTGACTTCTCCTGACTTCTCCTTCTGGAAGTCCACAATCAATTCCTTGGTGTTACTGATATTGATTGCAAGGCTTGTTTTAATAAAATTCTGATCACAGAATGCACTGCCTATGCTGCTGCATTGGATCACATTGTTGGCATTATAGGGCATCAATAAGGAATATGAGAGAAATTGAAACCCTACACTTATACTGGGGAACAACCCTATACCTGATCCTTAGCAACATGGCAGTGAGTTATTCGGGAAGGTTGGAAGTATTTTAGGCTTTTGGCAGAGGCAGCAGTAACTCTGCTATGGAAAAGGTAGAATCTCAAGAGTTGTTTTGAACTAAACCATAACACCATGCCAAAGGAATCACTCTAACTCCGAGAAGATCAAATGTCATGTACTTTTTCATCTGAAGAATGATTAAAATGTGGACTGGAGTTATGGAGGCAAAATACCCTGAATCATTTTAAAACACACCATCTCTCAGTTATCCAGCGCCTTTAGCACGGCAAAGCTGTCCAGATGATAAAAATGGCTTCACAGGAACAAGACCAAGCAAAACAATTAATTTTGAGTCAAACCAGAGCAGATGATCAAAAGCCTGGTTAAAGCTGTAGACTTTAAGGAGTGCCTTAAAATGGTAGAAATGGAGAGAGGTTTTGAGAGGGAGTTCTGGAGTTCTTTGCTTTCAGAGTTGTCTGCCAAGGGTTAAGCAATTAAATTTAGCCTCGAAGAGGCCAGCATAAGAGCAGCAATTGGAGAGAAGCAGATGGATGATGTGATAAATGGATTGAGTATCTTTCTGAATGAAGAGGCTGCAATAGGCTAAATAGCCTTCGGTGCCCATTTCTATCTAGTGTATTGGATCTTTTTTCTCACACTGGAGTGAGTATAGAAATTGTGTGGTAGCATTTTGAAAATGTTGTCCTGGATTCAATTTTTTAAAAATTTATCTGCAGAATTCCTCCATTTGTGTAACTTGCTGTGATTTAGCTGAGCCAATCGTTAATATTTTGCAAGGGGAAATTTTTGGTATGGTGACCAATCGAATATTGACAATCATTTTACAGAGATCACCAAAACGTACAAAATGTTAGTGGGTGTAAGGTGGTTGTTCTGTAACTAAGTACGGATGTAAAGACGGTGGGTTGTGAAGGAACTAAGGTTCTACCCCTATCCCAGTTCCTTTGTTGCATCCAAATCCTTTGAGAGTGACTCCGGATCAAAGAGGACGAGGTAAAGCAGAGATGTTTCAGCAGAGGATTCTTCAGGCTACACTCTTAGTTGCTTGAGGAAATGGTTGATATGATAAATAATAATTATATCAGAATCAGATTTATTATCACTGATTATATGATATGAAATTTGTTTTGTGGCAGCAGTACAAAGCAAACACATTAAACTATAACACAAAATAAATTAATAGTGCAAAAAAAAGAATAATGAAGTAATATTCATGGGTTCATGGACTGTTCAGAAAACTGATGGCAGAGAGGCAGAAGTTGTTCCTGAATAATTGGGTATGGCTCTTTATGCTCTTGTAGCTCTTCCCCACTGTTTATAATGAGAAGATTGCATGACCTGGATGATGAGGGCACCTAGTGATGGATGTTGCCTTCGTCATGGACTGCCTCTTGAATGTATCCTCAATGGTGAGGAGGCTTGTGCCCATGATGGAGTTGGACACATCTCGAACTCTACAGTCCCTTTCAATCATGTGCATAGGAGCCTCCATCCCAAGTGGTGAGGCAACCAGTCAGAATGCTCTCCACAATACATGTATAGAAATTAGTAAAAATCTTCAGTGGCACTCTAAACCTCTTCAAACTCCAAGTGAAGTAGAGCTGCCAGTGTGCCTTCATGATGGCATCAATGTGTTGGGTCCAGGATATATCTTCCAATATGTTGATGTCCAGGAACTTGAAGCTGCCTACTTTTTCCACTACTGAACTCTCAGTGAGGACTGGTGGACATTCTCCCGACTTCCCTTTCACAAGTCCACAATCAACTCTTTGGTCCTTCTGTTGCTGAGTAGGAAGCTGTTAATGAATGTGAGAAAGGGGCATGAGAAGGCTTTTAAAACATCACAAAACTGTAATGCTTATAAACGTATTCATTATGGAGAAACATGGGGATGGAGGCTCATTAACTCAGGAAAGCTTCATTTGTTTGAACGTTGTGGAGACTTCACCTTCCAAGTTAACTTTTTGAAGTGAGTTCCTTTTTAGTGTAATAAGAATCGATTCAGAGAAGGTTTTCTGAAAATAATTGGTCAGATTTCTAATCCAACAATGAGGAGAAGGCATTAATTTAGTGCTGAGATGGTGCTGGGATTGTAATGGGGGAGGTGTATCCAAAGAATCACCACTGAGCGATAAAGGAGAAGCTACTTCATCATGACTAACCAACGAGTGAGGAAACTCTCTCCCACATATTCCCAAATTAATTAGCTGTCTTATTATACATGATACTTGGCATAGTCTTACAGCCATATTTTCCGTATATAAATTTCAAGACACTAATTGCACAGTTCAGTGCTCAGCCAATGAAGTTTCAGGTGACTAATTGTGCAGACTATTTACAGAGTGATGTGGAACATTCATTCTGCTCACTGCCGCCTTAATTAATTCCTACTCTTGGCTCCGGTGTTGAGTGTTTTAGTAAGATTCCATTTGACCTGAACTTTTCCTGAATTGTGGCCACCATGGAGGTAGATCATTTAACACAGAGAACTTGCCCTTGTTAATATAGCAAATGGAATGTCTTGAATCTGATGTGTGGAGAGAAGTCATTAAAAAAAATAAAAAGGATATGAAAGCTTACGGATAACTGTTTTATTTTATTCACTGTGCCTAAATATTAAGTGCAATAAATTTTTGATGTAATGTCCTTAATAAATATTTCCTTCAGTGACCTGGTTGTTCCTACAAGCATTAATGTTTTTTTATTACATTGCTGATTACAAAATATTTTAAGCACTTAATCTCCTTTTACATTTAATACACTTTTCCGGATGGGAACCATTGCCGTCTCTAACATAGATAATCAATATTGTTTCAGGAAGGGTTGATGACAGAATTCCTGCTTCCAAAGGAGAGGCATTTCCCACTTCCTCGCTACATGCTGTAGTTTAAACTGGAGCAAATCCTGCAAATTAGAATCTCCTTTTGTCACTGATTGTAAAGAAACAACATGGAATGTTTACTTTCCCAAGAAAAGCAAGTGAGCTTGGGAGGGGGGGGAGGGGACAGGAAACCCAGGGTAGGGATTTATTTCAGGTAAAATTGTGAGATGGGGTGCAAGGTTTTGTTGATTTTGGGATTACTTCCCAAGCCAAGGTAAACAGAACTGAGGGGCGCAGGGCTTAGTTTTGAGAAATTTCAATCTTATGGCGACCTGCCAATCTGATTCATGCTCCTTCAGAGATCACCATCATAGTTAAAGGCCTGTAAGCGAGAGAGGCGGCGTAAAACTGCTCCTGTAACCTGAGCAAAGTAAAAATAAATAGAAGGCCCCTCTGGACTGGGGGCGGGTGCAAGTTCTGAATGGTGTGCACCAATTAGCATAAAGCCTTCAACTTTTCCTACTTTTATGTGAGTTATATTCAGCATGAATTAAAATTCAAAGCTCAAAGTAAATCTATTCAAAGTACATCAATAGATTCAATAGGTACATTTAATGTCAGAGAAATGTATACAATATACTTCCTGAAATTCTTTTTCTTCACAAACATCCACAAAAGCAAAGGAATGCCCCAAAGAATGTACTGTATGTCACCATATACAACCCTGAGATTCATTTTCGTGAGGTTACAAAGTTACAGAAAGTTAATTAAGCTTTTTATCTTTAATAATTAATATATCATAATATTGTTTTAAAAATCCTTCCCTTGATGTGCTGACTTTACAGAAGGAAATACAGTATATGATTGTTTAGCATTTTTCCAGTCTTCAAGATGCCCCCAAGTATTGTACCACCGCTGTTGAAGCATCACCAGCAGTGGCATTTTTCCCTTTATGAGGGAAACACTGCCAGCCAATATACTGTACATGCAGATGGTTTCCATCACTGTACCTAGTCTAACCATGGCCAAGAAAGCACAATAGTGCCTCCAAGTCCGCGTGAGTCTTAAGGAAATTTGGCATGTCCCCTTTGAGCTTTACCAGTTTTAAAGAAGGACTGTAGAAAGCATCCTATGCAAATGCAGATTAGCTTGCTATGGCAACTGCTCTGCCCAAGACCATAGAATCTGCAGAGAGCTATGGACATCCATCATCAAGGACCCCCACCATCCAGGCTGTACTATCTTGTTGCTGCCATCAGGAAGACGGTACAGGAGCCTCAGGACCCACACCACCAGGTTCAGGAACCGTTATTACCCCTCAATCAACAGACTGTTGAACCAGAGGGAATAAAGTCACTGAATTTCACTCACTCCAACACTGAACTGTTCCCAGAACCTCCCAAGGACTCTTCATCTAATGTTCTCAATATTTATTGCTTATTTATTCACTATTGTTATTATTATTATTTCTGTTTCTCTTTCTTTTTGTCTGTACTAGTTTGTAGCTTTTTGCACATTTGTTGTTTGTCTGTCCTGTTGGGTGCGGTCTCTCACTGATTCTAAAGATGTGCAAATTGGTAGGTTAAAAGGGCTCTGTAAGATGTCCTAGTGTGGGTGGATGGTAGAATTATGTGGGTAGAAAAGGTTACAAGTAAGGTTAATGAGCAAATAGGACTGCTGTATGAGCTGGCATGAACCTGATGGTCCTCTTTCTGCATCGTATGGAATAATGAACTTTATATCGAGTCAGATTAGAGCAAGAACAATCAACAGCAACATGCTGATTATGTGATAATTATGATATGTTCACCAAAGGCTAACCTTTCCAGTTTATTTTCAGGATATATTCATTCCATCACACTGGCAGAACTACACCCAGTGCCACTTTATTAGGTACCTACAAGATAGTAAGTGGTTATTTGAGTTACTGTCTCCTTCCTGTCAACTTGAACCAATTATGACCATTCTCCTTCGACCTCTCTCATTATCAAGGTGTTTTTGCCCACAGAACTGCCATTCACTGGATTTTATTTTTTGGTTTTTATACCATTCTCTGTAAAATCTCGATACTGTCATGCATGAAAATCCCAGCAGATCGGCTGTTTCTGAGATACTCAAACCACCCAGTCTGGCATCAACAATCATTCAACGGTCAAAATCACTTAGATCACATATCTTCTCCATCCTGAAGTTTGTCCTGAACAAAAAACGAACCTCTTGACCATGTCTGCATGCTTTTATGATCGGCTGATTAGATATTTGCATTAATGAGCAGGTGTACAGCTGTATCTAATTAAGTGGCCACTGAGCTGCCCTGTGAATATTCTTCCCAGAAAACCAAACAATTTATCTTACAGTTCAGGACACTGTAAGCTCACACAGGCAAATGAGTAATAAATCTCTATTCTAGTGTTTGTTCTCATTTACAACCGCAGTATAAAAGGACTTCATGAAAATGAAACTACACTAATAGCAGGTGAAATTTATAAGGCTGCACAGCTGCAGAACTTATCTTGAAGGCTGTCCAAATTCATGGAATAGGTAGTCCGCCAACCAAAATATCACTGAAATACAAACCATGGACACCATTCTTTTTACTAAAGCCAGCATCGGTGACAACAATCCTGCTTGGCCACAAGTAGGGCGCAGTGATTATCCATGAGCTTGATAAATCTTGTTCCTATTTTAGTTTCACTGTCAATTATTAAGATTTCAGAATGGTCTCTCATCCTTTCAATCAACCAGCCTCCATTTTTAAAATCTCCTCCCCCTGCCCCCAACCACTCCAACATCCATTACTTTCCTGAGGTAGGTATTTCCAGTCATTGTATTGTTGCAGAAAACTGGAGAAGATTTTGGTGCATTACCAAATATCCTGTGTGAGCTTGGGGTAGGAGAGTTGGCAGGCTGACGCTGGCACATATCACAGATGAATCTAGCACGTCATTTATCTGTGCTCTGGCAATGTCCTACTGCAATAATCGACCCTAAAAACTCAACCACATTTCTTTCTTTGTCTGGGATACCAAGATTGCTTAACAGCTGAATTAGTTGACCCCAATGAGTCAATAAAAGATCATAAAACTTAGGAGCAGATTTAGGCTTTTAGGCCTATTAAGTGTGCTCCGCCATTCCATTATGAAATCTTTTACACTGTTACTAATCACAAACTTATCAACCTCCACTTTAAAGATCCCCACTCACCATGCCTGTACAGTTGTCCGTGGCAATGAGTTCCACAAATTCACCGCCCTCTGCCTAAAGAAATCCTTCCTAATCTCTGTTCTCTGTCCTTGTATTCTGAAACTGTGCCCTCTGGTTCTATACTCCACCACTATAGGAAACTTGCTGTCCATATCCACTAGGCCAGTGGTCCCCAACCTCTGGGCCGCGAATCGATACCAGGCCGCAAAGCATGCAGGGGTGCAGCAGTAGCCAGAACGCACCCAGCACATCTTTAAGAAAAAAGCCGAAATAAACAAGCTAATTAGTTAGGTGCCGCCCGGCACGTAAATGTTGGCCCAGATCAGAGGCGATTGCCAATTTCACTTGCTTTACGCGATGTTCACTTCTCTTTCCAGGGCGCTGGAGCCTTTAGCTGTTCCATTGTTTGGTCAATTTAAACGCCAGCCCAGACACGCTGAAAAGACAGGGCTGTCAGGATCGAGGTGACGTGTTGAATCTACACCAACTTCTAACAAAGTATAGGGGCTGCCGTGCTTTCTTTGTAATGACAGTTACGTGCTGGTCCCAGGACAGATCTTCTGACACTTTTCAGAGAGAGAAACGTCGATCCTTCATGCTGAAGAATTTAAAGTTATTGACCCTCTCCACCTCAGTTCCTCTAATGAAGGCTGGCTTCTGGGCGACACCTACTTAATTAGGTCGTTTATTTTGGCTTTTTTCTTAAAGATGTGCCGGGTGCGTCCTGGCTACCGCTGCACCCCTGCATGCTTCGCGGCCCGGTATCGGTCCGCGGCCTGGAGGTTGGGGACCACTGCACTAGGCCATTCAGATTTCAATAAATTTCAATGAGACCCACCCCCATTCGTCTAAATTCGAATGAGGTCAAGTCTAGGGACATCAAATGCTCCTCATACATTAACCCTTTCATTCCTGAGATCATTCTCATAAACCTCATCTGGACCCTCTCCAATATCAGCATATCCTTTCTTAAACAAAGGGTCCAAAACTGCTTACAATATTCCAAGTGTGTTCTGACCAATGCCTTATAAAGCTTCAGCATTACATCCTTGTCCAATATTAAGAAAGATAATTTCAGCCTGAATTTGGGTTTTATTTTGATGAAAACCAATTATAAGTAAGATGCTGGTATTTAGGTAAGAGTGTGGTTTCTAAATAACAAGAATGTAGTTTCAGAAACAGCAGGGAGCCTTGTGAGACACGGTCTCCAGCCTTACTTGTTCATACTGCTGATACTCTGCTGACTTACTTCATTACTGGTTAAATTAGTTTCTGCTGTCTTAGCTGTTTTAAGTGCATTATTAACCTGGGAAGTTCAGTTAGATTGTGCACAATCTCACTGATGACTCAGGGACTTCGTTCTTTTGGATCTATTGCAAAGGTTGAGCATCAAATTGAAAATTTGATTCAAACTGGAATTTGAAAGGAATATTTTCTCAGTTGGATTCATACCGATTTCACAAGATGCAAGAGCCTCAAAATTACTATCAGCAGTATTGGTGGTCTAAGATCTAATTTTTTTTGTGTGTGTATGTGTGTGTGTGTGTGACATCCACACTATAACAACAGATGAAATATTTTCTTATGAAGGTATTAACCATTTATGCAGCAATTTAGGATCTAATGTAAACGCAGAATTCAAAGCCCGGGTTGGAATTTGCTCCATTTCCTGCACCAGGGAGCGACCACCTTTACGTTAGCAGTGGCTGAGGTTCAGTTCCCGCTGCTGTAAGAAATTCCTTAAGGAATTGGTGACTGTTTCGGTTTCCTCCCACATTCCAAAAGTGTATGGAATAGGATCGGTAAATTGTGGGCATGCTATGTTGGTGCTGGAAGTATGAACACTCGTAGGCTGCCCCCAGCGCATCCTCGGGCTGTGTTAGCGATTGACACGAATGCTGCATTTTACTGTGTATTTTGAGGTATATCTGAAAAATAAAGCTGACCTGTATATTTAATTAGTTTCCAGGAAGGGTGGGAGAGCTGACAGTGGATTAATCTAACCAGTAAACTAATGGTATTTTCTGTGTGGCAGGACCTCTTGAAGCACACCCCCAGTGATCACCCAGACCACCCCTGCCTACTTGCAGCACAGCGGTACATTAAGTTGCTGGCTGAAAGGATAAACAAGGGAAAGAAGAATGCAGAGGAGGCAGAGAAAGAGGCTCGCATCCTGCAAGAGATAGAATCTCATATCGAAGGCATGGTGGACATACGTATCCATGAAGAGGTACAACGATTATAGACTTCTAAGAACAAACACTGAGCATAAGCAATGTTTTGCCAACCCATATAGCATTAAACTGGCAGTAAGTTCTTGATAAGCAAGACGATGAGAGGAATGTAGAGTTCAGGTTGCAGTTGTATACATGGTGATCTTTTTAAGTAGCTGAGTAGACCCAAGGAGCCAACTGGCTGTTCCTGCTCCGAATTAATATCTTCTCTGGTTTGAATGAAATAGGGCTTCTGCTTGTCATTCCTGCCCTGGCTAAATTTTGGACAATGCTACAGTGACCTGATATCTTGCCCTCCACTTTTTCATTCAAAGAGTAGCAGTAATCTGGAACGCACTCCCAAAAAGGTCTTGAGACCAGATATGTTTCCAAACTGAGACTACATAGAACATAGAATAGTACAGCACAGTACAGGCCCTTCGGCCCACAATGTTGTGCCGACCCTCAAACCCTGCCTCCCATATAACCCCCCCCCACCTTAAATTCCTCCATACACCCGTCTAGTAGTCTCTTAAACTTCACTAGTGTATCTGCCTCCACCACTGACTCAGGCAGTGCATTCCACGCACCAACCACTCTCTGAGTAAAAAACCTTCCTCTAATATCCCCCTTGAACTTCCCACCCCTTACCTTAAAGCCATGTCCTCTTGTATTGAGCAGTGGTGCCCTGGGGAAGAGGCGCAACACTTTTTGTTAACCAACCGTATAACTGTTGTGTCACCAAGCTGGGGAGAAATGAAGTTGAACATAGGTGTTGTGCCGGCTCCAAGATCAATGTAGCCCTTCCCTCACACATAGCCCTCCATTTTCCTTTCATCCATGAGCCTGTCTAAGAGTCACTTAAATGTTCCTAATACATCTGCAATGTGCTTCACACACTCGCTATGTGAAATCCCACCTCTGACCTCTCCTCCCGGGGCAGCACAGTAGCATAGTGGCTGGCGTAATGCTTTATGGTACCAGTGACTGACCCGAGTTCAATTCCCACCACCGTCCCTAAGGAGTTTGTGCCTTCTCTCCGTGACCACGTGGGCTTCCTCCAAGTGCTCTGGTTTACTTCCCACAGTCCAAAGTCGTACCAGTTGGTAGGTAAACTTGGCATTGATCAGGCGATGGTTAAATCGGGGATTGCCAGGCAGCACGGCTCAAGCAACTTGAAGGACCAACTCCATGCTATACTTCAATAAATGAATAAACTTTCCACTAATCACCTTAAAGTTATTCCCCCCTCATATTAGCTATTTCTGCCCAGGTTACGATTTGGGAGTGTCACAATCGAACTGACAAATAGGTTGGGCACGAGGGCTCATCATCATCATCAGGTGCCATGCCCAGTTTGATCTTTGACTGTCATGGCTCACACACTCCTGTTTCAGGTCAAGTGGATCAATTGGTCAAAGGGCTCAATGGTCTGATTATTCTTACGCTCGCCCTCATGTCAGTAAAGAGGGAGCTGTGTTGAGGTGGGATTGGCCAGTTAATGTGAAATCGCAGACTGTGCAACCACATGAGGATGAATATCCACCTGATGCTCTTTCTACAAAGAGGGTAATTCCCCTTCCCATTGAAACAGAGGGAAATTAAAATCAGGCTACTTCTGCAATGTATGTGGTGGGAGGGGCATTCCGCCGAGTCTGCTCTATCCCTGCGAGGCAAATTGAAAGTTTACACTGGAAGTTGTCATTATGCACTTGTGGAGGACCCTGACCTTACTCTTAGAGACATTGCCCATAGCACCCTATGTTGCCATGTTGGTATTCAGCAGAGACTTATCGTTGCTCATTGCTATAATGACTCCTGGAAGCAGACATCCCTTAAACTAATACCACATCTGCAGTACAATTCTAGGAGAACTGGTCTGAGTGCAAAGAAATATAGGGACAAAACAGACTACTGATGCAGAAATCTGGAGCAAAGAAGTTATGAAATAAAAGATATTCTGCTGATGATTGAAATTTTGAGCAACACACAAACAAGTGCTGGAGGAGTTCAGCAATTCAGACAGCAGCTATGGAGAGGGGACATTTTAGGCCAAGACTCTTCATCAAGACTGGAAAGGAAGAGGGCAGAAATGAGACTCTGCTCTCCCCTTCCCTTAAGTCAAAGAAATGAGCTGCTGGATGAACTCAGTGGGCCATGTAGCACCTGTGCAGGGAATAAGATGAAGTGTCCCAACCCATCTGACTAAATATTGAAAGGCCTAGATAGAGTAAATGTGGAGAGATGTTTCTGTCAGTGAGAGAGTGTAGGACAAGAGGGCACAGTCTCAGAATAGAAAGACGTCCCTTTAGAACAGAGATGAGGAGGAATTTCTTTAGCCAGAAGTAGGTAAATCTGTGGATTTCATTTCCACAGGTGGCTGTGGAGGTCAAATCATTGGGTATATTTAAAGCAGAGATTGATAGATTCTTGGATAGTTTGAATGTCAAAGCATACAAGGAGAAGGCAGGAGAACAGGGATGAGAAGGAAAATAAATCAGCCATGATTGAATGGCGGAGCAGACTCGATGGACCAATGGCCGAATTCTGCTCCTATGTCTTGTGATCTATTTCCCTCCCCCATTGCTACCTGATCTGCTGAGTTCCTCCAGCAGCTTATTTTTAATCATAGTCTGGTATCACCTAGGCTTTCTTCTTGAACTAACATGTTATTTGTCATCTATAAAGACTTCAGGTTGTTCTATCTAAGTTTTTAGTCACCTCTGCATATCATACAATGATAAGCACACTTGCGACTGAGTCAGAGGACTTGGGCTTAGCTCCTTCATCAGAACAGGCTGGGGTCGTGAAAGGCATTGTAGGGTGTTGATATACTTGCTCAGCTTTACCAGGCAAAAGACAGCAATGGCTGGCAAAGAAGCAAGTGGTCACCAGTTCTTGAACCTTTTGCAATCAACCAGCTCTGAGATCCTTCCTGCTGCAAGCTTTAGTTGTTGCCAAAAATTTGCCTAGAAACTGGAATGTCCACTTTTTTTGTGGGCTAAGTGTGTGCTAGAATCAACACTATGATCTAGCTGAATTTACAAACAAAATAATGAAAATGTAACATTCCTGTATTAAGATAACCTTAATGCAGTATTCCAAGACCATAAAACCGTAAAACATAGGAGCAGAATTAGGCCAATCATCCAACTGAGTCTGCTCTGCCATTCCATCATGGCTGACATAGTACCTTCCTCAACCCAATTCTCCTACCTTCTTCCTGTAGTCTTTGTTTCCCTTACTTATCAAGAGCCTATCAAACCCCACTTCAAATATCCCCAACGACTTGGCCTCCATAGCCATCTGTGGCAATGAATTCCACAAATTCACCACCCTCTAGCTAAAGAAATTCCTCCTCATCTCTATTCTAAAAGGATGTACTTGCATTCTGAAGCTGTGCCCTCTGGTTCTAGTCTCTCCCAGGAAAGGAAACATGCTTTCCACATCCACTCTATCTAGCCCTCGATAGGTTTCAATGGGATCTCCCCTCATTCTTGTAAATTCCAGTGTGTATAGGCCCAAAGCCATCAATCAGTCCTCATATATTAACCCTTACATTTCTGGGATCATTCTCATGGAACCTCTCCAATGCCAGCACATCCTCTCTTAGATATGGGGCCTAAAACTGCTCACAATACTCCAAGTGCCTTATCTAGCCTCAGCATTACACCTTATTTACGCTCTTAAAGTTGTTATGAGCCATGCCATGCATTTTACCCAAACAGCAGTAATGGCATTTGTCCCCTGACCCTTGAGAAGTAGATCAGTGGCTAGCAACATCTTTCTCCGTAGCAACACTGAGTTGAGTGAACGGTTGGATGCATCCAGAAAGGTTGGAGGAGCTCGAGTGCAGAAAATGGAGGCATGGTCAGGAGAAATTTGTGGAGGTTTGAGCGACGGCAGGGAGGGGGAGACCTGAGGTGGTAAGAGTGGAAACAAGAAGAGGTGAGGGTGAAAGCTTTCAGCTGACCAATGGAGCATCAGAATTCAGCTCAAGGGAGGTGAGAGCTGTGATAGGCTGTGGTCAGTCTGGGTAGGTAGGTAGACTTGTACTGTGATTGGGCTAGCGAACATGACCCCAGCCAATGCAGTGGGTGTCCCATATTTTTTTATTAATGAAATTCAGTTGAAACATTAAGTATAAATGACTGTGTGCCATCAAAATTCCTTTCAATCAAGCACCATTTGCTTGATTTAAAATGCACTATTTGCCCCAGAATTCTTGTAGAATTCCGTGTTAATAATATAGGTCACAAATCTAGCCTCGTTCATGCAATTTAATCTGTTATGCAAATGCAACCCCAAAACACATATTGGTGACACTATTAAATGACATCAGCATGAGGGTGAATCGTTCCCGGAAACGTCCAGTCCAATTTCCTGATGGGCAAGATTTCTCCAGAAACTACGTGCATACTCTGCAGATTATGTTCTGTGCTATTAATGGCAAAGAACTGGGCACTAATTGCTTTCTTGAATCCAATTCCAAGACAAAATCTTTTGCAATTGTCTAAGAATAGGAAGTGTCCATAGGGGTAATGAGAGATATTTTAAAAACAGACATGGGTAACGTTACAAATGAAAATAAAGAAATAGCAGATCTGTTGAAAAATTGCAGCGCATCAGCCTTCACAGTAGAGGAAGAGGTATAATGTATCCAGCTTTCCAGGGAAAACAATAATGAATAAAGGACGGGAACATAGTACAGCTAATGTAAGCGAGGAAGCAGTACAAGGGAAACAGTGGCACACAAGGTTGACAAGTCTCCAAGGTCTGTTGGTTTCCATCCCAGAGTTTTAAAGGAAGCAGGCAGGGAAATTGCGGATGCCTTGGGCATAATCTTCCAAAGTGTTCTCAATTTGCGAATTGTTCCTTTGCATTGGAGAATTGCAAGCCAACTGTATGTACCGGATTCAGAAGGAAGTGACTGGAGGTGTGGGGACACAAGAGGCTGCAGATGCTGGAATCTGCAGCAAGACAAAGAGTAAACTGTGGTTTTGTAGTGGGTGCTAGAGCTTCAACTAGCATGTCA
Source organism: Mobula hypostoma (assembly GCF_963921235.1). NCBI lineage: Eukaryota > Metazoa > Chordata > Chondrichthyes > Myliobatiformes > Myliobatidae > Mobula > Mobula hypostoma. The sequence continues at coordinate 160,614,107 of NC_086103.1, forward strand.
TAACAACTTGAGAGACAAACTGGAGTGGCACCGCAGAGCGGCTGGTAAGACCGTAAGACACAGGAGCAGAATAAGGCCACTTGGCCCATCGAGTCTGCTCTGCTATTCCATCATGGCTGATTTATTATCCTCTCCACCCCATTCTTCTGTAACTTTAATGCCCTTTCGAAACAAGAAGCTATTAACCTCCACTTTAAATATACCAAATGACTTGGTCTCCATAGCCGTGTGTGGCAATGAATTCCACATATTCACCACCCTCTGCTAAAGAAATTCCTTCTAAAAATTCCTTCTCATCTCCATTCTAAAGGGACACCCTTCTATTCTGGGCTGTGCCCTCTGGTCCTAGACTCCCCGCTATAGGAAACATCCTCAGCATGTCCACTCTATCTAGCCCTTTCAATATTTGATAGTTTTCAATGAGATCCCCCTTTATTCTTCTGAACTCCAGTAAATACAGAACTAGAGCCATCAAACGTTCCTCGTACCTTAACACTTTCATTCCCAGAATCATTTTCGCAAACCTCCTCTGGACCCTTTCCAATGCCAGCACAGCTTTTGTTAGATAAAGGGCCGAAACTGCTCACGATACTCCAAGTGTGGTCTGTCCAGTCCCTTATCGAGCATCAGCACTACATCCTTGCTTTTATATTCTGGTAGACCTGCTGCTGCACAGCCCCAAAAGCCTGGGTTCGATACTGACTCCTGGTGCTGTCTGTGTGGGGTTTACTGCTCTCCTTGTGATTTGTAGATTTTCTTCAGGGTCTGCATTTTTCCTCCTACATCCTAAAGTTGTTAGGTTAGTTGGCTTTTACCTTCATGGGTAAATGAGTAGCACAATCTGGAGAATTAGTTGATGGTAATGTAGGGTGAATAATATTGATTGTAAGTATAAATTTAGTGTAAGGTTGGCGTAAAAGTAAAACAAAGTGTGAATGTGCATTTAATTGTTAACACTGACGACACAGGCTGAAGATCATGTTTCTATTCCCTATGACTTTATGATTATTCAGGAGAGCAAGTGTGATGGTACAAAGGCTGGCTGTGTAGTCACGAACAGAAAGTTGTGTCGTCATGAACAGAAAATTACTAAAATGGATTAAGTGAGTGGTCAAAATAAAATATGGACCTTTATGCAGGTGGGAGTGGTGTCCACCATTATGGGCACAATTAAAATCTCATTGATACCTAGTGAATATTGAAAGGCCTTGATAGACTGGACATGGAGAGGATATTTTCAATAGTGGGACAGTCTAGGATCAGAGGGCACAACCTCAAAATAGAAGGGACTCCCTCTAGCACAGAGATGAGGAGGAGTTTCTTCAGCCAGAGGATGGGGAATCTGTGGAATTCATTGCCACAGATGGCTGTGGTGGCCAGATCATTGGGTATGTTTAAAGCAGAGAGTTGATAGGCAACACGGTAATGTAGTGGCTAGCACAAAGCTATATAGTGCCAGCGATCAGGGTTCAAATCCCGACACTCCGTACGGAGTTTATAGTTCTTCCAGTGACCACATAGGTCTCCTCCAGTTTCCCCCCACATTTCAAAGACCTAAAGGTTAGGGTTAATAAACTGTGGGCATTGGGGTTAATAAATTATTTTGGTGCTGGAGACATGGCGCTGTTCGTGGTCTGCCCCCAGTACATCCTCAGACTAGTTTGGCTCTTGACACGAACAAGACATTTCACTGTATGTTTTGATGCGCATATGACAAATAAAGCTAAGCTAATCTATAAAAATCTTATCTTTATGAAGGTTCTTGATTAGTCAGTGTGTGAAAGGTTATGGGGAGAAAGCTAAAGAATGGGGTGAGGAGGAATAATAAATCAGCCATGATCGAATGTTGGAGTAGACTCGATGGGCTGAATGGCCAAATTCTGCTCATATGACATGCGTCATAAGGAAGATTAAATAGCTTAGGACTTTACTCCTTAGAACATAGAAGACTGAGGAGAGATTTGCTAGAGGTATACAAAACTACGAGGGATATAGATGGGTAAATGCAAGGCAGGCTTGTTCCACTGAAGTTAGATGGGACTACACCTAGAAGTCATGGGTTAGGGTGAAAGGTGAAATGTTTAAAGGGAACATAATGGAGAACTTCTTCACTCAGAGGGTGGTGAGTGTGTGGAATGAGCTGCCAGCTGAAGAGAAGGGATCGATTTCAACATTTAAGAGAAGTTTGGATAGGTACATGGATGCGAGGGGTATGGAGGGATAGGGTCTGAGTGCAGGTCAATGGGATAAGGCAGATTAATGGTTTGGCGCAGTCCAGATGGGCTGAATAGTCTGTTTCTATGCTGAAGTCTTTTATGACTCTTTTACTCTATGTCTGTATGACATTTTTTGTCATTTTTATTTTCCCCTTATCCACTGTGAAATTTCACTGTTGTAATGATATATTTCTTTCTTCTGTTCTACAGCTTATGGTTCCTCATAGAAAATTCTTAAGGCAGGAGATGGTGGTTGAAGTGGTAAGAACTTCGTCCAACTCTAATTCATGTCAATAACATGAAGTACGGCAGGGTAAAAAGAACCTCTGTGCTTTGGTATTGGGGATGGAGGGGATGAATGGATGGGGCAGCTCAGAAGCATCGTGATTAGTGTAGCGCTCACAACACCAGCTGTAAGATCAGGCAAGTCCTACCACCTTTTGTGGGACTTTCTGTTCAAGGGCATTGGTGTTTCCATACCAGGCTGTGACGCAGCCAGTGAAAATACTCTCCACCACACATTGATAGAAGTTTGTCAAACTTTTAGATGCCATGCCAAATCTTCACAAGCTCTGAAGGCAGTAGAGGCACTGCCTTGCTTTCTTTGTAATTGTAGTTCAGCGCTGGGCCCAGGAACAGGTCCTCCAAAATAACACCCCGGAATTTGTAGTTGCTGAGCCTCTCCTCCTCTGATTCTCGGGTAAGGACTGACTATGGACCTCTGGTTTCCTTCTCCTGAAGTCTATAACCAGCTCCTTGGTCTTGCTGACAACGAGTGAGAGGTTGTTGTTATGACACCATTCAGCCAGATTTTCAAACTCCCTCCTGTATGCTGATTCATCACCACCTTTGATTCGGCCTACAACAGTGGTGTCATCAGCAAACATTCATAAGATCCCGGGCAGTAGTTCTATGCCTATGGATTTTCAGCCCTGACTATTGTCTAAGATTGGCAGTTTAACTTCAACATCCAAAAGTGAAAAGTAACTTTATTGTCAAAGAACATATATGTCACCATCTACAAGCCTGAGATTTTCTCGCAGGCATAGCTCAATAAATCCAATAACAATAAGAAACACAAGAACAAGCTTTGTTGCTACTTTACAGGCTTCCATGTCCCTAAGCTTGCTGGATTCTGTGTCCATGTTCTGCCTCCCAGCCTTCTCAATCCCTCCTGTCAACACTCAAAAAGGGAGAGATGTCTCACCAATAAGTCTACAGTGACTCAAGAGAAAAGTCTTTCCAAAGGTGGATTGATATTGATTGCCTGTGGTTAGTTGATCTACTTATCACAAAGACAAGGATGTTCCCTAAAATACAAGTCTTTGAAACCATCACAAAATCAAATTTATCATTAAATTGTGCAAAATATGCCGCATAATAAAGTTTCTCACTTATCCCCCTGATATGCTTCTATTTTGCCGTGTTTTCCATGTCTAGAAAACAGTAAGCAGCAAGAAGGAACGCTCGCTCTTCCTGTTCACTGACCTTCTGATTTGCACGACCTTGAAACGTAAGACGGGCTCTCTGCGGCGGAGTTCCATGAGTCTGTGAGTATTCAATCTCTGAAAGCCATTCACTTGCAGAATAGGTTTTCTTTTGCAGCACTGAGGTAGATTTAGAGCTGGTTTTCTGGCAATGAACTAGAATTTATGACTGAGCTAATACAACAGGTACAAAGTTAGTTTTTCTACTGAGTTCCTTCCATTTGAATAATATAGACACCAGTGAGGCACATTGTGGGAGAACATTCATTGACAGCCCTCAGCATGTCACCAGTTGTCCTTCCCACCCAGCAGCTGGTCCCTTTGAGTCAACAATTCAAAGTACATTTATTGTCAAAGTATGTATGCAGAATACAACTCTGAGATTTGCCCTCCCGCAGGCAGCCACGAAACAGAGAAACACTGGAAATCATTCAAGAAAACATCAAACACCCAACGTACAAAAAAAAAGAACAAATTGCACAAACAGCAAAAAATGAGCAAACACGTAGAATATCAAACATCAAGCCAGTAGTATTCAGTTTAGTTCAGTTCAACACTGCGCCACTAGCTAATGCAAGCCACAGGGCCATACTTCGCCAGTGTGCCCCTCCCAGCATTGGTCCCTCCAATCAAACTGCCCAAAAACAGTTCAAAAAAAGAATAACCAGAATCCAGAAACACATGCAACATGAGCCTCAAAGTCCCTCAAAATGAATCCACAGCCTCACCAATCAAGCCTGGCAAGGTGGATCCCAAGACTCCTGCACCACAGAGTGAGCGAGAGGGAAAGGAAAACTGGTCAAAGGCAGGCAAATGGAGCTGAACACCCACCCCTCGCTCAACCCCCACTCTCATCCTCATTGACTTCAATCTTGCTTCAATTGGAGAGAAGCAATGAAGTCGATCATGGGTTTGCACCCCGTCTCCAGGGCCTCCGTTCCAAAGGTTATCAAACTGCCTCGGAGACAGCAAACACCAGATTGCTCAATCGGTCCCAAAGCACACCACCAAAATGAAGATCACAGGTTCCAATCTCCCCTTTTTCCTGAAACCGGGCATTAATTAAAGAAACTTGCAACCTTACAATGTCACCTTGCAAATCTCAATTACAGTATTTAGTTTTTACCAATGAGTAAGTATTTGCAATATAAGTTTATCACTCCACAGAATAAATGACTGGAAGGTTGGGTCTGTCAGTTGTTTCTTCAGTAATGCAATCTCTTATTATTTGAAAAGGCAACATCATTGTATCCACTTCCAAGTACTCTTGTATGAAACAACAGGAATTCTGCAGATGCTGGAAATTCAAGCAACATACATCAAAGTTGCTGGTGAACGCAGCAGGCCAAGCAGCATCTATAGGAAGAGGCGCAGTCGACGTCAACAGTCAGGTCCTGACGAAGGGTCTCGGCCTGAAACGTCGACTGCGCCTCTTCCTATAGATGCTGCTTGGCCTGCTGCGTTCACCAGCAACTTTGATGTATGTTGCATGACTCTTGTATCAAGATGGTTTGAGTCCAAGCAAATACTGGTAAACCTTGGTAACATTGTAACTGGACTATTATGTTTGCTTCTGGGCACCACATTTTAGTGAGGATACAAAGACTTTGGGGCCATGCAGAAGAGAACTACCAAAATGATTCCAGGGGTAAGGGACATCAGTTAGAATGTACCGGAAACACTAAGAGCCTTCTTGGGAAAAAAGGGGGATTGCAGGGAGATCTGATAGAAGTATTTATAATAATGAAGAAGATGGAGAAAACTGCATCTATTGGTTAGGGTAAGAGTTAGCATTCGGAATTCTGATGCAGGTTCTTGACATGAAACATCGACCATCCCTCTACCTCTACATAGGCTGCAGGCGCTGCTGAGTTCCTCCAGCTTAGGACAGTACAGTACAGTACAGAAACAGGCTCTTTGGCTCTTGATGTTGTGCCGAACCAATTGAGCTAATGGCACCTAAATTAAACTAATCCCTTCTGGCCACAGATGGTCCATATCCCTCCAAATTCTTTGCATAGTCATGTGCCTAAAAGTGCCTCTTAAATGCCCCTAGCATATCTGTTTGAGTATAGTATTTGCAGTCTCTTGTGTCTGTTTCTCTTGTTAAAGGGGTTAGGAGTTGAGACATGGAAGAAGGTGATTAGCAGAAGAACTAGAGATGACACAAGGAAAAGTGTTATTACACAGTTAGTGTTTGGTGTGCACAGCCCAGGTAGCAGTGGAGTGAATTTTTGAGAGTACAGAGTTTGTGTGTGCCTGTCACAATAAACGGTAAAGATAACAGTTTTATGGAACCTTGGTTTACCAAATATCCCACCCTGCAAAAACTCAATTCAGGGAGATAGCACCATCAACTTGTGGGAGACTCCCGGAACTTCCGGGAGAGGTGGGATGTCTGCAATAGAGTAGCTCCTGAGCAGCTAGCCAGCTAATTTAAATAACGTTAGCTATGCTAATGAACAAATGACACCTGTTAAACTCACCTCAACATGTCTTTCACAGTCTTAACCCACCATGGGCAATAGAAAAGTCACTGTTGTAAACATTGCAGCGAGCAACACTGTCATTATTTTGACCCCTATTAGGCAGGGGTACACTTTAGGGTAGTCTGGGGTGACGTACGTTTTATATTTTCTTTGGAACACTCTGCCATGGCGCTCTCTCTCTCTCGTGGTCGCTCTCACTTGCTTGCTCTTGCTCTCTCTCGCGATCACTCTCGCGCTCTCTCTTGCTTTCTCTCGTTCGCTCACTCTCAAAAAAATTGATTTCTGTGATATTGTATATAATTTGCGGGCATCAGGGAGCCATTATTAATATGCGGGAGACTCCCCAAACTTCTGGGAGAGGTGGGATGTCTGGTTTACAGAAGATATTGAGGCCCTGATTAAGAAAAGGAAGGAGGTGCATAGCAGGTACAGCAGGCAGGAACTTGAGGAGTATTAGAAATGCAAGAGAACACTTAAGAAGGAAATCAGGAGGGCTAAGAGAAGACATGAGGTTGCTCTAGCAGACAAGATGAAGGAGAAACCTAAGGGCTTCTATAGATATATTAACAGCAAAAGGATAGCATGGGACAAAATTAATCCACAGGAAGGTAAGTGTGGCCTATAGGAAAGATGTACATAACATTGAAAGAGTGCAGAGAAAATTTACAAAGACGTTGCCAATTGAGGACACAAGTTATGGGGAAAGATTGAGTAGGTTAGGACTTAATTCCCAAGAACGTAGAAGGTTGAGGGAGATTGAGGTGTTCAAAATTATGAAGGGTTTAGATAGGGTAAATGCAAGTAGACTTTTTCCACTGAAGCTGAGTTAATGGTGAAAGATGAAATGTTTAAGGGGAACATGAGGGGGTATTTCTTCACTCAGAGGGTGGTGAGAGTGTGGAACGAGCTGTTGGATGCAGGGTCGATTTCAACATTTAAGATAAATTTGGATAGGTACATGGATGAGAGGTGTATGGAGGGCTATGGTCTGGGTACAGGTCGATGGGACAAGGCAGATTAATGGTTCAGCACAGACTAGATGGGCTGAAGGGCTTGTTTCTGTGCTGTAGTGTTCTATGATTCTATGTTGCTATGTCTTATGATCTTATTAGCTGTTTTGTTCAACTAGATACACAGCTGGGAGTGTGATTGACACAGCAAGCAAGTACAAGTTCCTCTGGAAAATGCCACTGGAAGACTTGGATATTGTGAAAGGTTTGTGACATGTTCTGAACCTTTTCTGCCAATACCTTATCCTTCTCAGATACAATGTTTAATTATAAATAGGAGTCCAAACTGTGGGTTAAAAGTTGTTTTTAGTATAGTCGCAGCCCCCTTCCCAGAGAGAATGTCTGCAGACATTACAAAATAAGGAGCCAAAGCACGTCTGAGATAACTAGGCCAAGAAGGAAAGACAGATGTAGAAAGAAAGTGTGGGCTGTCAGGCCAATTTTCATTTCTATTATAACAAAGTGTTTTTGTAAGGGGTGAACAGTTTTTGGTGGACAAGTCGTTAAGTGGCTTTTGGAATTCTCAAAGGACTTTGCATTCATTTTGAGTTTCTAGTTTACTTGAGTTATCGGGTAAATGCAGCCAACTGTTCACTTAGCTGACTGAAGGATCAACACATGAAATAAACAGCAGCAGAATGTTTGTGATCCATTAGTGAAAAGGTATGGTATTTTTAAATAAAACTCATTGATCCACAGAGGTTTTGCACACCATTGTGGGATTAATTTGGCTCTGCTAGTTCCATTATCTTTTTTTTTCAAAGGTGAGGTACCTGGTAATTATTCTGTATGATTTTAATTTAAGGTAAATGTATAACTGAAAAGGAACAAGGAAGGAGGTTCTGCTGAGGGATATTTGAGCATGAAGGGACTAAATTAAAAAGCAGAACCAAAAAAACAATAATTTCTGGATTGCTAGCTGAGTCGTGTGCAGATTGGCACGGGGTCATTAAGATTAGAAAGAGTTCAATGCATGGCTCAAAGATTGGTGTTGGAGAAGTGGGTTTGAGTTTGTGGGACGTTGGCACCAGATTGGGGAAGGATGGGATCGGCTCCACCTGAACCATGCTGGGACTAGGGTACTGACAAATTGCATAACTCAGACTGTGGATAGAGCTTTATACCAAATAGTAGGAGTATGCATTCAAAGGATTTGATAAAGTAAAAGGGGAAGAGAGCACAGGAGAAGTACTGAAGCCTCCTATTAAAAAAAGGCACAAAATTTATAAAGGGATAAGAATTTAATTTTCATGAACATAGTGACAAATTTGAGAAAAGGGGTGGTGATACAATATTTGGGTGCATGTAGTATAAGAAACAAGATGGATAAGCAAATAGCACAGTTATATATTGGTAGGTACAAAGTTGTGGGCATTACTGAATTCTGACTTAAAGTACATTACAGTTGAGACCTAAACACCCAAGGCTGCACATGCTATCGAAAAGACAGGCAGGTGTGCAAAGGGGATGGGGTGACTCCGTTGGTAAAAAAATGAAAGCTAATCCTTAGCAAGAAGTGATGTAGGGTTATCGACTTGAATGATAACGAGTTTATTCGTACAAACTAGGAGTTTATATGCACATATGGCAAGAGAAGTTTCTCTTAAAGTTTTGGATTTATTCATTTATGCTCACTTTTAAAATGATCTTTTTGGGTTTGCTTCTGTTATACATTATCCCTGAATAGTTTGTAGGAAAGAATTCCTGTGTTGTTACTAGAGTCAGATATTAAAGGTCATTTGAATAAATACACTGAGAAGTCGGTTTCCTCCAGATCTCACCCGCCCCCTTTCCTTGCCCCACCATTGGTTGACCTCACCTTTAGTCTTGTCGACCTTCCCAAATCTTCTCCCTAAAACTTCTGTCTTTCTTTCTTTTCAGACGCTCCCAAATACCTGCTTTTTGACTGAGCTTTCAATAGCCCATTTCCTGAATTCTTCTTGGCATCAGTTGTTCTCTCTTTACGATTGTCTTTGGTGACCTTGCCGGATCATTGTAATTCTCTATCCCAAGGATTGTGGCGGCTCGATCAGTGGGTTCATTCAGAACAGAGGTCAATAGATGTTTGGATTTGGAAGCAACCAAGAGACTTGTCACAGACTAGATGGGCCAAAGTGCCTCTTTCTGTGCTACAATGCTCTCTGACTCTATGACTACTTCACTGTTGTGTTCTTGGGTATATTTAAGGCAGAGGTTGATAGGTTCTTGATTAATAAAGGCGTCAAAGGTTCTGAGGAGAAGGCAGGAGAATGGGATTGAGAGGGATAATAAATCAGCTGTATTCTGCTTCTATATCTTATGGTCCTATGGACTCACTTTCAAGGATTCTTCATCTCATGTTCTCAATATTTATTGCCTTTTATTTTTTTTTCTGTTTCTACTTGTGCAGTTTGTTGTCTCTCACACATTGGTTGTTTGTCCGCTCTGTTGGGTGTGGTCTTTCATGGATTCTGTTGTGTTTCTTGTATTTACTGTGTATGCCCACAAGAAAACCAATCTCAGGGTTGTATATGGTGACATGTATGTAATTTGATAATAAATTTACTTTGAACTTATGGTCTACATGGGGATACTGGTGGAAAACAGCTCTGTGGTAGAAGATCAGATGTGATCTGCATGAGTGATGGGACTAGGATTAAGGACCATTTGGCCTATATCTGCTCCTGTTTGGTATGTTCCTGCTGACTTGGACTGCTGTAGCATTATTCCTAAGAAACTTCACATTATAGTAAGTCACGTTATAGATCATTAAAACACAGATTTTCCCAATTACAGTTCACAATATTACTATTGCATTACACATGGTACAAATAGTATTCCCTAATCCATCAATCACATAATAACCAATTCACATTATGGAAACATACTATACATTACAGCAGAACTACTTGTATTTAAAGCTCTACATAAATAAAAATTGTTAGGATATTGTTGGAACATCATTTTCAATTGTCATTGAGTAAATGACTTCTGTGTTGATGCCTTTCTAAATTCTGATGTTGATATTGCTCCGTTTGTTATAGGTTCATCCCAAGCCACCAACAGAGAAAGCATTCAGAAGACTCTCAATCGACTGGAGGAAGATTTCAGCATCTTGAGTCAGATTAGCACGTTGGCAGAAACACTCAGTATTTCACATCAGGTACCAGCTGGTGACTTGTAATTAAAGACTTTCTTAATAATTTTGAAATTAAATTTGATGCATTTAGGAGCCAGCCAAAGGCTTCATACAGAGCTGGCGCATTCTCTTTCAGAGCCAGGATTGTGCACGAGGACAGTGTCTAATATCCAGCCGGTTGATGATACTGTATGTCACTTGGTGTTGCCTAATGAAGCCACGGGTTGATAAATTACAACCTTTGTTACGGCATTCATTGGAGCATTTTAAAGTTCCGTTAATAGCAGTTAGTGTAAAACTTTAAAGTGTCAGCCATAAGATCGGGGTTCAGTTCCTAACGCTGTCTGTAAGCAGTTTGTACGCTCTCCCTGTGACCGTGTGGGTTTCCTCCTGACCCCCCGGTTTCCTCCCACATTCCAAAGATGTATGGGTATTAAGTTAGCGGCATGCTGTGTTGGCGCCAGAAGCATGTCGACAGTCGCTGCTGCCCCCAGCACATCTCGGACTGTGTTTCAAAACGCATTTCACTATTTTACTGTATGCTTTGTTGCACGTACATATGATAAATAGAGCTCATCTAATCAACAATGTATATGGCAGTGAACAGATGGTTAAGGGGACCTTTGCTCGTTTACCAGCTTCAAATAACTAACATTGCCCAGAGTCAGCACTGGTTTGAGATGAGTAGTGAACAGCTTGTAATAGTGAGGGTTGGCCTTGCGCTTGTCTCCTGTCGCTGACATTGTCAATATGAATAACGTTACTGGTGGAAGCTATTATTTCCATCTCTTCTGTACAAGTTCCCAACTCCCTAGGTCCCAGAGAATTTACTCCCTTGCCATGATAACAAGGTAGAATCTGGCAGAACATCAACCAAGAGCTTAGGCAGTGATCTCTAACTCATGCTGAAACCATATGCTTGTCATTTTTGGAAGAACAATTCCCAACACACCACCTCAGCGTTTCCTTACAGTGTGTCCTGTCATTCATGGACATCACCACCATGGGCCTTTTGCAGATTTGGCTTTGACTGAAGCCAGGCACAGGAGTGTTTACATCTTAATACTGGAGATACTAGAGACTACAGATGCTGCAACAAACGAAGTGAGACTGTTCATCTAATAGAGGGGAGGTGGCCAGTATAAAACAAGTGAGGTCAAATGGATGGTGCAAGTACTGGCTGCTGCTAAGTGCATCCAGTTGGGGGGGGGGGAGTGAAAGGAAGATGAAGGATAGGGGGAAGGATGTGCTGGCATTAGAGGGGGTCCAAAGGAAATTTGCAAGAATGACCCCGGGAAAATGTTGAAGAGAGGTTTCGATAGGAAACTGAATGGCTATGGTCTGGGTGGAGGCCGATGGGACTTGCTGGTTTAAATGGATTGGCAAGGACTAGATGGGCTGAAGGGACCTGTTACTCCACTGTACTTTTCTATGACTATTATTATAAAACCATTCGACATAGGAGCAGAATTAGGCCATTCGGCCCATTGAGCCTGCTCCACCATTTGATCATTGATGATTTGTTTTCCCTCTCAAACCCATTCAGTGGATGATGCTACCGAACGAGTGCAACAGCTTACTAGTAGTTCAAAAGGCAAGAAACTTGACTAAAAACTTCACTAATAACACCTTTACTGAAGAAAGTTGTGGTAAGTTATCACCACAAACAATTAAGAGGCGAGCGAAGGTGAAGCAAATTCGAGGGATGAACCGTGCTGGTTCAGTGCAGAATCGACGCGGATGGAGTGAGCCATTCGGAGAGGAGAAGTTGAGGCAAAGGAGTTTCGATGCCCATGCAGCAGGCCTGAGCACTGAACCGATTTGGAGAAATCGAGAGTGGCTTCGGGCTGAGTGGTGAAATCTAGGCCCGGAGTGAGTCACTGGGCAGTGTTGGCTAGGCCCAGAGCCTTTTGCTGCAGTGGTGCCAGGTCCTAGTGCGAGGTACAATACGTTGTTTGGACAATTTAAACACTGAACCAGATAGACCGGAAAGACAGGGTGTCTGGATAGGAGGCGAGAGCTGATTTCCTTCACTCTCCTGTGATGCTGACTCCTTTTTCCATGGTGCTGAAGCTATGAAGATTGTCCCGGTTGCTGTGTTCCATATCTGCTAACATGAACTGATACTGAGACTTCGGGCCTACTCCGGGCTGTTCTGGGGTTCAGATTTAAGGACTTATTTTGGTTTGGAATGTTACTTGCGTTATTTTTTCCCTTTCCCTGCACATCCGGTGTTGGTCTTTATTTTATTTTTTTTAATCGGGTTCTTCAGGTTTCTTGCTAGAAACCTGTTGCCATGGGTGGCAGTGGAGGACTGACAACCTTATGTTTCTTGAAACAGTCTGTGATCTCCACAAATTTGTTCCTCTAAATCCCATGGACTGTTGGGTGATCTGCAATATAGCCCCATTAATGTGTCATACTAATTATTCCTCAGTTTCAGCCATAAAGTCTCACTAGATGAGTTCTCTAGTCCATCCTGACTGAGCACTGCCATGACATTTCCCCGGACAATAAACGCCACCCCTCCTCCTTTAATCCTTCCCACTCTGTCACATTAAAACAACAGAATGTCGGAATATTGAGCTGCCAGCCCTGCCCCCTCCTGCAAACAGGTCTGACTAATGACTACAGTATCATAATTCCATGTGTTGATCCATGCCCTGAGCTCATCTGCCTCTCCTACAACTTGCATTGAAATATTTGCAAGCAATCTCCCAGATGTATGGATGGGCCAAGGACATAGGGTAACAGAGGAACTGATACAGATTGTCATTAGGAAGGAAACGGTGATGAGTGGACTGATGGGTCTGAAGGCTAACAAATCCCCAGGTCCAGATGGTCTGCATCCTCGGGTACTAAAGGAGGTGGCTCTGGAAATTGCAGATGCATTGGTGATCATTTTCCAATGTTCCTTGGATTCAGGATCAGTTCCTGAGGATTGGCGAATGGCTAATGTTATCCCACTTTTTTAGAAAGGAGGGAGGGAGAAAACAGAGAACTATTGCCCTGTTAGCCTAACACCAGTAGTGGGGAAGATGCTAGAGTCCATTATTAAAGATGAAATAGCAGCATATCTTGATAGCAGTGATAGAATTGGGCCGAGCCAGCACGGATTTACCAAGGGCAAATCATGCTTGACTAATCTATTGGAGTTTTTCGAGGATGTAACCAGGAAGATAGACGCAGGAGATCCAGTGGATGTCGTGTACCTTGACTTTCAGAAGGCATTCGATAAGGTACCACATAGGAGATTGGTGGGTAAAATCAGAGCTCATGGCATTGGGGGGAGGATATTGACATGGATAGAAAACTGGTTGGCAGATAGAAAGCAAAGGGTAGCAGTGAATGGGTGTTTCTTGGAATGGCAGGTGGTGACTAGTGGGGTGCCACAGGGCTCGGTATTGGGACCACAGCTGTTTACGATTCACGTCAATGATTTAGAGGAAGGCATTGTGAATAACATCAGCAAGTTTGCTCCTGATACTAAGCTGGCTGGCAGTGTGACGTGATGAGGATGTTAGGAGAATTCAAGGTGACTTGGATAGGCTGGGTGAGTGGGCAGAAACTTGGCAGATGGCGTTTAATGTGAATAAGTGTGAGGTTATTCACTTTGGGAGCAAGAACAGGAAGGCAGTTATCTGAACGGTGTGGAGTTAGGTAAGGGAGAAATACAAAGAGATCTAGCAGTACTTGTTCATCAGTCTCTGAAGGTGAATGAGCAAGTGCAGCAGGCAGTGAAGAAGGCTAATGGAATGTTGGCCTTTATTACAAAGGGAATGGAGTACAAGAGCAAGGAAATCCTTTTGCATTTGTACAGGGCCCTGGTGAGACCACACCTGGAGTATTGTGTGCAGTTTTGGTCTCCAGGGTTAAGGAAGGACATCCTGGCTGTGGAGGAGGTGCAGCGTAGGTTCACTAGGTTAATTCCTGGGATGTCTGGACTGTCTTACGCAGAGAGGTTAGAGAGACTGGGTTTGTACACGCTGGAATTAAGGAGATTGAGGGGGGATCTGATTGAGACATATAAGGTTATTAAGGGATTGGACAAGATAGAGGCAGGAAATATGTTCCAGATGCTGGGAGAGTCCAGTACCAGAGGGCATGGTTTAAGAATAAGGGGTAGGTCATTTAGGACAGAGTTGAGGAGGAACTTCTTCTCCCAGAGAGTTATGGAGGTGTGGAACACGCTGCCTCAGAATGCAGTGGAGGCCAATTCTCTGGATGCTTTCAAGAAGGAGCTAGATAGGTATCTTATGGATAGGGGATTCAAGGGTTATGGGGACAAGGCAGGAACCGTGTATTGATAGTAGATGATCAGCCATGATCTGAGAATGGCGGTGCAGGCTCGAAGGGCCGAATGGTCTACTTCTGCACCTATTGTCTATTTGCAATTTAGAATATTAGCTGCACCATGTTCAACCTTTTGATTCCCGACTTTGTCTGAGGCAGACATCCCACCTCTCCTGGAATTTCCGGGAGTCTCCGGCATATTAGTAGTGGCTCCCTGATGCCCGCAAATTATATACAAGGTCCTGGAAATTGATTTTTTTTGAGAGCCAGCGTGAGAGAACGCACAAGAAAGAGCGAGCGCAAGAGCAAGAAAGCAAGCGCGAGACAGCGAGCACGAGTGAAAGCGACCACGAGAGAGCGCGCAAGAGCGAGCCAGAGAGAGAGAGAGCAAGAAAGCAAGCGCGAGTGAAAGCGACCAAGAGAGAGAGCGAGAGCAAGAAAGAAAGCATGAGAGAGTGAGCGCAAGTGAGAGAGAGCGAGAGAGTTCCAAAAAAAGTCAGAGTGGCAGAGTGTTCCAAAAAAAGAAAATATAAAACGTACATCACCCCAGACTCCACTAAATGTACCCCTGCCTAATAAGGGTCAAAAATAATGACAGTGTTGCTCGCTGCACTGTTTGCAACAGTGACTTTTCTATTGCCCATGGTGAGTTAAGACTGTAAAAGACATGTTGAGGTGAGTTTAACATGTGTCATTCGTTCATTAGCATAGCTAACGTTATTTAAACTAGCTGGCTAGCTGCTAAGGAGCTACTCTATTGCAGACATCCCACCTCTCCTGGAAGTTCCGGGAGTCTCCTGCAAATTGATGGTGCTACCTCCCTGAAATGAGTTTTTGCAGGGTGGGATGTCTTCTGAGGTCTTAACAACATCTGTCTCCACAACCTCTCCAGTATCTGTTCTTGCACTCTGGTTCCCAACCCACTGCAAATCTAGTTTAAACCCCACCGTGCAGCGTTAGCAAACCTTCCCACTAGGATATTAGTCCCCCACCAATTCACGCACAAACCATTTCTTCTGTACAGGTCCCCCCTTCCCTGGAAGAGAGCCCAAAGATCCACAAATCTGACGCTCTCCTTGCTGCATCAACTCCATAGCCATGTGCTAGACTATATGATCTTCCTGTTTTCTGGCCTCACTAGCACATGGCACAGGTAGCAATCCTGAGATCACAACCCTACAGGTCCTGCCTTTAAACCTAGCACCTAACTCCTTGAACTCACTTTGCAGAACCTCGTCACTCTTCCTACCTATGTCATTGGTACCTACATGGACCACAACCTCTAGCTGCTCACCCTCCCACTTAAGAATACTGAAGACTTGATCCGAGATGTCCCAGACCGTGGCACCCAGAAGGCAATATACCATTCGGGAATCTCATTCTCTTCCACAGAATCTCCTTTCTGTTCTCCTAACTAGCAAATTTCCAATTACACAAACACGAGGAATTCTGCAGATGCTGGAAATTCAAGCATCACACATAAAAGTTGCTGGTGAACGCAGCAGGCCGGGCAGCATCTCTAGGAAGAGGTACAGTCGACGTTTCAGGCCGAGACCCTTCGTCAGGACTAACTGAAGGAAGAGCTTCCAATTTCCAATCACAATAGCTTACCTCTTCTCCCCCGCTTCCCTTCCAAGTCACAGAGTCAGACTCAATACCAGAGACTTTACCCTGCTAAGTAATTCCCTAACCCCCCAACAGTATCTAAAGTGGTACACCTGTTGTTGAGGGGGATGGCCACTGAAGTACTTTGCACTAGCTATTTAACCCCTATCGCTTTACTGTGTCCTGCACCTTGGGTGTAACTACCTCTCTATATGCCCTATCAACCCCTCAGCCTCCCAACTGATGCAGAGTTCACACAGTTCCAGCTCTCAACTCCTTAGCGCAGAGTGTTAGAAGCTGCATTTGGATGCACTTCTTGCAGGAGAAGTCATCAGGGACACTGGAGGTCTCCCTGCTTTCCCACATCCCACAAAAGGAGCATTCCACTATCCTGCCTAGCATCCCTACATTTCTAACTGTGCAATTATAGAGAAAAAACAATACATAAACTGGGGGGAAAAATTTACCTACAGTTTTTTCTCCTTCTTTCACTTCAGCCACTCCACGCTAAAGCATTAAACGACCACTCCAACACTGTCCACTCCAACAATGGCCGCTCCACTTGCCCCTGCCTTATTTTTAATTTGTTCTTGCCAATCAATCCCAATTGACGATTGGCTGCCTCTCAAACACCAAACTGCCGCAGATTGATGTCTTACGTACTCAATCGGAGAACCTGAGTGAGTTAGGTCTCTTCACGCTTCCAGATGCTGACTGGCCGCTGTTCAAACACCAAACTGCTGCAGATCGATGCCTTACGCACTCAATCGGCAAACCTGAGTGGGCTAGTTCTTCCCACAGTTCCGATTGCTGATTGGCTGCTGTTCAAACACTGGAGTCTGTCTCTTAAACCTGGTGCCCAGACTCATCTCTAACTTTTCTACCTGCTACGTCACTTCCTTTTACCCCTGTGAGTACTGCGCCATGTTGAATTTCTCTTGGGAGCCTCAAAAGGGCTGGCATAGTCCAGCAACACTCTGAGCACCAGAACCATGAGCAGCTGTTCAGAATCAAAATCAGTCTTATTATCTACGACGAATGTCATGAAATGTGTTGCTTTACGGCAGTGGTTCAGCGCAAGACATAAGACATTACTATAAGTTACAATTAAAAAGTGCAAAAGAGGTATTGTGAGGTTTTTCCTAAACCAACCCACCTTTCTTCCCAGCACTGAGATTTAAAGCCTTCAGACAGTTTAAATTCACGAATGTTTCGGGTACATCATCACTAATCTAAAGACCAATTTATCTCGCTACGGCAGCCTTTACAGTTTGATCCAATCTGATGCTCAGAGGAGGTGTTTCCCTGGTAAAACGTGAGCTGAATATGTGCAGGGGACTGCTCAAATCTGGGGGAATTGATGGGTATGCGGGGAGTATAGAGTGGGCTTAGGGTAGAATTAATATAAATGGGTGCAGGCTCAGAGGGCTGAAGCATCAGAATCAGGTTTAATATCACTGGCATATGTTGTGAAACTTGTTGTCCTTGTGGCAGCAGTACAATGCCATACATAATAATAGAAAAAACACAAGTTACAGAAGAATATGTATATTCAGTAGTTCAATTAAAATAAGTAATGCAAGAATAGAAATAAAGAAGTAGTGAGGCAGTGTTCATGGGTCCACTGTCCTTGCAGATGGGAGAGGGGAAGAAGCTGTTTCTGAGTCGCTGAGTGTGTGCCCTTAGGCTGCCGTACCTCCTTCCTGATGCTAGCAATGAGAACGAGGCGTGACCTGGGTGGTGGGGGTCTTTAATGATGGATGCCAACTTTTTGAGGCATCGCTGATTGAAGATGTCCTGGATGCTGCGGAGGCGAGTGCCCATGGTGGATCTTGTTTCCTTGATCCAAGACATCACCAGGTTGTCATAAACCACACGGTCTACTGTTGCCCTTCCGCACTCTAATTTGTATGCGACTCCAGGCACTGCGAGAAGGTTGTGGTATTTCAGGATGAGCAGCAAATACTTGGTCCAGCCAGTGCTTCTCGCTTCCTGTGGATTAAAACACAAATAAATCACAAGTGTAAATTCACTCATTTTCCTGGTAAGGAAGTATCAGTGTGGAGACCAGTGGTGATAATCCAAAGCTTGGTCAGGAGACCAAAGAAGAGCAGATAGCTGTCTTTTCAGAGATCAAGAATGAACAATCAGTGGGCACATTCATCACTATAGGAGGGCTTTTCCCAATTCCGAATGACTCTCCTAACATTATTTATTTTCACAGTTTGGTTTCATGTTTAGCTTACTTGATGCAATTTCCCTAGTTTACAAAAGAATTCCCTTATTTTCTCTTGCCAGGGTCTGGATGACGTCATTAAGGACCTGATGGCCTCTGTGAACCGTGAGCTCTCAGAGAAACAGTCACTCGCAGTCAGCACCATGTTCCCCCTCACTAAACTTGAGCTAACGGCCACAACGACGCATGGCACTGAGACGTTCATTTTTGAGTTCAGCAGTATCGAGGCACGAGCCGGGTTTGAACAGGCATTCGAGGAAACCAAGAAGAAATTAGGTAAAAATAAACCTAGAACTTCCAATACGCGATTTCTTTAAATCTTTATTTTACAATGAACCCCTTTGAACTGGTTAAGTATGTGAAGCTTATTTTAGATTTCGGTCTGCTTCTGAGTACCTGATACCTTCAAACTGATTAATAATACATCTCCCAAAGATTATTGGATGCTTCTTCCATCTTGTTGTTAGTTTCATAAGTTCATACATAATCCAAAATAAGTTTCATAAATATTGACTGACATTAATGTTAGCAGTTTTATTACTGTACTGTACTGAAACATATAAGATTATTAAGGGATTGGACACGCTAGAGGCAGGAAACATATTCCTGATGTTGGGGGAGTCCAGAACCAGAGGCCACAGTTTAAGAATAAGGGGTAGACCATTTAGAACGGAGTTGAGGAAAAACTTTTTCACACAGAGGGTTGTGGATCTGTGGAATGCTGTGCCTCAGAAGGCAGTGGAGGCCAATTCTCTGGATTCTTTCAAGAAAGAGGTAGATAGAGCTCTTAAATATAGCGGAGCCAAGGGATATGGGGAGAAGGCAGGAGCAGGGTACTGATTGTGGATGATCAGCCATGATCACAGTGAATGGCGGTGCTGGCTTGAAGGGCCGAATGGCCTACTCCTGCACCTATTGTGTATTGTACCATACAGGAATATTTATCTCTGTTTTAAACATGAGCTCCCCCAGTAAGTTAATCCTGTGTCGGTTTATACTAAACCCAATCTGAGGTATCCTGCTCTACCCAGGGGCACCTCTGCCAGTATGCAAGAGAAGCATCCCAGGTGTCTGGAGGATGTCTGCCTGAAACGTTGGTAGTTGACTGGGTGCTGGTACCTACCCTGTGATTCATTCAGCATCATGCTTTAGGTTATACCCTGTCAACATCACCAACTGCACATCAGAGCAAACTACTCTGAATTCATTGAACACACAATTCTGTAATCTGTCCTTGATTACTTCAGGTTGCCGAGAGTACAGTGTCACAAATGCCCTGACCTTTGACTCTTCCTCTGTAGACATCTTGGTCTGAGACTTTCCCTGCTTATCCTTGACTCTCCTGTGAGGAGAAATATCTTTTCCTACAGATCAGTAATACTGCCTCTCATTCTCAGAATCAGAATCAGGTTTATTATCACTGGCATGTGACGTGAAATTTGTTAACTTAGCAGCAGCAGTTCAATGCAATACATAATCTAGCAGAGAGAAAAATAAATAAATACATACATACATAAATAAGTAAATCAATTACAGTATACATAAATTGAATAGATTTTAAAAACGTGCAAAAATAGAAATACTGTATATTAAAAAAAAAATGAGGTAGTGTCCAAAGATTCAATGTCCATTTAGGAATCGGATGGCAGAGATAAGAAGTTGTTCCTGAATCGCTGGGTGTGTGCTTTCAGGCTTCTGTACCTCCTACCTGATGGTAATAGTGAGAAAAGGGCATGCCCTGGGTGCTAGAGGTCTTTAATAATGGAATAATGGAATTAATAATGGAATTTCTCTGAAATTCCAATGAGTACAAACCCAACTTGATTCTCTATTCCTCATAAAAAAATTGATTACTTTATTTGTCATATGTGTATTGAAACATCAAAACATGGTTTGTGTCAACGACCAACACAGTCCAAGGATTGTGCTGGGGCAGGCCACAAGTGTCACTGTGTTTCTTCCAGTGCCAAAGTAGCAGGCCCACAACTGTTTGGAATCTGGGAGGAAATCAGAGCACCCGGAGGAAACCCACAGGGAGACCATACAGACAACGGCAGGAATTAAACCCAATCTTTTGATCAATGGCGTTTTAAAGCACTATGCTAACTGCTACAGTATTATGCCACCTGGACTGGGCAATTTAGCCAGTCCAGACTGGGCTCATCCTGGAGTGCTTTCTGTCTCCAGTAACAATATATTCATAGCAATAACAATACAATTAACTATTAACAATATAATTAACAACAGCAATATATGAATTAAGTAAGAGATCTGGAGTTGTATGCACTACCCTAAATGTTATCATGCTAAAATCTTGTGGAATGGTGGTAAGTCTTCCCAACTTTTTAACCCAGCCCCTTCAGGGAAAGGCTAGCATTCAGTTAGTTGTCCTGACCATCACCTCCCTCTGGTGCTCCTCCCCCTCCCCTTTCTTCCATGGTCTTCTGTCCTCCCCTGTCAGATTCTCCCTTCTCCAGCCCTTTATCTCTTTCAACAATCAACTTCCCAGCTCTTTATTTCACCCTTCTCCCCCCCACCCGGTTTCACCCATCACCTACCATCTTGTACTTCTTCCTCCCCTCCCTCCCCTCCCTCCACCTTCTTGCTCTGGCTTCTCATCTTTTTTTCCAGTCCTGATAAAGGGTCTCGGCCTGAAATGTTGGCTCTTTACTCTTTTCCATAGATGCTGTCTGGCCTGCTGAGCTCCCCCCAGCATCTTGTGTGTGTTGCTGCACCAGTTTGCTAGCTTTCCGAGTTTAATGAATGAGGATCCCCAAATCCCACGATGCTGAGCCTCTCCAGTCCTTATTGAAATATTAAACTGTTTTTGACTCCAAAGTAAATATTCCCACATAATACTTCCTCTGCCAATTTTGTTGCTTGCTTACTTAATCTGCCAATGTCTCAAGTGACTACCTCTCTGCTCCCCCAAAAAACCTTCACCCATCCCATTTTTATATCATCAACAAATTTAGCTTCCTCACTTTAAATTACTATCATATATTATAAACAGTTGTGGTCGCAGTCACAGTCCCTGTGGCAAACCACTGGCTATGGGTTGCCAAGTCAAAATTACACCCTTGTCCTGACTTGCTGCTTGCTATTAGTTAGCCAGTTCCTTGTCCTTGCTAATATATTACCTTCAACACATTGATTTTGCGTGGTATCTTGTTCAATGCTCTTTGAAAATTCAAATCCAAAGTCCAATAATTTGCTCCTACTGGTACCAGCTGAGACTCACCCTGACTGAGACTTCCTCAAAGAACCTTTACTAATTGTCCTGACATCACTTGATCAGATTATGACTTCCCATTTGCTCCCCTTTACCAACTTAATAATAGACTTCAGTATTCTTCCAGTAACAGACCTTAAGCTAACACCCTTTTTGAATAAGTGTCATAGAGGCAAGAGATTCTGCAGATGCTGGAGATCTTGAGCAACACACGCAGAATGCTGGAGTAGCTCAGCAGGTCAGGCAGCGTCTATGGAGGGGAATAAACAGCCAATGTTTCAGGCTGATTCCATTCATCAGCACTGAAGAAGGATCCTGGTTCGAAAAGTCAACTATTTATTCCCCTCCATAGATGCTGCCTGATCTGCTGAGTTCCACCAGAATTTTGGGTGTGCTACTTTTAAATAAGGGTGTCACTTTCCAACTTTTTGTTATCCCTCTGGTGTCCGAGAATTTTTGGAAGATTACAACCAAAGCAATCACTATCTCTGTAGCTGTTTCTGCAAGCTTTACCCCCGTTAGCTGGACTAATACTATTTCTCCTGTGAATTGGGTCTGTGAAGATTTATAAAATGTAGCAGTGGCTAAAAAACTAGACAGCTGCACTGGGCAGGAGACCACCACCACTCTGAGGTGACCTCATCAGTCACCATGCCATTTTCAGTAACAAAGGAGTGGATACACATGCAAGTTAACATTTAGATTTCAGAAGAGCACTCATGACCAAACTGCTAACAGCACTGTATGTCACGTAAAGTGTAGCCAAGGGTGAAGGGGCAACAAAATGATGAGACAACAGTTCTTCTAGGATGTGTGGCACATGGGTCAGTTTATAGATTGGCAGTCCTTGCTCTCTGCTGATAAAAAAAAAAATTGCTCTGTGATTGGTTGGTTTGGTGCCACGGCTTTGTTCAAGAGGCTAAACCATTTTCATTCTGGTCCAACCTCCCCCAGCCATCAAAATTCACTTGAACTCAGCTTCTCAATTCATGCTCTGTGTTGTTAACATTCTCATTATCTGACCCTCACAGACTGTTTCCCTCAGGAATGTAAAAACCTTCAAAATAATTGGATGCCAAGTCAATAATTGTCTCTGCTCCAGGCTTAAGCCATCTTTAGCATGTCATCATGTTCCAGTTAAAAATGTTACCATAACTTAGACTTTGAAGAGACAGTAATCTTTTCTGATAATCTCCCATTAGTTGCATATCCCAGTTTAGAAGCTGCTGATGGTCATAAATCATTAACACACAGTACCTCGGGAGTGGTCTGGATCCTGGTGATATGCTGACAAAACAACTGTTCTGCGAGTTGTACCAAATAAGAATCTTTGTGAACTTCCTCAGTGCTCTGAATTCTTTGGAGAGTACAGCCGCAGTCAGTGCTCCCCTCTATCACTGGGGTTCCTGAATTGTACACCATGTAAGAAGTTAGAGATGTTTTTTATCAAACAGTCCATCGTTTGCAGTGTTGTCCACCAACTAGATGTGTTAACTCTGGAAGCAATATGTTCCTATTAATGTTCCAACTGCTCCCAATATAGTCAGTACTTCAGTAGCTTAGAGTACCCTTTTACACATACTTTACCTCCAACTTTCATCCTGCCCTCAAATTTACTTGGTCCATTTCTGCTAACTCTCTCCCTTTTCTCGGTCTCTCTGTCTCCATCTCCGGAGACAGTCTATATATTGATACCTTTTATAAACCCGCTGACCCTTGCAGCTATGCCATCCCTTTCTCTCAGATCATCCATCTCCACTGCCTTTGCTGTCAGGATGCTTTTCATTCCAGAACAACTGAGATGTCCTCCTTCTTCAAAGAAAGGAGCTTCTCTTCCTCCACCATCAACACTGCCCTTACCTGCATCTCTTCCATTTCCCGTATGTCTACCCTCACCCTATCCTCACGCTGCCACAGCAGGGATAGGGTTCCTCTTCTCCCCACCTACCACTCCACTAGCCTCCACGTCCAGCACATAATCCTCCGTAACCTCTGCCATCTCTAACGGGATCCCAACCACCAAGTACATCTTTCCCTCCCCCACACTTTCTGCTTTCTGCAGGGATTGCTGTCTATGTAACTTCCTTGTCTGCTCTTCCCTCCCCACTGATCTCCCTCCTGGTCTTTATCGTTTCAAGTGGAACAAATGCTACACCTGCCCCTACACTTCCTCCTAAACTTCCATTCAGGGCCTCAAAAAGTCCTTCCAGGTGAGTTGACACCTCACCTGTGAGTCTGTTGGGGTCCTGTATCTGGTGCTCCCAGTGTGGCCTCCTATACGTTGGTGAGACCCAACGTAGATCGGGAGACTGCTTCGAAGAGCATCTTTGCTCCATCCACCAGAAAAGCGTGATTTCAATTGTACTTCCCATTCCCATTCTGACATGTAAGTCTGTGTAGCCTCTGACCTAATGGCATGAACATCGATTTCTCAGACTTGCGGTAATTCCCCACCCCCCTCCCCCCACCTTCACCATTCGCCATTCCCATTTTCCTCTCTCACCTTATCTCCTTACCTACCCATCACCTCCCTCTGGTGCTCCTCCCCCTTCCCTTTCTTCCATGGCCTCCAGTCCTCTCCTATCAGATTCCCCCTTTTCCAGCCTTTTATCTCTTTCACCAGTCAACTTCCCAGCTCTTTACTTCACCCCTCCCTCTCTCCCAGTTTCACCTATCACCTGCCACCTTGAACTTCTTCCTCCCCTCCAGGCACTTTCTTTATCTGACTCCTGCCCCCTTCCTTCCCGGTCCTGATGATGCACCCTTTCACATGTGACCTTTGTTTTATATAGAGTCATGGAACAATACTGCACAGGAGCAGGCACGTCTAGTCCCTGCCAAGCCATTAATCTGCCTAGTCCCATTGACCTGCACCCAGACCATTGCCCTCCATAACCCTCCCATCCATGTACCTATCCAAATTTCTCTTAAGTGTTGAAATCGTCCCCCCGTCCACCACTTGAGCTGGCAGATTATTCCACACTCTCACCACAGGTCGAGTGAAGAAGTTCTCCCTTCTGTTTTCCTTAAGCTGTTCACTCTTCACCCTTTAGCCGATGACCCGACCTCTAGTCTCACCCGACCTCAGTGGAAAACGCCCCTTGTTGTTATTTACTCTGCCTGGGTGCTTCTAATTGCATCTGCCTCTAGCATTTCAACTGGCAGCTTGCTCAACATATCTACCACCTTCTGTGTGAAAAAGTTGCCTCTTAAAACTTCCCCCTCTCACCTTGAATCTATACTTGCTAATTTTATCGTTTCCACCCTGTGAAAAAGACCATGACCATTCATCTTATCATACTGGATTCCATGTTATCTCCCTTTCAGAACACCCTACAGGTATCATGCGATACCTTGCTAAAGCCTGGGTGGACAATGCCTACTGCTTATCATCATCAGTGTTCTTGCTCACTTCTTCAAAAAAAATTCCCATGTACAAAGCAATGCTATCTATACTTAATCATTCTTTCCTGCCTTTCCAAATGCAGGTAGATCCTGTTTCTCAGATCCCCTCTGGCAGGGGCTCCCAATCAGGGGTCTGTAGACTGCTGAGTTAATGATAGGGGGTCCATGGCATAAATTAGGTTGGGAACCCCTGTCCTATGGTTACTTTCACACAACTGATGTTAGGCTGACCAACCTGTAGTTTCCTGAGCAACACACACACACAAAATGCTGGAAGAATTCAGCAGGTCATGCAACATCCGTGGAAAGGAATAAATAGCTAACGTTTCAGGCCGAGACCCTTTATTGCAACTGTAAAGGAAAGGGAAAGAAACCAGAATAAGAAGATGGGGGGAGGAGTGGGTGGAGTACAAGCTAGAAGCTGATAGGTGAAGCCAGGTGGGTGGGAGAGGCGGGTATGAAGTGAGAAGCTGGGAGGTGATAGGTGGAAAGGGTAAGGGGCTGAAGAAGGAAGAATCTGATAGGAGAGGAGAGTGGGCCATGGGAGACAGGGAAGAAGCAGGGGCAGCAGTGAGCGGTGATAGGCAGGTGAGGAGAATAGAAAAGATAAGAGGGGAGTCAAAAGAGGGAAGGGGAGGGGGGAAATGACTGGAGGTTAGAGAAATTGATGTTCGTGCCATCTGGTTGGAGGCTACCTAGCTGGAATATGAAGTGTTGCTTCTCCAACCCAAGAGTGATTGTGGAGGAGGCCATGGAGCGACATGTCAGAATGGGAATGGGAATTGAAACCTAAATGGTTGGCCATCTGGGAATCTTGTTTGTTGAGGATGGTGCGAAGATGCTCAATGAAGCGGTCCCCCAGAGTGATCTCACCAACATGGAGGAGGCCTCATCGGGAGCACTGGACCCAACATATTTGCAGGTGAAGTGTTGCCTCGCCTGAAATGACTGTTTAGGATGCCGAATGGAGGTGAGGGAGGAGATGAATGAGCAGCTGTAGCACTTCTTCCGCTTGCAGGGGTAAGTGCCAGGAGGGAGATTAGCAAGGAGGGATGAATGGAAAAGGGAATCACAGAGGGAGCTAACCATGTGGAAAGTGGAGAGTAGGGGGGAGGTAAATATGTGTTTGGTGGGAGAAAATCATTAAAGATGATGGAAGTTGCAAAGAATGATGTGTTGGATGTGGAGGTAGGTGAGGACAAGAGCAACTCTATCCCTGTGGCAGGAAGATGGGGTGAGGGTGGATGTTCGGGAAATGGAGGAGATATGGGTGAGGGCAGCATGAATGAAAACCCCAGCCTTTGAAGAAGGAGGACATTATCTCTGAGGTCCTGGAGAGGAAAGCCTCATCCTGTGAACAGATGCGGTGGAGACGAAGGAACTGAGAAAAGGGAATGGCATTTTTACAGGTGACAGGATAAGAAGAAGTATAGTCAAGATAACTCAGAGAGTCGGTATATTTTGTAAAAGGTATCAGTAGAATATCTTTCCTGACTTGCCTTGAGCTTGGCACTCAAGATGAGGTAGTAAATTGGATTAGAAGTTGTTTTCAGGGAAGAAGCCTAAAAGTGGTTGTAGATAGTTGCCTCTCTGACTGGAGGCCTGTGACTGGTGATGTGCCACAGGGATCAATGCAGGGTCTATTGTTGCTTGTTATCTATATCAGTGATCTGGATGATAATGTGCAAAGTGGATCAGTAAATTTGCAGATGATACCAAGATTGGGGATGTAGTGGACAGCGAGGAAGACTATCAGAGCTTGCAGTGGGGTCTGGACCAGGTGGAAAAATGGGGTGAGAAATGGCAGATGGAATTTAATGCAGACAAGTGTGAGGTGTTGCACTTTGGGAGGACAAACCAGGGTAAGTCTTACACAGTGAACGGTAGGGCTCTAAGGAGTGCTGTAGAACAGGGCGATGTTGGAATACATATCCATAATTCCTTGAAAGTGGTATTAAAGTCACATAGGGTTGTAAAGAAAGTTTTTGGCACATTGGCCTTCATAAATCAATGTGTTGACCACAGGAGTTGGGATGTTACATTGAAATTATGTAAGACTTTGTTGAGGCCTATTTTGGAGTATTGTGTCCAGTTCTGGTCAAATACCGACAGAAAGATGTAAATAAGATTGAAAGGGTGTAGAAAAAAATTTATAAGGATGTTGTCGGAACTTGGGGACCTGAGTTATAGGGAAAGGTTAAATAGATTAGGACTTTACTCCCTAGAACATAAGAGATTTAGGGGAGCTTTAATAGAAGTATACAAAATTATGAGGGGTGTAGATGAGGATTAATACAAGGAGGCATTTTCCATGGAGGTTGGCTGAGACTACAACTAGAGGTCATGGGTTAGGGGTGAAAGGTGAAATGTTTAAGGGAAGCATGAGGGGTAACTTCTTCACAGAGAGTGGCGAGAATGTGAACTGAGTGCAAGTGGTGGATACTGAGTTGATTTCAACATGTAAGAGAAATTTGGATAGGTACATGGATGAGAGGGATCATTGGTTGTGGGAACACCAGAAATAGAATGAGTGCAGTTATCCCCTCTTGGTCAAGAGCCTGATGGTTGAGGGGTAGGAACTGTCTTTGAACTTGTGGCGCGAGTCCTGATGCACCTGTACCTTCTACCTGATGGCAGCAGTGAGAAAGAGCAGGGCTTGGGCAGTGCGAGTCTTTGATGATGGATGCTGCTTTTCTACAACATTTCATGTAGATGTGATCGTGGATGGGAGGGTTTTACCTGTGATATACTGGGCCAAATGCACTACCTTTTGTAGGATTTTCTATTCAAAGGCATTGGTGTTCCCATACCAGGCCATAATGCATCCAGTCAGCACACTTCCCATCACACATCTATAGAAGTTTGTCAAGGTTTTCGATGACATGCCAAACCTCCACAGATTCCTATGGAAGTAGAGGCGCTGTCATGCTTTATTTACAATTACACTTACAGTATATGATGGCCCAGGACAAGTCCTCTGAGATAGTGACACCCAGGAATTTGAAGTTACTGGCCCTGTCCATCTCTGATCTTCCAATGAGTACTGGCTCATGGACCTCTGGTTTCCCACTCCTGAAGTCTACAGTCTATTCCTTGGTCTTGCTGACATTGAGTGAGAGTTTTGTCATTAAAGCTTGGTTTATACTTCTGCGTTAACTGGACGCCGTAGCCTACGCAAGTGGCCTATGCGCATTGTGAGCATTGGTCTGTCTGCGTCGCTCTGCAATTCGCACACGTCACTCATGCGCACTCACCTGCCCGCGCAAGACTTCATGGTAATGGTAGTCTCGGGGTAAACAAGATGCGAGCATCTTTTTTCATGCAAAATGTGTCTTCCATAATTTCGGAGGTCTGTAAAGCTTTATGGAAAGCATTGCAGCCAGAGTTCCTTCCCTGCCCTTCAGTCTCCCAATGGGAAGCTATTGCAGCATGTGATGCTACCAAGCGGACCAATCACAGTTCTTACGGTCTGCGTTGCCGCGACGCGCAGTTACATTTTGGGAGAGGTGCGCGTCGAAGCAATGCAGGCTCTGCCGTAGGGTTCCGCGTCGGCTTTGCATAGGGTTTGCGGTGACGCAGACCTTACGGCCACGCGTTGACGCAGAAGTATAAACCAGGCTTAAGGCACCACTCAGCCAAATTTTTAATTTCCCTCCTGTATGCTGATTCATCACCTCTGTTGATACAACCCACAACAGTGGTGGTTTCAGCAAACCTGTATGTGGTGTTGGAGCTGTCCTTCGCCACGCAGTCGTCGGTGTAAAGTGAGTAGAGCAAGGAGCTAAGTACACATCCCTGTGGTGCCCCTGTGCTGATGGAGATTGTGGAGATGCTTTTTGCTAATCCGAATTGACTAGGGTCAGCAAGTGATCAACATGCATACTGTGTGTGTTACCGTACACTACCTTGAGATTTATTTTCTTGCAGGCATTTACAGGAAAATAAAGAAATACAATCAAATTTATAGGAAGGATCTATACATTAACAAAGGCTGACAAGCAACCAATGTGCAAAAGAAGACAAATTGTGCGTGAATAGATCGATAGACTGATGGATAGATAGAAAAATAGTACTGACAACATGAGTTGTAAAGAGTCTTGAGTCTGTAGGGTGTAGGATCAGTTCAGAGTTCAGTAATCGCTGCCTAGATACCCTTTTGCTCCTAGTGTACTTATTCTATAACCTCTTAAGATTTTCCTTTACCATATCTGCCAAAGCATTCTTGGGAATTCGTTTTGGAGTCCTGAATTCCCTCTGATGTTTACACCTAAATCTTGTATGCTCCCTAAGGCTTTCCCTATCCCAGCTGCCTGTCTGAAACATTACAGTTATGTCAAGAGACTGGATAGGCCAATTGATTTCCTTTAGATGGAAAAGGCTAAGGGGTCCTGATAGATGTACTCAAAATTATGAACATAGATAGAGTAGATAGAAGATTTTCCTCGTGATAGAAATCAGATGACAAAGGTAAGAGGTGTAGGGCAGAGGGTGGTCTCGGGGCATCATTGTGCACATTTACAAGGAGTGCTGCCACAAGAAAGCAGCATCCATCATCCAAGCCGTGCTCTCTTCTCACTACTACCATTGGGTAGGAGGTACAGGAACCTCAGGTTCCACACCACTAGAATCAGGAACAGTTATTACCCTACAACCGTCAGGCGCCTGGACCAACATGGATAACTTCACCCACCTCAGCACTGAACTGACTCCACAACATGGACTCACTTTCAAGGACACTGCATCTCGATATTATTTATTTATTTATTTCATTTTTTTTTTAATTATTTGCACAATTTGTTTTGTATTGGTTGTTTGTCAGTCTTTGTTATTTTAGTTTGTCATCAATTTTACTGGTGGTACTTTATGTTCTTGTAAATTCCTGCAAGAAAACAAATCTCAGGATTGTATATAGTTGGCATATATGTACTTTGATTATAAATTTACTTTGAACTTTGAATTTTTTCACCCTGAGAGTGGTTCCAAGCTGGGAAACACTGTGTGAAGGGGTGATAGATGCGAGTACTTTCAAAACATTTCAGAAGTATCTGGATGAACACTTGAATCACAAAGACAAAGTAGCTTATGGACCAAATACTGGTAAATGTCATTACTGGATGGTGTAGACATGATGGGCTGAAGGGCCTGTATCTGCTGTATGATTTACCAGAGGAGCAATCCTGTTAGCTCAGTTCCCTGACTTCTTCCACAAGGTCCTGACTTTGATTTCCTTTCCAGTCTTCAACTAATACTTCTCATGGAATATATGATTAAATCTACTTTTTACCACCCTCGTAGCTAGTGATCCTAGATCATGGAATAAAAAATAATTCCCTGTCATTTTAAGTCAAGTCCTCTGCTTCCTGAATCTTCTGCCACTGGGAACTATTTGTCTTTATTAACTTGTTCTAAACACTTCAAGATTTTGAATGATTCTATCAAATCCCATTTCGCCCTCTTCCCAAAGGAGGAGCCTAGTGTGCCCATATAACCAGCATTCCCTGGATCCATGCCAGTAAATCTTCTCTCCATCATAAGGCCATCACGTCCAACATGGAGCAAACTGTATGGTGTTGTCAGTCTTGAATTATGTTGCAGACTATTTTTTCAAGCAAAAGCAGGCAGAGGACTGGGAATAACTCAGTGAGCCTCTCTGACTGTTGGTTTGCTTGGTACAATCTCACTCATTGCAAACAGACATCACCAGAAGATGCAAACAACAGGAATTCTGCAGATGCTGGAAATTCAAGCAACACACATCAAAGTTGCTGGTGAACGCAGCAGGCCAGGCAGCATCTCTAGGAAGAGGTACAGTCGACGTTTCAGGCCGAGACCCTTCGTCAGGACTAACTGAAGGAAGAGTTAGTAAGAGATTTGAAAGTGGGAGGGGGAGGGGGAGATCCAAAATGATAGGAGAAGACAAGAGGGGGAGGGATGGAGCCAAGAGCTGGACGGGTGATTGGCAAAGGGGATATGAGAGGATCATGGGACAGGAGGTCTGGGGAGAAAGACAAGGGGGGGGACCCAGAGGATGGGCAAGGGGTATAGTGAGAGGGACAGAGGGAGAAAAAGGAGAGTGAGAGAAAGAATGTGTCTATAAAAATAAATAACAGATGGGGTACGAGGAGGAGGTGGGGCATTAGCGGAAGTTAGAGAAGTCAATATTCATGCCATCAGGTTGGAGGCTACCCAGATGGAATATAAGGTATTGTTCCTCCAACCTGAGTGCGGCTTCATCTTTACAGTAGAGGAGGCCGTGGATAGACATGTCAGTATGGGAATGGGATGTGGAATTAAAATGTGTGGCCACTGGGAGATCCTGCTTTCTCTGGTGGACAGAGCGTAGATATTCAGCAAAGTGGTCTCCCAGTCTGAGTGGGGTCTCTCCAATATATAAAAGGCCACATCGGGAGCACCGGACGCAGTATATCACCCCAGCCGACTCACAGGTGAAGTGTCGCCTCACCTGGAAGGACTGTCTGGGGCCCTGAATGGTGGTAAGGGAGGAAGTGTAAGGGCATGTGCAGCACTTGTTCCGCTTACAAGGATAAGTGCCAGGAGGGAGATCAGTGGGGAGGGATGGGGGGGGACGAATGGACAAGGGAGTCGCGTAGGGAGCGATCCCTGCGGAAAGCGGGGGTGGGGGGAAGGGAAAGATGTGCTTAGTGGTGGGATCCCGTTGGAGGTGGCGGAAGTTATGGAGAATAATATGTTGGACCCGGAGGCTGGTGGGGTGGTATTTGAGGACCAGGGAAACCCTATTCCTAGTGGGGTGGCGGGAGGATGGAGTGAGAGCAGATGTGTGTGAAATGGGGGAGGTGCGTTTGAGAGCAGAGTTGATGGTGGAGGAATGGAAGCCCCTTTCTTTAAAAAAGGAGGACATCTCCCTCGTGGTAACAATCACCAGAAGATGATTGTCATATCATATGTCAGAATTAATTCTGAAGTATGCAATCTGATCTGCATGTACTCTTTAATAAAGATTAAGGACAAGGTATCAGAAGTATGTATTTATGGTTTTATTCATGATTGATGACAGCTTTTGAAATTCTTTCTTTATGTAACGTCTAAAGAATTACTTTTTTTGCAAACAGCCAGTATTAGATCTTAAAAAGTGAAAAGGCAAAGATTGGCTGAATCATTTCCTTATAATCCTTTAAAATGCATAATACTGGAATGTGGTCCAACTACAATTTAGAACGTGGAACACAGAACATTACAACACAGTTCAGGCCCTTCGGCCCACAATGCTGTGCCAGCCCTTTAACCTACTCTAGGATCAATATAACCCCTCCTATACAACCATTTTACTTTCATTCATGTGCCTAACCTAGGCCTTCCTAAATGTCCCTAATGTATTTGCCTCCACCTTCACCCCGAGCAGGGCATTCCATGCTTGCACCACTCTCTGCAAAAAGAACTTACCTCTGGCATCTCCCCGATTCTTTCCTCCCATTGCCTTAAAATTATGCTCTCTTGCATTAGCCACTTCAACCCCGGGAAAAGATCTCTGGCTGTCCACTTGGTCTATGCCTCTTATCATCTTCTACACCTCTGTCAAGTCACCTCTCATCCTCCTTCGCTCCAAAGAGAAAAACCCTAACTCGCTCAATCTATCCTCATAAGACATGCTCTGTGATCCAGGCAGCATCCTGGTAAATCTCCTCTTCACCAGATCTAAAGCTTCCACATCCTTCCTATAAAGAGGAGAATTTGGATCCTGTGGAACAAGAAAAATATATTGGTATCACTGCCTGCCTGCTACTTTCGTTGAAATTTATTATAGTTTTGTTTTGATGTTATAAGAGGTGCCAATTCCATTTCATTTACACTCAGTGGCCACTTTTGTGCACTAGTTCGTTAAGGCAATTATCTACTCAGCCACTCGTGGCAGCAACTCAATGCATAAAAGCATGCAGAGGTTCAGTTGTTGTTTGGAGCAAACATCAGAATGGGGAAGAAATTTGACTAAGTGACTTTGACTGTGAAATGATAGTTTGTGCCAGATGGGGTGGTTTGAGTATCTCAGAAAGTGCTGATCTCTGGAATTTTCACATACAGTGGTCTCTAGAGTTTACAAAGAATAGTGCAGAAAACAAAAAGTAAAATCCAGTGTGTGTCAGTTCTGTGGGCAAAAATGCCTTGTTAATCAGAGAGGTCAGAGAAGAATGGCCAGACTGTTTCAAGCCGACAGGAAGGTGACAGTGATTCAATTAACCACGTGTTGTAACAGTGGTGTGCAGAAGAGAGTTTCTGAATGCGCAACACGTTGAAACCCTGAAGTGGATGGGCTCCAGTCACAGGAGGCCGTGAACATACACTCAGTGCCCACTTTATTAGGTCCAGGAGGTAGCTAACAAAGAGGCCACTGAATGTATGTTTTCACTTTTAATGTGCAGAACTCTTATGGAATGTTGTTGAAAATCTAAAACTCCGCTAATGCTGGGAATCTGAAATAAAGGCAGAAAACGCTGAAAACATTGAGCAGGTCGAACAGCATCAGTAGAAGGGAAAACAAGCTTAAGGCTTCAGGTCAAAGAACTGCTGATCACTTCCAGCATATTCTTTTTCATACTGAATGAACTGTTTTATGTTGTAAGCCTCATAGAAAAGTGAAGCATACGTTTCTGCTCCTCGAGCAGTCAGCCTGACTGCTGTTGAGAAGTTTCTTGATCTGATGTGTGTGTGTGTATATATATATATATATATATATTTTTTTTTTTAGGGAGATGTTTCTTGATCTGATATATACAGGTGTGTGTATATATGTGTGTGTGTGTGTGTGTGTATATATCTATATATCTACATACATACACACACACACAATATATTTAGGGAGATGAAGCTGTAATTAGAATGAAAGAGGATCATCTCCCTAAATTGGCTTAAAATTAATGCATCTCAAATTTTAATGTTCTAAGTAAATTTATTATTAAAGTACATATATGTCACCGTATACTACCATGAGATTCATTTCCTCACAGGCATTTATAGGAAAATAAGGAAATTCAATATAATTTATGAAATCTCACTAATAGCCTGAGGTGATTTTATATTCTTTTTCTGTGTCTTAAAGGGGAGCTGTTAGCTTAAAATTAATGAATCTAATCAATTAATGAACCTGGGGCAATTTTATATTCGTTTTCTACTCTTGAAGGGAGTTGTTCAGCCCCATGTAGCCCAAGTCTTGCTCCATCTTTGCATTAGTGTGATGCAGATGAAAGGGCAGAGTGTTGTGTGTCGGATCTTAGTAAAGCAGGTCAGGATATTGCTGTGGTGCAAGGTTGCTATAATCAAACTGATTAGACCAAAATAATCTCAACCACAAAAATATTTTGGATACATTGTTGTGGTGGTGTTTTTTAAAAATATTTTTCATCAACCCGTAGTGAAATGGTGCCAACCTGATCCGTTCACCTGACATCATATGGCTGTTCTCTTCGATCATTCCTGCCCTTTCCTGTACTGACCTTCTGTCCAGGGAATACAATTCACCCATGAATAGGAACGTGCGCCTCATTGGTTTCTTCCAGATGCTTCTTCAGTCCACTATAAATGTGGTTATAGATGGGGAGAAAATCTTGTTAACTGGGTAATCAGCCTTGGTTTTGCAAAACTTTAGGCCTGTTTTGTCCGTTTATCTTTACAGCTTTGAACAAAGATCACTGGGATCCCGAGTTCCTGAAGGCCATTCCCATCATGAAGACACGGAGTGGAATGCAGGTAGTTTGTCTGAGACTTGAAGTAAATGAATTAACTTCATTCATTTCTCTATTTAATTCTTTCTTTAAACTAAGCAGAAACTGGAATTTGATACGACCATTTTGGTGGCATGTATTACAGAACAGAGAACATTACAGCACAGTACGGGCCCTTCAGCCCAAGATGTTGTGCAGACCCTTTAACCTACTCTTAAGGTCAATCCAACTCTTCTCTCCTACATAGCTCTCCAGTTGTCTATCATCCTTGTTGCCTAAGAGTTTCTTAAATGCCCCTAAAGTATCTGCCTCTACTGGCACCCCGGCAGTGGCATTCCACACTCTGTGTAAAAAAAAAACTTGTCCACTTCTATCAAATCACCCCTTTTCCTCCTTTGTTGCAAAGAGAAAAGCCCTAGCTCATTCAGTCTATCCACATACAACATACTCTCTAATCCAGGCAGCTATCACCTCATAGACAGCATCTTCTAGCCTGATGGTGACTTACTGTACTGGAAAACAAGTCAGCATCTACTGTGGCATTATACTGAAGAATGGGCAGTGTGGTGACTCAGATGGTAGATCAGCTGCTTCATGGCATCGGGGACCCAGGTTCAGTCCTGGGCTCAGCTGCTGTCTGAATCTCCTGCCTGTCGGGTGCTCCACCTTCCTCCCTCATCCAGAAGATCTGAAGGTTGGTAGATTTATTAGCTGCTGTAAACTGCCTCCGGTGTATAGGGAGTGGTAGAATCTGAGGAGATTTGATGATAATTTAGATAGATAGATAGATGATATCAATCCCAAAGGAAATTACAGTGTCACAATAGCATTACAAGTGCACAGGAAGAATAAAACATCTGAGCGAATGTAGGGTTAGTGGAAATGTGTGGTTATGGCTGACGAATGCTTGGTATGTCTCTAGTGAGGGACATTGTATGGAATCCCTTGCCAGAATATAAGAGGCAGACTGATAGTTCATAGACCCTCTGCTCCTTTGGGCCCCTCTGAGAATGTAAAAGCAAATAATGATTTGAAGGCTTACCTTTTCCGACCTGTCACTGAGCCTTCCTGTTGATGGATCAGCCTACCAGGATTCTGACTGGCGCCACGTGCTTAATTGTCCCAGTGAAGGATTGCAGAATGGGTCCAGATGATGTGATGAGGGTGGACATGTACAAGGTAAAATGGGATGGGGCCATATTATTTGCGTGGATGTCTCCACTGCCTGACGGGGTTGTTGGTGAGCCCTGTGTTTGTGCCTCACCTTGTCTTGCCATGCAGGTAGTTTTTAATTTTCATTTAGCGGTCAGTGGCAAGTTGACAGGGCCCATGTTGATCGTGGTCAGTGTGAATTTACAAGCCCAGGTTGGCATCTTTGTAAGACAGTGTAGGAGGATGAGGTCATGCTGGGAAACCATTTTACTCTTTAAGTAAGGATCATCCTGAATATGGGAATTGGTAGCAATGTTGACAGGTCAAGGGAGCAATAGATAAATGGAGCCATCAGTGCCCATTGATTGACAGAATTGACAGCAACATATTTTATTTAGTCATGGGATTTTGCCATTTATTACCAAGTGCTGGTTGCTCCTGAGCAGATAGTGGTACTTCCTGCACTCCGTGTGGTGAACAGACTCTCATAATGCTGTGGGATAGGGAGTTCCAGGATACAGGGTGAAGGAATGCCTGTATATTTCCATAAAGCAAAAGGTGTGTGACGGGGAGTACGGCTTTAAGGTGTTGGATTCCCTGTGCACTTGTTGCCCTTGGCCTGCCAGGTGCAATGTGGATTTCGTGCAGTCAGTCTTAGGTTCCAATTACATTCCTACTCCAGGATAGCTTGGAATGTGTCAGGCACTCAGCCAAGGTTAATATTTCAGCTGATTATCCAATTAGAAATTATAATAATAGTCCCATTGTACGTAAAGTAAAATGGTTGTCTGGTGTGACCAAGAAGGTTCAGACTATTCTGCAATGGATGAATTAATTTGGGCCTAATTTGAGCTTAGCCAAGGGTGGAACCTGGGCTTCAGTTTCAGTTGCACTCTGAATTGGGCAGAGGAAGTGGGAACATACATCAGATCAATATAAAGTGACATTTGCAGGAGAGTGCATGAAACTTGGGCGAAAGGAAGATCGGTCTGGATTTTACCGCCAATTCCAATTTTAAAAACTTGAGGTTCAGTTGATGAGGAAGATGGGGGATTGGTGCAAAGAGATGGCAGATGTGATTGGCTGAGTAGGCCGGGGCTATGGTGTGGGTACCTTATTTTATTCATACGTAGTGTGAAGATGTCACTAGAAAAGCTGGCATTTATTGCCTATCCCCAATTATCCTTAGACGGTAGAGGTGAGCTCCTTTTTTGAACCACCACACTCTGCGCTGAGCATTATA
The DNA here is from genome assembly GCF_963921235.1 of Mobula hypostoma. Lineage (NCBI taxonomy): Eukaryota > Metazoa > Chordata > Chondrichthyes > Myliobatiformes > Myliobatidae > Mobula > Mobula hypostoma. Next base: position 160,651,288 of record NC_086103.1, read on the forward strand.
TAACATTAATTCTCGCAAATTAATGAATTATTTCGCGTAATCCGCAGTGCTGCTTGCAGAGAGTTCTAGGATTCAGACCCAGCAACAATGAAGCAAAAACAAAATATTTTCAATTCCCAGGCGTCGGTGTGGTTGAGATTGTGAAGGATGTGCCTTCCTCATGGTTCCCCCATCCTCCAATGGCAGACCCAATGCTTTCCCCTTAAGGGTTCAGGTGACGTTAATTCCACAAAGTATTTGTCACAGGGACAGGGGAATCATGGTTGGGAAAAGGGTGCAGGAAGCAGCAGAGAGACATTCCGTAATGATCAATAAGCCAATTGTTTGGAACCAAATAACCTTGCCTGATGCGTCCGGTCTAGGCGTGTCTGCTCCCTCCCCTGGCACTCCTTCTCTGCCACCTGCCCCACACCCATCCCAACATCCCACGCCATTCCCAATATCCCACACCATTCCCAATATCCCACACCATTCCCACCATCCCACGGCATTCCCAATATCCCACACCCATCCCACCATCCCACAGCATTCCCAATATCCATTGCTCCCACAAGACTTACAATCTCACTCTCTGCTCCACATTGACAAATACAGTACTGTGCAAAAGTCTTAGGCACTCCACTATATAAATGTGCCTGAGGCTCTTGCACAGTGCAAGAGGGAACAGGGAACATTTATTCATTAATTGAGTTTATTTTCCACATCTGGAAGTTGAACTTGTGCTTCTAAAGATAAAGATTAGCTGTGTTTGTCACATGTACATCAAAACATACAGTAAAATGCGTTGTTTATGTCAAACCAAATCAGTGAGGATCGTGCTGGGTCAGCTCACGCCTGCCACTACATTTCTGATGCCAGTGTGGCTTTTTCCACAATTTACTAATCCTAATCTGTACGTCTTTGGAATGTGGAAGTAAAGCGGAACATGCAGTGAAAACCCACACAATGAAAGGGAGAACATATAAGCTCCTTACAGACTGTGGTGGGAAGTGAACCCTGATTGGCCATCACATATACTACCACGCCACCCTCTAGGTCAATTTGCCCATGCTAGTTTTCCAGTCGGAGTCAAAATTCAAGGTTTGTTGTCATAGGCACAGTAATTTAGCCTCTATTTTGGTGAGTGTGAAGTCATTTTCAGCCATTAGATTCTGTCTTCTACAGGTCTTGCATAAGAAAAATCTTATTTCATTTTCCTCTAAAATGGGTCTGTAGTTTTTAGCCCGTTCAGGAATCCCCCCCCCCCCCACTCTGTGGAATTAATCTACTCTACAAAAAGCTTCAGTTGGATCACCCTCAACTGTCTGACCTCAAGGTAATCCATGCCAAATTTTATCTTTCTTCAGATGAAAAGAAAGTAATAAAGTTAAATCTCACTCCTGCAGCAGTTTGGCTCATGGCTCTGGCAAGCTGTCTGCATCACACAATGATGAAAGAGGGTGACTGTGTACATTGATGTCATGGCTGGAATCGGGCAGTGTATCTGACAGAAACGAGTAAAGCCTGAAAGATTGTCCGGGTCGTATTTGCAGAGTATCACTGAACCCACTAGAGAGAGGTCTCACTGCTTCTGAGAGCTTTAAAGGGTTTTGCAAAGAAGTTCAAAATCCTTGGTATTTGCTAATATTCGAGCCTGAACATTTTGGTTAAACAGATGATGCCGTAATTCTTGGAGGCATGTGGTAGTCATTCTGCACTTGAATGGAAAGCGTGAATGTTATTAATTGAGAAGTGCTTATGCAAGACTCTCTGATTTTACAGAACACACGTAGAACCTAAAGCATTCCGACACAGTACGGTCCCTTCAGCTTTTGATATGCCAACCTTTTAACTTCCTCCAGAATCAATCTAATCCTTCCCTCATACATAGCCCTCTATTTTTCCATCAACTATGTGCTGATGTAAGAGCATCTTAAAAGACCCTAATGTATCTGCCTCTACCACCACCCCTGGCGGTGGGTTCCATGTTCTCACCACTCTGTGTATAAAAACTTACATCTAACAGCCCCCCCTAGATTTTCCTGAAATCATCTTAAAATTATGCCCTCTCAAATTGGTCATTTTTGCCCTGGGGAAAAGTCTCTAGATATCCAGTCGATCTGTGCTTCTTATCATTTTGTACACCCTCACCTCTCATCTTCCTTCCAGTCTGAAGAGAAAAGCCCTAGCTTCATCAACCTATCCTCGTAAGACACGCTCTCTAATCCAGGCAACATACTGCTAAATTTCCTCTGCACCCTCTCTAAAGCTTCCACATCCTTTCTATAATGGGGTGACAGAGCTGAATACAATCTTACAGGTGTGGGCTGCTCAGGATTTTTTTTAGAGTGGCTCTTGGCTATTTGAACTCCTGACTAATGAAGGCCAACACACCATATGCCTTTTAAACAATCCTATTAACTTGCACATCAACTTTGAGGGGTCTATGAGCTTGGACCCCCAGATCCCTCTGTTTCTCCACATTGCTAAGAACCCTACCATTAACCCTGTCCTCTGCCTTCAAATCTGACCTTCCTAAGTGAATCACTTCACACTTTTCCAGGTTGGAAAATACACAAATACTAAAATTCCATTTCAGGGTATTACACAGCTACAAAGTAGTTGGTACATCAAAAGGTGCAGTTAGTATACAGTGGCTGAGAATACCTCAATCAATATTACCCCTAGAGTAGATGAGTTTCACTTGGTTAGTATCTTAAGATGATGTCGTGAGGACCTACAATTACCTGGGGTTGTGTGTGGATGACATACTTGAGTGGAGCACCAACACAGAGGCCGTGTACAAGAAGGGCCAGAGTCGCCTCTACTTCCTGAGGAGACTGAGGTCCTTTGGAGTATGCAGGCCTCTCCTTCACATGTTCTACCAGTCTGTTGTCACCAGTACAATCTTCTATGCGGTGGTGAGCTGGGGCAATGACATCAACACGGGTGATGCCAGCAGGTTCAATCAACTGATTAGAAAGGCTGGCTCTGTTATAGGAGTCAAACAGGACACACTGGAGGCTGTGGTGGAACAAAGGACCCTACGGAAAATTCTGGCAATTCTGGACAATGTTTCTCACCCTCTGCATGCCACCTTGGCTGAACAAAGGAGCACTTTCAGTAATAGACTAAGACAACTGTGCTGCTCCAAAGAGCGCTATATGTGGTCATTCTTACCCTCAGCCATTAGGCTCTATAATGAGCCAACCTATAGCCTGGGAGGTGATGACCCCCTCCTGTTAGACTGTTTGAGATAACTTATTTTTTGTTCTTTCTTACTTCTTATCTAATATTTGTATATCTGTGCACTTGTAATGCTGCTGTGACACTGCAATTCCCTTTGGGATCAATGAAGTATCTATCTACCTATCAGAATATCAGGAAATGTAGCAGAAATATAGAAGAGCAGGTAGTAGGTTCAGAATGAGTATCTTGATGCAAAGGGTCACTGCAGCCTGATCTGCTGGGTAGAACGGAAGAGGAACCTCTGCAATTGTTACAAGACCTAACCGTTTCCGTTCTGTGTGGAATGGAGTCTGTAGATTTATCATTACCTTCGCGGTTGATCTTCCTTACGTTGCTATGTCATTGGTGTATGATTGTTTGGCAAGGAAATAAGTACTCTACCCCATGACTGCTGTCACCCTCCTGCCATAATCTCCAAAGCATATCCGGCATAACTGCTGAACTGAAACCATCCACATAAGGAGTTCCTGTGTGACTTATAGCCCATGAGATACACAATTGTCAATTCCACTCCCTCCGATTTTGTAACCCTGCAACTTCTTCCCTCGTACACTCCCCTCAACTCCCTTGGAGAACAGAATTACTCGTGGTCTGTTAGGTTTGTCCATAGAGTAGGTTAGTTGGTTAGTGGGGAAATTGTTAGGTGAAGGAAGTGCCAGTATAAGCAGACATTTCTGTCAGAATGATAAACTTTCTGATTGATGTATCGGCAATTCTGTAGGAAATCCTTTGTTTAATGGCCAAGAGTTTGACAAACCATATGGTGAAACACTAACCGACATTATTGTGCTGTTTTCAGTTCTCCTGTGCGTCTCCTAGCTATGGTGGGCCAGATAATGGCCACGAAGTTTGGGTCTGTAATAGCGACGGGTATGTCGGGCAGGTCTGCCTGCTCAGCATCAAACCAGTGCCCACGGTGGAAGCCTGCATCGCAGTCTGTTCAGCAAGGATCATTTGCATTGCCTCAGTGCCAGGTCTTAGTGGCACCTCCAGGTGGGCAGTTATGCATGTTACCCTTTAATCCACATCAAACTACAACTGTTATGGGATTAAACCAAGTGTATTGCCACAGATTGATTGTTTCTGACCCCAACAAACAAACCTTACTTCTCACTATTCTGCAAGTAGGCCAAGCTTGTAAAACATTCCTGTGAAAGATATATTGTTTGTCAGGCATGGAATGTTACACAGGACTGGAACATTGATTATGCCCTAAAGGCTTTATTGTCATTAGTACTCTTCTTCTGAGCGGTTTGCTATCTCCAATCTGTGTCTATTTTCCTCAAAATTAAAAAAAAAAGCACCATGCATATTTGCTTCTTGTAAACTCAACAAAATTTCATAATTTATATTGAAAATTATATTAAAGGTATATCCTTTTTAAAAAGTAGGTTCTATTCCTCCTCTTCATAAAGTATACCCATGCATAAACATGGTATAGAGAAAACATCTTGTTAAAAGGTCATTAACTGCCCATAAATGTCAGGGATTTGCTTGTTAAATTGCTTATTGTGGGCCAAGTTTACTTTCTGCAGCATTAATAGCAATTCATAGAGAGTGATCCCGATGCAGCCTCCTCTACATTGGTGAGTCCTGTCCTAAGTTGGGGGACTGCATTGTCGAGCACCTCCGCACTATCTGCCGCAAGCGGGACTTCCCGGTGGCCAAGCATTTTAATTCCCATTCCCATTCCCATTCCCGTTCCGACGTGTCGATCCATGGCCTCCTCTTGAGCCAAGATGAGGCCACCCTCTGGGCGGAGGAGCAATGCCTCATATTCCGTCTGGGTATCCTCCAACCTGATGGCATGAATATCAATTTCTCCTTCCAGTGACCTAATTTCGCTTCTCCCCTCCTCTATTCCCCACTTTGACATTTCACTTCTCACCTCCCTATTACTTCCCCCTGGGTCCCCTCCTCCTTCCCTTTCTCCTATGGTCCACCCTCCTTTCCTATCAAACTCTTTCTTTTCCAGCCCTTGATCTTTCCCACCCACCTGGCTTCATCTATCACCTTCCAGCCAGCCTCTTTCCCCTCTCCCTTGCCTTTTTACTCAGGCCCCGTCCTCCCCAGCCCTGAAGAAGGGTCTCAGCCGGAAATGTCATTTGTTTACTCGTTTCCATTGACCTCCTGAGCTTCTCTAGCATTTTGAGTGTGCTGTCATAGAAAGTGATGTTGCCCTGTAGTTAGACCTATCATTAATTTTTGAGTCAAAACTGTTCAAAGGACCTATTTTCTGCCATAGGTCTGGTGTAGGTTAGCATATCATTGACCCTACCTATAGAAGAAAATGGGCATTTAAATCCTAGATCACCCTTCCTAAGGCACTGTGCCTGTTTTCCTTTGAATATTGATAAGATCTCAGTTTTCCTGCAGTTCTGTGGTCTTCATAATAAGTTTAAGTCACTCTGCTCCAACTGTGCATGTGATGTTTACAAAGTTCTTGAGATACCAATGTATTTTGGGTCAATAATCTGTGGCAACTTCCACTACAAGCCCCCATCTTGTAGATCAATACAGAGAGAACGAATGGTGATTCTTTTTCCCCTCTGGACTTTATCTTCTCAGAGACAGGTCAGAATTGCTTCTGAGCTCCTCCTGTTTACATCCACACCGAATGACAGCGGTGCCCGTGGAGGAGAACACGTCCCAGCAACCTCTCCTAATCTCCATCTCAAACTCCGCTCAGTTACTGGGGGAACTGACGGAGAGTGGAAGTAGAAGCCTGAACCCGTTCGACAGTGACGACACTGAAGATGACGAGTCCTCCCCAAGTCCTTCAGGCACACTGAGGAGTCAGGCCAGCAGATCTACCATCTCCTCAAGTACAGGAAGTGAGTAGAGTTTGAAACGTTCTCGTTTCCTCTACCTTTACGTCCTGCCGCTCTCCATTACTTCTTGCTTGTTGGGTTCTTTCTAACTCTGACCTTTTAATTGGGATGATACAATGGTCAATACAGACAGTCGATTTTTTATAATGCTATTTACATTGTAAATACATGCTGGTATTTATGCACACCATATTCCATTTCTGCATTTAGCCGTCAATATGATTTCTTATGAAACCCCTCTTTACTGGGTGTCTCTAGAGATGCGCTTGTTAGCCCCTTGCTAACAGCCAGTAGACTCAGCGTTGAGCAAACCACCTTTCTCAGACTCCATATGTCTTGGTCCCGCTGAATACTGAGTGGTGTATTGCCCCGTGCAGTCGCCCGCCAGCAAGAAATAACAGATCGTACACTGCATACAATTATAAAGGAAGGATAGTTATGAATGTTAATTTAACCAAAGAGTTATTAAAGAAAAAAATTAAATGGATCCATTATAATTAAACAATCAAAATGTGTACAGGTTGGAGCTCAAATCTTCCAAAAGCTGATGTGTCTGATGTACTCACAGCACCAACTCCTATTCACCAATCCTCAGTAGAATTCCCCCTCTTGGGCTCCATCAGATCGTGCGTTCCCGCCAAATCAAATCCTACAGCAGGTTCCCTTGAGCTTCTTCTCTCCATCTCCTGCTGAAAAAGACCTTGACCCACCTCAGTGCCCGTCACAAAACCTCTCTCTCAGCACTATCTAGAACCTTCTCCCAGTTCCACCCTCCTGATTGGATAACACAGCATTCCTAAGCACCCCTTATCTTTAACGGTAACCCAAACGCTACCAGCGGAACACGCTGCTTCTACAGAAAACCATTACATGAAATACCCTACAACATTAGCAGTGAATCTTTCCCAGGGAATTACACATATATAATATTCATTATCCTTTATAATTGTTGAATATTGTTTTTTGTTGCATGTCGCGCCAACACACCACAGCAAGTTCTTAATGCTTGTAAACGTAGATGCAAATAAAATTGAGCTTTGAGGTGCTGGAGTCTGGAGAAACAATCAACTACTGGAGGAACTCAGTGAGTTGAGCAGCATCTGTCGGTGGGGTTGGGAGGAATTGACAATCCTTGATGCAGGATTTCAACCTGAAACCCTGACAGTTCCTTTCGCCTCGCGGACGCTGCTTGATGTGCCGAGTTTCACCAGCGGATTGTTTCCTGATACAGTTGTCAATGTCTGGTTCACTCACACTTCTCCTCAGTATTGTCCTAACTAATGACATGTGGCCTTAAATTGAAGGTGTTTCCCGCTACCCTCTACAGTGAAGGGAGGCTGTGGTGATAGTGATGCATCTATCTCTGACCGGTCTAACAAAGGAAATATCTACTCTGTACTTGTGTCAGATTTATGAGGATGCTGGCAGGACTAGAAAGCCTGATTTAGAAGAAGGGAATGCCCAGAGTGGGTCTTTATTCCTTGGAATGTAGGAGAATGCAGCGCAATCACATAGGAATGTTTACAATCGAGGCATAGTTAAGGTGACAGACGTTTCCCCAGGGTAGGGGAGACCTATACTAAAGAGAGACTTAGGGTGAGGGGAAAATATTTGAAAGGGAGATGAGAGGCAACTTTTTTTCGCAGAGGGTGGTGAGTATATGGAACGAGCTACCAGAGAAAGTGGATGAGGCAAGTACAATAGTATCACTTGGATAGGTACATGGAGGGGCAGAACCTGGGGAGAGATTGACTGAATGCAAGAATTTGGGATTAGCTGGGTGGGCACCTTGGTCGGCATGGCCTGGTTGAGTCGAAAGGCCCATATCCATGCAGTATTGCTCTATTGCTTTGTGACTCCAAATGTAAGTTGGCTAACATGGTCACTGATCAACTCTGGTGTTAAATACATTGATTACACTGTGTTGAATCATCAGGAAGCCAAAAGAGAAAACACAATGCAAAAATCTGATTGGTAGCGAAATGATGATCAATATTGGAACACATTGATCAAGAATAGAGATTCCCACAAATGAAATCATCGGGGTTTCCTGATGCAGGGTTTTGACCTGGAACATCGACGGTTCCTTTCCTCCCACAGATCCTGCATGACCCACTGACTTCCTCCAGCGCATTGTTGTTGCTCCAGATTCCAGCATTTGCATCTCTTGTGTCTCCCTAACAATTGATGATGTTGCAAAAATTCAGAATAACTTGACGCGGTAAGATTAGTTCCACTAATGAAGCAACATGTATTAATGTATAGTGTCCCTGCCAAAGATTGACTTTCTGTTAGATTGAATGCTTTTGAAGTGTGTCATTATTGTGATGCAGGAATTGGGGAAAGTTAATATCTGACCAAAAGGGAAAATGTTGATCCATCAAGTCACCCTACCCCATCCTGCCTTCACACAGTCGTTCAGTTCATCATGTGGTTTTATTCTGCAGATGAGGAAATGTTGAGCTCAAAGGACTTTGCAACGGAAACGACGAGTTCAGAGGAGGAGGCGGAATCTGATTTTGTTGCCAACCCCAGCACAATCTGCCAGACCAGGAACAGCGACAGTCCTATGGACGGCCGTGCCATGAGGCGTTCCAGCCGAGGCTCCTTCACCCGAGCAAGCCTGGAGGAGCTGCTGAGTGTTGATCCTGAGGCCAACCAAAGCTCAATGTGGCTAGGAACAGAAGATGGATGGTAAGTGATGGTCATTCACCTGGAAAAGCCATTGTGGTTAAGTCAAGATAGGGAAACGGAATGGAGTCCATTAAATTTCAGACTAGGACTAACTGGGAACGCCCACAAGGAATTGGAATTGGAATTGGAACTGGTTTATTATGGAGATACAGTGAAATGTATTTTGTTTGTGTGCCATCCAGACAGATCACTTTGTATATAAGTACATCAAGGGAGTAAAAAGCAAAAAACAGAATGTAGAATATGATATCACAGTTACAGAGAAATTGTAATTCCTGTAGACAAGTAAAGTACATGAGGGAGTTTGGAAGACTACAAGTTCATCTTTTAATTTATAAGAAGTTCATTCTGTGCTTGAGACTGATGAGTGTTCTCATGCTATTGTGTCTTTGGCCCAACGGGAGGGGAGACAAGAGGCAACGTCTTGGATGCCTAGTATCTTTGATAATGTTGGCTGCTTTCCCAAGGCAGCAGGAAGTGGAGGGGAGGCTGGTTTAGATGACCGACTGGGCTGCGTGCACAACTCCCTATATTTTCCTGAGATCTTGGTCAGGGCAGTGACTGTAGATCCTTGCAGGTGGGATACTTTCTGTAGCATAATTTCCTTAGCCTTTTGAGGAAGTAGAGACACTGTTTTGTGCTTTCCTGGCCGTAGTGTCCATGTGCCTGGACCAGGACAAATTGTTGGTGTATTTACTCGAAGTTCTCAAACATCTCCACCTCAGGCTTCCATGGCTGATTCTATGACATTGTTTCCTAGAAATGTAAGGAAATTAGCCCTCGCTCGAGATTCTGAACAAAATGTTATTCTTAAACACAAGAGATTTTGCAGATGCTGAAAATCTAGAGTAGCACACACAAAATTATGGAGGAACTCAACAGGTCAGGCAGCATCTATGGAAAAGCAGTTGATGTTTCAGACCAAGACCCTTTATCGGGACTCAAAGGTTATTTTTTTTCGTTTAACAATTAGATTAGATTATGAGGACACGCAGTCCTCTTTTATTGTCATTTAGTAATGCATGCATTAAGAAATGATACAATATTCCTCTGGTGTGATATCACAAAAAACACAGGACAGACCAAGACTGAAAAACTAACAAAAACCACATAATTATAACATATAGTTACAACAGTGCAACAATACCATAACTTGATGAAGAACAGGCCATGGCACAGTAAAAAAGTTCAAAGTCTCTCGAATGTCCCACATCTCACGCAGACGGGAGAAAGAAGAAAACTCTCCCTGCCATGCCTGACCACAGTCCGACTCTGAGTCGTCCGAAAACTTCGAGCCTCCGATCAGCCCTCCGACACTGAATACAGAGCACCATCTCTATCCAAACGATTCAACCTCAGCCTCGGTCGCCAGCAGCAGGCAAAGCCGGGGATTTTGGGGCCTTCCCTCCGGAAGATTCTCGATCGCCCAGTAACAGCAGCAGCGAACCGGCGTTTCAGAAATTTCTCCAGATGTTCCTCTGTGCTTTCATGTCTGTCTCCATCAAATCAGAATTGTCCACGGCCCCTATTTAACAGAGACGATATCATTTCACCAGAGAGCTGCGCGCGCTGCGTTGCGCTGCCATCTTCTCCTCCCGCCTTCCTGGCCATAATGTACCATCCCATGACAAATCCTAACTACCCTACAACCAACTGGTAAGAAGCAGGAGCACAGAAGACTAGAACTGAATGTGGGAACCAAAGAGCAGTGGGGGAAATGGAGCTGAAGATGGCGACCCAGCAGTTGTGAGCAGTGGGGTGTGGAGTCAAGTGCCATAAATCACAGAGGGACTGATGTTAATGAGTTATGGTAGCTGGGCCTAGCTTTTAGTGGGAGAGAAAACACTCAAGGTGATAGAGAACAGAGGAACTCCATTGTAGGATATGAAAGCAGTTGGTGTTTGGGCCTGAATCAATGCTGGAAGAGAATTTGGGAATGGGATTGAGCCATTCATCTCCTTAGCTTAATGAGCCATTCAGAGGAATATGGATTGTGGCTTAATACCCTAAATCTCAAATTGAAAATGAACCATTACTTATGCAGAAGAGAGTTCCGAACCTCATCCACTCTATACACATAGCTCTTTTCTTTAACTTCTCTTCAGCAAGACTTGGCTCTGATTTTTTTTTTAAATCCCACAATCAATAGCCCCCTACCAGTGGAATGAGAGTGAACAGTATCCTTGATGTTAAACGGTTGATCGAGTCACCCCATGACATTTTATATTTCAGGGAATGCAGCCTTTGTTTTGTAATCCCTGTATATTATTTAATCTTTGATGTTATTGTGTAAGTACGTGCTACACTTTCTGGCGAGCTAATACCCCCCTCCCTGAGATGCTCCCAGTTATGGTATAATTGGGACTAGACCTGACAGAGGGAGGAAGCTGCATGGGACTGGATTTAATAGTGGAAGAGAACACTGGGAGATGGTAATGGATTCCTTTTTTTCTTCCACTTCATCCGCACCTAACCCCAATTTTAATGTTCTTAAACAGCACCTTGCCCATCTGGATAGTGCTAGCCCTAATAAAGATGTACCTTTGTAATGACACGCATCCAGCCTTTCCCCATAGTGCTGGTATTTTTCCCCGGACACATTCATTTACTGTGTCTATCACTGCACTAGACAACAATAGCCAAATGACCTATTTATATATCCAACAGAATCAGTTGCTAATTTCACAAATAATTAGCAGACTGATTCCTTTCTACAACATTACCTCTCTAATACAGTAATGAGGATAATTCTACCAGAGGGAGAGAAATAGTTTGAAACAAAATGTTAACAAAATATATTGGGAATTGGCAAAGGCTTAAAAACATGGTAGCTGCGTTCGTATCAATGGAAGAAGACTGATAAATAAGATTTGTATCTAAGGGGTTTTGGTGACATTATTAGACTGGGCATGGTGTAATGCTGTCAGTCAATGTGATTCATATGAGGAAGAATATCAATTTTTGGGGTGAAAATGTGGGATGGGTGTACATTCAAGTATATACTGTCACACGATATTCGAGTATTAGACCAAAGGACATAAGAGTAGAATTAGGCCCACTGATTCTGCTCTGCCATAACATCATGTCTAAATTATTGTCCCTCTCAGCCTTTGCTTTAAATATACTCAATGACTTGGCCTCCACAGCCATCCATGGCAATGAATTCCACAGAGTCACCACCCTCTGGCCAAAGAAATTCCTCCTCATCTTTGTTCCAAATGGATGACCCTCTATTCTCTGGTATGCCCTCTGGTCCTAGACTCTCCCACTACATGAAATATCCTCTTCACATCCACTCCATCTAGTTCTTTCATTATTCAGTAGGTTTCGATTAGATCTTCGCCCCCCCCCCACTTCTCCCCCATTCTTCTAAATTCAAATGAGTATCAGACCAGAGCCATCAAAATGTTCCTCATACGTTAACCCTTGCATTTCTGGAATCATTCTCATGAAGCTCCTCCGGACCCTCTCCAATGCCAGCACATCTTTTCTTAGATATGGGGCCCAAAACTCCTCACAATGCTCCAAATGCGGTCTGACCAACACCTTATAAACCCTCAGCATCACACCCTTGCTCTTGTATTCTAGTCCTTTCGAAATGAGTGCTAACATTGCATTTGCCTATCTTACCACCTACTCAGACTGCAAGTTAACTTTCAGCGAATCCTGCACGAGGACTCCCAAATCCGTTTGCACCTCTGATTTCTAAATTCTCACCCTGCTTAGAAAATAGTCTACCCTTTATTCCTTCTACCAAGGTGCTAGATCATACACTTCCCTTGACTTTATTCTGTCTGCCACTTCTTTGCCATTCTTCCAACCTGTCTTAAGTCCTTCTGTAGACTCCCTGCTTCCTTAACATTACGTGCCCCTCCACCTATCTTTGTATTGTCTACAAACTTGGCTGCAAAGCCACCAATTCTGTCATCCAAAACGTTGACATATAACTTGAAAAGAAGTGGTCAAAATATCAACCCCTGTTTAGCTCTTATTGAGGCATATCAAGTTCGACTTTATTTGCCATATGCATTTATAGGTATTAGGAATTTGCTGTGGTATGTTACTGTGACATGCAACACAAAAACAACATTCAACAATTATAAAGAATAAATAATTACATAAAAGTACAGTTAGAGTTTGAAGTATTGATACGGAATAAAATGTACATAGATACATAAATACCAGCAGGTATTTACAGCATTATAAAACGTGGTTTAAAGTGTTTGCAGTGTAGTGCAGTGACCGAGGAAATTCAAGCACAGAATCACTGTGGAGAAATGATGTTTCAACAATGGAATTTGGCCCCTTAGTTTATCCACACCTTCGTCCCTTCGGTGAAACATGTTGGGTCAAAGCTTACTTGCAGTTCACCATATCTAAGAACTACCATCTTACTTTCTCCAGAGCCACAGTGTTGACACTGCCAAAGCCACAGTTATCCAAAATGGTGAGGGCCAAAGCTTAACTACTGGCTAAGCCTTTACCAGCAGTTGAACCAGTAATCGAAGTATCTTCCATTCAGAAATATTCAAAAACTATCAACCAACTAATGAATTCTAAAAATGTATTAAAACTTCTCAAAACCCTTGAAGCTACTTTTAATGCAAATAAGTTAATTGAAAGGCTATTAATTGCCTTGCGTTATCTTTGTTCATCGCACTCAATGTAAGTGAGTGAGCCCCTATCTTTGTGCCAGCTGAGTTTCCCAACTTTAGTCACAGAGGTTGTGGCAGACTCGTGCAGCGGCTCTCAACTCTGTGATGAATCGAACACCGTCGGGAAATTACTGGCAAATCTCAGCAGCCAACCTTTCGAGATTTGTATGGGAATTCTCATCTTCTGGCTCTTATGCTCAGAAATAGATGGTCAAGATCTAAGCCAGTTACTCAATAAAGCTATCTCAGATGTCCTTCCAACAACAGGAGATCGTGTCATCTTACAATAATTATTTCTGATCATGCCATCCAGATGCATGATCAACTTACACACATTTTACTCTGGTGTAAAAAAGCAGACTTTAAGTTTCATATTTTTGGGGGAAAAATTATCAAAATCAATTTCTAGACAATTATTTTCTTTATTTTGTAATTTATTTTTTATTGAATTTCATCATCAAACAAACATTTCCATAAGATGTATTTCAGATACTGTACATATATATCATATAATCATATTTGTCACAAATCTCCATATAATATTTATCTGAGGTATACACTTATAGAGAAGAGAGGAAAGAAAGAACAATCGAAAGAAGAAAACTATGTACAGAGTAGGGAGTGATTTTTCTTTTACAACATATTCATTGACTTATGAGAATAAAATCAGGCCTATGAGGTGTTATGTAGTTAAACCATTTTTCCAGTATGAATAAAATTGTTCCAACTTACGATTAACAGATGCTGCTATCTTCTCCATTTTGTAAATGTCCATTGTAATTTTCATCCATACATTTAAAGTTGGGCTCTCCTGTGATAACCATTTCCTGGTAAGGGTCTTTTTACCAGCCACCAGCAGAATATTCATTAAATATTTATCTCTTTTCAACCATTCTTGAGGTATGTGCCGAAAATATATGGTCTTACTCTCTGAGGTAGACAATTATTTTCAAGTGGAATTATACACTGAGCCTCCTGGTGGCCAAACAGAAAATTACAACAGCACAATATGCTTGAAATAGAGGAACTTTTTGTTCTCCAAGTATATGTACATTAATATATACCACCTTGAGATCCATTATCTTACAGGCATTTGCAGGAAAATAGAGAAATACGATAGAATTTATTAAAAACCATACATAAACAAAGACTGACAAACAACCGATGTACAAAAGAAGACAAATAGTAAATTTTAAAAGTGCTGAGAACGTGAGTTGCAAAGAGTAGGTTCGGTGATGGGGTGAGTGAAATTGAGGAACCTGATGGTTGAAGGGTAATAACTGAGTCAGAATCAGGTTTAATGCTACTGGCGTATGTCGTGAATGTGTTTTTGCGCCAGCAGTGTATTGCAATACATAATAATAAACTCTAAATTATAATGAGAAGTTTGTATAAAAAAGAAAATTAAACTAACTGGGTAGTGCAAAAAGAGAGGAAAAAAGTAGTGAGGTAGTGTTCATGGGTTTATTGTCGATTCAGAAATCTGATGGCAGAGGGGAAGAAGCTGGTGTGTGTGTCTTCAGGCTTCGGTACCTCCTCCCTGATGATAGCAATGAGAAGATGGCATGTCCTGGGAGATGAGGGCCCTTAATGATGGATGCCGCCGTTTTGAGGCATCACCTTTCGACGGTGTCCTTGACGCTGGGGAGGTAAGGTCCCATGATGGAGCTGGTGGAAATTACAACTTTCTGCAGCTTTTTCCAATCCAGTCCAGTGGTCGTTCCATATCAGATGATGGTGCCACCGGTTACAATCCTCTCCACAGTGCATCTATAAAAATTTGTGAGTGTCTGGTGACATACCAATTCTCCTGAAACTCCTAAATATAGCTGCTGCTGTTTCCTTTTTGTGATTGCATCAATGTGTTGGGCCCAGGATAGACCTTCAGAGATTTTGACACACAGGGACTCGAATGTACTCACCTTTTCCATTGCTGATTCCTCAATGAGGACTGGTGTGTGTTCTCTTAACTTCCCTTTCCTGAAGTCCGCAATCAGTTCCTTGGTCTTACTGATGTTGAGTGCAACGTTTTTGTGACACCACTCAACCAGCTGATCTCTCTCACTCCTGTACGCCACCTCATCACCATCGGAAATTCTGCCAACAATAGTCATGTCATCTACAAAGTTAGAACATAAAACAGTACAGCACACAATGTTGTGCTGACCCTTAAACCCTGCCTCCCATATAACCCCCCACCTTAAATTCCTCCATATACCTGTCCAGTAGTCTCCTAAATTTCACTAAAAATTCATTAAATTTCATTAAATCTGCCTCCACCACTGACTCAGGCAGTGCATTCGACGCACCAACCACTCTCTGAGTAAAAAACCTTCCTCTAATATTCCCCCTTGAACTTCCCACCCCTTACCTTAAAGCCATGTCCTCTTGTACTGAGCAGTGGTGCCTTGGGGAAGAGGCGCTGGCTGTCCACTCTATCTATTCCTCTTAATATCTTGTACACCTCTATCATGTCTCCTCTCATCCTCCTTCTCTCCAAAGAGTAAAGCCCTAGCTCCCTTAATCTCTGATCATAATGCATACTCTCTAAACCAGGCAGCATCCTGGTAAATCTCCTCTGTACCCTTTCCAATGCTTCCATATCCTTCCTATAGTGAGGCGACCAGAACTGGACACAGTACTCCAAGTGTGGCCTAACCAGAGTTTTATAGAGCTCGGTTATCAATGTCATTTGAGCTGCGCCTAGCCACACAATCGTGGGTGTAAAGAGAGTAGAGCAGTGGACTAATCATGCATCTTTGAGGTGCGCCAGTGTTGATTGTCAGTGAGGAGGAGATATTATTTCTGATCTGCACAGACTGTGGTCCCCAAGTGAGGAAGTCAAGGATCCAGTCGCAGAGGGAGTACAGAGGCCCAGACTTTGGAATTTGTTGACTGGAACTGAGGGTATGATGGGTTTGAACTCTGAGCTGTAGTTAATAAACAGCAGCCTGAGGTAGATATTGCTGTTGTCCAGGTGATCTAAGGCCAAGCGAAGAGCCAGTGAGATAGCATCCACTGTAGACCTGTTGTGGCGATAGGCAAATGCAGCAGGTCCAGTTCCATGCTTAGGCAGGAGTTGATCCTGGCCCTGACCAACCTCTCAAAGCACTTCATCACAGTAGATGTCAGTGCCACTGGACGATAGTCTTTGAGGCAGCTCACTCGGCTCTTCTTGGGCACTGGTTTGATTGTCGCCCTTTTGAAGCAGGTGGGAACTTCCGACTGCATGAATGAGATATTGAAGTTGTCTTTGAACTCTCCCGCCAGTTGGTTGGCACAGGTTTTCAGAGCCCCAGCACGTACACCATCAGGGCCTTGCGCATTACAAAGGCTCACCCTTTCAAAAGATGTTCTGACATTGGCCCCCAAGACAGAGATCACAGGGTCACCAGATGTTGCAGGGATCTGCGCTAGTTTTATTCTGCCATTCAAAGCGTGCACAAAAGGCACTGAGCTCATCTAGGAGTGAAGCATCACTGCCATTCATGATGTTAAGTTTGATTTGTAGGAAGTAATGGCCTGCAAACTCTGCCTGAGCTGACATGCATCCGATTCCATCTCTGACCTCAACTGGAATTGCTTTTCCACCTTAAAGTTGCCTTCCATAGGTTATACCTGGACTTACTACGAAGCTCTGGATCACTGGGCTTGAATGCCACAGATCTATACCACAGCAGGCTACAAATCTCCTGAGCCTGGTGGCATTTCACCTCCTGCTCAATGGTTGTATGAGAAGTGAGCATGGCCTGGGTGGTGGGGTCCACTAAACATATTTTCAATAGGCTTATCGCGGAACAGGGAATTTCCCCCATAAAACTTACAAAGCATCAACAGACAGGAACTTGGAAAAATAGCTGTCTTTTATTTTTCTGAATATTGTGAATGTAATTCAAATAGACCTAATTAATTGGGATATTATTGCATGCATCCCCTGAATCTCAATGCAAATTGTGTTAGGCAGGGGAATGGGCTTCCCACAATGAGTGACAATGCTTATAGCAACGTATCATTTAGGAAATAGCTGCCAGAGCTAGTGTGTCTAGAACAGGGGTTCTCAATCTCTTTTTATGCATGGACCCCATACCATGTACCGAGGGGTCCCAGGACTCGAGGTTGGGGATCCTGGTCCAGAAGAAACATCAGTATCAACAGGCTGGGAACAAGGTCTATAAATTCAACTGGGAGAACCTTCTAGATTGTGAGAGTTTAATGGAAAATGGGGCAATAGTTGCCGTTAAAAGGTCTTCAAAAGGCATCTTTAGGAGGTGGGGCCTCAAGAAAGTGGTATCTATCACTAAAGACCCTCACCATCTGGGACATGCCATCAGGGAGGAGGTAATGTTTTATGTCTTGAATGGTACTGCTACCAGAAAAACAGATTTCATGACAGATGTCAGCAATAATAAACCTGATTCTGATTCTGAGGTGTTGCTGGAATGGTACTAGGTGTGTGTGTGTTTTTTTATTAATTCATCAAATGGGTGCAGGATAAATTAGGAGTGCTGTGTGTACTATTTGCACCTTTCTCTGGGCTTGTTAGTGTTGGCCACTGTGCTGATGAAAACCCGTTTCTCTTTCAGCATTCATGTGTACCAGTCTTCCGATAACATCCGTAACAGGAAGAACAGCATGAAGATGCAGCATTCAGCTGCAGTCATGTGTATCCTGTAAGTTTGGACACTATTCTTCCCATTTTCTGTAATTCCACACTATTGTGTCAATTAATTAATCATCCATCTTCACAGGTGCACCACAAGACTGTGTGCTTAGCTCCTGCACTGGTTGCTTTGTGAGGCTCCTATGCCATATTTAAGTTTGCTGATGACACCACTGTCATTAGCCAAATCAAAGGTGGTGACAAATCAGCAGACGGAGGGAGATTGAAAATCTGGCTGAATGGTGCCACAACTACAGCCTCTTAGTCAATGTAAGCAACACCAAGGAGATGATTATTGACTTCAGGAGAAGGAAAGTGGAGGTCCATAAGCCAGTAATCGTCAGGGGATCAGAGGTGGAGAGGATCAGCAACGTTAAACTTGTCGATGTTATCATTTCAGAGGATCATGGGGCCCAGCACATAAGTGCCATTTCATACAAGCACCTCTGCTTCCTTAGAAGTTTGCGCAGATTCAGCATGACAAATAAAACTTTGACAAACTTTTCTATAGCTGTGTGGTGGAGAGTATATTGACTGGCTGTATCATGGTCTGGCATGCCCCTGAACAGAAAAGGCTACAAAAAAAGGTGGATATGGCACAGTCCATCATGGGTAAATCCCTCCCCGCCACTGAGCACATCTACACAGAGCACTGTCGCAGGAAGGCACCGTCCATCAGCAGGGAACCCCATCACCCAAGCCGTGCTCTCTTCTCATTGATGCCGTCGGGAAGAAGGTACAAGAACCTCAGAACTCATACCACCAGGTTCAGGAACAATTAATTTTAGAAAACCTAGCACATTTATTTTTCAACATAGTCCCCTCCTACATTTACGCACTCAGTTCAGCGGTCGTGGAGCATACGGATCCCTTCTTTGTAGAAATTGGCATCTTGGACCTCCAGAAAGTGGTCCACAGCAGGGGTGATTGATAAGTTTGTGGTCTAAGGCAGAAGGAGATGAGTTATCAACCTCAAACTTTCTGTATAATCACTCAAAGAGTTGAACTGCACATGCATGTAACGAGAGCTATATAACTAATCTCCTTCTACCTTAGGCCACAAACTTATCAATCACCCCTGCTGCGGACCACCTGGAGGTCCAAGACTAAGTAGGAGGGGACTATGTTGAAAAATAAATGTGCTAGGTATTCTAAAATTGACTCCTTCTACCTTAGGCCACAAACTTATCAATCATCCCTCGTAATCTACAATGGTAATCTTAGAAATTGATAATTCAGTGATTGGTTTCTAGTATGATATATGCATGAGGATAATTAAATATATATAACTTAAAATAAGTTGCCTGGGTGTAAGCTTTCTGACCCTGTATTATGCACCACATCCCCAGACTAGTAATATTACCTACGTTTTGTAGGATTGCTTTTATATTTATAATTTTTCTGGTTTTTCATTGTGTTTTTTATGCTAAATGTGTTTTTTTATGCTGCATCAGATCCAGAGTAATAACTGTTTTGTTTTCTATTGTACTCATTAACTGAAGAATTACAATCAACAGTCTTGAATCTTGAATTACCTTCTGGTTGGTTCCCCTGTCTGAAATTGCCATGTTTCTGCACATTTGGTGCTCGGGACACTGAACACAGTGCTGTTCCAAAGATCAGGGAAGGGAGTTTTGATGGATCTTTTTGGAAAGTACCAAACTTGTATGTATAATTTTTCACAAGGCCCTCATGCTATTAATAATCACATTCATCCCGTAGACATTTCTGCCTCTTTAAATAGAGCAGTAGCAGGTTTATTCAGAGAAGGTTTAAATTGTGCAGAAGAGCAGGGCACACTTAAATCCTGTAAACCACCAATGTTTCTCGATGCCCACAATTCCAAAAAGAAAAATTTTCCCTTGCCTATCTTGTGTTCACAGATAGCAGAGCGACAGAAAATCATGGTGTTTGCCTTTAAATGCAGAATGTCGCTGCTGCTGAGAGGTGGTGAATCTCATTGTTCTTTGAGTAACCCAGAGTAGGAAGCGAGACTTGTGTATTCTCGGTTAGATTTTAAAGCAATGTGGTCTGACTTCATTTCTTTTCCTCCCTGACAGATACCTCGACAACAAAGTTTTTGTCTCATTGGCAAATGGCGAGTTGATAATCTATCAACGAGATGCAGGTTTGTTTCAGGGCTGGCATTGTTAACTTACATAAATAATTACAAAATAAATGCAGTCGCAATCCTTTATTAAGTTAAAATCTATGAAACAATTTTATGGAAGACCTATTGGAGTGAGTAATATTTATACCAGTTTCTCCTTGACTATATTAAGATCTGAATTATATAGAAATATTTAAGTCAAATCTCCCTGTCTCCCAAATGCATTGACTTTCTTAAAGTACCTCTGAATGGCAGAACAATTTCAATGAAGTGGGTGGCTAAATTGTGCATAGTTTCCCATATTTCCAAAATTTTTCCATATGTAACGATTAGCACACAGAGTGGATCTCTGGAGTCTCAAGTGATAATTTGTGTGAGGTTGTGTCTGTTGGAAAACACCTTGAGTGTGGGATGTACTGTGGTGATCTTGTCCAAATCTGTTCCGATGGGAATGCAGGCAAGCACGTTTTTGCAAAGAATGGCCAGTAGATGGTGCCATTTTGGCCTGAGGTGTGACAAAATCTGCCAGCCCTAGATCTGCTGTCTCAGATGCGGCAGGTTAACCTCAAACCATCAGTTCATCGCAGGCCAGCTGAGTTACTCTTCCCACAGGACTAATTTAATGACACTAGAGTTAATTTTGTGGCTGGTGTGAGTGAAGAAATCGTAGATCTTCCACTCATTTTCCATTTCCCGCTTTGCACTGTTGCCCAAAGTCAGAGTAACCCCTCTTGGAGACTCCCTGACCTCTCATCAGATGTTGATTCATTAGAGACTGAATTTTATCTCTTACTCTCAGCCCTTAAATCTTCAGTGCAAAACATTCTGATTGAATCCTTACCGAAATGATAAATGCATCCCTTTTATTTTGTTGCATGTACCTACATTTCTCAAAAGACAATGTTGTCATCCCAGTAATTTAATTCGAAAAAGACTTTGTGGGACTTCCAAAATCCTGCTAGTGGTTTCCTGCTGTCAGAATATTGGCTCGCCTTGAAAGTGGATGGACTGGACATGTCAATGAATATTAAACTGTAACCTTAGGCAGAAACAGCTAAAGCCATCACTTAATTTATGTGATCATTCAAGAGAGCCTTCATATCTTTCTTGTCAGCAGAGATAATGAACAACGGAAGGTTGGTTAGAAACCGAAAAGATTAAATGCTTCCTTTGCCTGTCACAACATATTTTAATGTATTTTGAAAAATTTCTGCCTCTGGCACCATGCTTTTTAATTATGTGACTGCAAGGGACTGGAGGAAACTCAGCACATCACAAAAACCAGCCTCCCCTCCATGGACTCTGTCTATTTTTCTCGCTGCCTCAGTAAAGCATAATCAAAGACTTCACCCATTCCGGATATTCCCTCTTCTCCCCTCTCATTTTGGGGAAAAGGCAGAAAAGCCTAAAAGCATGTAGCATCAGGCTCAAGGACAGCTTCTATCCCATTGTTATCAGACACTTGAGTGAACCTCTTATACTCCTGACTTAGTGATCCACCTCATTATGACCATGCACTGTACCATTTTCCTGCGCTGCACGCTTTTGGTAGCTTTCACACTGTATTCTGCACTGTTACTGTTTTATCTCATTCTACCTCAAGGCACGGTGTAATGATTTGATCTGTATAGTGTACAAGGCACGATTTTCATAGTATCTTGTTGCATGCGACGATAATAAACCAGTACTGATACTTGCTGGACTTTCGCCCACACAGGAAGTTTTTGGGACCCGCAGAACTCGCACACATTGTGCTTGGGATCGCCAGGGAATCCCGTCACCAAGATGGTGCCGGTGGCTGGGAAACTGTGGTGCGGCTGCCAGAACCGGATTCTCGTAATCAACACCGTCACGTTTTGCCAGGAGGTAAGTACATCACGTATCCCCACAGTCCCCACAGTCTGAGGGGGTGAGAGGGTGGGGTTTTGGGCAACTCAGCCAGTAAACTACCATCACAGCCAGCTTCAATGGCAGTCAGAAATTACAACAGTACAGAAGGGAAACACAATGTCTGTACTGACTGTGATGCCAAGTTAAACTAACCCCTTCTCCCTGCGTATGAGCCTCATTCCTCCATTCCCGGCATGCTTATGTGCCTGTCCAAAAGCCTCTTAACTGCCCCTACGTTATCTGCTTCCATCCCCTGGCAGCACATTTCAGGCTCCCACCACTATCTGTGTAAAAAGAACTTGCCCTTCGTATCTCCTTCAAACATTCCCTCTCTCATGCCCTCTAGGATCGATCCTGGGAAAAAAGATCCTGTTTACCCTACTTTTCTCTTCCTATGTCAGATCTGTTACATTGGCATGGTAAGGTTTTGCAAGATTGGCTTCAGAAGTAGAAATCTAGATGGAAAAATAAAATACCTAAAATATGTATCGGACTGGGGTTTCATAAGAACGTAAGAAATAGGAGCAGGAGTAGACTATCAGGCCCATCGAGCCTGCTCTGCCATTCAATAAGATCATGGCTGATCTGACTATGGACTCATCTCCACCTACCTGTCATTTCCCCATAACCCTAATGTACTTTGAAATGATCTTACCGAGATGGGATTATTGACTCCAACTCATTTCTTTCTAATTTTATTCATGGTCCATATGTTACGTTGAAGCGAGGCATAGCGGGGCAGCAGGTAGTGCTGCTGTCTTGTAGTGCCGGCAACTGGGCATTGATCCGAACCTCTGGTGCTGTCTTTGTGGAGTCTGCAGTGTGCGACGAGTGCCGCGTACACAGGACCTTAGTGCTGTCAGAGACCCCGCCAATCTCTTTGACCCCCCCCCCCTACCATCAGGCAGGAGGTGTCGTAGCATTTGGACAAGGACTGTTAGGATGGGAAACAGCTTCTTCTCCCGGGCTGTAAGACTACTGAACTCCCTGCCACCATCTAGGTCCCATCACGTTTCAGAATCAGCTTTGATAGCACAAACAAGGGGAAATCTGCAGATGCTGGAAATCCAAGTATATATGTCGAAATTTTTCTCTGGGTTAAAAGGATTGGGCATTCTTACTCTATCTTATTTAGGAACTTTTATATACTTGAATGATGAACTCTGAGTGCATACTCAGGAAACCTTATCATCGTGATGACTATGTTGTTGAGTCGAGATTCTGTTGCAGTAGAATATGGAAGTGAACTTCAGGCTACACTGTGCAGTCATGAGTAACTTATGTACTTAGTGTGGGTAACACAGGACAAATTTCTACCCTGGCCTTTGCTCATAGTTAAAGCAAATTAGTGTGTAAGAGTTGAGGCAGCCACCACGGAGAAAGTGAGCTGTTTGCTGATGGGAAATCTGCACATCTGACGTCTCCCTTGTCTCTGCACTTAATGACAGCACATGATTCAGATCGGCCAGGACAGCAATCGGTGTGTGACGAGTATGGTGAGCTCCAGCCTGGGGGTATGGATCGCGATGCAGAGCAGCGCTCAGGTCAAGCTGTACCACGCGGGTACCTACGAAAACCTGGCGGAGGTCGACGTGGCCCCTGCGGTACACAAAATGCTCGCAGGTGAGAGGATGTGCTTCGTAGTGCTGTATTTCTGTTTGCAAAATAACTGGAGTGGGCGGATGGTGGGGAGCTGTGAATGAGTGAGGAAGCCTCAGCTGTGATTAAATCCCAGCAGCTCGACTGATTCATGTAAAAGAAATGGTACCTTTAGCATTATGTGTCTCTTACCTTCCTTTTACTGTGAACTGTCTTCTCCTCATGCTGTGTTTAAGTACAGAGTGTACAAAGATCTACTGCCTTGGAGAACCGGACACTGTAAACACATAATACTATTTATTTATTTATGTATATATTATTCCATATCCATGTTTTAACCTCTAACTTTATTAGCTTTTTTTAGTTATATAATTCTTTATTCTTTATATAATTGTTGAATGTTGTTTTTTGTTGCATGTTACGAGCTGACCAGTGCAGCACAGCAAATTCCTAATCTGTGCAAATGTACATGGCCAATAAAGTTGATCCTTGCTACAGGCAGGTCGATTGAAAATTTCGAGCCTGTAACATCAAATGTTAGAGATGCTCAGGCAACATCTGTGGTGAGGGAAACAGCAAGTACTCAACTGAATGCTCTCTTTGGATTCTAAAAAAGTTCTTTATGTCAATTTAATTTGGAAAGACCACTTACCATTTTTTACACCTGTCTGTTCATAGCTTGGTATAACTCACGAGCAAGACTTACTGGAGTGCTCATCATGGCCTGTGTGTATCTCACCAAGTCTGCACAATCCGGCCAAGGGATCTTGTTTGGCAGACTTCTATAAGTATTGACTTCTCAACATATCTTCATATCAAGGCTTCTTATTTTGATTCAAACCATCGAGTACCTCACTGATCACACATTCTCTATCTCATGTTTACCCTGATGAAGATCCTCCGCAATCTCCATCAGCACAGGTGGACCACATGTGACACGAGCGCAGAGTCAGAGGCGTTACTGCCGTAGCGAGTGTGGAATTGGTTTCCAGGAGAGTCTTTACCCGAAGTCTTGGGTTTGGAGAAAATCCAGGGGCGATGCTAGACTTAGAACTAACAGTCCTAAGAACCATGAAACGTGGTTACTCACACCAGAGTGGACCAGCGAACTGGCAGCTCCTTGTTGTGATCACAGGGTCTTTATCCTGCATTTTCTGATGGAGAGCAGGTGTGTGGAGTTAGCGGAACCTGGGAATGATTGGAAATTAAACGAGGGGATCGAGGCCCAATTCCTGAGGTAAATAGTAAGGTGGGGAATTGCCAGAAAGGACCATGACACCACAAGGCTGTGTGCTTAACCCCCTGCTCTACTCGCTTTACACTGCGTGGCTGAGCACAACTCCGATAGCATATTCACGTTTGCTGGCGACTTCACTGTCATAGGCTGAATTAAAGGTGGTGGTGAATCAGCATACAGGAGGGAGACTGAAAATCTGGCTGAGTGGTACCACAACAACAACCTTTTACTCAGTGTCAATAAGTCCAAGGAGCTGACTGTAGGCTTCGGGAAAAGGAAACCAAATGTCCAGGAGCCAGTCCTCACTGGAGGATCAGAGGTGGAGAGGGTCAGCAACGTTGAAGTCTGAGGTGTTGTCACTTTGGAGGACCTGTCCTGGGCCCAGCATGTATGTGCATCACAAGGGAAGCACAGCAGCGCCTCTGCTGCCGTAGGAGTTCGTGGAGATTCAGCATGACATCTAAAACTTCGGCAAACTTCTATAGATGTGTAGAGGACAGTACATTGATTGGTTGCATCACAGCCTGTTATGGAAACACCACTGCCCTTGAACAGAAAATCCTACAAAAAGTAGTGGATACGGCCCAGTCCATCACGGGTAAAGTCCTCCCAAGCATTGAACACATCCACATGAAACACTGTCGCAGGAAAGCAGCAATCGTCATCAGGGACCCCCACCACCCAGGACATGCTCTCTTCTCACCGCTGCTATTGGGAAGGAGGTACAGGAGCCTTGGGACTCATGCCACCATGTTTAGGAACAGTTACTACCCCTCAACCATCGGGCTCTTGAACCAAAGGAAATAAATTCACTCGATTTCATTTGCCCCATCGTTGAAGTGTTTCCATAGCCAATTTCTTTCAAGGACTATTCATCTCACGTTCTTGATATTTATTTATTTATTTATTTATTATTTCTTCTCCTTCTTGTATTTGCACAGTTTGTTGTCTTCTGAACTCTTGTTGAATGCCCAAGTTGGGCAGTCTTTAATTGATTCTGTTATGGTTATTAGTTTATAGATTTATTGAGTATGCCCACAAGAAAATGAATCTCAGGGTTGTATATGATAACATACAGTATATGTACTTTGATAATGAAATTTACTTTGAACTTTGAAGTGACCTGTTCCTGAGTTGGTCTGCCAACATTGCTGTAACAACAGTGAGTAAGGCATGTGGCTGGGCTTTGAGAGACTGAGGTGATTTTTCCCTCATGGAATGAGGACTATTTTGAAACTATAAAACAGCCCCACATTATATTGAGAGCAGTACTTGCAATGTTGATGGATTTATCAGAAGTTCATTTTGAATTGGTTTATTAATGTCACCTGTTCTGAGAACTCGGTATTAAATGCCATCCAGGCGGATTGTGCAATACTTAAGTACTTCGT
Organism: Mobula hypostoma; assembly: GCF_963921235.1. Classification (NCBI taxonomy): domain Eukaryota; kingdom Metazoa; phylum Chordata; class Chondrichthyes; order Myliobatiformes; family Myliobatidae; genus Mobula; species Mobula hypostoma. Next base: position 160,677,583 of record NC_086103.1, read on the forward strand.
GGTAGTAAAAAGAACAGAATGCAAAATATAGTGTAGGAACTACAGGAGAGTGAAGTGAAATAGAATGTACAGGCCATTTATAAGGTACTGTAGATTGGGAGACCAAGAAGTCATCTCTAGCATGAAATATTACCAGTCAGTTTAAAATGTTTACCAAACAACTCCCATTTGATTTACCCATTATCAAAGTGCAAAGAGAAAGAACAGAGAGTCCAAGTCAATCATGCTCTCTAACTAATCAATGATTGGAAGTTTTCACAGTCCTTCTTAAATGCACCATACTTTTTGTGTGTTCGTTGGGAAATGGAATTGGTTTATTACTGTACTGCAACATGTACCAGTGAAAAGCCTGTCTTGCATCCTGTTCATAGAGATCAGATCATTACACAGTGCATTCAGGAAGAACAAAATAAAACAATAACAATGTAGAATAAAGTGCAGTACAGGTAAACAATAAGGTGGAAAATATAAACAAGGTAGACTGTGAGACTGAGAGTCCATCTTACCGTAATAGTCTTATAACAGCAGGGTGGAAGCTGACCTTGTGCCTGGTGATGTGTGCTTTCAGGTTTTTGTATATTCTGCCCCATAGGAAACATATAAACATAGAAAACCTACAGCACAATACAGGCCCTTTGGCCCACAATGCTGTGCCGAACATGTACTTACTTTAGAAATTACCTAGGGTTACCCACAGCCCTCTATTTTTCTAAACTCCATGTACCTATCCAGGAGTCTCTTAAAAGACCCTATCATATCCACCTCCACCACCATCGTCAGCAGCCCATTCCACGCACTCACCCCTCTCTGTAAAATAACCTACCCCTGACATCTCCTCTGTACCTACTTCCAAGCACCTTAAAACTGTGCCCTCTCGTGTTAGCCATTTCAGCCCTGGGAAAAAGCTTCTGACTATCCACACGATCAATGCCTCTCATCATCTTATACACCTCTATCAGGCCACCTCTCATCCTCTGTCACTCCAAAGAGAAAAGGCCAAGTTCACACAACCTATTCTCATAGGGCATGCTCCCCAATCCAGGCAACATCCTTGTAAATCTCCTGTGCACCTTTTCTATAGTTTCCACATCCTTCCTGTAGTGAGGCAATCAGAACTGAGCACAGTACTCCAAGTAGGGTCTGACTACAGTCCTATATAGCTGCAACATTACCTCTCGGCTCTTGAACTCAATCCCACGGTTGATGAAGGCCTTCTTAACCACATAGTCAACCTGCACAGCAACTTTGAGTGTCCTGTGGACTCGGACCCCAAGATCCCTCTGATCCAGCACACCGCCAAGAGTCTTAACATTAATGCTATATTCTACCATCATATTTGACCTACCAAAATGAACCACCTCACACTTACCTGGGTTGAACTCCATCTGCCACTTCTCAGCCCAGTTTTGCATCCTATCAATGTCCCGCTGTAACCTCTGACAACCCTCCACACCATCCACAACACCCCAACCTTTGTGTCATCAGCAAATTTACGAACCCATCCCTCCACTTCCTCATCCAGCTCATTCATAAAACTCATGAAGAGAAGAGGTCCCAGAACAGATCCCTGAGGCATACCACTGGTCACAGACCTCCATGCAGAATATGACCCATCTACAAGTACTCTTTACCTGCTGTGGGCAAGCTAATTCTGGATCCACAAAGCAAGGTCCCATTGGATCCCATGCCCCCTTACTTTCTCAATAAGCCTTGTATGGGGTACCTTGTCAAATGCCTTGCTGAAATCCATATATACTACATCTACTGCTCTACCTTCATCAATGTGTTTAGTCACATCCTCAATTCAATCTCCTCCCTTGCCTCCCACAGTAGCCTGGGTATATCTGGTCCGGTCCTGGTGACTTATCCAACTTGATGCTTTCCAAAAGCTCCAGCACATGTCCTTTCTTAATGTCTATATGCTCAAGCTTTTCAGTCCGCTGTAAGTCATCCCTACAATCGCCAAGGTTCTTTTCCATAGTGAATACTGAAGCAAATTATGCATTAAGTACCTCCACTACCTCCTCCACACTTGATTGGTCCCATTCTCTCATGTCTTATCCTCTTGCTCTTCACATACTTGTAGAATGCCTTGAGGTTTTCTTTAATCCTGCTCACCGAGGCCTTCTCATGGCCCCTTCTGGCTCTCCTAATTTCATTCTTAAGCTCCTTCCTGCTAGCCTTATAATTTTCTGGATTTCTGCATTACCCAATTTTTTGAACCTTTCGTAAGCTTTTTTTTTCCTTCTTGACTAGATTTTCTACAGCCTTTGTACACCATGGGGTCTGTACCCTATCATCCTTTCCCTGTCTCACTGGAACGTACTTATGCAGAACACCACACAAATATCCCCTGAACATTTGCCACATTTCTACCATACATTTCCCTGAGAACATCTGCTCCTAATTTATGCTTTCAGGTTCCTACCTGATAGCTTCATATTTCCCCTTACTCCAATTAAACATTTTCCTAACTTGTCTGCTCCTATCCCTCTCTAATGCTATGGTAAAGGAGATAGAATTGTGATCACTATCTCCAAAATGCTCTCTCACTGAGAGACCCAACACCTGACCAGGTTCATTTCCCAATACCAGATCAAGTACAGCCTCTCCTCTTGTAGGCTTATCTACATATTGTGTCAGGAAACCTTCCTGAACACACCTAACAAACTCCACCCCATCTAAACCCCTTGCTGTAGTTAGATGCCAATCGATATTTGGGAAATTAAAATCTCCTGTCACGAAAACCCTGTTATTATTGCAATGTTCCAGAATCTGTCTCCCTATCTGCTCCTCAATGTCACTGTTACTATTGAGAGGTCTATAAAAATCACCCAGTAGAGTTATTGACCCGTTCCTGTTTCTAACTTCAACCCACAGAGACTCCATAGACAACCCCTCCATGACTTCCTCCTGTTCTGCAGCCGTGACACTATCTCTGATCAACAGTGCCACGCCCCCACCTCTTTTGCCTCCCTCCCTGTTCTTTCTGAAACATCTAAAGCCTGGCACTCTAAACAGCCACTCCTGCCCCTGAGCCATCCAACACAATAACTCCAAGTACTGATCCACGTTCTAAGCTCATCTGCTTTGTTCACAATACTCCTTGCATTAAAATAGACACATCTCAAACCATCAGTCTGAGTGCATCCCTTCTCTATCACCTGCCTATCCTCCCTGTCGCACTGCCTACAAGCTTTCTGTATTTGTGAGCCAACCGCCCCTTCCTCCGTCTCTTCAGTTCGGTTCCCACCCCCCAGTAATTCTAGTTTAAACTCTCTCCAGTAGCGTTAGCAAACCTCCTTGCCAGGATATTGGTCTCCATCAGATTCAAGTGTAACCCATTCTTTTTGTACAGGTCACACCTGCCCCAAAAGAGGTCCCAATGATCCAGAAATCTGAATCCCTGCCCCCTGCTCCAATCCCTCAGCCACGCATTCATCCTCCACCTCACTCTATTCCTATACTCACTGTGACGTGGCACAGATTACTACCTGAGATTACTACCCTTGTCATCCTGCTTCTCAGCTTCTTTCCTAACTTCCTGTAGTCTGTTTTCAGGACCTCCTCCCTTTTCCTACCTATGTCATTGGTACCAATATGTACCACCACCAGTGGCTGTTCACCTCCCCACTTCAAGATATCGTGGACGTGATCAGAAACATCCCGGACCCTGGCACCTGGGAGGCAAACTACCATCCGTGTTTCTTTCCTGTGTCCACAGAATTGCCTATCTGACCCCCTAACTATAGGGTCCCCTATCACCGCTGCCATCCTCTTCCTTTCCCTACCCTTCTGAGCCACAGGACCAGAGGCATGGCCACTGTTGCTTCCCCCAGGTAGGTCGTCACCCCCAGCAGTACTCAAACAGGAGTCCTTATTGTTAAGGGGGACGGCCATAGGGGTACTATCTAGTATCTGACTCTTCCCCTTCCTTCTCCTGTTACCCACTTATCTGTCTCCCGAGGCCCCGGTGTGACTACTTCCCTATAGCTCCTAACAATCACCTCCTCACTTTCCCTGATCAGACGAAGGTCATCGAGCTGCATCTCCAGTTCCCTAAACCAGTCCCTAAGTAGCTGCAACTCGACGCACCTGGGACAGATGTGGCTGTCCAGCAGGCTGGGAGTCTCCCAGACATCTCACATCCAACACCCAGTACAGAACACCGGCCTCACACACATACTTCCTATTCCTATTCTTCACAAGTAACTCACCTTGCCTCAACTCATTAAGAAAGGGGAGAAGAGAGAATGCCCAGGACAACTGAAGTCTTTGATTATGATGGATGCTCTACTGATGGCTGCAAGCAATATAGACTAAGTCCATTAAGGAGAAGATGGTTTTCTTGTTGTGCTGAGCTGCATCTGCAATTCTCTGCAGTTTTTTCGGCTACGTGCAGAGTATTTGCAATACTAAGCCGTGATGCATCAAGATCAATTTGCTCAAAGTGTATCACACTGTGTGTTATAACGATATCCTCCATCCAACAGGTTCTGATGCCATTATTCGCCAGCATAAAGCTGCCTGCTTACGGATTACTGCCCTCCTTGCCTGCAAAGACCTCCTCTGGATCGGAACAAGCGCTGGGGTAGTGTTAACTCTTTCCATTCCCCACGTCACTGCCAACACCACTTTGCTCAGGATACCTTTAACACCCATGGGATCAGCTCATGGTCACACGGGACATGTTCGATTCCTTACAGCCATTGAGCTGCCAGAAATCTTTGACCTGTCTTTCCCACCAGCCAGAGAGCCAGGCAAGTTTATGAAGCTTTTCAATCTCCTTAAAGAACTTTGTTAAGTGTAGAAATCTGGGCTTGCTTTGATTATTTGCAGTCATTTTTTTGTGTACAATTTTCTATGCCTCTCCCCCAAAGGATTTTGAAGACTAAATTACTGGAAGTGGAGGACGATGATTTTTTTTTGAAAGATTGGTCAGTTGAGAGTTGGCACAGATTAACCATGATCATTGTGAATGATGGGATGGGGCTCCTCTATTTTTGTGTTCTGTGAGTTCTGTAGAACTATAATTGAGTTACATTTCAAGATCACTGAAGCCTTTATTGTCAAACTAAGAAATAATGGCAGCATTTAACTGTGAGCGATGGAAAGCTTCAATAATATCCCCCATAATTAATTCTGTTTGGCTTTTGCCTAAAATGTGCTGACCTACATGTATGCTGAACCATTTCGCCCCTTGTGATATTTACATGGAGGTAGCTGTCCATTCAGTTCATAAGGTCTCCACATGGGCTTCCTTTTACCTTCCTTTATCACTGAACAGGTAATGTCACTGATCCAGGAAGATTGATCCAGAATAACCATTCTGCATGGTCCACTTGGAAGTGGCGTAGAATAAATTCTGTCTGTTGCTAACAAGGTGAACTATCTAGATGATGGCAGCTTGACTACATAATGTAGACATATTGGAAATTGGAGTTCAGTTTATTGTCATTCAACTATATTTATGTACCTCACGAAACGAAGCAGCATTCCTCTGGGCCAAGGTGCACAGCTCAGTACCTAAAGCTCACACACAAATCGTTAAGTAATATCTCCACAAATAAATTACCAATAATAAAATATATCCCGGAGATTGACATTTAGCATAAGGTGCATTTTATGAGATAAGTTTAAAAAGTGAGCAGTGTAATGCTGCTTCATAAGTGATGCGTGGGGGGTGGCAGGGAGTTCTGTAGTCTCACAGCCCGAGGAAAAAGCTGTTTCCTATCCTATCAGTCCTTGGCCCTAATGCTGTGGTACCTTCTGCCTGATGGTAGGGGGTCAAAGTGATTGCAGGATAGATGGGAGGAATCTTTGACAATGCTAAGGGCCCTGCATATGCACCTTGCCTGATAAACATCTCGATTATATAGAAATAATAGAAAGATTAAACATGGACTAACGACAAAAAAAATATCCTGAACTTTCAAATCAGCCGATTAGAAAGCGATAACAATGGCAGTTAACTTTTACAGATCTAGAAACTTGGGTTTGTTCACCCTTAAAAACTGTGACTTCTGATGTGTTTTGTTTTGTTGTTGGAATGAGTAAGGCTGGGGATTCAGTGTTTTGCTCTGATTGATGTTTATAAAGTCACAAGGGGCATAGATAAGCTGGATGGTCACAGTCTTTTTCCCCAAGGTAGGTGAGTCTAAAATTGGAGAGCATAGGCATAACAAGAGATAGAAGCAGAATTAGGCCATTCAGCCAATCAAGTCTGTTCTGCCACTTCATCATGGCTGGTCTATTTTCTCTCTTAACCCCATTCTCCTGCCTTATCCCTGTAACCTTTCACACCCTGACTATCAAGAACCTATCAATCTCCACCTTAAATACACCCAAGGACCTGGTCTACATATCCATCTGTGGTGATGAATTCACTACCTTCTGGCTAAAGAAATTCCTCCTCATCTCCATACTAAATGGATGTCCCTCTATTCTGAGGCTATGCCATCTGGTCCTAGACTCCCTCACTATATTCCACATCCACTCTAACTAGGCCTTTCAACATTCGATAGGTTTCAATGACAATGCCCCTCATTCTTCTAAATTCCAGTGAGTACAGTCCCAGAGACATCAAATACTCCTCATAAATTAACCCTTTCATTCCCAGAATCATTCCTGTGAACTTCCTCTGAGGCCTCTCCAATGTCAGCACATCCTTTGTTAGATAAGGCCTCACCAGTGCCTTATAAGGCCTTGGCACTACATCCTTGCTATTATATTCTAGTCCTCTCGAAATGAAAGCTAACATTGCAATTGCCTTCCTCACCACTGACTCAAATTTCAAGTTAACCTTTTAAAGAATCTTGCAAGAGGATTCCCAAGTCCCTTTTCATCTTGGATATAGACTGCACTTTTGTTCCTTTTACCAAAATTCATATGAAATAAGTAAAATACCTTACCAATGATAAAATAAATCAAAGTCAGCATGGTTTCTGTAAAGGAAAATCTTGCCCAACAAATCTGCTTGAGCTCTTTGAGGAAGTAACGAGCAGGATAGATAAAGTAGAGGCAATGAATGTCATTTACTTGGATTTTCAGAAGACATATGATAAGGTGCCACACATGAGGTTGCCTAACAAGATAAAATCCTATGGTGTTAGAGGAAAGGTACTGGCATGGATAGCAGAATGGCTGACAGGCAGGAGGCAGTGAGCGGGAATAAAGGGGACCTTTTCTGGTTGGCTGCCAGTGACTAATTGTATTCCGCAGGAGTTGGTTTTGGGACCACTACTTTTCAAGCTGTTTGTCAGTTCTTTAGATAATAGAATTGATGGGTTTGTAGCAAAGTTTGTGGATGATATGAAGATAGGTGGAGGGGTAGGTAGTGCTGAGGAAGCAATGTGATTGCGGCAGGACATAGACAAATTGGAATAGTGGGCAAAAAAGTAGCAGATGGAATACAGTGTTGGGAAATGTACGATAATGCATTTTGGTAAAAGGCACAACAGTACAGACTATTATCTAAATGGGGAGAAGTTTCAAACATCATAAGTGCAGAGGGACTTAGGAGTCCTCATGCAAGACTCCCAGAGGGTTAATTTGCAGGTTGAGTCTGTGGTAAAGAAGGCAATTGCAATGTTGGCATTTATTTCAAGGGGAATAGAATATAAAAGCAAAAGGATAATGCGGAGGCTTTATAAGGCACTAGTCAGTCCGCACTTGGAGTATTGTCAACAGTTTTATGCCCATATCTCAGAAAGGATGTGTTGTCATTGGAGAGAGTCCAGAGGAGGTTCATGAGGATCATTCTGGGAGTGAAGGGGTTAACATATGAGGAGCATTTGGCAGCTTTAGGCCTGTACTCATTGGAATTTAGAAGAACACGTGGGGATTGGATTGAAACCTACCGAATGTTGAAAACTAGATAGGGTGGATGTGGAGAGGATATTTCCTATGTGGTGGGGGTATCCAGAACTAGAGGGCACAGCCTCAAAATTGAGGAGCGACCTTTTAGAACAGAGGTAAGGAGGAATTTTTTTTTTAACTAGAGAGTGTGAATCTGAGGAATGCTCTAACACAGACTGGGGTGGAGGCTGTATCTGGGATCAGCCATGATGGAATGGTGGAGCAGATTCGATGGGCTGAATGGCCTAAGTCTGCTCCTACATCTTACGGTCTTCATGACCATACACTCACTGACACTGTATTCCATCTGTCACTTCTTTGAACATTCTCCTAAACTGTCTAAGTCATTCTGCAACCTCCCTGTTTCCTCAACAATACCTGCCCCTCCACCTATTTTCGTATCGTAAGCAAACTTGGCCACAAAGCCATCAATCCGTTATCCAAATCATTGACATATAACAAAAAAAGTTGTCCCAAAATCGACCCCTGCAGAGTACCACCAGACACCCTTTTTCCCCAGTGTTTGCCTCCTGCCAATCAGACAAACCTGTACCCATGCTGGGATCTTTTATGTAATACCATGGGCTCTTATCTTGTTAAGCAGCCTCATGTACGGCATCTTGTTATAGGCCTTCTAAAAATCCAACTGCACAACATCCACTGATTCTCCTTTGTCTCTCCTGCTTGTTATTTCCTCAAAGAAGTTCAACAGATTTGTCAGGCAAGATTTTCCCTTAAGGAAACCATGCTGACTTTGGCCTATCTTATCAGGTGCCTCCAAGTATCCTGAAAACACATCCTTAACAATCGACTCCAATATTTTCCCAGCCACTAAGTTCAGAGTAACTGGCCTGTAACTTCCTTTCTTCTGCCTCCCTCCCTTCTTGAAGAGTGACATTTGCAATTTTCCAATCCTCCAGAACTGTGCCAGAATCTAGTGACTCTTGAAAGATCATTACTAATCCTCCACAATCTCTTCTACCTCCTCTTTTAAAACCATAGGGTGTAGTCCATCTGATCCAAGTGACTAATTATCTTCAGGCCTTTCAACTTCTCAAGCACCTTTTCTCTAGTAATGGCAACTGCACTCACTTCTCACAGTCTCAAATTTTAGGCATACTGCTAGTGTCTGCCACAGTGAAGAATGATGCAAAATAATTATTTTGTTCATCCACAATTTCCTTGTCCCACATTACTACCTCTCCAGCGTCATTTTCCAGTGATCCAATATCTACTCTCACTTTTTACTCTTTATATATCTGAAAAATCTTTGGTATCACCTTTGATGTTATTGGCTAGCTTACCTGCATATTTCACCTTTTCCGTCCCTATGTTTTTTTTAGTTGCCTTCTATTGGTTTTTAAAAACTTCCCAATCCTCTAACTTCCCACTAAATTTTGCTCTATTATATGTCCTCTTTTTTACTTTTGACTTCCCTTGTCAGCCACAGTTGTGTCATCTGCCTTTTGAATACTCCTTCTTTGTGATGTATCTATCTTGCGCCTTCCGAATTGCTCCCAGAAACTCTAGCCATTGCTGTTCTGCCGTCATCTCTGCTCGTGTCGCCTTCCGATGAAAACTTGGAGAGCTCCTCTCTTATGCCTCTATATTAAACTTTACTCCACTGTCATACTGACACATTTGACCTTGGCTTCTCCCTCTCAAATTGCAGAGTGAAGATTATCATCTAATAATCACTGTCTCCTAAGGGTTCCTGTACCTTAAGCTCCCTAATCAAGTCTGGTTCATTTCACAACACCCAATCCAATTGTAAAGGGTAAAGAAAACAGAAGGAAGTGGTTACGGGAAGTTAGAGAAATTGATGTTCATGTCAACATGTCGGAGACACCCCAGACTGCATATGAGGTGTTGCTCCTCCAAGCTGTGTTTGGCCTACCGCCTTATTTTGGCTTCTGCCCTCTTCCCTTCCAGTCCTGATGAAGGGTCTCAGCTCAAAACGTTTGCTGTTACTTTAGAATTTTGTGTGTGTTGCAATGGATAGTGGGTATTAATTAATATTAAGGGAACTCAGATTCATTGGAAGTTCACAGGGAATCAGTTCATGCAGGGTTTGTGTGTAATAAATTGCCAGGTAGGTCACTACAGCAAATAGTATCTGTGGGTGAAGGATGTATCTGGATATGTCTGTAGCAATGGGGATAGAGGGCCACACATTGGGAAAACTGCAAAGCTGAGACTGTAAATGTAAACAAATGCAAATACTGGGAAGCTAGGGGAGAGAAAAATAGAAATTGCTGCAAACTTTCTGAAGGTCAGGCAGCATCTATGGAGGGAGAAACAGTGAATGGTTCTTTGACCTGAAACGGTTCCTAATCTACGCGAGACCTGGCATAGATTGAGCACCTTCGCTCTGTCCACCACAACAGATGAGGTTTCCCTGTGGCCACCCATTTTAATTCCATTTCCCATTCCCACTCCGACAAGTCGGTCTGTGGCCACCTCTACTGCCATGATGAGGCCACTCTCAGGTTGGAGGAGCAACATCTCGTTGTTCAGTCTGGGTAGCCTCCAACCTGGCAACATGAATATTGATTTCTCTAACTTCTGGCAATTTCTTTCCCCCTCCCCCTTCTCTCTTTTTCTATTCCCCATTCTGGCTCCCCTCTTAACCCTTCTCTTCTCCGCACCTGGTGCCCCCCCCTTCCCTTTCTCCCAATAGTTGGCTCTCCTCTCCTATCAGATTCCTCCTTCTTCAGCCCTTTACCTTTTCCACCAATCACCTCCCAGCTTCTCACTTCACCCGCTTCCCTCACCCGCCTACCATCCTTCTCATCTGGTCTCAGCTACCCCCTGCCAACTTGTACTCCTCCCCCCCTCCCCACCCACCTTCTTATTCTGGCTTCTTCCCCTTTCCTTTCCAGTTCTGATGAAGGGTCATGGCCCAAAATGTCGACTGTTTATTCATTTCCATAGATAGGCCTGATCTGCTGAGTTCCTCTGGCATTTTATGTATGTTGTTCAAAATGTGTAATTTCTTTTCCTGTTCGATGCGAACTGTAGATTGCTAGGTAGATATAAACATAATTATTTCATTTTTAGCACATTGATTTTGACTTTTGAGGTAGGTTTCTCTTAAGGCACATGTAACGTGGTTGATTTGCATTTCCGAGTGAATTCCGACCATCTTCTTATCCCTTCAGGTCGGCCGAGCACGGGTGGAGAAAGGCTGGCTGGTTCACAGAAGCGGGACTTGGCGAGACGACGATCGTCTGCCATTATCCCAATGAAGACCAACATGCTGGTGATCAGTGGAGGAGACGGGTATGAAGACTTCCGGCTTACGAACAGCAGTGAGACGGTGGGCCGAGACGACAGCACCAACCATCTGCTTCTGTGGCGCGTTTGAGAGCAGAGAAGCAAATCCCTGGTTACAAGACTACTGTTTTTGTTTGTCTCCTAGTGTGCTTTGTCTAATGCTTGGGCATTTAGTCTCTGTATGCATTGTTTGCCCTTTACTGTACACGAGCAGGAACCCAAAATGAATGATCAGCAGTCTTAAGACGTATCTGCAATTCTGTGAGGTGATCGACGCCAAATTTTGGTTGTGATGTTATTTTCTTTCCCACCCATGTCAGTGTGCCATTGATTACGAAATGGTACATTGTTGTGTTTTACTTTATTAAGGCGCAATGGATCGAGCAAAGATAATCAACCTGTGATAATTAAGACTTCCCATTAATGAAAAGAATGTCACTGAGCTTGGGTCCAAGGAAAGAGACAATGTGTCACCAGAAGCTGATCGAAAAAAGAAGGCAGGAGATCGTGGGAATCGCGCTTTGCACAGGATGTCTTCATTCGTGACAGGAGATCCCTTCTTTATCTTCAACCTCTGTTCCCTAAAGTCTGACAGTTTCTTTGTGGCAGCAATCATGAGGAATCCTCATCTGTGCTTCGAGCTGACGACACCGTGATTGTGCTTCAAGTAACCACCAAGTAATAATTTCCAATGAGATCTTCATCTGTGGGAACCTGTCTAAGAAAATCCTGGTGGTCTGCATGGATACTGTGACAGTGGAATTCTGTTTATTGTGGTGTTTGAAATGAAGAGGCCTTTCAGAAATCAGACCTCGGTCAAATGTGTCATGTTGAAATGAACCACAAAGTGGCGTGCATCGTGGCATACCTGTATGTACTTAAACACCTAAGACAAACATTTGTGGACATCATTCTCAGTGAATCTGCATGAGAGAGAATCATGATTGTAGTATTAATTCCTTTTGGACACCACACAAATTTCCATGTACTTTCGCTTCCAGTCAGAGGACTGATGAATTGCATTGTATGTACCTCATTACGTACCAACAGCTACAACGTTCCAGTAGTGTGAGTGTGAGAGTGTGTGCGAGTGTGAGTGTGTGTGTGCGCGTGCACGCACTTGGTTGTGTTCTACTGCCTTTTTGTAGAATGGAGCCAGTTTATATAGAAACCAGAGCGCGCGTGTGAAATGACTATGTGCAATATGTGGCCAAGATCATGGAGGACCATCACTTTTCAGAAGCATTTAACCAGAGGACATTTGGATATTTTGTAGGAAGCACCGGTTAATTAGTGCCACATAAAAACCTCAATCTGCCAAAGGCCGCAGTTATAGTCGAAGCTACCTTTTGGACAGTAAATCCAGAAGGGGAACTGATATTGGTCCTCCTGTACAGTATTTATGTTTATTTTAACTTAGTTATCTTCCACAGCACTTAATTTATACATTTATCTTTTTTTAATATCTCTAGAAATTTGACAAAGTTTGTTTTACATTTTGTGGCTTAATCTAGTTGTTCATTCTGTGTGGTGAGATTTTGTAAAAGGAAGGATGACTGAATATGTTTGACTGAATTACGTGGACCTCAGCCTCAGTTAGCCGAACACAATTTTCCACGAATAATGTACTCCTAGTTCCTCATGAACTTCACCTCCACTCCCCATCCTTGCTAAATCAGCAGGAACATTGTGTAGTATTGGGCCTTAAATCAACTCAAATGCAGGAGACGTGTTGTAAATTCCAGAACAATTAATAATTAGGTGAACATCCAAACCTTTACAAACTGTCTTTACTGTTTCTGACCAGATGTATCAGGTTTCCATTTTAATAATTCAATAGGACACGCCACAAAGCTTGTTTCATTAATGTCATTGTAAGAGGAAGATATTGAGAATCAGAGATAATGAGATTCCAAGCTGTCGCAAGTAGACACTTTGACTCCATATCTGCTGTCAAAGTGCCTTTGGTTTTTGCCTTGTTTCTTGGCAACCCTTTCCAAGTCTATCACAACCCCACATACTCATCTGAGAGCAATGATATTAAGATAAATGTTGTTCTTTAGTTCCCTCACACACCGAAGCTTGACGCCTGGGTTGTGAAATCAGTAATTTAGCTTTAATATCTGTTTATTTGTGTTCGGTGATTTGGATCTGAAGACTTTTAGATGTGTGGTATATAATTAAGTCTTCTGCTGCTGGGCTTTCACCCAGTAATTACCCCTTGAAAAGATAAATTGCAAAAAAAATAGGGTTAACAGTTGTAAATAACCGTGCTTCTGGTGTGGCGCTACACATCTGTCACCCCTATCCCTCCACCAATAGCCCTTCCACAATGCTCCACTCATTTCCACTCCCACCTGCCAAGCACATTATGTTTTAGAATTCAATTACTGTGTACACGTAGCCTGTACTGTGTGCCGATGAAGAGCACAATCATGGATCATATTTTTGATTACATGTAGCACAATACAGGTACTGGTAGCCCAGTAGTAAGTACATCATTCCTTTTGTATTATACTTCAGTCACAATGCTATAGGTTGTTTCATGTTCCTTACTCCAAAGTTGCTTCACTGATTAAATCTGACTTTTGTTCCTTATAAACAGTTTTAATTTTGCATCCCAGAATGTAGTATTTCCTGCCAAATGGTCTTAGCTGATCATGAAAAGCCAAAGAATAGAAGACACATACAAAATGAATGTTCTTTTCTTCCCTGTCTACCTTCCAAAATTATATAAAAGGTCAAGTAGCCAGACACAGGTATTAAATGTGAGGGGATAATTTTATACTTCTCACATACTTACTGATGGGGTGACATAAAGAGTAGAGGAATGCTTTGCAGTGAAATAAAAATGACGGTGTAAATCAGCAGCACTGCAACAAGGTTTCTGGTATTGAATTAAATATTTTACACCGGAAGGAATAAGATTGGATTGTTGGCTTGGCATTGTCATACGTTGGAAAACACACAATGCTGGAGGAAATGAGCGGATCACGTGGCTTCTATGGAGGAGAATAAACAGTCGATCTTGGGGGCGAGACCCTCCATCAGGACTGGTGATGGATCTTGGTTCAAGACGTCGACTGTTTATTCCCTTTTATAAACGCTGCCTGGCCTGCTGAGTCCCTCCGGCATTTTGTGTGTTGCTCTGGATTTCCAGTGACTGCCGAATTTCTTGTGTAAATGTTGGAACAGCCAGGTTGTAAACAGTATCTGTAAAGGCTGTTTTCTGTTGTTATGTAGCGTATGCCATCGGCCCACTGAAGATCAGAGGGCTTTGATGTTTAAAAAATTGTCTTATCTGCATTAACGCTGCTTCAAAAAATTCAGTCTTCGGTTTGCACAGATAAAAGCCCAGAAATATTTTGATTCGAGCTCAGATTTCATTTTCAAAGTGTTAGTTTGAAATCTAGGAGTTGCCAAGTCTGAGAGTGGCATGCGGCGAGCATTGGCCTTTTCAGAATTGCATCATATTCCTTTCTTCATTCACAGAGCATCATCATAAAAATGATTAGAATTGAATCAAGAAATAAAATTGCCTTATGAATATTCTGAGCTTGATTAAAGCCCCATTGTTTTGAGGCATAATTTTTGAGATCAATGGGGCAAAAAAAAAATGCACTGCTAATTAAACTCTGAATGTGGTGGAATTCTGAATTATATTTACAAATCTAAGGCTTAAGGTCAGAACTGGAAAATACCTTTGTGATGCTCGTTGAACCATGACTGAGTGGGTGTGTTTCAAGAGCAGTAGTTGTTGGTAAATGCCAGGCTAATTATTCCACACATTTTGCATTAATGTAAAACAGTTTCTAGACATCCAGACATAATACAACTCTGTTCTTAAAGCACCAGGATTAGTTCCAAAGAAACAGGTGGGATCTTGTGGTATTTCACATTGCTGGAAAATGCATGAGTGTAGTATTATCGACTATAACACTAGCTTCAGGTCATTCTTCAATCACACGTCATAAAGAGTTTCCTAATAAACTCAACCCAGTCAACCAATTGGTTCAGAACACTGCTTGACCTTATTTCTCTTTGGGTTTCCTCAGCCAGTGAAGCAATGTTTGCACAAATGTCTGTTCATGATGCTGATGTTTCCTCCCAGAATGTTTACACAGCATGTAGAAAGCTTTAATTGGCCTGTGGGTGGATGATATTGTGACTTTTTAAATGTCTTGAGAAGGTTGAGGTGGTGTGGAGTTTGGAGAAATTTCAATATATTTAATGTGCTGAGATCAAAGGAGACTGTGTCAGTCTAAACTTCTGAAGTCACTGATTTAGTGGAGGCAGAGCTCAAACTGCCTGGTGCAAACAGTGAATTATAAAGTGCCTAGACTAATGTTGGGTGTGCAATTAAATGATCAACAAATTAATGGGAATTGCATCAGTTGTAATTGTGTTCAGGGGATCCTGTCGTTGAAGCAAGAAAAACGATTTTACCATTAAGAAGCTTATTTTTGGTCTAATTTCTAAATTTTTCACATTTGTGCCAAAGGAATTAGGGAGGAGAACTGATGTTCAGATCAGAGAAAATTTTGCAAGGTTCAAGTTCAAAATGAGGGGAAATACTGATTGAATGTAAAATCAGAGGGCCAATAGATGTGCTAAGTGTGGTATGCATCAGAATTAAGAAGTTTGTTGAAATTTACAGCAGGAGATTGAATCATCTAAGCCTCAGTTTCTGTGGGATTCACATATCTATCTCTGAAACTTCTAAGAAGATACGTACACCAAAGGGAGGGAGAGAGAGACTTTTTTGAGAAGACAAGGTGGGGACATGTGGAGGTGAGCTGAAGCAATTAAAGCCATAGAACATTTTGGCAGAGTAGTGGAGAACACCAGAATATCGTCTTGAAATTATAAGGTAAGTTCAGAATCATGTTTTCTCATAAAGATGACAGGGAAGCTGTTCTGTGGAGTTTCAGCTAAAAGTGAAACTTTTGGGACCAAAATAGATGATTTTTTAAAAATTTGGCAAGCTATATGTGCCAGTGGAGGAGAAATGGTAGAACAGCCTTAAGATTGTGGTCCACTTCTGTGACCCTTTTTTACTGTCCTTTCTGAGCATGTTCCCCAGTCTTTTGGGTTGTCCATTGAATAAGAGCAGAGAAACAGGTCCAAAGGTTAAGAAGAAACAATGACTTGTTATGGTTTAAGAAAATCAACTGTTTGTGTTTGCTAAGTAGGTAGACCAGAATTGCGAGAAAAGTTGTATGAGATACAGATTGCTAAGAATAGCTGCAAAGAAAACAATGCAACTGGCAAAATAAAGGTCCATACTCCAGAATTAATTCTGTCCATGGAAACCAAATGAGTCCTCTGGCTCTAATGTGGTATGGTGCTCCCCGTTAATGCTTGACGTTCAAAACTACATTGAGTACTTCACTGGAGATTGCATTAAAATCTGCGATTTAGATATAGCCGGTGAGCATTTAGAGCATTTGGAAAAAATTAATTCCCCTAAAGGAAACTGGCCTAGAGAGCAGGGAGTCTTGGAAAGATATATTGTCTTTGAAGGCTTTTTGGCACATACTCAACTGAAGTATGCCACCACTTAAAGCGATTTTAGAACTGAAAGAATCAGCCTGTTTCTAAGAAGAAAGTTACCTGTAGGAAGTAGGTAAGTGGAAATTCAGTGTGGAAAGTAGGTGAGTCCTTGGCGTGCAATGGTTTGGGAGAGAAAGTATTTTAGGGAAGGCTAGTGTTCTGAGTCTATCTCCATAAAGAAAAAAAATACACTTATCTTGAAGAGCTCTTTCTCCAGTCAACAAATGCAAAAGTTTCTTCACTCTTGACAAAATGAAGACTGCGGGTAGATCCCAATTCATTAGGTTCTTGTCTGCATATTTACATAAATCAGAAACTGTCTTTGGTTTTTAAAAGTTTTAATTGCTTTTAGAAGTCATCTCTTACCGCCTTCTGGGCCTTGAATTGCATACCCACCCTCTGAGTGTACAGTCAAATAATAGTTGCTCATCCACTGTGACACTTTCAGATGGCCAACACAAACTGTATTCATCATGATGAAAAATACTATCTTGCATGCACTACATTAAAATAAATCTCACTAAGTGCCACATATCACTGAAAAAAATGAAGACTTTTAAGAAACAAAAAAAAGATTTAAAGAGAGAAAGAAGCACTTCAGATTTAAAATAAAACACTTACACATTTTTCTTTGTCCAGTGTGTGGGGACTTTAATGTAATAGAGAGCAAACTAAGTTCTGTTGTTGTCAAAAATTGCAAGATGTGACTTGGACACTCCAGTTGACAGTAGACTGTCAGAGTAGAGGTGTTTGTTGCTGGTGCAGTCAAACATTCACCTCTTATCGGGAAGGGTAGCTTTATTGGTTTCTAAGTCATAAGGTGTCCATTGTTCAGACATTTGGATGTAGAAAGCACATTGCATAGTGGCAGAGCCCCTTTAGAATCAAGTGTCAGTCATGACGCATGAGGGCATGATAAATAATTACTGGTAAAGGATGGCTCTTCTACTCTAAGCACCTCACAGTGTTTCCTTTCACATTCTCTTCATACAGCTGCAAGTATTTTACGTGTCAATTAAATGAGAAGTGTTAACTCCTCCACAAAGCATTCTATGTTGGCCGATTGTAAAGGATAGCAGTATCTTTAATGTTGTGTCAATTTGATATTAGGGTATTGCTTTGTAATTATCAGCCTGCACTGAAATTAACACTCCATTCACTCACCCTGTTATGAGTTCAAGAACTAATAGTAAAATAAAACATGATATAAAATTATATTCAGAAAGTGAAGAACATTTTGTTTCTACAGGTTGCAGTTTGCTTGGGCAATGGGAGAAGCCACCTCTTGAGTATTGTAAATAATGGTATATATTTCCTCCTCTGTACATACTGTTCTCAGTCTTTAATTGTTGATATGAATTTAATTGCATATTTTTATATACGTTTAAGTTTCACTGGTACAATTATTGTTGGACCAGGGCATTTAAATTATAACTACTACAGTACTTGGAAAACTTTTATTCTGAACCATTACAAGTCAAGTGAGGTTGTCATGATTATCACATATTCCTGTTATGTTTTGTCACTGTGGGATCTTTGTTATTAAAGTTCACTGGTGTCAGATATTTACATTGTGTATGAGTGTGCTTTATTTCCACCTACATTTTATATATATATATATAAAAAATAAGAATGTCTGGAGGAAATGGCATTGGTTTATTGTTGTCACATGTACCAAGATACAGTGAAAAAATTGTCTTGCGTATGGTTTACACAGATCAGATCATTACCCAGTGCATTGAGGTACATTAAGGTAAAGTAATAACAATGCAGAATAGAGTGTAAAAGCTACCAAAAAAGTGCTCTCCCTACTGCCCATTACGCCGCTGGCCTTTAGAGCAGCAATGAAAGTCCTCCGTCTCCGGGAGAGTTCAGGGCTTCCTTCATCATGTGTGTAGCTTGCTTTTCACTACTGTCAGTCATAGAGGTGTACAAGATGATGAGAGGCATTGATCGTGTGTATAGTCAGAGGCTTTTTCCCAGGGCTGAAATGGCTAGCACGACAGGACACAGTTTTAAGGTGCTTGGAAGCAGGCACAGAGGAGATGTCAGGGGTAAGTTTTTTTTACGCGGTGAGTGCGTGGAATGGGCTTCTGGTGACGGTGGTGGAGGCAGATATGATAGGTTTTTTTTAAGAGACTCCTGGATAGGTACATGGAGCTCAGAAAAACAGAGGGCTATGGGTAACCCTAGGTAATTTCTAAAGTAAGTACATGACCAGAACAGCATTGTGGGCCAAAGGGCCTGTATTGTGCTGTAGGTTTTCTATGTTTCTGTGCAAGTTCTGGGTAGAGACTCAGGAATACCGTCACACTCAGATGTAGAAGGATTCTTCATTGCTGTTTCCATAACAGTTTTGTTTTACCAGTCAGGGTTGATAGCTCTGAGCTGAACTTCCAAACCTGGAGGACCAGTGGACGACTCTTAACCGGGCCTTTACCCTTTGACTTGCTTGGCATGGATGACCCTACCAAGAGCCAAAGCATAAGGCCCTGACTAGCCAGCAGCTCTCTGGGTCATTGAGGAACGCAAGCCTCCAAACCACGACAAGATTGTGGTCCTCTTGGAGGGCCAAAAAAGTGCAGAGCAGGTAAAATGAAAAAGTGCAAGACCATAACAAGGTAGACTGGGGGGGGCAAGAGGCCATTTTATTGCACAAGAGTCCATTCAAATGACGGGTAGAAGCTGTCACTGAGCCTGATGGTACATGCTTTCAGGCTTTTCTATCTTCGTCTGATGGGAGAGGGAAAATGGAATGTCTGGAGAGGGTGCTGTCTTTATAGAGTCATACAGCACAGAAACAGGCCATTTGGCCCATCTGATCCATACTGAACCATTTAACCTGCCTAATCCCATTGACCTACACTGAGACCAGAGCCCTCCATATCCCTATCATCCATGTACCTATCCAAACTTCTCTTAAACGTTGAGATTGAGCTCACAGGTAACACTTGCGCTGGCAGCTCGTTCCACACTCACAACTCTCTGCGTGAAGAAGGTCTTCTGCTCATGTTCTCCTTAAACTTTTCACTCTTCACTCTTAACCCATGACCTCTGGTTGTAGACCCACCCAACCTCAGTGGAAAAAGCCTACTTGGATTTAATCTATCCTACACCCCTCGTAATTTAGTATACTGCTATCAAATCTCCTCTCAATCTATTACATTCCAAGGAATAAGGTCCTAATCGATTCAAACTTTCTGTATAACTCAAGCCTTCCACACCCAGCAACATTCTTGTAAATTTTCCCTGGCTTCAGTTTGTTAACTGAATCTATAAACATGAAAAAAAAACATGCAGTTGCTATTTTAACAGTACCAATAAAAGAGAAAATCTACTAAATGTTCCCACTTTTGGTTTAAGATTCCCAATACACTGGTTTGTAGATAGCAAGATCTACAAACCTATCAAACCGATATGAAGTTTGGTCCATGTAACCAAGTTTATAAAGTACAATGAATTTAAATTGTACCACAGAGGCAAAATTCAAAAGGGCAAAGAATGCTGTATTTAAATGCGTGTAGCATTCGGAACAAGGTGGACGAACCCATGGCGCAATTAGAGATTGGCGGCATGATGTTGTGGGTGTCACTGATCCGTGGTTAAAAGAAGGTGGTATTTGGAAGCCCAATGTCAAAGGGCACACCCTGTAACGCAAGGACAGGCAGGAAGGCATAGGTGGTGGTGTGACCCTGTTGGTAAGAGATGGAATTACATCTTTAGAAAGAGGTGACATATGGTCAGAGAATGCTGAATCCCTCTGGCTTTGATTTATGCCTGCTACTTTACTATAGACAGAATCTACAGAGGAGAGATTGGTACCTGTGATGTACTGAGCTGTGTCCAAAACTCTCTGCAGTGTCTTGCAGTCTTGTGCAGAACAGCTTCCATACCAAGTAGTCATACATCCAGACAGAATGCTTACTATGGTGTATTAATAAAAGTCGGTAAGAGTTGAGAGAGACATGGCACATTCCTTTAGTCTCCTGAGAAGGTACAGGAGCTGTTGAGGTTTTCTTAGCCATGACATCAGTGTGGTTGGACCAGGACAGGTGATGTTTACTCCTAGGAACTTGAAGCTCTCAACCCTCTCAAACTCAACATGCAGCTATATGTTTGTGTTGAGTTGGCAATTTATGTGCAAACATTTTGTCACCATACGAGGCGACATCATCAGTGTGCTGTTGATTGTGGTGTGTCCTCTGAATGCTTGGCCTTTATATACTTATAAATTAGCTGATTGGTCGCCATTTTGGAAACTCAATTGTGATGTGGGAGGAAATCTTGTCATTGATTGGTTGTGTGGTGAACTCTGTGTGTGGTCTGGAATTTTGCCCCCGTCGGTTCATAAATAGGATCGGGGTCTACATGCTTGTTTACAGAATTGTTTGTGGAAAACCATGCTTGTCGGAATTCCCTTGCATGCCGCGTGATTGCTAGCATCGTAACTCATGGAAGCCCAATCAAATTTGTGTCCAATGTGCTCTACAAAATCTAATGTGGGGACTGCAGCAAATATTACCTCAACCAAACCGAGAGAAAACTACCCTCAAGGATCCGTGAACACCAACAGGCTGTAAAACGGCATGATCAACTCTCCCTAGTCTCTACCCATGAAGATCGAGAGGGGCACAAACTCGACTGAGCATTAGTGAAAGTCATGGCACAAGCAAATGTGCGGCATGCAAGGAAATTCTCTGTGACAGTGGGTCTTGAAGATGTTTCACGCTGCAGACGCCATGTGTCTGTCCATAGTTGAAGAGGGTGAATTTTTAGGCTGGTGGGAAAATCCGAGATGTACTTGGGGTTCTTAGTTTATGCTGGAGACGTACTCATCCAGGCCGATGGAATGTTTTTCATCACATTCCTTGGAGGCAATGAGTGTGGAGTCAGAAGATGAGTCATTCACCACAGGATGCCAAACTTCTAACACTGAAGTAAATCATCTCAAAACTCATCGTTGTTCATAATGTAAAGTCACGTGTTATTCTCTGTCTTAAGCTGCAATTATTTGTCTGAAACACTATTCTTTATAAAAATAAGTCTCTTTTTCACCAACACAAGATGAACAAATTTGTCTAGATTGATGGCTGGGCATGTTTGAATTCTCTTCCCAGCCCAGATATCAGAGTAAATAAGTTTGCATCCGTCACAGTAAACTGCAGATTGTGAGGAAATGGCCTGGACCAGTCATCACCCATTTCAGATTTCAGCTATGAACTCATGGCCAACTGCTCCTTTCAGTTATGCTGCAATAACACGTTGTGCTACTGTAAGAAATAAGATAGGTAAAGAGTCATTTATTACTTGAAATTAATGTCATTGATAAATTATGAACGTTAGGTCATTTCTGTTTGGTTGTTTCAACAGAAATTTTCAAATGAGGATCAGAGAAAATATGGCAATTATTCAGGATAGACAAAAATTAGCTTTATTTGTCACATGTACATTGAAACAGTGTGAAATGCATCGTTTGTGTCAAATCAAATCACCAAGGATTGTGTTGGGCAGCGCACAAGTGTCACCATGCTTCCAGCACCAACACAGAATGCTCACAACTCACTAACCCGAACTTGTTTGTCTTTGGAAAGTGGGAGGAAACCAGAGCACCCAGAGGAAACCCATGTGGTCACAGGAAGAACATACAAATTCCTTGCCAACAGTGACAGGAAAAGAAACCTTCGGCTCCATTCTGTCTACGTGTCCCTACAAAACACTTCCATGGTTTACTTTCAAGCCTGGAGATCTCATGTTACGTCAGGACTTAGAGATGGTCACTGATGTTTCAATTACCTCTCGGCATTAATGCTGTAGTCACATTTGAAGTTTAGACCTTTGCACTACTCTGCCTCTCCGCGCCCCCACCATCCCTAAACCAGCTTGGCCTTCCCCAGAACCGAAGCTTTAAGAGAACATGATTCTGTCAAGGTGAGGTGAAACTGAGGGGAGACTGAAAATATCCTCCAAGGACTCCAATAATCTGAAATCAAAACAGATTACTCTCTTACTATCTCTTCTTTCAGGAGCGCTGACCAAGGGTCTCGGCCCGAAACGTCGACTGTACCTCTTCCTATAGATGCTGCCTGGCCTGCTGCATTCACCAGCAATTTTTATGTGTGTCATTTTGTAATGTAGTCATTCTGCCACTTGAGGGCAACAGTTGATGGCAAGAGTTTGGAAATTGGATGCATTTGCACCCATTTCTCAAATGCAGATTGGGAATAAGGTAATTTAATTTATATTATATCATGCTTGCAAACATTTCCAGCTCAAAGTGAGGCCGTTAGGAAAGTGGCCGTAGGTGTTCATCACACTGAGGTCACCAGTGAGACATCAGTTAAAGGGTCATCAGAGTCCTGCCCACACAACTACTATCCCTTCACTGTTCGCAGGCTCCTTTGAGGTTCATGAATGATATCGGACCACTGTGGTGTGGCCTGAGGCTACTCACTACACGAGACAAGATCAGGATAGATCTTCACATGCCAGGTAAATTCCCAGACACACACATGTCCTGCTTGCCCACGACACGTTTCCTCACCCCCAAGGCACCATTTTATGCCTACTGTGGCCAAGTTCACTTGAGGCCTGATGTCATTCTCCATGGGCAGCAGTAACAACGATGCAACGACTAAACTTTCCAATTGACTTCCAACAGGAGCCATGTCAACGAATGTATGCTTCTATGTGCAACTCACCACAACACTGCCTTTAACACATTTTTACCTAATTTCACTAATTTTTAAGTGGGTTCCTATTAGCCCTATATATAGCAAGTGATGAATGCTGAAAGAGAGAGAAATTCAATTTCTCGGCATAAATGCCTAGAAATGAGATACGGTATCCACCCCCCTTCCCCTTTTTCTACATATAACCATCACTGCATCTTGTACTAACAAACCCACTTGTGCGCCCCACGAAAAAAAAATTTGTGAAATTGGCCAAAAATGCACTAAAACAATTTTGGGTATTTACATCCAGAAATGTGTTAAAACTGGACCTGGGCTCCTCCCATTAGAGTCAGGCTCAATTGAACCTAGCTTGTGATCGTTGGCTGTATGTCTGCCTGAGGCGACTTCGTTCATAGTGTCTAGATTTCAGCATCGCATGCTACACCTGGGTCAGAGAAGTGGGAGACCATAGAGAGGAAGCAGAGAGCTCCCAGATTCATACTGCAGTTGTACAAATTGCTGGTTAGGCCACACTCAGAGCATTGAATGCAATTCTGGTCACCGCACTATAGGAAGGATGTGATTAAGCTAAAGAGGGCACAGAAAAGATTCACAAGGATGACATCTGTTTTGAAGGGCTTGATTTGTCAGAAAAGTTTGGATAGACTGGCTCTGTTTTCCCTTGAGCAAAGGAGTCATTGATAGAGGTGTATAAAATTATGAGGGCATAGATAGCCAGAGTCTTTTTACCATGACAGAAATTACTTTAACTAGAGGGCAAGCAGTTAGAGAGTACTGGCAGCACAGTAGTGTAGCAGTTAGCATAACATAGAAACATAGAAACATAGAAAATAGGTGCAGGAGTAGGCCATTCGGCCCTTCGAGCCTGCACCGCCATTTATTATGATCATGGCTGATCATCCAACTCAGAACCCAGCCTTCCCTCCATACCCCCTGACCCCTGTAGCCACAAGGGCCATATCTAACTTCCTTTTAAACATAGCTAATGAACTGGCCTCAACAGTTTGCTGTGGCAGAGAATTCCACAGATTCACCACTCTCTGTGTGAAGAAGTTTTTCCTAACCTCGGTCCTAAAAGGCTTCCCCTCTATCCTCAAACTGTGACCCCTCGTTCTAGACCTCCCCAACATCGGGAACAATCTTCCCGCATCTAGCCTGTCCAATCCCTTTAGGATCTTATACGTTTCAATCAGATCCCCCCTCAATCTTCTAAATTCCAACGAGTACAAGCCCAGTTCATCCAGTCTTTCTTCATATGAAAGACCTGCCATCCCAGGAATCAATCTGGTGAACCTTCTTTGTACTCCCTCTATGGCAAAGATGTCTTTCCTCAGATTAGGGGACCAAAACTGCACACAATACTCCAGGTGTGGTCTCACCAAGGCCTTGTACAACTGCAGTAGTACCTCCCTGCTCCTGTACTCGAATCCTCTCGCTATAAATGCCAGCATACCGTTCGCCTTTTTCACCGCCTGCTGTACCTGCATGCCCACTTTCAATGACTGGTGTATAATGACACCCAGGTCTCGTTGCACCTCCCCTTTTCCTAATCGGCCACCATTCAGATAATAATCTGTTTTCCTATTTTTGCCACCAAAGTGGATAACTTCACATTTATCCACATTAAATTGCATCTGCCATGAGTTTGCCCACTCACCCAACCTATCCAAGTCACCCTGCATCCTCTTAGCATCCTCCTCACTGCTAACACTGCCACCCAGCTTCGTGTCATCCGCAAACTTGGAGATGCTGCATTTAATTCCCTCATCCAAGTCATTAATATATATTGTAAACAACTGGGGTCCCAGCACTGAGCCTTGCGGTACCCCACTAGTCACCGCCTGCCATTCTGAAAAGGTCCCGTTTATTCCCACTCTTTGCTTCCTGTCTGCTAACCAATTCTCCACCCACACCAATACCTTACCCCCAATACCGTGTGCTTTAAGTTTGCACACTAATCTCCTATGTGGGACCTTGTCAAAAGCCTTTTGAAAATCCAAATATACCACATCCACTGGTTCTCCCCTATCCACTCTACTAGTTACATCCTCAAAAAATTCTATGAGATTCGTCAGACATGATTTTCCTTTCACAAATCCATGCTGACTTTGTCCGATCATTTCACCGCTTTCCAAATGTGCTGTTATCACATCCTTGATAACTGACTCCAGCAGTTTCCCCACCACCGACGTTAGGCTAACCGGCCTATAATTCCCCGGTTTCTCTCTCCCTCCTTTTTTAAAAAGTGGGGTTACATTAGCCACCCTCCAATCCTCAGGAACTAGTCCAGAATCTAACGAGTTTTGAAAAATTATCACTAATGCATCCACTATTTCTTGGGCCACTTCCTTAAGCACTCTGGGATGCAGACCATCTGGCCCTGGGGATTTATCTGCCTTCAATCCCTTCAATTTACCTAACACCACTTCCCTACTAACATGTATTTCGCTCAGTTCCTCCATCTCACTGGACCCTCTGTCCCTTACTATTTCTGGAAGATTATTTATGTCCTCCTTAGTGAAGACAGAACCAAAGTAATTATTCAATTGGTCTGCCATGTCCTTGCTCCCCATAATCAATTCACCTGTTTCTGTTTGCAGGGGACCTACATTTGTCTTTATCAGTCTTTTCCTTTTTACATATCTATAAAAGCTTTTACAGTCCGTTTTTATGTTCTCTGCCAGTTTTCTCTCATAATCTTTTTTCCCCTTCCTAATTAAGCCCTTTGTCCTCCTCTGCTGAACTCTGAATTTCTCCCAGTCCTCAGGTGAGCCACTTTCTCTGGCTAATTTGTATGCTACTTCTTTGGAATTGATACTATCCCTAATTTCTCTTGTCAGCCACGGGTGCACTACCTTCCTTGATTTATTCTTTTGCCAAACTGGGATGAACAATTGTTGTAGTTCATCCATGCAACCTTTAAATGCCTGCCATTGCATATCCACCGTCAATCCTTGAAGTGTCATTTGCCAGTCTATCTTAGCTAATTTATGTCTCATACCTTCAAAGTTACCCCTCTTTAAGTTCAGAACCTTTGTTTCTGAATTAACTACGTCACTCTCCATGTTAATGAAGAATTCCACCATATTATGGTCACTCTTACCCAAGGGGCCTCTCACGACAAGATCGCTAATTAACCCTTCCTCATTGCTCAAAACCCAGTCCAGAATAGCCTGCTCTCTAGTCGGTTCCTCGACATGTTGGTTCAAAAAACCATCCCGCATACATTCCAAGAAATCCTCTTCCTCAGCACCTTTACCAATTTGGTTCACCCAGTCTACATGTAGATTGAAGTCACCCATTATAACTGCTGTTCCTTTATTGCACACATTTCTAATTTCCTGTTTAATACCATCTCCGACCTCACTACTACTGTTAGGTGGCCTGTACACAACTCCCACCAGCGTCTTCTGCCCCTTAGTGTTACGCAGCTCTACCCATATCGATTCCACATCTTCCCGGCTTATGTCCTTCCTTTCTATTGCGTTAATCTCTTTTTTAACCAGCAACGCCACCCCACCTCCCCTTCCTTCGTGTCTATCCCTCCTGAATATTGAATATCCCTGAACGTTGAGCTCCCATCCCTGGTCACCCTGGAGCCATGTCTCTGTGATCCCAACTATATCATAATCATTAATAACAATCTGCACTTTCAATTCATCCACCTTATTACGAATGCTCCTTGCATTGACACATAAAGCCTTCAGGCGCTCTTTTACAACTCTCTTAGCCCTTTTTAATGCTTGCCCTGGATTTGTCGGCCTGCCACTTTTACTTTTCCCCTTTGTACTTTTTGCTTCTACGCTCACTTTACACCCCTCTGTCTCTCTGCACTGGTTCCCATCCCTCTGTTGTGAACTAACCTCCTCACACCTAGCCGCTTTAATTTGATTCCCACCCCCCAACCATTCTAGTTTAAAGTCACCTCAGTAGCCCCCGCTAATCTCCCTGCCAGGATATTGGTCCCCCTAGGATTTAAGTGTAACCCGTCCTTTTTGTACAGGTCACACCTGCGCCAAAAGAGGTCCCAATGATCCAAAAACTTGAATCCCTGCCCCCTGCTCCAATCCCTCAGCCACGCATTTATCCTCCACCTCATCGCATTCCTACTCTCACTGTCGCGTGGCACAGGCAGTAATCCCGAGATTACTACCTTTGCGGTCCTTTTTCTCAACTCCCTTCCTAGCTCCCTATATTCTTCTTTCAGGACCTCATCCCTTTTCCTACCTATGTCATTGGTACCTATATGTACCAAGACCTCTGGCTCTTCACCCTCCCACTTCAGGATATCTTGGACACGATCAGAAATATCCCGGACCCTGGCACCAGGGAGGCAAACTACCATCCGAGTCTCTGGACTGCGTCCACAGAATCGCCTATCTGACCCCCTTACTATCGAGTCCCCTATCACAACTGCCCTCCTCCTCCTTGCCCTACCCTTCTGAGCTACAGGGCCAGACTCTGTGCCGGAGGCAGGGCCACTGTCGCTTCCCCCGGGTAAGCTGTCCCCCCCAACAGTACTCAAATAGGAGTACCTGTTGTTAAGGGGCACAGCCGCCGGGGTACTCCCCATCACCTTCCTTTTCCCCTTCCCCCTCCTAACCGTGACCCACTTGTCTGCCTCCCGTGGCCCCGGCGTGACCACCTGCCTTCCACTCCTCTCTATCACCTCCTCGCTCTCCCTGACCAGACGAAGGTCATCGAGCTGCAGCTCCAGTTCCTTAACGCGGTCCCTTAGGAGCTGCATCTCGATGCACTTGGCGCAGATGTAGACGTCCGGGAGGCTTGGACACTTAACAAGCCTTAACACTTAATGGCATCAACGATTGGAGTTTTATTCCCAACGCTGTCTGTAAGGAGTATGTACATTTACCCAGTGATCATGTGGATTTCCTCCACGTTGCCCAGTTTCCTCCCACATGCCAAAGGCATATGAGCCAGTAAGGGTTAATAAGTTTAGGCTATTCTTTGTTGGCAACAGAAACAAGGCAAAACTAACAAGCCGCCCCAGAGCACGTTCAGACTGTGTTGGTTGTTGATGCCAACAACTCACTTCACTGTTTCGATTTTTCCATGTCCATGTGACGAATAAAGCTAATCTTTATTTAAAAATTCATTTATCAAAAGATGAGAGGGAGGAGGTTTAAAGAGGATCTGAGGGATCTACAGATGTTACCTGACCTGCTGAGTTCCTCTAGCATTTTGTGTGCTTTGCTCTGGATTTCCAGCATCTGCAGAATCTCTTGTGTTTATGTGTCACTCTGGTTCTCCTTACTGATCTCCCATTGCCACTAGCTACTGTTCCTAGCTTACTGGGCTACACTGTGGAGGCTAAATCACTCGATATATTTAAAACTGAGGTTGACAGGTACTTAATTAGTATGAGTGTCACAGGTTATGGGGAGAGGGGCTGAAGACTGTGTTTTAAAGGGAAAATAAATCAGCCATGATCGAACAGTGGAGCAGACTCGATAGGCTGAATGGCCTTATTTCCCCCCCCCCCATTGTCTTATGATCTTATGAAGGCAGCAGAATCTCATCTTCAGTAAAACAATGGCATCCTTCACTACAATTCTTATACTTGCTTCTCTCCTTGTACATATAGTATGGTTTGTGATATTTCTTGTGTGTGATTAGAGGAAAGCAGAGGGATAGCCCTTGTTTTCCAGGATTCCGCCATTTGACCTTTGCCTGCCATTGAAAGTGTCCACTCTTGCAGCCTCCTTTGTGCTTTCTGGAGACATGACACTGACCATCAAATGGTTTTTCTCCGGTCAAGATGGCACCTGTGTCCAACCCTCTCTCGGTTGACATCTTCTGGATAGACCACAAAATTGTTTATTTGACTTCTTTTAAGTCTGTTTTTCATCTTCAATGTGGTTTACCGTTTTGATTTACAGTTTGGAGATCGATTGAGTGATTGCTGTTTCTGAGAAATTTCAGTGAAGTGAGGCTATAAGACGGTGCACGAGCTAATATTTGACTCCATTTTGTTGATCAAAGCTTCCATTATTCGTCAATTAAAGCAACAAGAGAGATTGAAATGTGGAGGCAAATGCAGAAGGTGAGCGAGGATTCAGTGGTGACTACCTGCCTTTGATTATTGATGGGATCCCTCTGTCGCTGCTGGAGAAGGAATCTGTGTGGCCTATCACTGTGCCTAGAGAGTTGGCCTCTGTGTTCGAGTGGTGTCCCTCTTTTGATGATGCTGGAGTAGGTAACCGAGGTACTGTGTTTATGGATTTGAACTAAGGACAATGGATTTTTTTAGGCTTACGGTTTTTATTTTCTGTGTTGTCATCGATTCTTTCTCATTTTTTGTGCAGGGGAGGGATTTTGGTGTTGACGTTCTTGTTGTGTTTTTGTTAGTTTTTTGTGTGTGGGGGGGTTGCAGTTTCCCTTTGAACTGACTTCCATAGTGGTCTTTGTTTCATGGCTATATGGAGAAGAATCTCGACAATGTATACTGCATACAATCCTTGATAGTAAAATGAACCTTTGAATCTTTGAACCTTTATTATTCCTATGATCCATGACCTCCAGACTGTTGAGAAAGTGGAAACTTATCCTATTGAAAGGTCTGGAGAGCCCTTGTGGCCAGCACTGGACACCAGCAAATTCCACTGACCAGAGGTCCAAAGCTTCCTCACTGAAATCAAAGTAGATGGAATTATTTTTCCAGAAATACAGAGCCTGGATGATCTACCTCATGCAATAGTAAACAGATATTGGGAAACATGGCTAAGATTTGCAGAGGCTACTAGGAAAAGTCCCTGTGATAAAGAAGTTGAAAAAGGCAGTTTCATACACATAGATGTAGTCTTCTGAAAATAACATTGAAGACCTTAGAGCAAGATTGCAGTACTAGAGGGATATCAGGAATTGTTGTGTACTCTGCTTCCCAGAGATGTGGCTCATCCATCAATCTGATCAGGCCAAGGGCTTCACCTTCCACTACACGGACTTGACAACAACATCAGGTAAAAACAAAGGCAGTGATATTTGTTTTGTGATTAACTCATCATGGTGCACAGACATGATAGCTTTGTTTCAGTCCAGCTCTCCTGATCTGAAACATCTGGTGGTTAAGTGTCATGCATTCTATCTGCCATAAGAGTTCTCCCCCATCATCCTGGTTGCAGGCCAGAAAGGGGCATCCATCACCCTCTGAGACATGCCTCCTTCTCATTGCTACCCTTAAGAGGTGCAGGAGCCTGAAGACACACACTTCTGGTTTTAGAAACAACTTCTTCCCTCTGCCATCAGATTTCTGAATGGTTCATGACCCCATGAACTCTGCCTCATTATTCCTCTTCTGCAGAATTTATTTATTTTTGTAACATAGCAATATTTATGTCTTGTATTGCACCGCTGGCAAAAACCAACAAATTTCACAGCATGTGTCAGTGATGATAAACCAGATTCAAATTCTGTGAATGCAGTTGAGGCACAAGAACATAGCTCAAATTAAGGTCGTCCTACAAAATGTCACGTATTGCACTAAGAACAGTCTCGGAAAGTCTGAGCCTACGATACATTACTCATCAGTGAAGTCTAGATACAAAGAGTACACTGCAGGCTCACTGCAGTTAGGTTCCATGAAGATGGGTCTGTCTTTGTCTCCTGCAACCTCACAGGTTTGAATATTGAAACATACAGCGAAGTGCGTCATTTGCATCAACGACCAACACAGTTAAAGACTTGTGCTGGGTGCAGTCCCCGAGTGTCAGCGTGCTTCTGAGGCCAACATAGCATGCCCTCCACAATTTACTAACCTGTACATTTTGGGAGAAAACTGGAGCATGTAAGGGAAACCCATGTGGTCACGGGGAAGAAGTACAAACTCCTTACAGATAGCAGAGAGAATTGAACTCCCAATCGCGGATGCTGTAAAGTGCTACAGTCACAACTAGGTTATCATGCCACCCTGATGTTGTATAATGGGATACAGTCTAGCCAACTACAATATGCCCAGGGAACAGGAGAGGCATGGGGGATAACAGGCAGCATTTGCAAAGGTTGTTGGAAAAAGAATGAAAGATTGTCAGTCAGGTCTTTATCATTGCAAAAATCTCCAAGGAGGATTTGCTGCCAGCAGAATCACCAAGGCACATATAGAATGAATATTTCAGCAGCTCGCTGCTGGAGAGAGCACTAACTGTTTTTTTTTGTGTTCTATGGGCCTGAGCAGCCTGCAGACATCTCTGAAGCTGCTCAGTCAGCAGTCTCCCTTCGCATAAAAAGCATCAAGATGGAACAGCTTGCCTCTAGTTGTGTGTGATATTTCAAAGATGGATGAATGTTGCATGCTAAGCACAAACTTATAATTGTAAGGCCAAAAATAATGTTGTACAGATCAAGGACATCATTAAGCAACCGAACAATGAGAAAAGGATGTTACTTGAAGTAACATAAAGAGCACACAAAAAAGCCTAGTCCAGTTTCCTGTTGGATGTTGCTTTACACAGAAATGATTGACAGGTTAAATTAACTCTTGCAAGCTTCGCACGTGAAAAACAAGTGCTCATCAATCCAGTTTGTTGGCTTCATTACACATGTGGTTCACTCATACCATACAAGCCAAATTTTTCATTGCTGGTGTTGGTCTCTGTGAGAGGCAATTCCACCCTCCTAATGCTATCAGGAAGGTGAAGAGACAAAAGCAGCTAAAAATTGAATCCTAGACCAGCCGTCTATTGTTGTGGGGCTTACAGGCTGCAAAGCTATGTCGGGGAATGTAGCCAGCAACAGAAGGGGATTGTAATGTCACCGCCCACCCTGACAGCCTTCAATGTACCTGAATCCATAGCTACCATTGCCAACATTGTTGTTAATTGTTGGGGATCTTATTGAAACCTATCGAATATTGAAAACCTTTAGATAGAGTGGACGCAGAAAGGATGTTTCCTATAGTGGGGGAGCCTAGGACCAGAGGTCACAGCTTCAGAATAGAAGGACCTCTCGTTAGAACAGATATGAGAAGCAATTTCTTTAGCCTGAGGGTGGTGAATCCGTAGAATTCATTTCCATGGACAACTGTGGAGACCAAGTCATTGGGTATACTTAAAGCAGAGGTTGATAAGTTCTTGATTAGTCAGGGTGTCATAGATTATGGGAAGAGGGCAGGAGAATGGTGTTCAGAGAGATAATAAATCAGCCATGATTCAATGTCAGAGAAGACCCAACTGGCTGAATGGCCTAATTCTCCTCCTGTGTCCTGTGGTCTTATGGACATTAGATCAGGGTTACAGAGAGTGAACTCGCAGAAAGCATCCAGCCTGGATGGAGTCCCTGGCTGTTTTCTTTAGTCCCTCTGTTGTAAAGGAGTGATAGCAGCAGGGCCGGATTAACCTAGTAGCAAAAGTAGCATATGCTACGGGCCCCTCATTTTCGAGGGCCCCACCCGCACTAAATGTTTGCAAGCTGCAGCTTGGCAAAATCGGCATCTCACCGTATTCTCACGACTGTTCCCAGAGTGAGTTTTGGGTAGACAATTCATTTACACTTAAGTAAATGATTTCAGCCATCAGTCTTCTGTTCTTTGACAAAGTACTGTGGATTGAGTTTATAACAATGCATTTCCTAAAAGCTGTGAACCCAGTTTCATTTGTAAGCATTGTTAAACTCCTGTGTCCCCAGTATTGGGAGGGCAGTGAACTTATTGTGTCTAGCAACCATTTACTGAAAGTCTTGGGCATTTTATCAGGAGTGTACCAGTGTTTTATAACTTTATTTCCGGTGGAAGAGCAGAAGTGACTGGGATGTAATTTGGCTACACTGCATTCCAGCTGCTTATTCAATAGAAGAAAAGAATGAAATTTAGCTGGTGTCATCTGTCCTGAGCCGAACCTCAGAGGAGATTATTAATTCAGTGTATACTCTTCTGAGTGCCACCAACAGTTAATTTTTGACTCAAGGTTCATGTCCAATAGGATAAGGATTTAGCGACTTTTATTTGGTTCATTAATGAGAGCTTTGTGTCGACTATTATATAATCCAAATCCTTACCGACTCTGCACCTAGAATTTTTGACCTCCTTAAGTTTTAGAGAGAAAGAGCAACCTTGAAAATGATAAAGCTCTCATTCAATCTTATCCTTCCCACTCTCAGCAACACTGGCAGCTCCTTTGTAATGTCAATGCTGAGGAAAAACACAGTTCTGCAAATCCCTTTCATTATGAATGAGGAAATGTGTCCTTTGTGATTTCTCAGTTTTGTTGTTGGCAAGTTATTAATGCAGACCGGAAGGTACCGACAATTTTTTTCTTCTGTAACTTTGCAGGAATCTTTAAATAAACCCAACATCTTGCCCAAATATCTCTGCAAAACTTAGGCAGTAAAGGTGTTTTAGGGACTTCTTCAAAACTGCATATAACAAAGTAGAACAGTTTTGGAATATTATTCTAGAGAGCAGGTTAACGAGTCAACCCAGTCTAACTGAATGTCACCAACTGAAAAAAAGGATGCAACTCATAGGCAAAGAGGGCAAACAAATGACTTAGTATTGAATAGGGAAGGCCAATTATCCAATTGAAATTTAAGAAATGCAGATGCTGAAAATCTGAAACAAAATCCAGAAAGTATCAGAAATGTGAAACAGGTCAGTCAGCAACTCTGGAGACAGAAACTGAATCAACTTTTCAGCTCAAATAAACTACCTTTTGATTTCTCAGGCAGCTGCAGAAGACTACTGAATCAAATTGGTATTACAATCTACCAAAAAAAGGTGCTTCCCATGCAGATGCTCAAGAAATCTGATTTCAGTAAAATAGGTGGAGTTTCTGCGATTCATTGCCGTGAAACAGGTGAGGTGCAAGAACTTTCTCAGCGTTGCTCAGATTCATTCATTCAGGTGCCTTGCTGTTCGGCGTGGATGATCATGTCTCTCCATCCATCATGGTCCCTGACCCTCTGAATTGTAGTTGTTGCCTCCCCTGTTTCTAACCATGATGTTATTCCATCTATCATTTTCATTCTCTGTCTGTCTCTGCTTCTTTTTCCTTCCAGCTGTAACTAAATGTTCTAGTGTCTCTCTTCGCATGATGTGTCCAAGGAATTTTGATTGCTATTTTCTGATTTTTTTAAGTAATGTACGTTTTGTTTTCGTTCTCTGTAGAACTTCTTCGTTGGTTAACCTGTCCGTATATGATATACATAGCATTCTTCTGAGGAACCACATCTCTGCTGCATTGATTCTTTTTTCCATTGCATTTGTGATGGTCCATGACTCACAGCCTCACATCAATATAGGAAGACTGTAGCAGCTGAGAATTCTAAGGCGGATGTCAATTGCTATTTTCTTGTTCGTTAGGATATTTCTCATTTCTGTAAATGCTGTCCTTGCCATTGCTATTCTTGCTTTTATGCCTGTTTCGCATTTTCCATCAGATGTTACCCATGGTCCAAGATACTTGAAGTTGTGAACTTGTTTCAGGATTTCATTTCCCAATATGATCCTACAGTTTGGGAAATCAGGTTTCTTTGATATTACCATTATTTCAGTTTTCTTTTTGTTTAAGGTTAGGCCAAGTCTTTTGCTCTCTGTGTTGATGGTAGATAACTAGTTTCTGTAAATTTACTTCACTGTTTGCAATCAGTACTGTATCATCCGCATAGCGGAGGTTGTTGATATTGTATCCTCCTATACTTATTCCAGGTAGACACAAAATAATCTGCAGATGCTGGGGTCAAAGCAACACTCACAACATGCTGGAGGAACTCAGCAGGTCTTTTTCACGGATGCTGCCCGACCTGCTGAGTTCCTCCAGCGTGTTGTGAGTGTTGCTTATTCCAGGTAGGTCTTGTATGGTTCTCACGATGTTTTCACTGTACAGGGAGAACAGGTCTGGTGGTAGAACACAACCCTGTCTGAGCCCTCACTTTATTGGCTGATATTCACCAATCTCGTTGTCTATCAGTATGGCTGCACTTTGCTGCCAGTAGAGATTCCTGATTATTCTTAGATCTTTTCTGTTGATATTAATATCTTTAAGCATTTTCATGATGACTTGGTGTTTCACTGTGTCAAAGGCTTCTATGTAGTCAATGATACAGAAGTATAGATATTGTTGTACTTCTATTGACCTTTTGATAATATTCCTGAGAATATAAGTGGCGTTTGATGTTCCCTTGCCTTTGACAAAGCCGCACTGTTCTTCACTGATCTCTGGTTTAATTTTGTTTCTTATTCTGAGCATGATGATTCTAAGTATAATTTTTGTGAGGTGGCTCATTAAACTAATTGTTCTGTGTTGTCCACACTCTGTTGCACCTGGTTTATTTTGCAGTGCAATGAATACTGTCTTTAAAAGATCTTCTGGTACTTTGCCACTGTTGTATATCCTATTCAACAAGATGGTTAATTTCTCTACACCAAAATCAGATAAACACGTCTATTTCTAACATAAACTCATTTTTCCTCTCTCTGCAAGTATAATTTATGTTGTGAAGTATGGGAGAATATCCATGATAACCTGGCAACCTGAATAAATCCAGCGCCAGTAGTGAGAGAGAGAATAGGAACAAAGGAAAATATTGGCCGGATAGGAATACTAGAAATACCCAGCTGATCAAGCAGCATCTGTGGAGAGAGGGATAAAAAATGAGTTTATGTTCGAAATGGATGTGTTCACATCAGTATTGGCCAGCTCTGACACAATCAAGAAAGGCTGGTTACTTAAGATTGTGGAATTCAATATTAAATCCCAAGGGACAATTTTGTAATAACTAACTCCTTAAAAAGTTACATGCCCAGTTTTTCTGACTATATCTGTCTCTAATTCAATGCAATTAAAATTTCCAGGAAAGAAGCATTTTAAATAACTATCAGGAAATGTTCTGGAGTTCAGCCTGCCACCTGAGTAATACTGAGAAATTATCTGCACCTCACCTGTTTCATTGCATAAATTGTCTTCCTGCCTGAGTACTGGAACCATGGCAGTGAATCACAGAAACTCCACCTATTTTACTGAAATCAGATCTCTTGAGCAACTGCATGGGAAACACGTTCTTTCTGGTAGATTATAATACCAATTTGATTCAGTAGTTTTCTGAAGCTGCCTGAGAAATCAAAAGGCAGGTTATTATAATCTCCAAGAGGCAGTGCCTCGAGAAGGCAGCATCAATCATTAAAGACCCTCTTCTCATTACAAGCATTGGGGAGGAGGTACAGGAGTATAAAGAACCACACTCAAAGTTTTAGAAGCAGCCTCTTACCCTCATACACCACCTCACTATTTTTCATTATTTATTTGCCTTTGTAACTTACAGCGCAAGGCGTGATTGATAAGTTCATGGCCTAAGGTAGAAGGAGTCAATTTTAGAAAACCTAGCACATTTATTTTTCAACACAGTTCCCTCCTACTTTTACACACTTAGTCTAGCGGTCGTGGAGCATACGGATCTTGGACCTCCAGAAAATGTCCACCGCAGGGGTGCTTTTTTTTCAAATTTTAATTTTTTTTCTTATTTAACAAAGCAGCACAGCAGATCATAGAGCAGATACAGTACAGCATATTTACAGCCATCCCATGACAGGAAACAAATAAAACTTAGAAACAGCCAGAAGTTCTAATTTAAGTTTAAATTAACATACAACCAAAATTGATCCCACGCGTCTTGCACTTTTCCCTCACTGTTAATTCTTCCCAACATGTGTTCATATGATGAAATCTTAATCATTTCCTCAGTCCATTCCTTCCCAGTGGGACATCTGGGTTTTTTCCAGTTTTGCAATATAATTCTTGCAACTGTGATGAGACTCACCTTTAAAATAGTAAATTTGTCACTGTTTACATTAAGGATCATTGTCCTATTACCCAGGAGAAAAAGCCCGCAGGCACAAGGGCAGTGTGGAACCCGACCAATTCCCCAACAAATCAAGAACTTTACACCAAAATGGACGAACCATGGAACACTCCCAAATCATGTGAAAATATGTGCCCACCTCATTTTTACATTTCCAGCATACATTATTAACAACAATCCCCATTTTGTAGAGTCTAGTTGGTGTCCAATAATATCTGTATACTATCTTATACTGAATAAATTTCCCTCTCACTTCCCTAATACGTCTACCTACATTTGATAAAATATTTGACCACTCATTATCTTCAATATCGCTTCCAAGATCCTGCTACCATACTGCTTTGAGATTGTTTCACGATTCACCCACAGAGTGCTTGAACATTTTATAAAACACTGATATTTTATGAACTTCCTGTGGTAATGTAAAGTATTCAGTTAAAGAGTTACTTTGTGGGTCACCGTTCTTGAATATGCTACTAATGCAATGTCTTATTTGTAAATACTTCCAAAAATTCCCTTTATCTACAAAGTTATATTTCCTCTGCAAATCCACATATGACATAAAAATCCCATTCTCATAGAGATCACCTACTGTACTGATCACCTACCTTTAAACTTCAATTCTTTCCAGTACACCATTCTTTTCCCAATCCATATCTCAGGGTTATTCCAGAGTGAGGAGTATAACTGGTTTAAATGTGACATTCTACAAGCTTTATGAATTGTACTCCACACACTCCTTGAGTGAAATAGTATAGGATTTAGATTAGTCTTGTTTTCCACATGTTGTGAGAGGATGTTAAGGGGAGACTGTAGTGCAGCCAGGCTCTGTTCTATAATTACCTAATCTAAATCAACATCAGCCCTGTCCTAATATTTAGCTAATTTGGTCATTTCAAAGGATAATTTATATGCTCTGACATTTTAACTCATCAGTTAATAACTCATCAGGGATGATTGATAGGTTTGTGGCCTAAGGTAGAAGGAGACGAGTTATTAACTTCAAACTTTCTGCATAATCAGTCAAAGAGTTGACCTGCATGTGCATGTAACAAGAGCTGTATAACTCATCTCCTTCTACCTTAGGCCATGAACTTATCAATCAACCCTGCTGTGGGCACTTTCTGGAGGTCCCAGATCCGTATGCTCCACGACCGATGGACTAAGTGCGTAAATGTAAGAGGGGACTATGTTGAAAAATAAATGTGCTAGATTTTCTAAAATTGACTCCTTCTACCTTAGCTCACCAACTTATCAATCACCCCTCGTAATTCTTGCACTTTGCCCTGTACTGCTGCCACAAAACAACAAATTTCACGACTATGTTGAAGTTGAATAAGATGTTGGTGAGGCCTAATTTGGAGTACTGTGTGCAGTTGTGGTCACCTACCTACAGGAAAGATGTCAATAAGATTGAATGTTTTCAGAGAAAATTTACAAGGATGTTGCCAGGTCTTGCGGACCTGAGTTATAGGGAAAGGTTGAATAGCCTTGGAGTTTACTCCCTAGAGCATAGAAAAATGAGGGAGGATTTGATAGAAGTTTCCAAAATTATGAAAGGTATAGGTAGGGTAAATACAAGCAGGCTTTTTCCACGGAGGTTGGATGAGACTAGAGCTGGAGGTCATGGGTTAAGAGTAACTCTCACAACACGCTGGAGGAACTCAGCAGGTCGGGTAGCATCCGTGGAAAAGATTGGTCGACGTTTTGGGGTTCCGGCCCGAAACGTCGACCGATCTTTTCCACGGATGCTGCCCAACCTGCTGAGTTCCTCCAGTGTGTTGTGAGTGTTACTCCCAACCCCAGCATCTGCAGATTATTATGGGTTAAGAGTGAAGGCTGACAAGCTTAAGGGGAACATGAGGAAGATCATCTTCACTCAGAGGGGAATGAGAGCGTGGAACAAGCTGCCAACGGATGTGGTGGATTCAGATTCATTTTCAACATTTAAGAGGAATTTGTGATCTTTCATTGATTCTATTATGGTTGTTATTCTATTCTGGATTTATTGAGAATGCCCACAAGACGATGAATCTCAGGGTTGTTTGTGGTGACAAATATGCCCTTTGATAATAAATGTAATTTGAATATTGATCTTTGAAATTTGAATAGGTGCATGGATGGAAGGGAAATGGGGGCTATGATCCAGGTGCAGGTCATGGGTCTAGGCAGATTAATAGCTCAGCACAGACTAGATGGGCCAAAGGGTCTGCTTCTGTGCTATAATGCTCTATGACTCTGACTCAGGGATAATAAACCCAATTCAGATCCTGATTGTAAAAGGAGAGAGGTTGCAAGTGAGTTAAGTACAAAGGGATCTAGGTGTTCTGTTACATGAATCACAAACGAAGCAGACAAGTTCAACAAGAGATTAAGAAAGCAAATGGTATTTTGACCTTTGCTGCAAAGGATTATGTTTAAAAACCGGTGGTTTGTTGCAACTGTGGAGGGCGTTGGTAAAACCTCACTTCGGGACACTGCATCATGTTAGCTCTCTGTAAAAAAAAACCTTGTATCAGTAGAGTCTGTACAAAGGAGATTCACCAGGCTAATTCCTGGGACGATAAGGTTGTCTACCAAGAGAGACAAAATGGTTTGTGTCTGTATTTCTTGGAGTTTATGAGGGGTTACTTTATTGCAACATAT
Organism: Mobula hypostoma; assembly: GCF_963921235.1. Classification (NCBI taxonomy): domain Eukaryota; kingdom Metazoa; phylum Chordata; class Chondrichthyes; order Myliobatiformes; family Myliobatidae; genus Mobula; species Mobula hypostoma. Next base: position 160,717,413 of record NC_086103.1, read on the forward strand.
AAAATTCCTAGAGGACTTGACAGGATAGATTCTTGGATGTTTTCGGTAGTGGAAAAGATTCAAACAAGGAGGCATAACTGGAAGATAAAGGGCAAGAAATTTAAAATTAAAGTAAGTAGAAACATCTTCTCACAGAGTGATGGAAGATTGAGTCATACAGTGCAGAAACAAGCCTTGCAGCCCAACTGATCCATTCTGCCCAAGATACCCATTCAAGCTAGTCCCATTTGCCTGAATTTGGCCCATATCCTTCTAAACCTATCCTATCTGTGTACTTGTCCAAATGGCATTTAAAAATTGCTGTTGTTCCAGCCTCAACCACTTTTTATAGAAGCTCATTTCATATATATACCACCAACTGCATAAAAAGGTTTCCTCTCTCACCTTAACCCTATGACCTCCATTCTTGATTCCCCGGTTCTGGGGAAAAGACTGAGTGCATTTATCCAATCTATGCCACTCATGATAATATACACCTCTATACCACCTCTCTGGGTGACGGAGTGGAGATAGGTCTTTACCAAAGGAGGTGTAAGGTGATCCTTCCCTCCGCTAACCTGCAGGTCACCCTTGGGCAAGGTGTAGTACTTGCTTAGCCCCCTGATCAGGGTCACAGGAAGCCATGGGAGCAGATGTGGATGGTTGTATGAGTGGCCGGTGCATATCACAAGTCCTGGTTATGCGACCACTGATGCCAGGCAGACAATCTCTGAAGAGTATTGACAATGGTTAGGGTCACCCGTCTTGTAAGGACACTGTAGAAAAATTTGCCAAGGACAATTATGTCATGGAAGGATCAGGATCGCCTACATCACACAACATGCCACATGATGAATGATCAATATCAACTCTCAGATTCTTATGCTCCGAGGAAAAGCAACCTAACTTGTCCAACCTCTCCCTAAATGAGAGGGAACTTGATGGTGAGGACAATATGAGTGAGGTAGATGTTCTGGAGCATGTTGACATTAAGGGAGAGGAGGTGTTGAAGTTGTTAAAATACATTAGGACGAATAAGTCCCCGGGGTCTGACGGAATATTCCCCAGGCTGCTCCACGAGGCGAGGGAAGAGATTGCTGAGCCTCTGGCTAGGATCTTTATGTCCTCGTTGTCCACGGGAATGGTACCGGAGGATTGGAGGGAGGCAAATGTTGTCCCCTTGTTCAAAAAAGGTAGTAGGGATAATCCGGGTAATTATAGACCAGTGAGCCTTACGTCTGTGGTGGGAAAGCTGTTGGAAAAGATACTTAGGGATAGGATCTATGGGCATTTAGAGAATCATGGTCTGATCAGGGACAGTCAGCACAGCTTTGTGAAGGGCAGATCGTGTCTAACAAGCCTGATAGAGTTCTTTGAGGAGGTGACCAGGCATATAGATGAGAGTATTGCAGTGGATGTGATCTATATGGATTTTAGTAAGGCATTTGACAAGGTTCCACACGGTAGGCTTATTCAGAAAGTCAGAAGGCATGGGATCCAGGGAAGTTTGGCCAGGTGGATTCAGAATTGGCTTGCCTGCAGGAGGCAGAGGGTCGTGGTGGAGGGAGTACATTCAGATTGGAGGGTTGTGACTAGTGGTGTCCCACAAGGATCTGTTCTGGGACCTCCACTTTTCGTGATTTTTATTAATGACCTGGATGTCGGGGTAGAAGGGTGGGTTGGCAAGTTTGCAGACGACACAAAGGTTGGTGGTGTTGTAGATAGTGTAGAGGATTGTCAAGGATTGCAGAGAGACATTGATAGGATGCAGAAGTGGGCTGAGAAGTGACAGATGGAGTTCAACCCGGAGAAGTGTGAGGTGATACACTTTGGAAGGACAAACTCCAAGGCAGAGTACAGAGTAAATGGCAGGATACTTGGTAGTGTGGAGGAGCAGAGGGATCTGGGGGTACATATCCACAGATCCCTGAAAGTTGCCTCACAGGTAGATAGGGTAGTTAAGAAAGCTTATGGGGTGTTAGCTTTCATAAGTGGAGGGATAGAGTTTAAGAGTCGCGATGTAATGATGCAGCTCTATAAAACTCTGGTTAGGCCACACTTGGAGTACTGTGTCCAGTTCTGGTCACCTCACTATAGGAAGGATGTGGAAGGATTGGAAAGGGTACAGAGGAGATTTACCAGGATACTGCCCGGTTTAGAGAGTATGCATTATGATCAGAGATTAAGGGAGCTAGGGCTTTAATCTTTGGAGAGAAGGAGGATGAGAGGAGACATGATAGAGATGTACAAGATAATAAGAGGAATAAATAGAGTGGATAGCCAGCGCCTCTTCCCCAGGGTACCACTGCTCAATACAAGAGGACATGGCTTTAAGGTAAGGGGTGGGAAGTTCAAGGGGGATATTAGAGGAAGGTTTTTTACTCAGAGAGTGGTTGGTGCGTGGAATGCACTGCCTGAGTCAGTGGTGGAGGCAGATACACTAGTGAAGTTTAAGAGACTACTAGACAGGTATATGGAGGAATTAAAGGTGGGGGCTTATATGGGAGGCAAGGTTTGAGGGTCGGCACAACATTGTGGGCCGAAGGGCCTGTACTGTGCTGTACTATTCTATGTTCTATGTTAAAACTTAGTCCTTAAAGTCCTGGCAATATCCTTTTTCACAATCTTTCAATATTCGTAACATATTTCCTATAGCACAGTGACCAAAACTGAACAGAGTACTCTAAGTGTGGCCTCGCTAGCATCTAGCACAGCTGCAATATAACTTTCCAACTTCTATACTCAAAATACTGATTCTTGAGGCCTACGTACCAAAAGCCTTCTTCACCATCCTGTCTTCCTGTGACTCCACTCTGAGGGAACCATGTACCTGAACTCCAAGGTCCCTCCTTTCTACAGCACTCCCAAAGGCCCTATGGTTTACTCTAAAGTCCTACCTTGATTTAACCAACACCTTACAGTTACCTGAATTAAACTCTATTTCCTTTCCTTGGCCCACTTCAGCTGATCAAGATCCCTGTAGTTTTTTTACTACCATCTTCACTATCAAAACACCACCTATTTTGGAGTCATCAGCAAACTTAGTAACGATATCGTACATTCTCTTCTAAATTGTTGATATGGGTGACAACCACAACAGACTCTGCACTGACCCTTGAGGTACACTACTAGTCATGGGCCCCCAGTCTAAGAAGTAGCCTTCCCCTGTTGCTCTCTGCTGCCTACAATCAAGCCAACTGTGTATCCAATTAGCTAGCTCTCAGAAATGGTTTTCTAAACAAACAAGCTGTCTACTACAGAGCACAGGCTGCTGGCCCACACCAGGGGGCTGGTTGCTCAAGAGAATATGGTTTGCGAAGTGAAGTGGCCACGAGACATTCTTGTATGCACTAGCCAAACCCAAGGCAATGGTGTTATGTTAATTGGCTGGCATCAAACCAGGCAACACTGGCTAATTTATTTTACTTCATTATGACCATGTTTAAGGAAGCTTGGAGGCCAAACTGATGGTGTCACTAAGCACATCAATCATGGTCACAGGCATATTTGTTGGGATACAATATGTCAGGAGGCACTTATAGCGGAATCTCACCTATCACCAGTCCTGATGAAGGGTCTCAGCTTAAAACATCGCCTGTTTATTTCCCTTCATAGATGCTGCCTGACCTATTGAGTTCCTCTGGCATTTTGTATGTGTTGCTCCAGGTTTCCATGATCTGCAGAATCTCTTAGGTCAATAGCTGGGATATTTCTCTAGTCAGAGACTCAGCATTAATTTTGGGTCTCTGAAATCTGTCTTTAGACCATCCTTGTGAATTGGTTTGTCCCAGCAAAGGGCTACGATCATTCAGAGCTCTCCCCTCTGTCAATAGTCGCATTGCCAGACTCAAAATATTGAAGTACAAAATGATATTGTAGCTGTTGAAACTGCTGTTACCTCTGATCTTAAAGGATATAAAAAATCTAATGTACTTTGTTTGGGAGACTCTTCCAAGAGGGCCTCCAGAGGAGTGTTTGTTTGCCATGACAAATAAAGACTTCTATATCACCAATTTAACCTTCTGCCCAGTGATTCAGATCATAGTCACAGCTGTCTCCCAGGCATAATGCAGCCCTCAACCAACACCAATAAAACACATTATCTCACCAAACGTACAGTTTCACTGTGACAAATAGTGACAGCATTAAAGGCTTTACTCAATTGATTGCAAAATACATACAACACCCTGAGGACACAACCTTTTCAATGTGATATAATTGATAAAAATAATGAATTCTTTATTTGGAAATTGACCAACTATGAGATCATTGCTGATTGCTTTAAGAATCAGAATCAGGCTTAATATCTCCAGCTTATGTTGTGAAATTAATAATAATAACTGTGAATCACACCAGGAAGTGTGTGTGTGTGTGTATAAAATAAACTGTTAAGTTAAATAAATAGAATTCTGTGTTAAGAGCGGAATTATGAGAAGAATAGGAGGATAGATAGTAGCAAACTTTTTCCCATAGCAGCAATAGCTAAACCTAGAGGCCATTGGTTTAAAACAAGCAACAGGAAATATGAAGGATATCTGAGGAATTATGCTTTTACCCAGAGAGTGGTTGGAAATCTGGAACACACTCCTTAAAGGACTATTGGTCACACTATGTTCAATTTCATTTTCAGCTCCTCATAAAGTAGAGGCAGGGACTCTCATATTTAAGAAGTAACTGGATATGCCCTTGAGTCATCAAGGTATGGAGGTCTGCTGGACAAGTGGTGGAAAACAACATTAGTGTAGACAGGTACTTTCTGGTCAATACAAACATCGTCGGCTGAAGAGCCTGCTTCTGTGTTGTAGGACTCTTCTGTGTGACTGCTCAGCATTGCATTGGAAAGGTGACCTATCTAGATTTAAGGCTGAGTCATAGAGCACTACAGCACAGAAACAGGCCTCTTAGCCCTTCCTACTCTGTGCTGAACTGTTATTCTGCCTAGTCCTTTTGACCTGCCGATGGACCATACCCCTCCCAACCATGTATCTATCCAAACTTCTCTTAAGTGTTGAAATTGAACCCGCATCCACTACTTCTGCTGGCAACTCATCCACGCTCTCATTTTCCTCTTAGGAAGTTGTTCCCCTTAAATACTTCACCTTTCACCCTTAACCTATGATCTCTAGTTCTAGTCTCACCCAACCTCAATAGAAAAAAAAGCTGGCTTCCATTTACCCTATCTATACCCCTCCCAGAAATTTGCGAGTTAGGTACAATAATCTGAGGATAAACTGTTGCAAAGTTGTGTGTACTAAGTGATGGATTTTGGAATAAAACTGAAGGGAAGTGAACAGGCCCAATCTTGTTTTCATGAATCAACACCTTGGTGTTATTTTTGAAGGTTTAAAATTATCTTTGCAGCCAAAGCTAGGATAAGAACAAAGGAAAGGAAGGGAAAAAGTGAGTAGGAATAAGGAGAAAGACTGTTGAAAAGATATTAAAAGCAGACGGCTCCCACTTTTGCTCTGAAAGTATCAGATGTTAAAATATACATTAACTAATTGGAAAGCAGTATCTTCAGTAAACATATAATTACAGGAAAACATAATTAACTGTTAAAATAGAAAAGCTGGTGTGAAATAATTACAGATGCACCTGGAGAACAGCTAGAGAGGTATTTCGAATTTGAAACTGTTGTCCATTCTTGTAGGGTAACATACTGCAGTATGTTTTTATAATGGTTAAAGCCACATTGGATATCAGTTTCAGAATCACCATGTGATTAAAAGCTCAGTTGTACCTATTGATTATACAAAAGTGCCCAGCTGTATATGTTGGTTATACAGGTGGACATCTTTGGTTGGCATCTCATCTTGCATCATCTGGACCAGCTGTTACCAGAAAAATATATTTCCCTTTTTAAGAGAGGAAATGTTATTGCTGTATCTAACTGCTAATCTTGAACGTGTACATGGGGTAATGTTAGGTCAGAACAACTTGTAATTCTCCCTTCTCCAGCCTTGTATCCCTTTTGCCAATCAACTTTCCAACTCTTAGCTCCATCCCTCCCCCTCCTGTCTTCTCCCATCATTTCAGACCTCCCCCTCCCCCTCCCACTTTCAAATCTCTGACTATCTCTTCTTTCAGTCAGTCCTGACGAAGGGTCTCAGCCCGAAACATTGACTGTGCTTCTTCCTATAGATGCTGCCTGGCCTGCTGCATTCCACCAGCATTCCACCAGCATTTTGTGTGTGTTGCTTGAATGTCCAGCATCTGCAGATTTCCTTGTGTTTGCGTTTTTAAATTGTAAGCTCCATGGAGCTCACACTGGAGGTTGTAAGCTCACAATGGAGGGTGGACACAGCACTGAGAGCATCCTTGCCTCTGAGCCAGAAACAAATGTGTAATATGACAGAGACAAGCACATAACATTACACAGATACAACTACATGGCATTGCAGAGACAAGCACATAACATGCACAACTCTCTTAAATCTCCAAATCTCTTACCACTTACCTTTAACAGAGGAACACAGCAAACACCGAAGAGCATCGCACATGAATTCAGGAGGACAAAGGCAGTTGAATGGACTGAGGAGATATTAAAGCGTTAAGGCATTTTTGGGGTTAGGACATGTTGTGTATGTGGCCGGGTTACACAACAAAGCTATAAATAAAAACGCTGGCGATGGCAACTAAGTTAACAGGGTTCTTTACTGACTGACACTGAACTGAACACACACGTACAGATCAATACGCGCCTAATAGTGCATGCTCAGTACGTGCCTAATAGTGCATGCAACGACGTGTCCCTACAACATAAAGCAGTCCCATATTATACAGTAGCTTTACAATACACTCCTCCCTTTTTATTTTAATAGTGTATCAACTGTTTTTTTAACTGGGGCACTACGCTAAACAAATATGCTTACCCTTAACATACAAACGCCTACCAATTGTTTACTTAGTAACTTAATAATATCAAATTATACATTTTACTTTTGGTCTAAGACCCATTTATAACTCAAGTCTCTGGGGGGGGGGGACTCTACCACTGTGCCATGCTTCTCTAAACGATGATTATGTACCAGCAGGAACAGAAGAAATAGAAAACATAGAAAATATAGAAAATAGGTGCAGGAGTAGGCCATTCAGCCCTTCGAGCCTGCACCGCCATTTATTATGATCATGGCTGATCATCCAACTCAGAACCCTGCACCAGCCTTCCCTCCATACCCTCTGATCCCCCTAGCCACAAGGGCCATATCTAACTCCCTCTTAAATATAGCCAATGAACTGGCCTCAACTGTTTCCTGTGGCAGAGAATTCCACAGATTCACCACTCTCTGTGTGAAGAAGTTTTTCCTAATCTCAGTCCTAAAAGGCTTTATCCTCAAACTGTGACCCCTCGTTCTGGACTTCCCCAACATCGGGAACAATCTTCCTGCATCTAGCCTGTCCAATCCCTTTAGAATTTTACACGTTTCAATCAGATCCCCCCTCAATCTTCTAAATTCCAACGAGTACAAGCCCATTTCATCCAGTCTTTCTTCATATGAAAGTCTTGCCATCCCAGGAATCAATCTGGTGAACCTTCTTTGTACTCCCTCTATGGCAAGGATGTCTTTCCTCAGATTAGGGGACCAAAACTGCAAACAATACTCCAGGTGTGGTCACACCAAGGCCTTATACAACTGCAGTAGTACCTCCCTGCTCCTGTACTCGAATCCTCTTGCTATAAATGCCAGCATACCATTCGCCTTTTTCACCGTCTGCTGTACCTGCATGGCCACTTTCAATGATTAGTGTATAATGACACCCAGGTCTCGTTGCACCTCTCCTTTTCCTAATCGGCCACCATTCAGATAATAATCTGTTTTCCTATTTTTGCCACCAAAGTGGATAACTTCACATTTATCCACATTAAATTGCATCTGCCATGAATTTGCCCACTCACCCAACCTATCCAAGTCACTCTGCATCCTCTTAGCATCCTCCTCACAGCTAACACTGCCGCCCAGCTTCGTGTCATCCGCAAACTTGGAGATGCTGCATTTAATTCCCTCATCCAAGTCATTAATATATATTGTAAACAACTGGGGTCCCAGCACTGAGCCTTGCGGTACCCCACTAGTCACTGCCTGCCATTCTGAAAAGGTCCCGTTTATTCCCACTCTTTGCTTCCTGTCTGCTAACCAATTCTCCACCCACACCAATACCTTACCCCCAATACCGTGTGCTTTAAGTTTGCACACTAATCTCCTGTGTGGGACCTTGTCAAAAGCCTTTTGAAAATCCAAATATACCACATCCACTGGTTCTCCCCTATCCACTCTACTAGTTACATCCTCAAAAAATTCTATGAGATTAGTCAGACATAATTTTCCTTTCACAAATTCATGCTGACTTTGTCCGATGATTTCACCGCTTTCCAAATGTGCTGTTATCACATCTTTGATAACTGACTCCAGCAGTTTCCCCACCACTGACATTAGGCTAACTGGTCTATAATTCCCCGGTTTCTCTCTCCCTCCTTTTTTAAAAAGTGGGGTTATATTAGCCACCCTCCAATCCTCGGGAACCAGTCCAGAATCTAACGAGTTTTGAAAAATTATCACTAATGCATCCACTATTTCTTGAGCTACTTCCATAAGCACTCTGGGATGCAGACCATCTGGCCCTGGGGATTTATCTGCCTTTAATCCCTTCAATTTACTTAACACCACTCTCCTACTAACATGTATTTCACTCAGTTCCTCCATCTCACTGGACCCTCTGTCCCCTACTATTTCTGGAAGATTATTTATGTCCTCCTTAGTGAAGACAGAACCAAAGTAATTATTCAATTGGTCTGCCATGTCATTGCTCCCCATAATCAATTCACCTGTTTCTGTCTGTAGGGGACCTACATTTGTCTTTACCAGTCTTTTCCTTTTTACATATCTATAAAAGCTTTTACAGTCAGTTTTTATGTTCCCTGCCAGTTTTCTCTCATAATCTTTTTTCCCCTTCCTAATTAAGCCCTTTGTCCTCCTCTGCTGAACTCTGAATTTCTCCCAGTCCTCAGGTGAGCCACTTTTTCTGACTAATTTGTATGCTTCTTCTTTGGAATTGATACTGTCCCTAATTTCTCTTGTCAACCATGGGTGCACTACCTTCCCTGGTTTATTCTTTTGCCAAACTGGGATGAACAATTATTGTAGTTCATCCATGCAATCTTTAAATGCTTGCCATTGTACATCCACCATCAATCCTTTAAGTGTCATTTGCCAGTCTATCTTAGCTAATTCATGTCTCATACCTTCAAAGTTACCCCTCTTTAAATTCAGAACCTTTGTTTCTGAATTAACTATGTCACTCTCCATCTTAATGAAGAATTCCACCATATTATGGTCACTCTTACCCAAGGGGCCTCTCACGACAAGATCGCTAATTAACCCTTCCTCATTGCTCAAAACCCAGTCCAGAATAGCCTGCTCTCTAGTCGGTTCCTCGACATGTTGGTTCAAAAAACCATCCCGCATACATTCCAAGAAATCCTCTTCCTCAGCACCTTTACCAATTTGGTTCACCCAATCCACATGTAGATTGAAGTCACCCATTATAACTGCTGTTCCTTTATTGCACACATTTCTAATTTCCTGTTTAATACCATCCCCGACCTCACTACTACTGTTAGGTGGCCTATACACAACTCCCACCAGCGTTTTCTGCCCCTTAGTGTTATGCAGCTCTACCCATATCGATTCCACATCTTCCCGGCTTATGTCCTTCTTTTCTATTGTGTTAATCTCATCCTTAACCAGCAACGCCACCCCACCTCCCCTTCCTTCATGTCTATCCCTCCTGAATATTGAATATCCCTGAACGTTGAGCTCCCGTCCTTGGTCACCCTGGAGCCATGTCTCTGTGATCCCAACTATATCATAATCATTGATAACAATCTGCACGTTCAATTCATCCACCTTGTTACGAATGCTCCTTGCATTGACACACAAAGCCTTCAGGCGCTCTTTTACAACTCTCTTAGCCCTTATACAATTATGTTGAAAAGTGGCCCTTTTTGATGCTTGCCCTGGATTTGTCGGCCTGCCACTTTTACTTTTCTCCTTACTACTTTTTGCTTCTACCCTCACTTTACACCCCTCTGTCTCTCTGCACTGGTTCCCATCCCCCTGTTGTGAACTAACCTCCTCTCACCTAGCCTCTTGAATTTGATTCCCACCCCCCAACCATTCTAGTTTAAAGTCACCTCAGTAGCCCTCGCTAATCTCCCTGCCAGGATATTGGTTCCCCTAGGATTCAAGTGTAACCCGTCCTTTTTGTACAGGTCATGCCTGCGCCAAAAGAGGTCCCAATGATCCAAAAACTTGAATCCCTGCCTCCTGCTCCAATCCGTCAGCCACGCATTTATCCTCCACCTCATCGTATTCCTACTCTCACTGTCACGTGGCACAGGCAGTAATCCCGAGATTACTACCTTTGCAGTCCTTTTTCTCAACTCCCCTCCTAGCTCCCTATATTCTCCTTTCAGGACCTCTTCCCTTCTCCTACCTATGTCATTGGTACCTATATGTAGCACGACCACTGGCTCCTCACCCTCCCACTTCAGGATATCTTGGACACGATCAGAAATATCCCGGACCCTGGCACCAGGGAGGCAAACTACCATCCGGGTCTCTGGACTGCGTCCACAGAATCGCCTATCTGACCCCCTTACTATCGAGTCCCCTATCACAACTGCCCTCCTCTTCCTTTCCCTATCCTTCTGAGTGGTAAGTGAAGCTGTAGCAAAATTCGTCATATTTCGCAAGAGGTATGATGCATTTTTCGTAGGTTTGGTTTCCATGGACTACTTCAAAGATGACTTACCACCAACAAAAGAAATGGTTGGTGATCTGCTGTCCCTGCTAGATATTCAAAAGTCGGGGCAATCCAATGACTCACAGAAAGAACAGTACTTTACCAGTAATCTTTCACCGTTTGAAGCAGCAGTTGATCGAAATCCTGTTGTTCGTTCCATTGTTCTTAAGCTCCTGTTAAAGTACAGTTTTGTTGATATTAAGGATTACCTGCAGTGCTATCTGTCTGGCTTAAGAGGGAGAATTCCTTCAGGTGCACATTCAGCACAAGTGTGAAAATACAACAATAGAAACCTTACAGTTTGTTGCCAGAATTCACCTCTGTTTTGATGCTGTTTCCAAACTTCTTTGTGCAAAACAAGACACATTGGCTGAGGATTCAAAATATGTACGTGTAAAAGAAACTCCCCTGCAAAGGATTAAGTGTATGATGCTCAATGGAGGAAATGATTGGTTCAAGATGTACCTGGTGCAAAAGCTATTCTGTTTGAATGGTATTGATTTTGTCCAAGAGCTTTTAAGGGATGACCAATTTTCATGGATCTTTCCCAGGGAAATTGTTCAGGAGAAGACGGAGATGCTGGTGTTTTCGGAGATTTAAGCTTATTGAGAGTTCGCAGATATTCCATTATCTGTTCATCTGTTAACAAGTAATTTAATTGTGCAGGTGCAGGTTTTCATCTTTTGTCTGTAATTGGAACAGAGTCATTAGGTCTCCTCCTTAGTTTCCTAATCATTATTGGCTTTACCTCCATAGAATCTCCTGTGAGTTCCATTGTTAGCCTCTCATTCTCAATCATCTTTTTCTTTTCTTCTAACTCAATCGTTTTATCTTCAAATTCCTTCACCGCTGCTTTCTTCTCTCTAATATAATTCCTTTCCACTTGTTCTGTCTCCAGTTGCAGAAAAAGCTCTGCATTTTGTATTCTTTCCTTGTATTGCTGACCTAGTTTCTTCATCCTTTTTTGATACTCCTGCAAAGAACCTTCCTGTAACTGCGGTAGCTGTCATTTGAGCGATGTCAATTTCTCCTGGTACATCTGCTCTTTTACTTCCAGGAAGACTTCATTATCCTGCTTATTATACTGCTTACCTGTCTCCCTGTCGACACTGTCTAGCTCCTCCTCGTCGCTGTAATAGTCGACAATGGGTGAGAGGAGAGCTGCGGACATCTTCCCCGCCGAGCTCCCCTCCTTCGTTGACAAATCTAGCGCCTTGATGGTGTGCCAATACAACTGCATTTTTCTGAGCCATTCACATCCCAGCAATGGTGGTCCTCCATTTTTCAGTACGTAGAGGTTCAGTTGCTGTGTTTTGTCTCCGTAGGTCACTGTCACTTTAATTTTGCCTTCAGGATGCACTTTCTGTTCTGTGTAAGTTTTTAGTAGAAGTTTCGTTCATTTCAGAGGTATGTGTGAAAACAGTTATTTGTAGTCGTGTTAAAGCTGAGCCTGTGTCCAACTCCACTTTCTGTCTCACGCCCGCCACTTGTGGAGTGATCCATATTACTCTTCGATTATCTGTCTCTTTCACGTTGTGAAGTTGCAGACAAGACAATTTACTTTCGTCTGAGTCGTTTTCATCAGAACTGCCTTCTTTCATTTTGTGTACCTTGTTGTATTTTCCTTTCTGGGGTTTCTTGTTTCTCTGTATTTTGTCCTTTTTCTGCTGTTTACTAGCTTTGCAGACTCTGCCAGTGTGGCCCTGTTTGCCACAGTTTCTGCATTCTTTGTCTTTAAACCAACAGTCATCAGGGTCATGTGATATGTTCCCACAACAGTAACATTTCTTTCCTTCATTTCTGTTCAGTGACATTTTATTTGTGGCAATATTCCAGAGATTTTTGTAGCATCTCAGAAGCACCTCGTGCAGCTGTTTCCGTTGATATTGCAATGCGTCTTCTCTAATGTAAGGTCTTCTTCACCCAGGAGCTGCTTCTGTGTGGTTTCACAGTGCATGCCACACGCTAACCTATCCCTCAATGCGTCCAATAGACCAGCTCCAAATTGACAATGTTCTGGTAATTTGCACAATTCAGCACAATATTCAGAAATGCTTTCATTTTTGCTCTGATTCCATTTATGGAATTTAAATCTTTCAGCAATTGGTTTGGGGTTTAAGTGCTGTTGGAAGGTGTCCACTATTTGCTTGAACGTTTTGACAGCTGACTTTTCGGGGGTTAACAAGCTCCATAGCAGGCTGTATGTTTTTGCTCCCATAATACTGAGTAAGACGCTGGCTTTCTTTTCATCATTAACACCGTTAACCTCACAATATAACTCCACTCTTTCAATGTACTGTAAGTTGCCCAGTCTTCAATGCCACTATCAAATGCTGTAATGGTTCCAATCATCGCCATCTTTTTATGTTAATTAATAAACAATAGACCATAGACAATAGGTGCAGAAGTAGACCATTCGGCCCTTCGAGCCTGCACCACCATTCTGAGATCATGGCTGATCATCTACTATCAATACCCAGTTCCTGCCTTGTCCCCATAACCCTTGATTCCCCTATCCATAAGATACCTATCTAGCTCCTTCTTGAAAGCATCCAGAGAATTGGCCTCCACTGCCTTCTGAGGCAGCGCATTCCACACCTCCACAACTCTCTGGGAGAAGAAGTTCCTCCTCAACTCTGTCCTAAATGACCTACCCCTTATTCTTAAACCATGCCCTCTGGTACTGGACTCTCCCAGCATCTGGAACATATTTCCTGCCTCTATCTTGTCCAATCCCTTAATAATCTTATATGTCTCAATCCGATCCCCCCTCAATCTCCTTAATTCCAGCGTGTACAAGCCCAGTCTCTCTAACCTCTCTGCGTAAGACAGTCCGGACATCCCAGGAATTAACCTAGTGAACCTACGCTGCACCTCCTCCACAGCCAGGATGTCCTTCCTTAACCCTGGAGACCAAAACTGCACACAATACTCCAGGTGTGGTCTCACCAGAGCCCTGTACAAATGCAAAAGGATTTCTTTGCTCTTGTACTCAATTCCCTTTGTAATAAAGGTCAACATTCCATTAGCCTTCTTCACTGCCTGCTGCACTTGCTCATTCACCTTCAGAGACTGATGAACAAGTACTCCTAGATCTCTTTGTATTTCTCCCTTACCTAACTCCACACCATTCAGATAATAATCGCCTTCCTGTTCTTGCTCCCAAAGTGAATAACCTCACACTTATTCACAAATTAAACGCCATCTGCCAAGTTTCTGCCCACTCACCCAGCCTATCAAGTCACCTTGAATTCTCCTAACATCCTCATCACATGTCACACTGCCACCCAGTTTAGTATCATCAGCAAACTTGCTGATGTTATTCACAATGCCTTCCTCTAAATCATTGACGTAAATTGTAAACAGCTGTGGTCCCAATACCGAGCCCTGTGGCACCCCACTAGTCACCACCTGCCATTCCGAGAAACACCCATTCACTGCTACCCTTTGCTTTCTATCTGCCAACCAGTTTTCTATCCATGTCAATATCCTCCCCCCAATGCCATGAGCTCTGATTTTACCCACCAATCTCCTATGTGATACCTTATCAAGTGCCTTCTGAAAGTCAAGGTACACCACATCCACTGGATCTCCTGCGTCTATCTTCCTGGTTACATCCTCGAAAAACTCCAATAGATTAGTCAAGCATGATTTGCCCTTGGTAAATCCATGCTGGCTCGGCCCAATCCTATCACTGCTATCAAGATATGCAGCTATTTCATCTTTAATAATGGACTCTAGCATCTTCCCCACTACTGAGGTTAGGCTAACAGGGCAATAGTTCTCTGTTTTCTCCCTCCCTCCTTTCTTAAAAAGTGGAATAACATTAGCCATTTGCCAATCCCCAGGAACTGATCCTGAATCTAAGAAACATTGGAAAATGATCACCAATGCATCCGCAATTTCCAGAGCCACCTCCTTTAGTACCCTAGGATGCAGACCACCTGGACCTGGGGATTTGTTAGCCTTCAGTCCCATCAGTCTACTCATCACCGTTTCCTTCCTAATGTCAATCTGTTTCACTTCCTCTGTTACCCTATGTCCTTGGCCCATCCATACATCTGGGAGATTGCTTGTGTCTTCCCTAGTGAAGACAGATCCAAAGTACTTATTAATTTCGTCTGCCATTTCTCTGTTTCCCATAACAATTTCTCCCAATTCATTCTTCAAGGGCCCAACATTGTTCTTAACTATCTTCCTTCTCTTCACATACCTAAAAAAACTTTTGCTATCCTCCTTTATATTCCTAGCTAGCTTGTGTTCATACCTCATTTTTTCTCCCCATATTGCCTTTTTAGTTAAGTTCTGTTGCTCCTTAAAAATTTCCCAATCATCCATCTTCCCACTCACCTTAGCTCTGTTATATTTCTTTTTTAATGCTATGCTATCTCTGACTTCCTTTGTCAACCACTGTGGCCACTACCCCCCCCCCTTTGAATCCTTCCTTCTCCGGGGGATGAACTGATTTTGCACCTTGTGCATTATTCCCAAGAATACCTGCCATTGCTGTTCCACTGTCTTTTCTGCTAGGATATCTGACCAGTCAACTTTGGCCAGCTCCTCCCTCATGGCTCCATAGTCTCCTTTGTTCAACTGCAATACTGACACTTCTGATCTGCCCTTATCCCTCTCAACTTGCAGATAAAAACTTATCATATTATGGTCACTACCTCCTAATGGCTCCTTTACTTCAAGATCACTTATCAAATCCTGTTCATTGCACAGGATTAAGCCCCATTCTCCCCTTATTTTCCTTTTTGACTCACGTATCCTTTTTGCCAGCTCCATGAGCACACTCAGTCTAGATGTGTGTGTGTTGGTCCTTTTTATCTCCCTTCTGGGGCAGGCAGGCTCTCAGCCCCTGGGGTCAGCGCCAGCTGTGGTCCCGGCTGAACATGCTGTGGCTCCGACTGTGCCTCTTGGTCTCCTGATGTTCCCGACCTGTGGCTGTGCTCCCGCTTCCTTTCGGGGTCACGGCCTCGCTCTGCCTTGGCTCATGCCTTGCGCTCTTCTTCCAAGTGTCGTTTTCAATTAAAACATAGCGTTCTGATACGATGTAGGTTCATTAACCTCGTCGCCAGTTTGTGGCCGGGTTACACAACAAAGCTATAAATAAAAACGCTGGAGACGGGAGCTAAGTTAACAGGGTTCTTTACTGACTGAAACTGAATTGAACACACACGTACAGATCAATACACGCCTAATAGCACATGCTCAATACGTGCCTAATAGTGCATGCAACGACATGTCCCTACAACATAAAGTAGTCACATATTATACAGTAGCTATACAGTACAGGACATAAAATGAATATTAACTTCAGTGACCAGCCTTCAGATCTGAATATGCATTGAAGATTAAATCGAAAATGCAACTCTGAACTATTTGTGTGCATTTGGTTGTCTGTAGTGTGGGTGTGAAAGGGGTGTTTTTTTCAAAGAAAGCATTGTAAATATGGATTTGTTTGAATTGTTCTGAATTTTTCTTTGATCTTTTGCACATAAAATGTTCTGTAGTGCTGGGCCAAACAGACCTTTTTCAACCAAAAGGGTCTCCATCCGATGCTTGCTGTATCTCACTTTGTCAAATATAGAGGCTCATACCTTGTGTCTACCAGTACTTCTCTCTGGTGACTTCATTCACGCTACAACAAAAGTTAATGCAAGGAAATGTAGGGGTTACATTTTGGGAATAACGACAGTGGTATATAAAATTATGCAATGCCAGATGGCCAGAGTCTGTTCCCTATTGGAGGGGTGATGAGAATTTGATGGTATAGGTTTAAGATGAGATGAAAAAAGTTTTTTCTGGTGGGTAGTTCTTCACACAAAGAGTATTTGGTATCTGGAATGAGCAGCCAAAGGAGGTGATGGACACAGGAACAGGAACAACATTTAAGAGGTTAAACATCAAATCAAGCACTTTCTATTGCCGATTATAACAGTCCTCTTTACAGGAAATTACATTAACTATGTAAAACAATGCATATCATTGGCTTCAGTGCCCATCTCCTAATCTTATACAGGTCCACAATCCCCTATCCGAAATCCTTGGGGCCAGTTGTATTTCGGAATTCATAATTTTTCGGATTTCAGACCCCCCCCCCCCATACCAAAAAAACATGTATGCTCAAGTCCCTTATTTAACCAGTCTCAGTACGGTGCAGTTTAGGACCCAGCGGCGCACCAAACCTATGCACATCCTCCCGTATACTTTAAATCATCTCTAGATTACTTATAATACCTAATACAATGTAAATGCTATGTAAATAATTGTTATACTGTATTGTTTAGGAAATAATGACAAGAAGAAATTTTATTTCCAACAAAAACATTCAATAAAACATAAAAATATACAGCTTCAAATGAACCGAATCAAACACATGGTAAATGACTTATTGGAATAAATGTAGAACGTCACCATCACTGTCACTATAAAACTTTAGTAACTTGTCTTTCTGTTTATTTAAATCATATACAGTGGTAGTTAAGACACTATTTTCGCCACACATACACACCACGATCAAGCTTCTGCAGTAACTCCACTTTCTGCGTTATTGATAGAGAAGATTCCTTCTCTTTTACTCATTGTTACCCATAGGGATATCTGCAGCTCTTTTTGACATTTTCACAGCGACATTAAGCACAAAGTCAACAGTGAACAGCAAATGCACGTGTAACCAGTACGAGCGCTGAGCCACAACCAACGTCTGGCAGCCTCTGCTAGTGCTGTCATGTCACACCTGAGTGACATCAGCTGTTGGTGAAAAAAACTTCAGTTTTCGGAGCTTTTTGGATTTCAGAATTTCAGATAAAGGAATGTGCACCTATATTCTCAATGTGAATTGGGAATTGGACTTAGCATGGATTTTCCTAATACTCAATAACAGTGAGAGACGGCATACACTCCGATTCATTCTCTCATCTGTTCTCCCTTGTGTGAACTGATGCTGTTAAGATATCTTATTTGTCATATTTTCCTTATGACATAGGAAGGAGACCATTACGCCCATTGAGTTTATGCTGGCTATCAGAACAATCCCATCTATCCCTATTTAACTAAGCTATGCACATTAACTACAACCCCCAGCCACAACTCTTTGAATCTGTTACCAACCATCAACAACAAGGGAAATTTACAGTTGATAATTAACCTACCGACCAACGTACCTTTGGGGTATTGTAGAAAACTGGGAGAAACCAGGAGAAACCTAGACATTTACAGGGAGAACATGTGAACTGCACACAGACAACACCAGCTTTCCCCACTGCACCACTGTGCTGCCCTATTCATTGTTTCTGTTTTTATTTTATCCTTTTGTTTGAAAACACTGCTGATCATATTTATCAGTTTTAAAATCACTGAGTGTCCCTGTCTTTCAATGAGAATTGGTCCCTGAAACGACTTTTATTTTTGGTTTAGTGTGACTGAGACTGGTTGAGCACTCAAATAGCAATTCACCCCACCCATCAACCCTCCAAAGCAGGAGCTCCCAACATGGGGTCCATGGACCCCTTGCTTAATGGAATTGGTCCATGGCAGAAAAAAGATTGGGGACCCCTGCTTGGAAGGATACACATGGACTGGACTTTTCAGTAAAGTATTATAGAACAAGGGGAGTGATGTCCATGGAAGTGGTAGATGCAGGTTCAGTTGCACCATTTACAAAGAGATTAGCTTGATTTATCGTGTTGGTGCGTGACCAAGTGGTTAAGGCGTTCGTCTAGTGATCTGAAGGTCGCTAGTTTGAGCCTCAGCTGAGGCAGCGTGTTGTGTCCTTGAGCAAGGCACTTAATCACACATTGCTCTGCGACGACACCAGTGCCAAGCCGTATGGGTCCTAATGCCCTTCCCTTGGACAACATCGGTGGGGTGCAGAGGGGAGACTTGCAGCATGGGCAACTGCTGGTCTTCCATACAACCTTGCCCAGGCCTGTGCCCTGGAAACCTCCCAAGGCGCAAATCCATGGTCTCACAAGAAGAATGGATGTCTATTAAATTAATTATTATTATTAGCTTGATTTATCAGATGTAAACTGAAACATCAAAATATACAGAGAAATGTGAAGTTTGTGTCAAAGACTAATACAGCCCGAGCATGTGCTGGGGGCAGACCACAAGAGTTGCCATGCTATCGATGCCAACAGAGCATGCCCACAACTTACTCACTCTAACCCTTTTAGAATGTGGGAGAAAACTGGAGCACCTGGAGGAAACCCAAGTGGCCTCAGGGAAGTATGTACAAACTCCTTACAGTCAATGGCGGAAATTGTACCTCAATTGCTAACCGCTACAGTTAGCATTATGCCAACCACTACACGACCGTGCCGCCCACACACTACCTCATCTGTTGTGTTTGTACACAACTACATTTCAATTAAATAAAAGCACACATATGGAAGATGGTTTTAACTGGTATATTCACATTGCAGTGAGAGAGAGAGAGAGAGAGAACAATGCGCATGCATAGACAACAGATTAATGCACGTGTAGACAACAATTCATATGTAGTGCTAAGGGGAGCCATTTCTCTAAAAGAAATAGATCCATATGTCAAAGCGTCACTTTTGGATAAGTATATGGGTGAAAGGGGTATAGAAGGCTAAGGTCCATTGCAGATAGATGGGTCTAGGCAGTAGACCAGGCTTGCAGAGACTAGATGAGCCAAAGGCCCTGTTTTTGTGCTATAGTGCTCCATGCATCTCTGACTCCATGTCAGAGCAGTTAATTTACCACAAGGGAAGTTCTGAAATGAGAGAAATATGAAAAAATGCAGTCATTTGTTTTCCTGAAAATAACTGATGACTGACCCCATTACTGAAATGTTCTGATGCTGTTCCTGACTGCATTTCATGAACTAGAATTGAACTTCATCTTTGTGCATTCTCTGCAGCTTCTAACTGCTTATTTAACAGAAAACAGAATGTATCCCGAGACTAACACTCCCTATAGCTAAAATGGAATGAATCCTTTTAAATGAAAACTATAATTAAGAGCTTTAGCCACAGTGCAGACAAAGATTACAGGGCGAATTTTCATAAGGATTCAGACTGCCAAAGGCAGTTGTGGATTCTGTTTTATTTTCACAAGTGTTTCTTTGGCTAACTTTTGTCTGAGATATGTATTTCAGGTGTTGAATTATGGGATTTCTGGGCTATAACTATCCTAAAAGAATTGTAAATTTTTTGGCTAAGGTCCAAGAGTACATTTCTGCTTCTTTATATATTTCAGATTTGTTTGGCCTTTATAGATAACAACAATAGCATATGCCTTATTTTTGACAACAAACTATGTTGGGTGGTTAAGAGTGGAGGTGTCTGCCATTCAATGTAAGTACATCCCCCACACATTCAAGGTCTGTGACTGCATGGAGCATATTCTGGCTCTTTGGCTGTGCACTTCAAGTACTCACCATTTTCCGGGTATTTACAGGTTTAGAACGGAGAGATTTCTGGGCATTAAGGGATCCAGAGGATAATCGATCAGGTAGGAATGGGGCAGGTTCAGCTAAAATCGCACTGAATGGTGAGAAAACCAAGGGCCTGAATGGTCTTCTGCTCTTGATCTTATGTTCTTGCACTTGTAGCAAGCCATTCATCCCCTTGCGCTCCCATCATTCAATGGCAGCTCTTTAAGTCCCTTAGCCCTCATTTGCTCCACACCCCTTCTATCTTTTGTTGGTAAGTTCCATTCGTTCTGGTATCTTCAAGCTTATGGGTGAGATAGTTCCAACCCATTGCCCTTTGTGTCAAAGTGGACTTTCTTCATATATGGTCCAAGACTGATTTCAAGATTATTTCCTGGGAATCATACAGCGTGCAAGAAAGGCCACTCAGTCCATCACAGACATCTGTATTAATCCTTTACTCAGTGGTCACATTGTTAGGTACCCCCTGTACCCAATAAAGTGGCTACTGTGTAAGTTCGTGGTCATCTGCAGCTATAGCCCATCACTTCAAAGTTCAATGCATTATGCATTCAGAGATGCTCTTCTGCACACTACTGATGTAACACTTGATTATCTGAGTTACTGTCAGCTTGAACCAGTCTGGCCATTTCCCTCTGACCTCTCTCACTAACAAGCATTTTTGCCCACAGAACTGCTGCTCACTAGATGTTTTTAGTTTTCGCCCCATTCTTGTTATGCATTTAATATTTCAGCAATATTTGAGAAATATTCTAAATATATTGTTTGATTAAGCATTCTGTTTATTATTACGGGTTATAAGTACGAAGTACTTGAATGGCATATGTTATTATGTCACACATTATTTGCGCGCCTTACTACAGTGAAAACCAAGTTGATGTGCATCTCCTGGCTCCATATTTTTCTTTCTGTTGGTTTCTGGGGTTACAAAACATGACAGTTGTGACAATGTATTTTTAAAACGAACCTAAGATGACTACTTACCTGTTGAACTGCAGCAAATTTAAAAAAGTGCAGTACACGATTTCTTCAAAAAACAAGAGAGACGATTCAGTTAAAAAAAAAGGCAGAAAATGGACAAAATTTACGGGTTCATGCACAGAGAGTACCGGCTGATAATAATAATAACGTTTTTTTAAATAGCAGAAAGGGTTGGCTACATCAGAAAGATAGGTGTGTTTGATTGCAGAAGAGATACCTGCAATATGTATGCTTACGATTTGAACAGTATTTTGAAACAAATGAAATAGCCAATTTCCATTGAGAGTGGGGGAGATTCAAACAAGAGGACATGAGTTGAGAGTTAAAGGGCAAAAGTTTAGGGGAAACATGAGGGGGAACTTCTTTACTCAGAGAGTGGTAGCTGTGTGGAACGAGCTTCCAGCAGAAGTGGTTGAGGCAGGTTTGATGTTGTCATTTAAAGTTAAATTGGATAAGTATATGGACAGGAAGGGAATGGAGGGTTATGGGCTGAGTGCAGGTCGGTGGGACTAGGTGAGAGTAAGATATCGGCACGGACTAGAAGGGTGGAGATGGCCTGTTTCCGTGCTGTAATTGTTATATGGTTATATGGTTAAAGCAAGTGCCTGTTTTGCTGCGTATGATAGGTGAAAAAGCATGCAGTGTGCTTAGAAAGTTTAACTGTTCCAGCCAAACCAACTGAAATGAGCTTTGCTGATATCATGAAAGTAATGTGGGAACATTTATGTGGACTGCAGAACACCTTAGGCTTCATAAGTGGAATCACAAAAAAAAAGTCCATTTCAGCATACATAGCTGAATTGAAGAGATTGTTTGAGCATTGTCAGTTCAATGATAGGCTTAATAATCATAGAAAACCTACAGCACAATACAGGCCCTTTGGCCCACAAAGCTGTGCCGAACATGTCCATACCTTAGAAATTACCTAGGGTTACCCATAGCCCTCTATTTTTCTAAGCTCAATGTATCTATCCAGAAGCCTCTTAAAAGACCCAATCATATCCGCCTCCACCACTGTCGCCAGCAGCCCATTCCACACACTCACCACTCTCTGCGTAAAACTTACCCCTGACATCTCCTCTGTATCTACTTCCAAGCACCTTAAAATTGTGTCCTCTCATGCTAGCCATTTCAGCTCTGCGAAAAAGCCTCTGACTATCCACACAATGACTGCCTCTCACCACCTTATACACCTCTGTCAGGTTACCTCTCATCCTCTGTTGCTCTGTCGCAATAATGCACTGTGAAATCATTTAGTTTGTAGAACCTTACAAGAAAGCATTCAAAAATGGCTCCTAACTGAAACACAATTCACATTTAAATGAGCAGTTGAAATCGCTATTTCAACGGAAACAGCAGATAAAGATGCAATTGAGCTGCAGTCAGGAGTGAAAATGAGTGTGAACAAAATTACAACATCTAAACAGAAACCTGCCTGGCTGAACAAATTGTGTCACCATTGTGGCAGGGGCTCACACACACCAGACCAATGCAGGTTTAAAGACAAAACTTGACTTGCAGAAAATGTAACAAACTAGACACATAGAAAAAGTAGAAAAAAAGTAAGTGGACTGCACAAGGATGAGAAAAGGATAAAAAGTCAAGTTGCAGTTTCAAAAGGAGCACAAATCAGCATGCTGTTGATGAAAAATCTGATAATGATGAGAGTGATACTGCAGTGAGTAGTCTTGAGAATTACAATGTGAAAACTAACAGACAAGCAATATGGCTTACACCTAGAGTGAACTACAAACGAATTAAAATGGAATTGGACACTGGTTCAGTTGTCAGTCATTCCACAAAATCAGTTTAAATGGCATTTCAAAGATACTGAACTGAAGCCTGCAGATATCCAGCTAAGAACTTATACTGGAGAAAAGCTCATTCCTATGGGAATGACATTTGTTACGATGAAATATAACAACCAACAAGCCACACTCAGTTTGTAAGTGGTAAAAATAGGAGGGCCAACATTGTGGGAGCTTGACTGACTGAGACAACTACAACTTAATTGCAAATCCATTCACCATTTCATGCCTCATCCCCAGTAATTGAGTCAACTGAAAGCTAATTAAGAAAGACACAGGATGACGTCGCAGCAGTGTTCAAGGATGGCACTGGAAAACTCAAACATATCAAGGGTAAAATAGTGTTAAATTAAAATGCCATGCCTAAGTTTTACAAAGCCCATCTGATTCCTTATACCATCAGTGATAAAGTAGCCAGTGAGCTAGATCGCATGAAGGCTGAAGGAATTCTTTCCAAGGTTGAGTGAACCCATGGAAAACACCAATGGTCCCAGTAGCCAAAAAGATAGGTCTGTCATGATCTGTAGTGGTTTTAAGGTCACCATCAATCCAGTACTGAAAGCAGATAAATACCCTCTGCCCAGTATAGAGGATATCTTTGCAAACCTTTCTGAAGGAAAACACTTCAGCAAAGTGAACTTAGCTGAGGCCGCAAACACAAGGAAATCTGCAGATGCTGGAAATTCAAGCAACATACATCAAAGTTGCTGGGGAACGCAGCAGGCCAGGCAGCATCTCTAGGAAGAGGTACAGTCGACGTTTCGGGCTGAGACCCTTCGTCAGGTAGCTGAGGCCTAACTACAGATGGAGATTGAAGAAGAGTTCAAAGCGTTTCTCACCATAAACACTCATGAAAGGCTTTATCACTCTAATAGCTTTGGAGTAGCATCTGCATCTGCACTCTGACAGTAAGTTATAGACCCAGTGCTGCAAGGCTAACCAGGCACTCGTGATACCTGGATGGCATCATTGTTACCAAGGAAGATGGCAAGGAACATCTCCAAAATCTCAAGACGGTGTAAAAAAATTAGAAGATTACAGTCGGCCCTCCGTATCCACGGGGGATTGGTTCCAGGACCCCCCACAGATACCAAAATTCGTAGATGCTCAAGTCCCTTATATAAAAGTCTAACAGAGGGTAAGGGTGTTACGAAAAGTGAAAATAGCGTTCAGCGTTTGTTTTGCAGTGAGCTGTTATAGAGGCAGTGCACACCCCGAGCAGTGAGAGTGCTTTATCTCAATTCATTTTGTGCATCCGTTAGCAAGATGTGTCCTAAGGTATCAGAAAGCTAAGAGAGCTCGTAAGGGTGTTACACTTAGCATAAAACTGGACGTAATTAAGCGTTTCGATCGTGGTGAACGAAATAAAGACACTGTGCATGTGCTGAACTTGCCTGCATCCACCATTCGTACTACTTACACGCAGAGAGAAA
Source organism: Mobula hypostoma (assembly GCF_963921235.1). Lineage (NCBI taxonomy): Eukaryota > Metazoa > Chordata > Chondrichthyes > Myliobatiformes > Myliobatidae > Mobula > Mobula hypostoma. The sequence goes on from NC_086103.1 coordinate 160,741,844, forward strand.
GAATCTTGAAAGCTGCCAATGTTACTATTGGTTCTGCTAGTAGCATATCATTCCTGCTTTTACTATATGTTAGTGTTATTTTAGGTTTTATGTGTTATTTGGTATGATTTGGTAGGTTATTTTTTGGGTTCGGCTTATGAAAGGTTTCATAGGAATGCTCTACTTTCAGATAGTGGGGGATACTTGTACAGTATTTTCGATCCGTGGTTGGTTGAATCCGCGGATACGGAGGGCATGACGCAATAATTGTGAATTCTTTACACCAAGCATCACCTACTGTGGCCACCTCATTGACACACAAGATTTTACACAAGTGTGCTGAGAAAATTCAAGCTGTGGTGGATGTCCCAAGTACGTGTCAAAGCTGAGGTTCTTTTTAGGATTTGTCAATTACTATAACAGGTTCCTACCAAACCTGGCTACTGTGCTCCACCTCTTGAACTCATTACTACAGATCAGGAAGAAATTTCAATGGACAAAGCAGTGTGAGGTGGTTTTCCAAAAGACAGAGGAAATGGTGATGGTAGAGTTCAAAGATTAAAGTTCAAAATACACTTATTATCAAAGTACGTATACAGAACACAACTCTGAGATTCATTCTCCCACAGGTAGCCATGGCACAAAGAAACACCATGGAACTGATTCCTAGAAAAACATCAAAAATCCAATATACAAAAAAACAAATTGCACAAATGACAAAGAGTGAGTGAACAACACAGAGAATATCGATATCAAACCAGGAGTCTAGGAATATTCTGTTTAATTCAGTTTAGCGTCATTAGACAACTGCAGGCTGCAAAGTTAGTCTTCACCAAAGCGCCCCAGTCCTCACCTATTGCCCCAATCAGACCACTCAAATACAGCCAAAAAAACCCAGAACCCAGTAACATATGCAAGATGAACCTCAAAGTCCCCCTAAACAAGTCCGGAACCACATGTCTTGGCAATCAACTCTTGCAACGTGGAACCCAAGACTCCTGCACTTTACTCCGACAGCAGCTAGCAAGAGAGAGAGTAAGTTAAATGCAGCCAGATGGTGCCGAACAGCCCTCCATCTTCCGTTTTTATTTCTTTGTTAACTTCAGCCTTGCTCAATGCCTCAACTGAACAGAGGCAAAGGAGTCGATCGTGGGCTCACGCCCTGTCGCCAGGCCTCACCCTCTGCCCCCAACCTCTCCAAACTCCCTTGGGGACAGCGAAGTGCCAGATCATTCAATCAACCCAAAAGCACACCATCACGATGTAAATCACAGGCATACATTATGATCCACATCATCCAATGAAGCTTGCCCGTGATGTCTCGCTTTACGGTATAGGTGCATTCATGTCACATGTTGAGTGATGGAAGTGAACACCCCATAATCTTTGTATCACGTCCCCTTACCGCTGCAGAGAAAAACTGCACACAGATTAACAGAGAGTCTAGTTTGGGGTATAAACCATTTCAACCAGTATTTATATGGTAAAAGAATTTACCCTCATTACTGATCATTAACATCTAGTGTCTATTTTCAGTCGTTAGTTCCACTAACAGCAACAGCGCAAACACAGAGACTGGCTCTCTTTCTTGGAGGACACAAAAGATTGAATTCAAGAAGACAACTAATCATAGAAATACTGATGGATTGTCCTGTTTACCCTTGGAAAAGGAAATACCTGAAAAATTTACAAAGGAGGACACTCCTCTTGACGTATTCTCCCTAAGCAAATCGAAAGTCTCCCTATTACAACAGGGATGATCCAAAAGGAAACCAGAAAAGGCCCCACACTGTCTCAGGTCTACATGGCAACCCAAAGTGGAATAACCAATTTCCCCCGGGATCAATAAAGTATGACTATGACTATGAAAGTGGCTGGAATGTACGGCAGAAATTCCAGTTTACCCATTTTTACCAGTGCCAGGATGAACTTGCCCTTGAAATATTGTAAATATATTGTTTGATTAAGAATTCTTTGTTGTTTACAGCTATTTATAGGTTAGATGTAGGTAGTACGCGAATGGCATATGTTATTACGTCATGACATCATATTTATATGCCTCACTAAAGTGAAAACGAAGTAGACATGCATCTCCCAGCTCCATAGTTTTGTTTCAGGTGTTTTTTGGTGTTACAAAACATAACTATCAATAAAGAGGTAGTGCTGAGCAAACTTGTGGGCCTGAAGATAGATAAGTCCCCTGGTCCTGATGGAATGCATCCCGGGGTACTGAAAGAAATGGCCAAAGTTTTAGTCATTTACCAAAATTCTCTGGACTCTGGGCAGGTCCCGGCAGATTGGAAGATGTTATGCCATGTTATGTTATGTTATGTTATGCCACTGTTTAAAAAAGGATGTAGGCAAAAGGCAGGTAACTATAGCCCAGTTAGTTCAACATCTGTAGTTGGGAAAATGCTTGAAGTATCATTAAAGAAGAAATAGCAAGGCATCTGGAAAGAAATGGATCCATCAGACAGACACAGCATGGATCCAGCAAAGGCAGGTCCTGTTTGACAAACTTACTGGAGTTCTTTGAGGATATAATGAGCACAATGAATTGAGGGGAACAGATGAACGTTATTTACTTGGATTTCCAAAAGACGTTCGATAAGGTGTCACATAAAAGACATCCATAAGATAAGGACGCATAGAGTTGGGGGTGATGTATTAGCATGGATAGGGGATTGGTTAACTAATAGAAAGCAGAGAGTTGAGGCACATGGGTGTTACTCTGGTTGGCAATCAATGGTGAGTGGTGTGCCAATGAGGTTGGAGCTGGGCCCACAACTGTTCACAATATACATTAGTGAGCTGGAAGAGTGGCAGAGCATAGTGTATCTAAGTTTGCTAATGATATTGAGTTGAGTGGAAAAACAAACTGTGCAGAAGATATGGAGAGTCTGCAGATAGATATAGATAGGTTAAGTGAGTAGGCAAGGGTCTGGCAGATGGTGTACAACGGTGGTAAATACAAGGTCATCCACTTTGGAAGGAAAAATGAAACAGCAGATTATCATTTAAATGGTAAAAAAAATTGCAGCCTGCTGCTGTGCAGAGGGACTTGGGGGTGCGTGTATATGAATCACAAAGGTTGGTTTGCAGGTGCAGCAGGCTATCAAGAAGGCAAATGGAACATTGGTCTTCATTGCTAGAGGGATTGAAGTTAAGAGCAGGGAGGTTATGCTGCAACTGTACAGGGTACTGTTGAGGCCGTACCTAGTGTACTGCGTGCAGTTCTGGTCTCCTTACTTGAAGAAGGAGATACTGGCTTTGAAGGCAGTGCAGCGGAGGTTCACCAGGTTGATTTCAGAGATGAGGGGGTTTGACTGTGAGTCGCCTAGGACTGTACTCAGTGGAATTCAGAAGAATGAGAGGAAATCTTATAGAAACATATTAAAATATGAAAGGGATAGATAAGATAGAGGCAGAAAAGTTGTTTCTGCTAGCAGGTGAGACTAGCACTAGGGAACATAGCCGCAAGATTTGGGGGAGTAGATTTAAGATGGAGATGAGGAGGAACTGCTTTTCCCAAAGAGTGGTGAATCTGTGGAATTCTCTGCCTAATGAAACAGTAGAGGCTACATCAGTAAATATATTTAAGACAAGGCTGGATAGATTTTTGCATAGTCAGGGAATTAAGGGTTATGGGGAAAAGGCAGGTAGGTGGAGATGAGTCCATGGCCAGATCAGCCATTATCTTATTGAATGGCAGAGCAGGCTCGATGGGCCAGGTAGCCTTCTCCAGCTCCTATCTCTTATGTTCTTACAACCATTCTCTGCAAACTCTAGAAACTGTTGTGAAGCTTCTGAAACACTCAACCACCCTGTCTGGCAGCAGCAATTATTCCATGGTCAAAGTCACTTAGATCATATTTCTTCCCCATTCTGACGTTTACTGAGAACAACAACTGAACCTCTTGACCACGTCTGCATGCTTTTCTGCATTGAGTTGCTGACACATGATTGGTTGATTAGATATATGCATTAACAAGCATATGTACAGGTGTACCTAATAAAGTGGCCACTGAACGTACCTTCTAGCTCTTGGCCCGCAGGTTTTCAAGTGCTCACCTAGACATTTCTTAAATATTGTCAGTCAGTCTGCATCCACCACACTCTTAAGCAGAGTAAATCCAAATATGCAGTTCACTCTGGATGTAAATGTCCTCCCTTCAGATTCCCCCTGAATCTCTTACCTGGACCCTAAGTCTACAATGTGTCCTCTAGTTTTCTGTCTGATATGGGGAAAAGTATCCTGCAGTCTATTTCATCTACACCCTTCATAATTTTACGTAACTCAATCATGTCACTTCTTAACCTCCTGGGAAGACAGACTAGCCTCACAATACCTTCCTCTCAAATGAAACACTCCATTCCATGCAACATCTTGATGAATATCTTCTGCGCCCATTCCAGCGATATCACCTCTTTCCTATGGTGTGGTGACTATTACTCCAGCTGAGGATTAAGTTGGAACATAACCTTCCCCCAACTAATGAAGGCTAGAATCCCACATGGTTTTCAACAATGTTACTTTTGTTTGATCTCCCCATTCTAGCACAACATCAGCCCTTCAATCAGATTGCCCTTTAAATAAAGAAAGAGAAGGATTTATGAATCTGTGAATGCATATCTTAGCTATCGGAAAAGGTAGTCTAAGTCTCCCTGCCAGTAGGGGGTGTGACGTTCTGAATGGTGAGCCACATTACTATAGATGGAAGGAATAAAGTGTAGCTCAGATCCTGGTTAGGCCAGTTAAGTTTTGTTAAAAAGGGGGTAAATCATGAAGTGGGTTGTTTGGTGTGTGATGTCACACACATCCATGTTGTTCAGAGCCCTGTCTGCATTTATGAAGCAGACAAATAGACAGGTCGCCTGTAAGACTCTAGCCTCCCCACCATCTAGGACATTTTCAAAAAGTTATGCTTCAAAAAGGTGGCATCCATCATCAAGGACATGCTCTCTTCTTATTACTACCTTCAGGGAGGAGGTACAGGAGCCTGAAGACACACACCCAATTTTTCAGGAACAACTTCTTTCCCTCCGCCATCAGATTTCTGAGTGGTCCATCAGCACTACACTATTTTGCTGTCTATTTGTACTCCTCTTTTTGTATTTCTTATTGCAACTTAACAGTTTTTTAATGTGTTGTCCTATTCTGCTGCCGCAAAACAACACATTTCGTGGCATGTATCAGTGATGATAAACTTGATTCTGATTCTGGAAGTGCTATACAAATGAAAGTTGTCTTTCATCCTTAGGTTTTGTTTAGATAAAGGAGATTTAAGTTTCATGTCTGCTTATTCTTAGCCCACTTTTTCCAATGAGTCAGCAGCTCATCTCCTTTTCCACAGACATATGAGAATGGCGATATAAAAGCTGTGGGTGCTGACATCTACAGCAACACACAAAGCACTAGAGTAACTCAGTGTGTCAGGCAGCATCTATGGAGGGAAACAGACAGTTGCCATTTCGGGTCAAAACCACTCATCTGACTGAAGGGTCTCAACCCAAAACGCTGACAATTTCCTCTGTTGTTGCAATGAGTGAATGAAGCGAACCCAGGTGCAGGTCACAGGCATGGAGATTGAGTTAGGATGCTTTCGTGGACATGAACGTTGAACAGCAAATAGGAGGGATCTGGACACGGAGCCTTGACACAGAGAGACGGAGTTTCATATGTAAACCTTGAAACTAGAGCAAAAACTTAGAACACACGGTCCCAAGCGGCCGGGAAACATCAATTACCACCCAGGGAAAACCAGCGATCTGGCGACTAGTGGTTGTAACGCCGGGGTTCTTATGCTGCAGATTCTTGATGGAAACCAGGTGTGTCGTCATCAAAGAGAATTAGAAACAAATGGGAAATTAACGGTTGGAACCGTGGCACAATCAAAGGGAATTAGGAGAAAGATAGGGAATTAACGATTGGGGCAGTGACAGTACCCCTCCCCCCCCCGCCAACGGGAGCCTCCAGGCGAACCACCAGGCTTGTTCGGATTATCTCGATGGAAATCATGAATGAGGGAAGGGTCCAAGATGAAGGAGCGGGGAATCCAGGAGCGTTCCTCTGGGCCGTATCCCTCCCAATCGACCAGGTACTGGAGACCCCTGCCTCTGTGGCACACATCCAATATTTGCCAGACGGTGTATGCTGGGTGGTCGTCAATGATCTGGGTGGATGGAGGGCACAAAGGGCTGACAGATACAGGTTTCAATTGGGAGACGTGGAATGTAGGATGAATGTGCATGGATCCGGGCAGTTTGAGTCTGACCACCGAGGGGTTGATGGTACTCTCAATCTCGAATGGTCCCAGGTAGTGAGGGGCGAGTTTCTTGGGTTCATTCTTGAGGGGGATGTCTTTTGACGAGAGCCAAACCTTCTGCCCAGGCCAATAATTTGGTGCAGGAATTCGATGGCGATCAGCAATCCTCCGGTTACGGTTGGCTGAGCGGAGCAGGGCCGCGCGTGCATCCTTTCAGATCTTGCGGCACCGGCTGAGATGGGCCTGAACAGAAGGCACAGCAATGTCATCTTCATGTGCGGGAAACAGAGGGGGTTGGTAACCGAGGGAGCATTCGAAGGGAAACATTCTGGTGGTAGTGCTGACCAGGGAGTTGTGGATGTAGAACATAGAACATAGAATAGTACAGCACAGTACAGGCCCTTTGGCCCACATTGTTGTGCCGACCCTCAAACCCTGCCTCCTATATAACCGCCCACCTTAAATTCCTCCATATACCTCTCTAGTAGTCTCTTAAATTTCACTAGTGTATCTGCCTCCACCACTGACTACTCGACCCAAACAAGATAGGTGCTCCAGGATGATGTGTTTTTGGCGGTTATGCAGCGCAGTGCTGCTTCCAAATCCTGATTTGCTCATTCTGCTTGACCATTAGTCTGCGGATGGAAGCCGGAAGACAGGTTTACTGAGGCTCCAGGGCTTGACAAAAGGATCTCCAGACTTTTGAGATGAACTGGGGACCCTGGTCAGAAATAATGTCAGAGGGAATACCATGAAGGCAGAAGACGTGATGAACAAGGAGGTCGGCTGTCTCACGGGCTGTAGGAAGTTTGGGAAGTGCTACGAGGTGCACAGCTTTGGAGAAGCGGTCCACCACGGTGAGTATGGCAGAGTTCCCATGTGAAGAGGGTAGTCCAGCAATGAAATCCAGCGCAATGTGAGACCAGGGGCGGCTAGGGACAGGTAGGGGATGAAGCAACCCAGCAGGTGGTCGGTGGGAGGCTTTTCTGCGAGCTCAAACAGAACAGGCAGAGATGAAGGAATGGGTGTCAGCGTCCATGGAGGGCCTCCAGAAATGTCGTTTCAGAAGGAGCAGAGTTTGATCGATCCCAGGATGGCAGGCGAAACAAGAAGCCCCCACGATAACCTGAGGCCGAACCAAGTCAGGCACCAAGAGGTGATTGGGGGGTCCATTGCCTGGGTCAGGTTGAGTCCGTTTGGCCTCTTTGACTATGGATTCGATCCCCCAGGTGAGGGCAGCCACTACACAAGATGGTGGAAGGATGGTCTTGGGGTTGGGAAGTCCCTCCTCGGAGAAGTATTGATGGGAGAGAGCATCAGGCTTCCTGTTCTTGGACCCCAGAAGATAGGTGAGTGTGAATCTGAAACGGTCAAAAAATAATGCCCAACATGCTTGGCGGGAACTCAGATGTTCGGCGGCTTGGACATATGCGAGATTCTTGTGATCTGTTCAGACGACGAATGGATGTTCCGCTCCCTCCAGCCAGTGCCTCCACTCCTCCAAAGCGAGTTTGACAGCCAGTAACTCCCGGTTCCCTACGTCGTACTTTCGCTCGGCAGGGGTCAGCCAGCGAGAAAAGAAGGCGCAGGGATGGAGTTTTTGGTCTGGGCTGGAGCGTTGGGAGAGGACCGCTCCCACCCCAGAATTGGAGGCGTCGACTTCCACAATGAATTGGCGAGAGGGGTCAGGTTGGACCAGGATGGGAGCGGAGGTGAAACGCCTCTTCAGCTCCGAGAAGGCTGAGTCCACTTCGGGGTTCCAGTGAAAAGGGGTCGCAGGAGAGGTGAGTTGAGTAAGGGGCGCTGCCACCTGGCTGTAATCCCTGATGAAGCAACGATAGAAGTTTGCAAACCCCAGAAATCGCTGGAATTGCTTGAGTGTCATGGGTTTTGGACACTCCGCACCGTCGGATCTTTTTGGGATCCATCCTCACTCACCCTCTCTCAATGATGTACTCTAAGAAACTGACAGAAGGGACATGAAACTCGCACTTCTCAGCCTTCACGAATAGTTTGTTCTCCCAAAGACTCTGCAGAACCTGACAGACATGGTGGGTGTGTTCCTGAAGACTGCAGGAGAAGATTAAGATGTCGTCCAAATAAACAAAAAAGAAACGGTTAATAAAGTCCCTAAGGACATTGTTTAACAGGGCTTGGAAGACGGCGGGGGCACTGGTGAGACCGAATGGCATGACCAGGTATTTGAAGTGACCAAAAGGGGTGTTAAAAGCTGTTTTCCGCTCATCTCCCTCCCTTATCCTGACCAGGTGGTAGGCACTTCGTAGGTCCAACTTAGAGAAGATGGTGGCTCCGTGAAGGGGCTTGAAAGCAGAGTTGATAAGGGACAGTGGATACTTATTCTTTATGGTTATGCTATTCCGGCCCCAGTAGTCAATGCAGGGGCTCAGTGAGCCGTTTTTCTTCCCCACAAAGAAGAACCCTGTGCCTACAGGGGAAGATGAGGGTCGGATAATGCCTGCCGCGAGAGAGTCATTAAGGTAGGCCTCCATTGCTTCCCTTTCTGGCAGGGACAGGTTATATAGCCGACTGGTGGGTAGAGGGGCTCAAGGGAGAGGTTAATTGTGCAATCATATGGGCGGTGTGGAGGCAGGGAAAGAGCCCATTGTTTGCTAAAAACTTCTCCCAGATAGTGATACTCTGCTGGAACCTTGGATAACTCAGGGGCTTCAGTGGCAGATGAGGTCACGGTGACTTTCACAGGGGAAAGGACCGATTGTAGACAAGTGGAGAGACAGAACGGACTCCAGCTGACTATCTTCCCAGTGGACCAGTCAATGTGGGGATTATGGCAGCTTAACCAGGGGTACCCAAGAACTATAGTAGCTTGAGGAGAGGAAATTAGGTTAAATCGTACCTGTTCCCGATGGCTCTCGGAAAGAATAAGACAGGGGTGGTGTGCAGTGTGTGACTCGGGCTAGGAGTCTACCGTCCAGTGTCTGGGCTTCCAGAGGGGTGTTCAACAGCTCCCGAGGAATTCCGGCCCGGGAAGCTATGTTTTCATCCAAAAGGTTTCCCTCAGCGCCAGAGTCCACTAGAGCTGACAGAGGCAGGGACTGTTGGTTGTAACGTAAAGTAGCTTGGATCTGCATTTGGGTTCGGGGGACGGAAGGGAATGTTGTCTGGCTCACCAGGGTCCCCTTTCTATTGGTGAGCCTTCCCTTTTGGCCGAAGGGGACAGGTAGCACGGAAGTGGCTGGACAGGCCGCAATAGAGACACTCCCCGACTCTCAATCTCCAGAGTCGTTCTGTGGGGGAAAGACGGTTCCGACCCAGCTGCATGGGTTCCTCTCCCAGGGCGGTAAAAATGGCTGGGCTGGGAGCTATTCTAGGAGCTGGAGGAGAAGGGAGGCTTGTGCTGGTGGGAGATGGTAATGAGTGCCGTGGAGTGGCCAATGGTGGTGGACGACTAGTTCTTTCCCTATGGTGTTCTCAAAGACGATTGTCCAACCTGGTGGCTAGGGAGATCAAGGAATCCAGGCTGTCGTTGTCATCTCTTGCCGCCAACTTGTCTTTCACCATGTCGCTGAGACCATTCTGAAATACCCCTTGGAGTGCCTCATCGTTCCACCCCGCGTTGGCCGCTAACGTCCGGAACTCCCCTGAGTATTCGGCAACACTGCGTGAGTCCTGGCAGAGAGTGAGTAGACACTTAATGTCATCTTTACCATGGACGGGGTGGTAACAGATCTTCCTCATTTCCGCAATAAAGGTGGGAAAAGAAGAGCATATATCCGGTTGATTATCCCAAACAGCTGTGGCCCACGCTAAGGTACTTCTCTGCAACAACCCCATGATATAAGCTATCTTTGACTTATCCGTGGAGTACGTGGACGACTGCTGTTCGAAACCAAGGAGCATTGCAGAAGGCAGGCCCGCCACTTCCCCAAATCCCCAGCGTAGTGTTCTGGTTCAGGTATGTGCGGCTCTCTTGGCGGGGGTGTTGCCGCTACAGGCTGTCTGAACTGGTTAGACAGAGTTCCAGGAGTGGATGGGGTAAAATGAGTGGATACACGGTCCACCTGGTCACCAATCTTAGTTACTTAGCAGACAGGGAACAGAGGTTCTCTATGATATCCCGGAGAAGTTGGTTGTGCAGACCCAGTAGGGAACCCTCGCTGGCGAGGGCTTGTTGCAGGGTATTCGTGTCCGCTGGGTCCATTGTGGCCAGTTCGTTCTGTTGCAATGAGCGAATGAAGTGAACCCAAGTACAGGACAGGCACGGAGATTGGGTTAGGATGCTTATGCGGTTCTGAACGTTGAACAGCAAACAGGAGGGATCTGGACACGGAGCCTCGACACAGAGCCTTGACACAGAGAGGCGGAGTTTCATAGGTAAACCTTGAAACTGGAGCAAAACTTAGAACACACAGTCCTAAGCGGCCGGGAAACATTAATTACCACACAGGCAAAACCAGCGATCTGGCAACTAGTGTTTGTAACGCCAGGCTTCTTATGCTGCAGGTCTTGATGGAAACCAGATGTGCCGTCATCAAAGAGAATTAGAAGCAAACGGGAAATTAACAGTCGGAACCGTGGCACAATCAAAGGAAATTAGGAGAAAGATAGTGAATTAACGATCGGGACCGTGACATCTATCGACGCTCCAGATCTTTTAGGTTGATTTTATATGTTGATTAAGATAGTAATCACAAATAAATTCAAATTATCATAGATGTTTGGTAATGGAATGCAGTAAAAGGAAATAACTTCAATGATACGTCCTCGTGCTTTCATGTCATCTCAGTGGCAGAAATGTAATGTTGCTAGTTTTTAACCACATTCTCTCCTGGTTTCCACTCTGTCTTACTCCCACAAAGATCTCCAAAAGAAAGTAAGAAATTTCCAAGGAAACGGGAGAAATTCAAAGCAGTGGAACTAATTGGATAGCTTCATCCAGGAGCTGGCACAGGTCCCTGGGGCTGTGGCCTCCATCTGTGTCACTCTATCAACTAGTTCCGTCTTTTTCTTGGGTCTGCTCTATTCAGTTTGGCAACTTGAAGGACGACAGTGGGATGATGTCATGCTTCAAAATTCTACTCATAACTGTCTTATTGCACTTGATATATTACAAATCAAATTAAAGGCAGCAGAACAACAGCTGCCTCAGCTGGCAAAATTGCTGTATTTGCAAGCAGCTCTGATGCCGGAGACGCTTTGCACATACTTTGGTGTATGTCTCAATGCCCTCAATATGTCCAAGGGAAATTGGCTTACCTGTGAAAACCTTGGATGATTTGACCCAGATCCAGGGCCCAGAAATTCCACTCAGGTCTGCAAGCGACAGAGAAAATGTCGTTGGTGTGTTAAACTGGGACAACATTTTGTACAAATAAATAGGGTGTTGCCAGACCAATCACTAAATTGGAGTCATGACACTTTTTAAAAAATCAGTCATAATTTTCTACTGGTTAAAAGCTTTAGAAGCCAACTAGTGCATTCACAGATGGTAGCCTCTGCTGGGGCTCACAACAAAAGGTGTCAGTACAGTTAAAGATCTAAAAAATGCTGGTGAACGCAGCAGGCCAGGCAGCATCTATAGGAAGAGGTACAGTCGACGTTTTGGTTCGAGACCCTTCGTCAGCACTAACTGAAAGAAGAGATAGTAAGAGATTTGAAAGTGGGAGGGGGAGGGGGAGATCCGAAATGATAGGAGAAGACAGGAGGAGGAGGAGGGATGGAGCTAAGAGCTGGAAAGTTGATCAGCAAAAGGGATATGAGAGGATCATGGGACGGGAGGCCTAGAGAGAAAGAAAGGGGGAAGGGGGAAGCCCAGAGGATGGGGGAAACATCGACTGCACCTCTTCCTATAGATGCTGCCTGGCCTGCTGCATTCACCAGCGTTTTTTATGTGTGTATCACGTGTTTTTTATCAGCGTATGCAGATTTCTTTGTGTTTACAGTTAAAGATCTATCTCCATCGCAGTGGGCCAGCTTGCTATGGAGATGAGGGAAAATAAGGGAGTAGGTGGGAAATTTGAGAAAGGAGGAGGGAGAGAACAGACAGGTAGGGGGGAAATCAAAGGTGTAGAATTGAGGAGAAAGAGAATTAGAGTCATGTAATAGGCTGAACAGTGCAATGTCAGGTGTTGAGATCCCTGTGCTAATGCACAGCCAGTTCGGGCCACCATCACAGAGATTACTGGGACTACAGATCACCACACTTAGTGCACAGCCTCTGCAAGGTTTGTCATTACTACCTGTCTGCAAAAGGGCAGCAAACGGAAAGTAAGATGGGAGAGTATACAAGGGAAAAGTAGGGGATGTCTCGGAGGGGAACCTTTAGCTCATGCTTTGTCCCCTAAGTGCAGATTGCACTTTTTGCTTTACTGAGTGAGCAATGATGTCATCAGTTACAAACTTTCTGTCCAATATCTGACAGCTAATCACACCCATCATTTATATGAAATAGATTGGGGAAATAACACCCATGTTAAGATAAGTGGTGAGAAATGTCCAGTCCATATTTTTGATGGGCAGCTCTGACAAAGGGTCTTCAGCCTGAAACATTAACTCTGCTTCTCTTCCCACAGATGCAGACTGTCCGGCTGGGTATTTCCAGTATTTTCTTATTTTAGCTTCTTTATTTTAAAGTTCTAGATTTCTGCAGTTTTTTTTTTCTCTTTTTTTTCTGCTGGGCAGGACATTGTACAGAAATGGGCTGAAGTGCTTCAAAGCGGATACACATCTTTTTTAAAAACCTAGTCTTGATTGTATGTAATTTTCAGTTTTTCTCATCACTTTCTCTGCCCAAGCAGGGGTGTTGGGGACGTGTGCAATGTTAGGCAGGGTCAGTCTATTCTTGCAGTTCCAGGTTGTTTCTCTTTATCACCAAAGCAAGGCTATTTGATCATTTTGGATTAACATTAAAACAGCAATCTGCTGGATCACAAACTGGAACCACATACTTAAAAACACCAACTGTGAACCAGACTAGACTCATATTCGATGCTCGTTCGATTGCTCTCTCCACATGACTGCATTACTTGCTTTCAGTTCTTATGAGCTTGCTTGCACCGGCTGTCAGCTTTGGCTAGCATTTTCTGAATTCCCACTTTTTGACTCCACATAGAGTATCAGACTGTATCAGGAACTGTATGGTGAGAAATTCATAGCCACAGGACAAGCCTACGACACCATAAGGCATCTGGGGCAGAGCAGAGAAAGCCTTGTCAAGTGAGTCACAGTGCATTTAAATGCCTCAGCTTAGCCCACTGTGCTTCTCTCTCTCTCTCTCTACACTCATGAATGTGCAGCTAGGCACAGCTCAAACACCATCTATAAATTTGTCGATGGCCCACAGTTGCTGGCAGAATCTCAGACAGCGATGAGAAGGTGTAAGAGAGTGAGATGGATCCATTGGTTGACTGGTGTCACAGCAACAACCTTGCATTCAATGTCAGTAAGACAAAGGAATTGATTGTGGAGTTCCGAAAGGGATATTCATGAGAACACACAGCTGGAGTGGGCCGCAGTGGAAAGGGATGAGCATCTTCAAGTTCCTGGGCATTAGCCTCTCAGAAGATCTCTCTAGGGCTGAAAATATTGATGTACTCACAAACAAGGCACGCCAGCACCGATACTTCATCAGGAGTTTGTGGAGAGATGGCATGTCACCAAAGACTCTTGCAAGTTTCTACAGATGTACCATGGCAAGGAGGCTCAAATGTCAGGATGGAAAGTGGCTGCACAGGTTTGTAGACTCAGCCAGTTCCATCATTGCAATAACCCTTTCCATCACCGACGGCACAAGCAAGAGGCAGTGACATCCATCATAAAGAGCCCTCATTAGCCGGGTCACGTCCCCTTCTCATTACTTCCTCATTCCAAAGGAAGTGGTACAAGACCTGAAGACTCACACTTGACATTCTAGGAATTGGTTCTTCCACTCTGCTGTCAAATTTCTGAACAGATGAGCACTGCCTCGCTATGCGTCCTTTTGCAACTAATAATAATTTTTATGTCTTGTACCAATGCAAAACAACAAATTTCACAATATATATCAGTAATAATAAACCTGATTCTAATTCTGATTCTGGTACTAGAAGTATTGGTGGAGAAAAGTGCAATTAATGTAGAAATGGAATAAAATGTCCTGATGAGGGGCCAAACTTTGGCCCAAAATGTTGACTGCTTATTTCTCTCCATAGGTGCTGCCTGACCTGCTGAGTCCCTCCAGCATTTAATGTGTGATATCCTTAATTTTAATTTGTATTTCTTCTACATTGTAACTATAATTTCAACAATATTTCCATCCAGAAAATCCTACTTGCTTGTCAGATATAGCTTATCTAATTTGCAATGCCTGCTTCGGCTTCAGCTTTGAAGACAACAGAAATGAAGATCAGAAAGAATGAATGATGTGCGGCTAATCATAAACACAAGAGATTCCGCAGGTGCTGCAGTCCAGAGTAACACACACAAAGTGCTGGAGGAACTCAACGGGCCAGGCACCATCTATGAAAAGGAATAGACAGCTGATGTTTCGGATTGAGACCCTGCACTACGACTGGAAGGAAAGGGGGAAGAGGGCAGAGTAAGAAGGTGGGGGCGGGTAGGAGTATAAGGAGGGAACGTCGACTCAGATCATGGGAGGCCTGCGTCTGGGCATTTTCATGCCTTACAAGGCGCAGACTGGAAGTCTGTGTGGGGTGCCATTCCTCGCACAGACACTAGAGCAATGTGTGGTTAAGTGCCTTACTCAAGGACACAAACACACTGCCACAGCTGAGGCTCGAACTAACGACCTCGAGATCACTAGACAAACGCCTTAACCACTTGGCCACGTGCCCAACACAAAGGAGTATAAGCTAGAAGGTAATAGGTGAAGCTAGATGATGGGGAAGGTGGGTGGTTGGGGGAGAGGGGTAAAGTAGGAAGCTGGGAGGTGATAGGTAGAAAAGCTAAAGAGCTAAGGAAGAAGGAACTGATAGGAAAAAAGATGGGAGAAAGGAAAGAAGGTGATACACACTGTCACACAAAGTCAAAAGTAGGTCTATTAATGCTTCATTCACTAGAAGGAAGAAGTGACCATTTACCTTAGAGCCTTCAATTTTTAGAAGACTTAGATCATTCATTAAAAAATGATGGTAATTCACAGTACAGGTCTTTGATGCTGTTAATTTGACGGCTTGGTAAGATCAGAGGCAACTGCAAAAAGCCAGATGAATGAAATTTATTTACAATTTAGAGGAAATGCATCTTTACTACAATGAGCTGAATATGTGACGTGGCACATTGAACACAGATAGACATTGATCTCAGCTTTTGAAATGAGGCCCCATTGACGCAGTTAGAAGCAAATTTCAGGAGAGTTCAATGTATATGCATGTCTACATTGTGCATTTGGCACATACAACACAAGATGAAGATGACCCCTTGACGTGAACTCTTTGCAGTCAAACATTTCACAGTTTGTATCCAACGCCAGTCTGTAATGTGGACAGGAGTTCAGTGGGGCAGAAGCAGACAGAAAGAAATAATAACCCTACCCAGACAGTCAGGTTTGTGGATCTTGTACAGGAGACAGAAACGAGCAGGTCGAGCTAAAGGAACTATGAGGTTGGTGGCAGTAGATGGGAGATCTCCAGAGTTGATGAGATTGTGAAGGTCTGAAACTGGTTAGTGTGGTCCTTTTTAACGCTAAGTAAGAGAAAGCGTTTGAGAGTTGCCGCCTGGCCTCGGCAAGGTAGAGGTTAACCAGAATACCCCGTGTTGCCTGCAGGTTTGATGGTGAGTTTGGGATTAGTGCGGACAGAGCAGAAGCAATGCGTTCAGAGGGCGTGAGATCAATCCTGATGAAATGTTTCAGCCCAAAACGTTGACTGTTTATTCCCATCTATAGATGCTGCCTGATTCAGCTGAGTTCCTCCAGCATTTTGTGTTTTGCTCTGGATTTCTAGCATACGCAGAATCTATTGTGTTAGTTTATAATTCCTCTTTGGAACAAAAGGCACACTGGAGGATTAACAACACAAAGAAGTAGATATTCAGCTACCTGACAAGACATGAAAGGTGAAATGGAAACCTAGTGGTTTCTACAAAGATCACCCACTCATTAAACCTGGTTTAAATGTTGATGCCTGCTTTAAAGAAGACTTTGTATTATTTTTGCAATTTTGTTTACCACAGAATACTGCCTGGATTAGAGAGTTTAAACTATAAGGAGAGGTTGGATAAATTTAAGTTATTTTCTCCAGAGCAACAAAAGCTAAGAGGAGTCTTGACAGAAATTTATAAAACGAGAGACATAGATACTGCCAGCACAAATGATGCATGCAAATTCGATTTCAATGTTTAAGAGAAGTTTGGATAGGTACGTGGATGGTAGAGGTATGGCGGGCTATGGTCCCGGTGCAGGTCAATGGGAGTAGGCAGTTTAAATGGTTTTGTCATGCACTAGATGGGCCAAAGGGCCTGTTTCTATGCTGTACTTCTCTATGGCTCTATACAGGGCAGATAAGAGTATATTTGTCAAATAGTACAGGACATGCATTTAAAGTGAGAGGAAGAAAGTTTAAGAGAGATGTGTGGGAGAACTTTTTGCACAGAGACAGGTAGATGCCTAATGGTGAGTTAGAATTTCAGATGATACATCAACATGCAGGGAATGGAGGGATAGGGATTATATGCAGTCAGAGTTGATATAGTTTAATTTGGTAGAGACAGTATAGTCCAAAGGCCTGTTCCTCTTAGAACATAGAACAGTACAGCACAGAAACAGGCCATTCGGCCCACAATATTGTGCTGAACCAGCTAAAAAGCAAATCAAACATGCCCAAACACTAATCCCTCCTACTCACATAATGTCCATATCCCTTCATCTTCCCTACATCCATGTGTCTATCTAAATGTCTCTTAAAGGCCTCTAATGTATTTACCTCTCCCACCATACCAGGCAGCACACTCCAGGCATCCATGACTGTCTGCGCAAAAAAGTTGACCCTCACATCTCCTTTGAACCTACCCCCTCTCACTTTCAATGCATGCTCTCTGGTATTAGACTTTTCTACCGTGGGAAACAGATACTCTCTGTCCTCTCAATCTATGTCTCTCATAATCTTATAAACCTCTATCAGATCTCCCCTAAGCCTCCACAGCTCCAGAGGAACAACCCAAGTTTATCCAGCCTCTCATGATAGCATATGCCCTCTAAACCAAGCAGCGTTCTGGTAAACCTCTTCTGCACCCTCTTCAAAGCCACAACATCCTTCCTATAGTGGGGCAAAGAGTACTGTATGCAATACTCCAGATGTGGCCTAACCACAGTTTTATAATGTTGCAGCATAACCTCTTGACATTTGAACTCAGTGCCTTGATTAATAAAAGCAAGCATTCCATAAGCCTCCTTAACCACCTTATCGACCTGTGTAGCCACTTTCAAGGAGCTATGAACTTGGATCCCAAGATCTCTCTGTTCAGCAACACTGTTAAGGATCTTGCCCTTAACAGTGTACTATCTCCTTGCATTTGCCCTGCCAAGGTGCAACACCTCACGTTTATCTGAGTTAAACTCCATCTGCCATTTCTCTGCTCATATTTGCAACTGATCAATAGCACACTGTATTCTTTGCCAATCTTCTATACTATCTACAACTCCACAAATCTTGGTATCATCTGCAGACTTACTAACCCACCCATCTACATTTTCATCCAGGTTATTTATATACATCACAAACAGCAGAGGTCCCAGCACAGATCCCTGTGGGACATCACTAACTACAGACCTCCAACTGGAATAAATCCCTTCAACCACTACCCTCCGTCTTCTATGCACAAGCCAGTTGTGAATCCAAACAGCCAATTCACTGTAGACCCCATGCATCTTAATCTGGATTAGCATCCCATAAGGGATTTTGTTAAATGTCTTACTAAAATCCATGTAGACAACATCCACTGCCTTACCCGTATCAATCTCTCTCGTCACCTTGTCAAAAAAACTCAATCAAGTTAGTAAGACATCACCAGCCCAGCACAAACTAGCTCTTCCTAATTAGGCCATGCATTTCCAAATGCTCATATATCCTATCCTTAAAAATTTTCTCCTGCAATTTCCCTACAACTGATGTGAGACTCACCAGTCCCAGGATTACCCCTGGTTCCTTTCTGAAATAGAGGTACAGTACAACATTAGCCACTCGCCAGCCCTCTGAGACCTCACCTAAGCCTAGAGAAAGGACGCAAAGATACTAGTCAAAGCCCCAGCAATCTCACCTCTTGCCTCCTTCAATAACATGGGGTAAATCCTATCAGGCATGAGGATTTATCCACTTTAATACTCTAGGAGTCCCAACTCTTCTTCCTCCTTGACTTTTAAACTCCCTTACATATTTATACACTCAGCACGGACCTCCTGGTCCTCCACATCCTTCTCCTTGTTGAATACTGAAGCAAAGTACTCATTAAGTACCTCACACATTCTCTGCATCCAATCAAATGTCATCCCCCCCGCCAATCCTTGAGTGGATTCACTCTCTCCCTAGTTATCCTCTTGCTCGATGTTTGTATAGAATGCCTTAGAATTCACATTAATCCTCTTTTCCAAGACCTTTTCATGGCCATCCTGGCTTTCCTAACTCCCTTCTTTAGTTATTTTATGGCTTCTTAATACTCCTCATGTGCTCCGTTTGATCCTAACTTTCGAAGCTTTACATGTTTTTCCTTTTTCTTTTTGATTAAATTCATCACCTGTCCAGACATCCAAGGTTCTCTTATTTTTCCATACTCATCCTTTCTTCTAATAGAAACAAGCCTTCACTGTACTCTGTGAAATTGATCCTTAAACACCTTCCACATGTCTGATGTGGGCTTGCCAAAAAAAAAGGTGTTCCCAATTAACTCGTCTTAGTTCTTGCCTAATGTGCTTATAATTCGCCCTTCTCCAATTTAATACTCTCCTGCAAGGACCATACCAATATTAATCTATAGCTATCCTGAAAGTTAAGGAGTTGTGATCACTTTCCCTAACTGCCCACCCACCGAAAGGTCAGTCACCTGGCCAGGCTCATTACTCAACACCAGGTCCAGTATGGCCCCTCTTCTCACTGGACCATCCATATATTGATTTAAGAAACCTTCCTGGATACAGTACACGTACAAATTTTGCCCTATCTAAACCCCTTCCACTAAGAAGGTCACAGTTTATATTCAGGAAGTTGAAACTCCCCATGACATCAACCTCTATTATTTTTACACTTTTCCCTAATCTGATTACATATCTGTTCCTCAATGTTGCGGTAACTATGTGTGGTCTGTAGTACAATCCCATCAGTGTGATTGTGCTTCCTATTCCTGACTTGCACCTAAATGGACTCGGCGTCTCCCCAGAGTGCAGCTGTGATATTGTCCCTGATCAGAAGTGCAACTTCCCTTCACCCCTTTAACCTCCTCTTCTATTTTTTCTAAAACTTTGAAAAACCTGGTACATTAATCTCCCATTCCTGCCCTCTCTCAAACTAGTTCAGCAACGGCCATAACATCTTAGTTCCATGTATTGATCCATGCTCTTGTGTACTGTTCTATTGTCTGTGTAGAAGAACCTAGGAAAGATTTGCAGCCACTCGTGAAAAATAAAAAATTCACAGGCTGATAACATATGCCTGCCATATTAATCTGTCTTGTTATGAACACACCACACATAATATTAATAATTCAGTTCAAATCAACCAAAAGATTGGACTTTAATAATAAAAAATAGGCATTTTCTTTTCAAGGTTGAGGATCAGGGGATTTCAGAAATTCATTTCCACTGACTACTACCCAAAAACTAATTTTAAATCAGTAAAAACCAATTTTAAAAGTTTTAATCTATAGTGCCCTGTGACAATGGGTGGGCTATGTCATAAACATAAGAGATTCAGTAGATGCTGGAAACCTGGGGGAACACACGCAAAGTGCTAGAAGAACTCAGCAGGTCAGGCAGCATCTATGGAGAGGAATTCTCCATTGACCTCAGATCTTTCATCAGAGCTACATCAACCAGGGAATACATTTGTGAATAACCTGTCTGGCTTTCTCTTCCAGATACAATCATCTTTGAGGCATAACAGGGCACCTTGCATGTGATCGTAACATGCAGAAGAACATCATGAACTCAAGTGTTTTGCTACGTGTCACCAAAAGGTTTTGTTGATTCAAGGACACTTGATGCAAAATGGAGGGTTTGGAGGGAGGAATTTCAGATGGTGGTGTCAAGGAATACAGGGGTGAGATTGATCAGCTTAATGAGTGGTGTCACAACAACCTTGTACTCAACGTCAGTAAGACCAAGGAATTGATGTAGAATTTAAGGGGGAGTCAAAGGAAGACACACCAGTCCTCATTGAGAGATTAGCAGTGGAGAGGGTGAGCAGTTTCAGGTTCCTGGGTGTCAACATCTCTGAAGATCTATCCTGAGCCCAACATATTGTTGCAATTACAATAAAGGCATGACAGCAAAGGACACCAAAGACTCATGGATTTCTACAGATATGTCATGGAGAGCATTCTAAGTGGTTGCATACCGTCTGGTGTGGTGGGGGGGGCACTGCATAGGATTGGAAAAAGCTGCAGAAAGTTGTTAACAGCCAGCTCCATCATGGGCACTAGCCTCCCCAGCATCGAGGACATCTTCAAAAGGTGGTGCCTCAAAAAGGTGGCATCCATCATTAAGGACCCCCAGCACTCAGGCCCTCTTTTCATTGCTACCATCAAGGAGGAGATACGGGAGCCTGAAGACACACACTCAATATTTCAGGAACACTCCTTCCCTGCAGTGTTTGGACTTCTGAATGAACAATGAACCCACATATACTACTCAATAATTTTTTCTTTTTTTTGCTCTCTTTTTGCATGACTTATTTAATTTAATTTTCAAATATATTTCTTATTGTAATTTATAGTTATTATTATTATGTATTGCAATATCTTGCTGCTGCAAAACAGCAAATTTCGTGACACATGCCAGTGATATTAAATCTGATTCTTCTTCTATATTATTGATGCTAAAGGAGTCAGGAGCTAAACTTGACAATTATTACCAAAGCAATTTTTTATCACAAAGGTTGTTTGGTTCTATCATATCCTGCCAGAAATAGTTTATAAAAATGAAAACAAATGGTCAAGAGGATCAAGTTAAAATGTCCCGTTGAAGGGACCTAGCCCAAAATGTCAGCTGTTTATTCCTTTGCTGCCTGATCTGCCAAATTCCTCCAGCATATTGTACGTGTTGCTCAAGTTTAAAGGGTTTGGGTAATGGATTGACAAATGATACTAATTTTACACAGGGACTGGTAGATACCTAAAACAGGTTGCTAGAGTATTGGAGGAAGCAGATATGATAGTGGTGTGTAAGAAGCTTTAATCTTTGTTAGAAAGGCTATCTAACAGGCTTAATGGCCGGACAAAAAGTCCACAAGATTCTCTGATTTCCTATTGTAACTTGAACTGAAGTTTGCTTTGTTTTTATCAATACTGTTTACCCATTCCTGACAGAATGATCCAATGGCAGCTTATTACATTTCTCCGGGGTTTCCACTGACCCCTGAAGATGAAATGTGATCCAGGAAAGTTGAAGAAGTGGAAGAGTTGTGCTGGAGGATCAGGTGAGCCACAGTGGATGTCATCGATGAATATTGTAAGTTTTACCAGCTCTAATCAGAGATTAAGGGAGCTAGGGCTTTACTCTTTGGAGAGAAGGAGGATGAGAGGAGACATGATAGAGGTGTACAAGATAATAAGAGGAATAAATAGAGTGGATAGCCAGCGCCTCTTCCCCAGGGCACCACTGCTCAATACAAGAGGACACGGCTTTAAGGTGAGGGGTGGGAAGTTCAAGGGGGATATTAGAGGAAGGTTTTTCACTCAGAGAGTGGTTGGTGCGTGGAATGCACTGTCTGAGTCAGTGGTGGAGGCAGATACACTAGTGAAGTTTAAGAGACTACTAGACAGGTATATGGAGGAACTTAAGGTGGGGGGTTATATGGGAGGCAGGGTTTGAGGGTCGGCACAACATTGTGGGCCGAAGGGCCTGTAATGTGCTGTACTATTCTATGTTCTATGTTCTAAGGAGATACTCCAAATGGCTGATTTGACCAGTGCATTAGTGCCAGCAATCACAGCGGATAACTTTATCTGAATCAAAGCATTGTTATATTCCACATCTCAATGCTAAACTATCTAGCTGACTAGGGGCCTCTACACAGCATAGGAAAAAGCTGCAGAGGGCTGTAGA
The DNA here is from genome assembly GCF_963921235.1 of Mobula hypostoma. NCBI lineage: Eukaryota > Metazoa > Chordata > Chondrichthyes > Myliobatiformes > Myliobatidae > Mobula > Mobula hypostoma. Next base: position 160,764,317 of record NC_086103.1, read on the forward strand.
TTTAGCCAGCTCCATCATGGGCACCAGCTTCCTCAGCCTTGGAGAAATCTTCAAAAGGCAATGCCTCAAAAAGGCACCATCCATCATTAAGGATCCCCATTATCCAGGACATGCTCTCGTCTCTTTACTAGCATCAGTGAGGAGGTACAGGAACATGAAGCCATACACTCAACGTTTTAGGCAACACACAACAAAATGCTGGAGGAACTCAGCAGGCCAGGCAACATCTATGGAAAAAAAGTACAGTCGACGTTTTGGGCCAAAACCCAAACAGCTTCTTCCCCTCCACCATCAGATTTCTGAACAGACTACAAATCCATGAATCCTCATTATTCTTGCACTAATTATTTATAATTTATAATATTATTTATAATTATGTAAATACGATATACTGTATGTGGGCATGTGGCCAAGTGGTTAAGGCATTGGACTAGCGACCTGAAGGTCATGAGTTCGAGCCTCAGCCGAGGCAACGTGTTGTGTCCTTGACCAAGGCACTTAATCACACATTGCTCTGCGACCACACTGGTGCCAAGCTGTATGGGTCCTAATGCCCTTCCCTTGGACAACATTGGTGTCGGGGAGAGGGGAGACTTGCAGCATGGGCAACTGCTGGTCCTCCATACAACCTTGCCCAGGCCTGCACCCTGGAGAGTGAAGACTTTCCAGGTGCAGATCCATGGTCTCGCAAGACTAACCGATGCCTTTACTATATACTGTATATATTTAGGAGCACCTTCCTGAATCAGTGCTGCTCTTATGGAAGGTGCTCCCTTGTACTGATGAGCTAGTAATCAAACATGTTGCTTTAGGAAGGCTTAGTTGTCAACATACCTCACTCTGGAAACAGTGCTTCAAACATTTATCTCAATTCCACAGTGTTTTTCTATTCCTCACTGTTGTTTGAATTAGATATGTGTTGCATGCAAGCTCTAGACTTTAACCTATGTAAAAAAATATTTATCAGCTCCTTGCTTAAGGTTTGAGCTTGCATCCGAACACAGCATCTCAAGTACTACTGTGCAAAGTGCAACATAAGCAAGGAATGAGAAAATGTCTGCAGTTAGCATGCCTGCCCCTGTTCAGGACAATATACAGCAAAGACCTTATTCTAAGATCTCTTCATCCCCTGAAAGAAGACTAGTATGTTACATTAATAGTTAAGTCAATGTATCCAAAGATCTGACTTCTGCTCCTTTATGGTCTTATGGTCTTATGGTCTGACACAAGAGGTTCTGCAGATGCTGGAGATCCAGAGCCAACACACACAGAATGGTGGAGGAACTCTGCAAGTCAGGTAGCATTCATCTGGGTTCATGAAAGTTCTCGGCCCAGAACACTGACTGCTTATTCATTTTCATAGATGCTGCCTGCTGAGTTCCTCCAGTGTTTTGTGAGTGTTGATCATTGGGTCTTTGAAATGAAATTAAATCTCAAAATGACGGTTGAGGTATTTTAATTCAACTAATCAAATTAATCTGGACTTTAAAAATCTGTCTTTAGCAATGGGGATGAAGGAAATTAGTTTCTTACTCATTCCGGTGTGTATATGACTCACTGCCCATTGACTCTTAACTGCTTTCTGAGACAATTAGATTGGATAATATTTGTTGGCCTCTCACCTATTGATAAAACAAAGCAAACTGCAATTCATCTTAAATACTACATTACTGCATTATTCATGATTACTCAGTGCTTTCTTTACTGTAACATTTATTTAAACATAGAAACATAGAAAATAGGTGCAGGAGTAGGCCATTCGGCCCTTCGAGCCTGCACCGCCATTTATTATGATCATGGCTGATCATCCAACTCAGAACCCCGCCCCAGCCTTCCCTCCATACCCCCTGATCCCCGTAGCCACAAGGGCCATATCTAACTCCCTCTTAAATATAGCCAATGAACTGGCCTCAACTGTTTCCTGTGGCAGAGAATTCCACAGATTCACCACTCTCTGTGTGAAGAAGTTTTTCCTAATCTCGGTCCTAAAAGGCTTCCCCTTTATCCTCAAACTGTGACCCCTTGTTCTGGACTTCCCCAATATTGGGAACAATCTTCCTGCATCTAGCCTGTCCAATCCCTTTAGGATTTTATACGTTTCAATCAGATCCCCCCTCAATCTTCTAAATTCCAACGAGTACAAGCCCAGTTCATCCAATCTTTCTTCATATGAAAGTCCTGCCATCCCAGGAATCAATCTGGTGAACCTTCTTTGTACTCCCTCTATGGCAAGGATGTCTTTCCTCAGATTAGGGGACCAAAACTGCACACAATACTCCAGGTGTGGTCTCACCAAAGCCTTGTACAACTGCAGTAGTACCTCCCTGCTCCTGTACTCGAATCCTCTCGCTATAAATGCCAGCATACCATTCGCCTTTTTCACCGCCTGCTGTACCTGCATGCCCACTTTCAATGACTGGTGTATAATGACACCCAGGTCTCGTTGCACCTCCCTTTTTCCTAATCGGCCACCATTCAGATAATAATCTGTTTTCCTATTTTTGCCACCAAAGTGGATAACTTCACATTTATCCACATTAAGTTGCATCTGCCATGAATTTGCCCACTCACCCAACCTATCCAAGTCACTCTGCATCCTCTTAGCATCTTCCTCACAGCTTACACTGCCACCCAGCTTCGTGTCATCCGCAAACTTGGAGATGCTGCATTTAATTCCCTCATCCAAGTCATTAATATATATTGTAAACAACTGGGGTCCCAGCACTGAGCCTTGCCATTCTGAAAAGGTCCCGTTTATTCCCACTCTTTGCTTCCTGTCTGCTAACCAATTCTCCATCTACATCAATACCTTACCCCCAATACCGTGTGCTTTAAGTTTGCACACTAATCTCCTGTGTGGGACCTTGTCAAAAGCCTTTTGAAAATCCAAATATACCACATCCACTGGTTCTCCCCTATCCACTCCACTAGTTACATCCTCAAAAAATTCTATGAGATTCGTCAGACATGATTTTCCTTTCACAAATCCATGCTGACTTTGTCCTTTACCTTTACAAGCGCTACCAAGTTTCCTAGTTAGGGTGTATATTGCAATGAAACACAGAACACATGGGAGTAAATTCCCATCCAACACATCATGGGCGGCGGTTCTGCAGAGCAACCTGAAATCAGTGTAAAGAAAATCAGTTTGGACCAACTCCTATTTACATATAATATCAGGTGGTACTGATGTAATTAGTAATCTTCAGTGCTGGCAAAGACAAATCTACACTTACATGACTGGTATTCTCTGCTTGATGTGGGTTCAGTTGCAGCACTGAGTCAGAAGATTGCATCTTCTCGGTCCTGTTCAAGTGACCTGAGCATGTAATCTCGACAGACTTTCCAGTGAAACACCTAGCGAATGCTGCAATGTCAGCTGTGAGCCTTCAAATGAACACTGAAAATCTGAGGTTACGTCTAGCTTTCTAGGTAAATGTTGCTTTAGGAAATGCAAGTGAGTGCCCTAGCCCATGTTTATCACTCAGCACCTAAAAATTAACAAATGATCTGATTATTTGTATCACTGTTGCTTTTGGAACATCGCTGTGTGGAAATTGTCTGCCTTGTCGACAAGTTAATATTAATTGCACTTAAAGAATAATTAACTGGCTGCAGCACATTCAGATTGTCCTGAGAAGATTAAAAGAAGAAAAAAAAGATTTGTTTCATTTGTCACATGTACATTGAAACATACTGTCTGGTGAAATGTGTCGCTTGAGTCAGCGAGGATTATGCTCTGGGCAGCCGAAAAGTGTCGCCATGCTTCTGGCGCCAACTTAGCATATCCACAACCACTGTTCCCTAAGGACTGCACGCGTGTGCGAGCACACAGAGGAATTTAAACTGCGCATAAAAGGTTGTCATCCTCTACCACGTTGACACGTTAAGTATATTTCACGATCACACGCAATCACATTTCTTGTTCCGGTTTCTGGTGTGGACAGTGTTGACCACTGGAGTTTGCAATGATTTGTTTGGAGATTTTAGAACTGGCTTATTTATGCTGTTTTTATTGAAAAAATGATTGATCCACTATGTTGAATTCCAAAGAAGCAAAGAGCGTGAAACGCAAAAGAACTGCTAGTTCATTTAAAGCGGAACGGCTTAATGAAACCGTAGAAACTACTACACCGAAAGCTCACGAGACCAGAAATGTGCAGCTATGAAAAATATTTATGTACATTACAGAAACTAGTGCTACCGGAGTGTATTGTTGCGATGCAACAGTTGCTGGAGAATTTGCAGGTGGGAAGAAGTGGAGTGACATTTGGAAACTTGACTTTCTAAAACGTCATATAGGAAGTAAATCACATATGGATGGTATGCAAAGCTCCAGTGAGAAAATCCTTCATTATCTGATACTGGGCTGCTACATATGTTTTATGAGAGTTCAGATGAACGAGAGGAAAATCGATCAAACCCAGAGGAGATCAAAGTTCTTACTGACAGCGTTTTGGAAGCTGTTAAAATGAATACTTCTATGTATAAAATTCAGTGTGCACGTGTTGTTGTCACTGGGCAAAAAAATTGCACAGCACAAGATTTTTTGCACACACTGATCATTACAAATTAGAGGAACATTGGTCACAACTTAGCCTTAACTGCGGATCTTTATCATGTGGGAGGAAACCAGAACACCGAGAGAAAACACGTGGTCACAAGAAGCGTGTACAAACTCCTTATAGACAACGGCAAGAATCAAACCCCAATCAGTGATCACTGGCATTGGAAAGCATTGTGCTACTGTGCTGGGTCAGAAAAGGTGATAAATAAATCTGCCTTTTTAAAACTTATTTTAGCTATAGTTTTTCTTCTGTGGGCTAAGCTGATAAGAGTACCATCTAATGAGTTAGCAATGAACTATATTATCACAGCCTGCTTGTGACACAAATTCAGCGCAGATACTTTTGACATAACTTCTTTCTTGTGGGCACATGGCCAAGTGGTTAAGGCATTGGACTAGCGATCTGAAGGTTGTGAGTTCGAGCCCCAGCTGAGGGAACGTGTTGTGTCCTCGAGCAAGGCACTTAATCACACATTGCTCTGCGACGACACTGGTGCCAAGCTGTATGGGTCCTAATGCCCTTCCCTTGGACAACATCGGTGTCATGGAGAGGGGAGACTTGCAGCATGGGCAACTGCTGGTCTTCCATACAACCTTGCCCTGGCCTGCGCCCTGGAGAGTGAAGACTTTCCAGGTGCAGATCCATGGTCTCGCAAGACTAATGGATGCCTTTATATTAACTTCTTTCTTCAAAAAAAAAGCTTATAAATCTCAAACTTAATGCATAAGTCAGGGGAGGGGTGGCTTTCTTCCCTTCCAGTTGTATGGTTTTTGAGGTAGCTGATGGAGATGATGACGGTCCTGCAGGTTCTGCACACCGATCAGGCAAGGGGTGCTCAATGGTGACAGACAGGTGAATAAGGCGGGAGGTACATTTCTGACATTTTTGCTGAGCTTCCAATGAAGTGATTCGTAGTCCACAGTGTTTTCCTAATGCCCTTCACTATTTTGAGGGGCCATGGGCCAAGTATTCCCCAACAAAAGGTGGGAATGATACTCTTTTTCTCTATCCTCCTGGTAACGTTCTGCTGTGATGGAGCTCAGAGTGAAAGGCCTATCTTAGTAGTCAGATCTTGGACATGCCAGTGACATGAGCTGTCCGTCAAAGCTGGCGAAGTATAATTGAAGCTTTGATGCTGAGGATGGTGGCAATGATGATTTCGGTTTGCTTACTCTGCCCGTGGGGCTTTGGAGGACGTTGTGGGCACCACCGATGACGCCCCACTGCTTTCAGATGCCCACTGCAGGTAGTCTCTGTTTTCAAAGTGTGCAAAATGGCAGAGATCACTGGGTACGATAAGGCAAGTATAGGAAGTGTTTGTGAGATATCAAGAGGTAAAGACAGCAGGAAGGGTAGAGAACATACAGGGAAGAAAATCAAATAAGGAAGGGAGAGGGAGAGAGATTGAAACTATACTTGGAGTTGGTTTATTATTGTCACATGTACCAAGAATCAGTGAAAAGCTTTTGTTTATGTGCCATTCTGACAAATCATTCCATACATAAGTACATTGAGGTAGTAAAAAGGAAAACAGAATGAAGAAAATATTGCAAACAACAGGAATTCTGCAGATGCTGGAAATTCAAGAAACACACATCAAAGTTGCTGGTGAACGCAGCAGGCCAGGCAGCATCTGTAGGAAGAGGTGCAGTCGACGTTTCAGGCTGAGTCCTGACGAAGGGTCTCGGCCTGAAACGTCGACTGCACCTCTTCCTACAGATGCTGCCTGGCCTGCTGCGTTCACCAGCAACTTTGATGTGTGTTGGTTGAAGAAAATATTGTTTCTGTTACAGAAAAAGTGAATACTAGTAGACAAATAAAGTGCAAACACCAGCAAGTAAAATAGAAGACTTATTTTGTAAAAATCTGTATGCCAGTTATGAATTTATGATCTTCGAACAGCCTTTTTGTCAGATGCTGACAATCTCATTATCAATATTCTCCCTCACCAAGAGATGTCTTCCAAGAAATGGCAAATGGTCCAGATTTTCCAGTCCTTGCAAAGACTCTTTGCAAGAGTCTTCCCTATTGTTAGAAGTAACTTTATTTTCAAAGTCCATGTATGTCACCATATACAACCCTGAGATTCATTTTCTTGAGTGCAGACCCAATAAATCCAATAAGCACAATAGAATCAATGAAACACCGCACCAACTGGGGATACAACCAGCGTATAAAAGACAACAAACTGCAAATACAAAGAGAAAGAATAATAATAATAGTAATAACATAATTGGAAAATTTACAAAGAAAATTAAGACCAAAATGACAAATTTCGGAAAAAAATATGTACACTCAAATTCACTTAAACACCTCTTAGGATGGAGGGGAAGAGGAATAACAGACATTAAAAATCTACACAACAGATAAAACTTCTAAGGATATATTTTCATCAATGAAAATAGGATTTGTCACTTCATGCGAGCATATGCAATTCTGATAAGAAGTATACACCATGAAACTTAAATAAGAGCACAGCCCAGAAGTATGAAGACATTATCACTATTGAAGAAAAAGTTAACCAATGGAAGAGCACGATCCTCCATGGAAGACGTCCCCATGATCTGAGCTGACTAGATGTTGAAAAGGAAGCACTGAATGCCTGGCTGAGATTTGGAGACCTCATCCTTGTGCCAATGCAGACCAGGTAGTTAACACAAAAAATATCAAAAATACAAAATAAAAGACCAACAAATTCAAGATGATAAATGTAGACATTGCCAAAAAACCCCAACACAATACAGGATCCTACAGCAGTTTAACTGAATCTGATTACTTACAGAGGCACAATCAAATGGCAAACATCAGTCACCAAAATCTTGCTTTAAAGTACAAACTCATAAAAGACACCATGCCTTACTATAAATACAAGCCTGATCCAGTTTTAGAGTCCTACAGATTATATTACTACCAATCCATTATTACAGGTAGGACAATCCATAATAACCACCCAGATATAATATCACAGGATAAACAAGCAAGAACAACTTACTTAATAGATACGGTCATTCCAAACACACACACAGCACACAGAAATCAGTAAGTGAAAAATGCCAGAAGTATGCTGAATTAAAAGAGGAAATTGAAAGACTATAGAATATAAACAAGGTATACATTGCCCCAATGGTAATATCTACAATTGGTGTCATCCCAAAGTCACTACACAACAGCATTAAACAATTAGTCCTACACAACAATATTTATGTAAATCTCCAGAAAGCCACAATACTAAACACCACTAGCATAGTCCAAAAGTTCCCAGCAATTGAGAAATGAGTGTGCTTGGCTATGCCCATACCTCAGGTTTTACCAGCTTGAGCTGAAAGAAAGTAAATAATAATAGTAATAAATAAGCAGTAAATATTGATACTGGAGGAACTCAGCAGGCCAGAAAGCATCCATGGAAAAAAGTACAGTCAACATTTCAGGCCGAAACCCAACCCAGTCCTGCTGAAGTCTTTTGCTTGGATTTCCAGCATCTGCAGATTTTCTCTTTTAGAAATATTGATAACATGATAAAAGTCCTTGTAAATGGGTCCATGGGTTGTGGGAACATTTAAGTGATGGGCCAAGTGAAGTTATCCCTTTTGGTCCAAGAGCCGAATGATTGGGGGGTAATAACTGTTCTTGAACTTGGTGTTGTGAGTCCTGAGGCTCCTGTACCTTCTTCCTAATGGCAGCAACGAAAAGGGAGCATGGCCTGGGTGTTGAGGTCTCTAAAGATGGACGCTGCTTTCTATCCATCATTAGGGACCCCCACAAAAACTTCCCTAACAGGGTAGGTCAGTGCAGGACAATAACTTTGTGGATATTCAATGTAAGGCTCAGTCCCCCATACTCTTCAGTGAATGAGTCATCAGTGACTTGGAGTTCTGATGAAGGGTCCCGGCCTGAAATGCTGCCTCTTTATTCCTCTCTATAGATGCTGCCGAGTTCCTCCAGCATTGTGTGTGTGTTACTCAGAATTTCCAGCATCTGAGTTTAGCGACTTGGAGCTTGGTCCCCAAAAGCGTACACGCACATGCATCACATGCATACAGCGGCTCAGTGATTTGAGGTTGAAGTGGCCTTGGTTGTGGAGCAGAGCCACTTGGCTGAAGTTTCTAGTTCATCCTGTAGATTAGCACTGTGGCAGTGGAATTGTGAAAACTAAGAAGCCATGTCACTGAGATGATTTAGAAATTGTATGTGGGGTCTATTAATGGTTTGACAGTATTTAATCTAAAGTTTGATTGTACATTATCCTGTGCTGATCCTTCTTAAATTAATAGTTTTAATGCTGGAAACTTGGATTTAGAGCTCTGGCACTGACAGCATTTTAAGTGAATGACTGCACCTTTGTTAATCTCTAAACCCACTTATTTTTGTGCTGCTGGCTCGATGGGAAGATTTTTTTGATGAACTAGTTCCTTTCTGTTGTTTGAGGGTTCATTTTTGCTTGTCTTGGTTCAGAGGCTGTTGACAAATCTTGTTGCATGACAACGAATTTATGCAACTCAGCTTTTGAATCAGCTGCTTTGTGGAAAATAGTTTGGCTCTCAAATGTTTGGTCTGAAAAGCCAATCTAATTACAAATAAAATAGAAGTAAATGTTCTAAACTGGGGTAAGGCTGACTTTACTAGGCCAAGAAGTGAGGCGGCAAATATGGACAAAAATAACCGATTACAAGATAGAACTGGGAGTCATTTAAGGAGATCCGAGAGGTTTATCCATCATTAGGATCTGCATTTTCAACCCATGCCCTTCAAAACTGACTGCTGTTTCACCTCTCTCCCTGCATTCAAGTCTCCATACGATTTCTTATCCAAGTTGTCCCATCTTGCAATCAAAGCAAAAATAATTTTAGCTCACTAAGACAACCTAACGATATGAAATGAAATGTACAGAAGAACCGGGATTATTTTTTAACACATTTGCTCTCCTAAAATGCTCATACTTTTTTCAGTCAAGTTTACCACCTGATCGCTATTGTCTTTTTTGGGGTCCTTACTAATTCTTCACAATTCTGATTTAGCCATCACCGTTCATTAAATGCAGCAGTAAAACAAACAGATCGCACCGTGATTCACCGAACCGTAACGGTGACACAGCCCCGGCGGGGCGAAGCGCCAGACGTGACTGACTGAGGGAGCGAAAGTGCGAGGCGCGAGCTTCAGGCGACGTAGTGCGTGATGACGCACACTGATGGGGAAAAACGGGGACCCTCCCGGAGTGACGTCACCGGCCGTTCCAGACACGTGTTCTTTTCAATGCGATCCGGCGAGCTGCTGCCGGTAGAAGAGGAGAGTGGGCTGGCTGGCAGCGGCGTGGCGTGTCTCGTCTCGTCTCGTCTCGTCGCCGGAGCTCAGCAGGACAGCTAGCGGGAAGCGCCAGCGTTGCGCCCAGTGACCAAAAGCCGAGGTGAGTGCGCTTTAGAGCTCAGAAACGCGTAACCTATGTGCCTTCCTCGTTATCGCAATGAATGAAGTTGCCGGGTGAAGTGAGCCGAATTGGGAGTAGCTCCGGCACAGCGAACCCCGTCTCTTTCCTCCCCGAGTGGTCTTTGGGAGCAGCACCCTCTTCCCCTTGCGCAAACTCTGCTCCCTTTGCTTGCCCACCTTGGCGTCTAGTCTAGTTTAGTTTATTCCTGGGATGTCCTCTCATCCCGTTCAGCCCCTGGGAAGGGAGATCTGGGTCAGAACTATTTTTTTAACGATCTCTGACACGGTATCGGCTGTCTGAAGGAGTCTCCTGCTACTTCTAATCCTTGAGTCCATGTACCATCATTTTGATAATTGGCTATCTGACTGATTGGGTGAAGAGGATTAGATTGTTTCCTCTTAATAAGGTATCTTGAACTTCTAAATGGGATTTAACAGAAATGTTAACAGGAAAGCGGAGTTGCCGGGTTGCTTATTGAAACCAGACAATGTGAAGTGTGACTTCCTCAAGAGGAAACGAGGCACAGGGGATTTCTTTTCCTCGCTTTAGTTGCGCGAGTCTTTGTTACAGGTGTTTACTCGGTTGAGGACATGAGGAATGTCCGATCCGGCGTTGCAGCACCTATGATTGGGAAACTTCTCGGTGATCTCCAGTGCAGAAGGTGGGGTGGGGGGGGGGGAAGAGAAAGGTCTAATTACTTAACGGGGGAGGTTCAGGAGTTCATCAGTAATTTTACCCGGGAATTGCCCCAAAGGAAGATACAAGCGGTTACTCGTGTTGCGAGCTGCGACAGTTTGTGATGCCGATTGTGTACGCACCAGGTTACTCAGAAGGTGATAAATGGCCACTTTGACTGTGAAGAGGGTTGTTGCCTTTGGTTTCGGGGAGGCGAACAAAGTGATTTTTCTGGGACCGTGGTTTCAAGGGCATCGCTTGATATGGGTCCCCATGCGTTTTGTGAAGACGGTGATAGGATACGCATCGTTGATACCTTTTGTTATCCGTACTAAAATAGAACAGCTTTCTCACTGACTGCTAAATGGATTTATGCGAAACCAAAATAGAAATGTGAGGCACGAAGCTAACGACTGCATCTGTGTGAGGATGCGTTCAGACCAAAGGGAAAACTGAGTTTAGTTTGAATTAGCCCATCCAAGTAGGTCCTTCTTTTCACTCTAGGGTCTGGTGACTTGCTCAGTGTTGTGATGGCCATATACTTAGAATGCACTATTGTATGCTAAACATCAAGGCAAGTTGTAGTGAGGCCACCAGACCACCGACTAAACAAGCAAATCTCTTCCACCACCGCATCTTCCCCAAACAACTTCCCATGATCACCCTCGCTCAGCTCCAATTCCACCAAGTTTAAGGATACTCCTCTGGAGAATGGCTGTATTGATCTGTTTAGACATCAACATTTAAAATGAGTTAAAGATCAAAAATCACCTGAGCATCAAACACTACAGGCCAGGTGTTGGAAGATGGAATTAATGTGGGTGGGTGTGCCAGTCTTATCATAAGATGGACCCTTGGCCTCACAGTCCACTTTGTTATGATCTTGTACTTTATCGCTGACCTGCACTGGACTATTTCAGTAGCTTTTACACTTTGCTGTTTTACTTTATTCCAGCTCAATCCACTGTGTAATGATTTGATCTGTTCTGTTTCCATGGTGTTTGACTATATCTATGACTCAAAAACAGTATTATACACCAGAACATGAGCTGATTTACCCATCTGGTCTTTAAACATGTATAACCTAGCCCCTACAATTGTTGCTTGCCATTTGTGGAGTCTCTGATCGTCAAACTGTTTGACAAGATGTCTTGGTATTGATTTATTATTGTCACTTGTGCTAAGATACTGTTTATACAGATCAAATCATTACCTAGTGCATTGAGCTAGAATACTGTAAAACCATAATGCAGATTGAAGTGTAAAGGCAACTGGGCGAGTGCAGTAACAGGTGAATGGTAAAGTGCAGACTGTGAGGATGAGTCCATCTCAGAGTTCACAAGGTCCACTCTGGAGCCTGGTGGGATCAAAGCTGTCCTTGAGCCTGTTTTCAGGCTTTTGTATCTTCTGTCTAACGGGAGAGGGGAGAAGAGAGAATGTCTGGTGTGGTTGAGGTATTAGATTATGCTGGCTGCTTTACTGAGGCAGTGAAGTATAGACAATCCAAAGAGGGAAGGCTGCTTTCCGTGATGTGCTGAGCTGTGTCCACAACTCTTAGCAGATTATTGCAGTCGTGTACAGAGCAGTTGTTATACCAAGCCATTATGCACCCAGACGGAATAGTTTATGGTGCATCAAATGGTGCATTAACTCCCTGGGGAAATGTCTATTGACGCTCACATCTTTTTAAAGCTCATACAAATAGAGCAGTTAAAATGCTGTGCTTGAATGGACCTGCATGTCAACTGCCCACTCACAACATTTAGTTTTATTTTACAAGACTTTTTTTTTCCATTAATTTCCCCTGAGTGGTGCTAGTTTTTTTTTAAGACATTACAAGTTGGGAAGAAGCGTTAACCCCAAATGTCCCAAAATTACTTGTCCCCTCCTAATGTGCCTCGGAGTAAACTCCATAGTTGTGTTGAGGGACCTCAGCAGATGTGCAGCCATCAGGGCAAGTTATTGTGAAAAGTTAAAAGGAGGATTGCACAATATTGGGATGGAGTAACGCAGTACGCTTTTGGCTCTATTAGCATGATCCACTGAGGGCTTGTACTGGACTGGACCTCAGTCTCCATCCAGTTTCTATTGGAATTCTCCTGTTGAAGAGGAATTGAGATTCTCCAGATGCTGGAAGTTCAGAGCAAGTCGTACAAAATGTTGGAGGAATCCAGCACATCAGATGACATTCATGAAGAGGATTAAGCAGTCGAGTGTTTATTTTTCTCAATAGATGCTGTCTGACCTGCTGAGTTCCTCCAGCATTTTGTGCACATTATTGAGGACAGTCTTGACAGGTGTTCACAGGATTTTGGAAGTTAATCATATTGAAATGGGAGATTAACAGAATGGACAAATGTGGTCTTGCTGTGTCATAGAAACATAGAAAACCTACAGCACAATACAGGCTCTTCGGCCACAATGCTGTGCCGAACATCTCCTTACTTTGGAAATTACCTAGGGTTACCCATAGCCCTCTATTTTTCTAAGCTCCATGTACCTATTCAGGAATCTCTTAAAAAACCCCATCGTATCCGCCTCCACCACCGTTGTCGGCAGCCCATTCCACGCACTCACCACTCTCTGTGTTTAATAAAAGTAAACTTGCCCGACATCTCCTCTGTACCTGCTTCCAAGCACCTTAAAACTGTGCCCTCTCTTGATAGCCATTACAGCCCTGGGGGAAAAAGCCTCTGACTATCCACACAATCGATGCCCCTCATCATCTTGTACACCTCTATATGGTCACGTCTCATCCTCTGTTGCTCCAAGGAGAAAAGGCTGAGTTCACTCAACCTATTCTCATAGGGCATGGTCCCTAATCCAGGCAACATCCTTGTAAATCTCCTCTGTACCCTTTCTATGGTTTCCACATCCTTCCTGTAGTGAGGCAAGCAGAACTGAGCACGGTACTCCAAGTGGGGTCTGAACAGAGTCCTGTATAGCTGCAACATTACCCCTTGGCTCCTAACCTCAATCCCATGGTTCATTAAGGCCAATGTACCATATGCCTTCTTAACCACAAAGTCAACCTGTGTAGCAGCTTTGAGTGTCCCATGGACTCAGACTCCAAGATCCCTCTGATCCTCCACACTGCTAAGAGTCTTGCCATTAGTACTATATTCTGCCATCATATTTGACCTACCAAAATGAGCCACCTCACACTTATCTGTGTTCTGCCACTTCTCAGCCCAGTTTTGCATCCTATCGATGACCTGCTGTAACCACTGACAGCCCTCCACACTATCCACAACACCCCCAACCTTTGTCATTAGCAAATTTATGAACCCATCCCTCGACTTCCTCATCTAGGTCATTTATAAAAATCACGAAGAGTAAGGGTCCCAGACCAGGTCCCTGAGGCACACCACTGGTCACCAACCTCCATGCAGAATATGACCTGTCTACAACCACTCTTTGCCTTCTGTGGACAAGCCAATTCTGGATCCACAAAGCAATGTCCCCTTGGATCCAGTGCCTCCATACCTTCTCAGTCAGCCTTGCACATGGGGTACCTTATCAAATTCCTTGCTGAAATCCATATACACTACATCAACTGCTTTATCTTAATCAATGTGTTTAGTCACATCCTCAAAAAAATTCAATCAGCCTCGTAAAGAACGACCTGCCTTTGATAAAGTCATGCTGACTATTCCTAATCATATTATGCCTCTCCAAATGTTCATAAATCCTGCCTCTCAGGATCTTCTCCATCAACTTACCAACCACTGAAGTAAGACTCACTGGTCTATAATTTCCTGGGCTATCTCTATTCCCTTTCTTGAATAATGGAACAACATCCGCAATCCTCCGGAACCTCTCCCATCTCCATTGATGATGCAAAGATCGTTGCCAGTGGCTCAAAAATCTCCTCCCTCGCCTCCCACAGTAGCCTGGGGTATATCTTGTCTGGTCCCAGTGACCTATCCAACTTGATGCTTTCCAAAAGCTCCAGCACATCCTCTTTCTTAATGTCTATATGCTGATGCTTTTCAGTCCGCTGTAAGTCATCCCTATAATCGCCAAGATCCTTTCCGTAGTGAATACTGAAGCAAAGTATTCATTAAGTACCTCTGCTATCTTCTCCAGTTCCATACACACTTTTCCACTGTCACACTTGATTGGTCCTGTTCCCTCATGTCTTGGTCTCTTGCTCTCACATACTTGTAGAATGCCTTGGGGTTTTTCCTTAATCCTGTCCACCAAGGCCTTCTCATGGCCCCTTCTGGCTCTCCTAATTTCATTCTTAAGCTCCTTCCTGCTAGCCTTATAATCTTATAGATCTCTATCATTACCTAGTTTTTTTGAACCTTTCGTAAGCCTTTCTTCTTGACTAGATTTTCAACAGCCTTTATACACCACGGTTCCTGTCCCTGTCTCATTGGAACTCACCAATGCAGAACTCCACGCAAATATCCCCTGAACATTTGCCACATTTCTGCTGTATTTCACATTTCCCTGAGAACATCTGTTCATAATTTACACTTTCAAGTTCCTGCCTGATAGCCTCATATTTCCCCTTACTCCAATTAAGCGCTTTCCTAACTTATCCATTCCTATCTCCCTCCAATGCTATAGTAAAGGAGGTAGAATTGTGATCACTATCTCCAAAATGCTCTCCCACTGAGAGACCTGACACCTGACCAGGTTCATTTCCCAATACCAGATCAAGTACAGCCTCTCAAGTACAGTGTCGATAATTCAAAGCTGAGGGCATAGTCTTGGGCTAATGGGCTGCCATTTGGTACTGAAAAGAGGAGAAATTTCGTAATGCAGGGTGTAGTTTCTAGCCCAGAGTGCGGTGGTCTTGCCTTGCATCCCACCAGTTTCTGCATTCAACGGATCATCTTTCTCAATTTCTGGCAGCTTCTCTGTGATTCTACCACCAGACACAACTTCCTCTCCTTGTCCCATTCAGTACAGATGACCCCTGCCTTATGATTGCTTGAGGTTATGAAATCTGTCCTTGCAGAATTAATGAATCCCTACCCAAATATGTTGTCACGGAATTTGTGTGTGTGTATATATACAATGGAATATCATCATACAGCCTGTTTTGTTTAGTAACACAACTCCCATGGTGTGAGTGGGGGGCAGTTTGCTGGTATCTAAAGGGATCATTCCCTCAATGATTCCTGCCCTTCCATCTCAACCATTCCTCTTCAAGCAGCAATTTGCCACACAGCTCAAGAGATGCAGAACTCTTTTTTGGCTCGTCTCTTCCTGCCATTCAACGATCCAAACAGTCTTTTGAGATGAAGCAGCAAATCACTTGTACTTTGCTAATCCAGTGTACTCGTGGTCACAAGGTGGTCTCTCCTGTTGGGTAAACCAAGTGAGGGTTGAGTGACCAGTTTGCAGAGGGTTGACCCTGAGCTTCCAGTTGCCTGTCACTTTAACATTCCATCCCACTTCCATTCTGGTCCGTCTGTGTCCACCTGCACTGTTCCAACAAAGGCCACCACAAGACTAGGAAACTAGGCCGCCTCTTCTGCCAAGCACTTTGCACTCGGGTCATAATCTTTTCAGTCCTGATGCAGGATCTGAACACAATACATCAACAATTTCTGTCTGATGCAACTTGAGTTTGTTTTAAGCTCGTCTTTTCCTGCCTGTACTAGCACCGGTCAAATCTGGTGGAAGGTTGTCCATATCTAATATTAACAGTTCTTCTCCTCCACACACACAGCCAGATTGGCTGAGTATTACTTCTCTTTTTGGTTTTGTGTTTCAATGATAGCTTTATGTCCTTAATGGTATATTTTTCTTTCTCTAACTATGTTCATTACTAACTCAATGACTCTATAAACTGGATCAGCTGGGAAGCCTGGGCTTAACTCGAGCAGCGACATTCCATCTGCCCTACGCATCTCTTCTATCCCCTCAACTAAACCTGACCTGTTTGCTCACGTACCAAGTTCTGATGGAAGCTCTTCAATCAGAAACACCAACTGTTTCTTTTACACAGATACTGCTGTGTGTTTCCAGCATTTTCTGTCTTTTTTTTCAGGTTTTCAGCACTTCTGTTTTCAGCTTCTCCTCCTGATGGGGGGTTCTGAGCCGAAATATCAACAAGTCCTTCGCCGCGAATCCCTGCAGCTGCTGCCCAACCCGCTAAGCTCCTCCAGCAGACTTTTGTTGTTGCTCCGAATTCCTAAGTCTGTAGTCTCCTCTGTCTCCATTTCTGTTCCACCAACAAATCGTACAATCTGCTGCTTTTCGCGGATGTCTGTTGTTGGTTGTAGATGGGATAAAAGAGACGAACCTTTAGGCGAGGCGATCCCAGTGTTCACAGAGCCACCTAGATGGTAAATTAATGAGGGTGGTGCACCTGGTGAAGCACCCCACCCTCCTCTGTGTGTTTCACATGGTGTAATTGTAACCAGCAATGAGAGGCTTTCATGCCTTTGGATAGGCTGGGATCAAACCAGAGTTGTAAATGTGATAGACCTGTTGGAGTTTGAGATTTTTTTGTTGTGTGTGCCTTGTCTCTCAATGTTTTTTTTATATATATAACTGTATGTTTTTAAAATTAAGGACCTGAGCCTCACTGGTCAGTCCAGAATTTATTGGCCATCCCTGCTGACCTTAGAACGTGGTGGTCAGTGGCTACCCAGAACTATCTTTCAGGCAAAGGTACAGGAAGTTCCAGAATTTAGACTTGGCAGTGATGACCGGCCCATGACATTCTTCCAATTCAGGATAGTGTGTCACCTGAGGAGCCTGCGTCGAGCTCCTTCGGGGTGCTGGAGGCCAGGGGTTTGGCAGCTCTGTTAGCGTGGCCTGGCCGGTGCATTTTGTATCCGATGTCCACTGCAGGTGATGTTGAGTGGTGGTTGTTGGCAGAGAAGCAGGCCACTTCGTCCTGGATAGTGTCGGGCGTTTTGAGAGTTGTCAGTACCATACTCTTCCAGGCAAGTGAAGGGTAATCCATCATGCTGCTGCTGCCTCGTATCTTGTGCTGGTTAAGTTGTCAGGGCGTGTATCACTTCCTGCAGGATATCGAGTGTTTGATCTGTTCTTGTAACCACAATATTTGTGTAGCTGACCCATTTAAGTTCCTGTCAGTGGTAAAACCCCAGGATGTTGATGATGAGTACTCTACCACTGAATATCAAGATAGGTGGTTACACGCAGGTGATTTGTTGCACTAATCCCCACGGTTTTTTGTGGAGAAGCTGTTGATTTCTAGTGTCTAACAGAAATCCATTGCATTAAGTGTTCACAAGTGGGAAGGGACAAGTGAAGAGAGGCTTCAGCTGAAAGCAGGGGAAAGGACCAATGAAATTGGTACAATTACTGTAATGTGACAGCAAGGACACTTGAAGAGCTGCAATGACAAAACAGGCTGATCGTTAATCCGCAGTTTTTTTTTAATCTCTTCTCCTTAGCTGTGTGCCCTCTGAATCTGTGCCCAACTTACTGGAAAGGGCTGAGGCGTGTGCTGCAAAGGCTTTAAGCTGATACAAAGACTCAGTAGCTTCCATTGGTGAATAGTGTAACTATCCATTGTAAAGCTCATCCACGTCTGTCCTTAGGAACCCTTTTCCATATCTTTTCTGCATGAGGTTTGACGCTGATGGTCTTTTGTCTTTCTCTCTCAGGTCTGAATCACTGAAGATGAAGAGTAAACCTCCAAGTTGCACATTATTTTGTTACGTCACTGTGAGTATCAACTTCAGTCGAGTTTTTTACAGACACTTGGGATAATAAAGGATTCTGAGTTTTGTCTGTTTCAAGTTCATCCCAAATAGTATGAAAGCTATGCGGAATCTTTCTTTAGTGCAGACAGAAATGGATCACTTGTGTTTTGAGCATGGGGCAGGGGAAAGGAAGAACAAACCCGAATGCACAGAAAAACATGAAGAATTCATTTTTCCATCAGTTTGGCCAAATGTTCGTGGAGATGTTTGTGCTTCACAGGGGTGAAGCATGCTTGCAGGTATATTAATGCTTTGGAATTGTTGGAAGCCAATCTTTCCCTCATCTGGAGCCCAGCGAGAGAGCCCTTACATGTACTATTCTGTGACAAATTTAGCCAGTCAAAGATTTTGTATCAACATCATGCAAGTAAGGAGTGTCCTGATTGTAGAAAACCTGCCCAAGTAATTTATTGGAATGTAATGGACAAAAATTGACTCATAGCAGGTCTGTCTTATTAGACTAAGATGTGGGCTTTTTAAAGGAGGAGAGTGAAGATTAGAGCTAAGTCTGAAAGGCCAAAGCCACGGACTTCGTGGATCAGATGAGTGAAGTTGCACAAGGTGCCATTTGTGTTGCATTGTAGAACTTTCGAATGGTTGATGAAGGTCACAGGATGAGAGACCTGCTCGGTAAGAGTTTGAACAGAAACTCTTTAAATAGGAACTTTAAATTATGTGAGCACATGCCTGATGAGCAAATTGGACTTGCTGTGAGTTAAGGTAAAAGCAGAGAAGTATTGAAGTATTAAAGAAAAGAACAACTGCTAGCTCTGTCTCTGTTTCTGGTAAATTCAAAGAGGGAGGGTTATTTGGAAATAGGATGGCGCAGTGACATAGCAGGTAGGGCAATCACTTTACAGTGCCAGTCATAACTGAGGAGGAGGAGAAGATGGTGGCGTGACACAGCTCGCAGCGGCCACTGCGGTGAACGATATCTGTTGTTTGTCAAGTAGGATGCCGTGCACAATCCTGATTTGATGGAGACGGACGTGAGAGCACGGAGGAACATCTGGAGAAACTTCTGAAATGCCTGCTTCGCTGCTGCTGCTACTGCGTGGTCTGGAACCTCCGGAGGAGAAGGCCCCGAGTCCTCAGCTTTGCTTGTTGCTCGGTGGCTGAGATGGGGTCGAAGCGCTCGGCAGAGGATGGTGCTCGGAGGGGCTGGTCAGAGGCTCGAAGTTTTCGGACGAACTTGGAGTTGGCTGCGGTCGGGTACTTCCAATGCATCGGCAAGTTGTCGGCGCTTGGAGGTTCATGGCAGGGAGATTCAGGATGAGTCGATCGGGACTTTGAGACTTTTTACCGTGCCCATGGTCTGCTCTTTATCAAATTACTGTATTGCTTTGCATTGTTGTAACTATATGTTATAATTATGTGGTTTTGTCAGTTTTAGTCTTGGTTTGTTCTTTTTTTTTGTGATATCATTCTGGAGGAACATTGTATCATTTTTTAATGCATGCATTTCTAAATGACAATAAACGAGGACTGAGTGTCCTCATAATCTAATCTAAACTGATTGGGGTTTGATTCTTACCACTGTCTGTAGGAAATTTATACGTTCTCCCTGTTTATTTTCTCCACCTGGATTTCCTCCAGGTGCGTTGGTTTCTCCGCTTGTTCCAGAAGAAGACATAGGGTTAGGGTTAGTGGGCATGCTACGTTGGTGCCAGAAGCGTGGCAACGTTTGCGGACTGCCCCCAGCGCATGATGCATATGATGCACTTCGCTATGTTTCGATGTACACGTGGCAAGTAAAGCTGATCTCTTCAACAACATTGTCTTCCCTCAACAGGTCCAAAACCAGGATAAAGGAAAGAAGTTGTGATTGAAGTTCTGTCCTTTTTCCCTTTTTTAAAAAAAAAATCTCAATAGTTTCTGCTTCATCAGATGCAAATATGCTCTTGGTCCTTTAGTTATACTTCACTTGTAAATACCAGACTTGTACAAAGCAAGCACCTGCTGTTCGTTATTAGCTGACATTGTTGCTCTGAGTGAGTCTCCATTACGTGCACTGTTTTCCCAACAGATCTTCCCTTTTTAAGAATTATCAACAGGATCAGTCTAGACACTGTACAGCCGGTTGCATCCAAGAGCCTTAGAGAAGCAGTAAGCTTACTGGAATTGTTCTGAAGCAATGGGATTAACGTTTCCAACAGCTTGTGGCATTGCTGCAAACTCTCTCACAGACGGTGATTTTCAGAGATTATGGCAGGAGGGATTATGGGGGTGGGGCAGGACTTGTCAACTAAATCACTGGAGCAAAATTGTATCCAGGTTTACTTTGTTTCCATCCACTCCCACTCTGACGGCATGGAGTAGCACACAAAATGCTGGAGTAACTCAGCAGGCCAGGCAGCATCTATGGAGGGGAATAAACGTATTGGGCCTTGGCCTGAAATATTGACTGTTTAATCCTTTCCATAGATGCTGCCTGATCTGAGTTCCTCCAGCATTTTGCTTCTGTTACTCTGGATTTCCAGCATCTGCAGAATCTCTTGTGTTTCTGATGTCGTGGATGCATTTTTTAAACCCACTGAAGTCATTCAAACATTTGCTAATATCATTGTGGTAACATTTTCAGCAAAACTCCCCAATTATCTATCTTCGTTGTTCAGCCCTGAAGAATCAAAATTTAGTAAGCATTTCAGAAACTTTTGGGCACATGGATGAAAAGAAAAGTGGTGGGCTTTGTGGGAGAGGAGGGTTCGATTGATCATCTCAAACCCATCACCACTGCTGGGACTTGGGCCAGTGACAGCAGCTTGCCAGAGTCCTTGGTCCTGAAGGTTGATCAGCCCTGTGGCTTCCGTTTTCACCACACGACTTCATACGTCTTCCAGGCGAAGGATTTTCTTCTCGCAGGGATGAGGTCTTTGTAGTCTCTGGCATTTTTGTAGCCCTGTGACCAACCCTCCTCTCACAGCCAGGTGTGGGACCATCCATGGCAAAGTTTAGATTAATCTTGGAACAGCTTAAGAGTTGATATGGCAATGTAGCAGTCAGCATAATGTCTTAACAGGACCAGTGATCGAGATTCAATTCTCGGCACCGTCTGTAAGGAGTTTGTACGTTTTCCCTGTGACCCTGTGGGTTTCCTCCGGGTGCTCCGGTTTCCTCCGGGTGCTCCAATTTCCTCCCACATTCTTTCTTTATTTTTAAATCTTTTAATTTTCCAAAATTATAAACAGAATAACAATGTTGATACAAAGAGATTGGAATAATCTTATTGTTGAAAAACATGTACAAAAAAGATTTCAAACAATACAGGTGTAATAGACTTCCAAACTCTTAATATAATTAATCATAGAGAAAAAAGAAATAAAAAGAGAAAAAAATACAAAGAAACCCCCTGCCCCAAAAAACCAAAAAAAAAACTAAATATTAAACCTCAAAAAAAGCAAACGGAACAAGGCTGGACCAATAACTTAAATCAAATACGTTCAATAATGTTGTCAACTCCGCTCCCCTATTCATATATTTTAAGTTAATAAGAAGGATTCGGAAAGGTGAGATTACATCATATGTAAATGTTGAATAAATGTTTCCAAGTCTCTTCAAACTTAACCGAAGGATCAAAAATGTCACTTCTGATTTTTTTCTAAATTTAAATATGATATAGTTTGGGAAAACCATTGAAATGTGGTAGGAGGATTGGTCTCCTTCCAGTTCAATAAAATGGATCTGCTGGCCATTAAAGTAACAAATGCGATCATCCGACAGGCTGAAGAGGATAAAAATCTATGCTCTGTCATTGGCAAACCAAAAATTGCCGTAACAGGATGGGGTTGTAAGTCAAAACGCAAAACTGTTCAAATAATATCAAAAATATCTTTTCAGAATTTTTTCCAAAAGAGGACAGGACCAAAACATATGAGTTAAGGAAGCCACCTCAGAGTGATTCCTCCCACATTCTGAAGTGTGGGTTAGGGGTAGTAAGTTGCAGGCATGCTATGTTGCCACTGGAAGCATTGTGACACTTATTGACTGTTCCCAGTACATACTCTGACCGTGTTGATTGCTGATGCAAATGATTCATTTTGCTGTACGTTTTGATATACATGTAACAAATAAAGCTAATCTTTTCTTTTCAAGAGTCAGCACAACACCGTGGGCCAAAGACCCTATACTGTTTACTTTCCCTGTTTTGCAACATAACTTACTGGTGACACAAAATAATCTGCAGATGCTGGGGTCAAAGCAACACTCACAACGCGCTGGAGGAAGTCAGCAGGTCGGGCAGCATCCGTGGAAAAGATCGGTCGACATTTCGGGCCAGAACCCTTCGTCAGGACTGTGAAGGGTTCCGGCCCGAAACGTCGACCGATCTTTTCCATGGATGCTGCCCGACCTGCTGAGTTCCTTCAGCGCGTTGTGAGTGATAATTTACTGTTGACTAGCTTTCTTGTGGTCTATAGTGCTCGCGGGCGATTATTTCTGAAAGTCTTTTGCATAAGCAAACTTTACACCGGTTGTATCATATGAATTAGTAATTCCTATTTGTACTGTTGTTTTTGATAGCTAACTAGCTGCTCTGGATTTGCTTCTGATTCTTTTTTTAAAATTATTACCACCAACTCTATGGTGTTTTAACATGGGGTAGTTTTAATTTCCAAGTGCATGCATTTTCTTTTAAGGCAAGGCTAGCTTTCCTTGCCTATCCCCGTTTTCTCTGAAGGTGGTGGTAGTAACAAGTTGGCATTCCAGCCTTATTGGAGGCAGAAAGGTGTTGACCTTATTGTGGATCTGAGGTTAGTCATAAAACACTACGGCCCACAGAAACCGTCCCTTCGGCCCATCTAGTCTGTGTGGAACTGTTACACTGCCTAGTCCATCAATCTGCACCCGGGTCATATCCCTCCCATTCTTGTACCCGTCCAAGTTCCTCTTAAATCGAACCTGTCTCCACTATTTCTGCTGGAAGCTCTTTTTTTTCCCACAAAACTATAAAAGTTTATTTACATAACACATACGCAAAGTACAAACATTCAGTATTTACAAGACGGTGAATAAATTCAAGTTAAAATATGATTACCACTGTCTAAAACAGTCAATTCCGTGGGTGGGGGGGCACCGCTCCCAGGAATTCCCCCCCTGTACCTGAGTGACTGAGTGCTCACTCCTCGAGGACAGCTGGGCATAGTTGGCCCTGGCAGAGCCCTCTGCTTTCCACCACCTAGACCCGTGCATGGCCAGGTCCACCAGTCGATCCTCCCCGTGACCTGCCCCCTTCTGGGGGTCCCCGTACAGAAGGAACGCAGGGCTGAAGTGCAGCCAGAACCTGAGCAGCAGCCCCTTCGGATACTCACAGGGGCTGCAACCTCTCACACTCCATACAAGCATGGGACACTGGAGCTCGTTACACACTCTCGCCACCCTGAGTGAAGGAATTGCCCCTCATGCTCCCCTTGTGTACTTTACTTTTCACCCTTAACCTCGAGTTCTAGTCTCACCAACCTCTGGGGAGAAAGCCTGCTTGCATTTTCCTTTTCTATACTCATAATCTTGTATACCACTGTCAAATGTGCATTCCTTCTCCTAAGCTTCAGGAAATGAAGCCCTGCCCTTCTCTACCTTTCCCCAGAACTCGAGTCCTTGCAACATCCTTGTAAGTTTTCTCCACACTGTTTGAATGTATTGATATCTTTCCTGTAGCTAGGTGACCAGACCTATACACAGTACACCCAATTAGGCCTCACAAACATCTTGTACAGCTTCAACATAACATCCCAACTCCTGCAGTCAGTACTTTAGTTTATGAAGGCCAATGTGCCAAAAGCTCTCTTTATACGACCCTATCTACCTGTGATGCTGCTTTCAAGGAATTATGGACCTGTATTCCCAAATCCCTCTGTTCTACTGCACTCATCCCCTACTGCTCACCATGTAACTTGCATTTAATGAAAAAACAGACTGAAGTTGGTGGGTTTCCTTCAGCCATAGATTTTTTAATGAGCCAGCTAGGTCCATATGATCTCATTTAATGATCGGCATTATTGATGCTGGCTACTATTTTTTTATTGGATTTAGCTATTGGCATGAGCTTAATTCTGAGAAGACTGACAGTATCGTAAACAAATTTCAATTTGCCAACTTTCGAGTTCCTCTGAGGCAGGGCCGGGGTATGCTGTTGGTCTGTTCCCAGAAGATAGGTTGGCTTTTTTTTTTTTAGGGTACCAACTCAGGCTGGAAGCTTCCTGTCTAACCACAGTGTGGTAGAGTGGCAGTTAGTGCAATTCTATCACTGATTGGAGGTTAATTTCCTGTTGCCGTACATAAAGAAATAGTATGTCCTCCCCATGACTGCTCTGAATTCCAGGTGCTCTGGCTTCATCCCACATTCCAAAGATGTATGGTTTGGGATTAATAAATTATGGCCATGCACTTGTGGGCTATGCCCAGCACATCCTTGGACTGTGTTGGGGTCCTCGATGTACTTTCTCATTTCATTGACTCGATGTACATGTGACCAGTAGAGCTAATCTCTCTCACTTTTGTAAAGAACTGCTGGTTTTTTTTCCTGTCCTTCCAGATTCTTGGCAAATGAAGTAAAACAAGACAACTTTGGCAAGGTAGTGAATGAAATGTGGGTCAAGAAAAGCAGGAGCTGCCCAAACATCAGGTTTCCCTTCCCTTCATGCACCTGGGTCAAGGTTCCGACCCACTGGCTTTAAAGTCTCCTTCCGTGACAGTCTAATTTTGATTTAGCACTTCAAGAGCATTAGGGCACTTTGCTCTGCTGAACGTGCGATGTAAATCTAATAGTTGTTGAAATCATCAGGAATCCTCAAAGTATTTCTGTTTGTAAATCTTTGACAAAGATCTTCCATGAACTGGACAGCTGCCATGGGCATGGGGTAGCCTCCGCTCTGGTAGGTTTGTTGTTGATCTTGAAGGCAGCACTTGGAAGCAGAAAGAAGATCACTTTGATTGCTGAGCAGAGCTGCAAAAGTGCATTAAGACTTTCAGTAGTGCTCAGGACTGCTGCTACGTTGCTGAAATGACGATAGTTGATGGGAATGGAATTGTAAAGGTGTAATTTCACTACAACTGTGTAGTGGTTGGTCTCCAGACTGGTGCAGTTAACTAAAAATTGGATGATGTGAAGGCTAGGTCTCAATGGGACCTGCCCAATAGTTCTTTTCTTGAGTTAAAGGATGCTCGCACACAGAATACTGGGCGAACTCGGACAGCATCTACGGATGGGAAGAAACAGGTAATGTTTCAGGTCGAGACACTTCATTAGGGTTCAGAAGGAAGGGGGTAAGAGCCAAAATAAGGTGGGTGGGGAGGGGAGGGAGTACAAGCTGGCAGGTGAATAGGGAGCTTAATGGGAGGGGGACAGTCGACCATGGAAGAGAGAAGGGGATCCAGAGTCGAGGGCCAAGGGGTGAGTGGATAACCAGAGTGAGGATGGGGGGGTGGGGGGAAGCGAGAAGGGTAGCGCCGGGGGGGGGGGGTGTGAGATTACCAGAAGATGGAGAAATCTATATTCACGTCATCAAATTGGACCCTCCCATGGGAAATATGATAATCAGATTGATTTTACGGGTGTGCTCCAACACTCCTGCCTCTCTGAAAATTGTAAGGATCAAGCCCAGATTTTGGGTATTATGTCCCTGTAATTTCATCACATCTCATCCCAGGACAGTCTTGCTGGATATGGAATCCTTGAAGAGCTGATGCCCACGAATGTGCATCAGGTATTTCTCAGGAACAATGAGGAGGCACCAGGATATGAAATTGCCACCAATGAAAGGAAGGCAAATATGATCAATGTATCTTAGGTGGCCTCATCGAATGCAGCTGGTCTGGGACCATCAATGTTACGCTGTCTGATCCCAATGCAGTGGAAGTCTGTCTTCAGTACAATGCAGTGTTAACTCTGACTCTCAGCCAGAACTTTGAAGGAGTAGGTGAACTGCACCGTTGATATAGCTCGCCTGATGTGATGAGGTTTCAATATGTGTTTGAGGGCTGGCATCATCAAGGTCATCTTTAATAGGCACTATCTCAAAAAGGCAGCACCTAAACGACCCCCACCACCCAGGACATGCCTTCTTCTCATTACTATCATCAGGAAGAAGGTACACATACTCAACGTTTTAGGAACAATTTCTTCCCCCTCTGCCGTCAGATTTCTGAACAGTCTGTCCACGAGCTTATAAGCATTACTTTCTTCTTGTACGAATTTATGTTTTAATTATTGTTACAATAAGAAATATAAAATATTGTAATTGTATTGCACTGTACTGCTGCCACAAAACAAAAGATTTCACAGCATATGTGGGTAATAATAAGCCTGGTTCTGAATTTTTAATGTATCTTTGTCAGTCCATGCTATCACAGGAATTTTAATGAGATGTCTTTCAGTAACAATTATAAGTTTGCATGAGCAAAGGGTTGATGTCAAAAGATGCTGAGGCAGAAACACGGCCTGAAGTACTGATCTTAACTTTTTGTGGTAATTAGGAAGCTTGACGAATACAGTTGATGTGGGAGAGAGACTCCACTGGGGCCATCTTTGGCTTTTATTGAAGTGGAGGAGAAACTGTGAAAGGAAAAAGTGATAGGACACTGGCTTCATGTATAATCCTGAAGTCAGCAGTATGTTGTGAATTATAGTATGGGTTGAAAAAAGCTACACTTTCAAAATTTATCAATTCTGAAGCCACCAAGAAAATAATTTGAGGTAGTGTTAAATTATGGGGAGAACAACTGAAGCAACTTTAATCATTCAAATAGTTAATTTTCTTCTCCTCACAGTACCAGTTGTAATTAGATTATGAGAACACTCAGTCCTCTTTTATTGTCATTTAGAAATGCATACATGCATTAAGAAATGATACAATGTTTCTCTGGAGTGACATCACGGAAAACAGGACAAACCAAAGACTAACACTGACAGAACCACATAATTATAACATATAGTTACAGCAGTGCAAAGCAATACCATAATTTGGTGAAGAACAAACCATGGGCACGGTAAAAATAGTCTCAAAGTCCCCGAGTTGATCGACTCTCGAGCCCCCGATAGCGGCGGCAAAATGGAGAAACTCCCTGCCATAAACCTCCAGGCACCGTCAACTTGCCAACGCCTTGGAAACAGCCGACACGAAGTCCATCCGTCTGAAAACTTTGAGCCTCTGACCAGCCCCTCCGATACAGCCTCCCGAGCGCCATCCTCTGCCGAGCGCCTTCGACCTCGCCCCGGCCACTGAAACATGCAAAGCCAAGGATTTCGTTGCCTTCTGCTCCGGAGATTCCGGTTACCACACAGTAGCAGCAGCAGCGAAGCGGGCATTTCAGACGTTTTCCAGATGTTCCTCCGTACTCTCACGTCCGTCTCCATCAAATCAGAACTGTGCACGGTCCCCTACTTGACAGATAACAGACATTATTCACTGGAGAGGCCGCGCGTGTTGCCCTCGTGCTGCCATCTCCCCCTCCTCCCTCCTCCCTCCTCCCTCCTCCCTCCTCCCTCCTCCCTCCTCCCTCCTCCCTCCTCCCTCCTCCCTCCTCCCTCCTCCCTCCTCCCTCCTCCCTAGAAGAGCCATATGTAACAATAACTGTTAACAGCCATGGAAAAACTAAGCAGCACTCTTCTAAACCAAATTTATATTAAAATTGAATTGAATGTACAATTGCAACATTTAAAAGACATTTGGGCAGCTTTATACTTAGGAAAGTTTTTGAGCAGGGGATCCCAAACTTTTTTATCCCATGAACCTCT
Organism: Mobula hypostoma; assembly: GCF_963921235.1. Lineage (NCBI taxonomy): Eukaryota > Metazoa > Chordata > Chondrichthyes > Myliobatiformes > Myliobatidae > Mobula > Mobula hypostoma. The sequence goes on from NC_086103.1 coordinate 160,792,415, forward strand.
ACCATTAACCAAAGGTCTATAGATCCCAGGTTGGGAAGCCGTGTTTTAGATGGATGTGGGCCAAACACTGGAAAATGGGACCAACTCTGAAGGAGATCTTGGTTGGCATGGATGAGCTGCGCCAAAGATCAGAATCGGGTTTATTATCACCGGCATGTGTCGTGAAATTTGTTAACTTAGCAGCAGCAGTTCAATGCAATGTGTGATAATAGACAAAGAAAAAAAAAGTAAATCAATTGCATTAAGTATATATGTTCATTAAATAGTTAGATTTAAAAATAGTGCAAAACAGAAATATTTTTTTAAAAAGTGAGGTAGGGCTCATGGGTTCAATGTCCTTTCACGAATTGGATGGCAGAGGGGAAGAAGCTGTTGCTGAATTGCTGTGTGTGTGCCTTCAGGCTTCTGTACCTCCTTCCTGATGGTAGCAATGAGAAGAGGGCAACGCTCTGGGTGATGGGGGTTTCTTAATAATGGGCACTGCCTTTCTGAGACACCATCCTTGAAGATGCCTATGGAGGCTAGTATCCAAGATGGAGCAGACTTACTTTACAACTTTCTATAGCTTCTTTTGGTCCCGTGCTGTAGCACTCCCCTCTTTTCTCCCCCCACCCCCGCAACCATAGCAGATATTAATGCAGCCTATTAAAGTTCCTATTTCTGTTAGCTTAAATCTGGCATCAACTCATTAATGTATTCATGTGATGTTCTCTGGTTTATTGTAGAAGTCAGCATATTCTTAGTGCTCTTGTAATTAATTTGTACCATGTACAGTGCTGTACAAAAGTCTTGGGTCTAAGACTTTTGGATAAAATAGCAAGGTGGTTGGGAAACAGAAATAGGAGTACTCAGCCTTGTAATAGCTCAGTAGTATTAAGTGTTATTTGGTAACTGAAAAGATATTATACACAGTACTGTGAAAAGTGTTGGGCACCCTAGCTATATATATGTGCCCAATATATTTGCACAGTATAGTAGCTTACACATCAGTGCAATGGTTGTGCAGTTTAATGTACAGAAATTTATTTAGTAGACTGTAAAATGTGTGGTAATCTATGGAAAGAAAAGAATTCAGTGGGCACAGTAGCAATAATGTTACTGGACTAGGAATCCTATCTGGACAAATGAAAACCAAAGTCAGTAATTCTATCTGCTGAACTATTGGACTGTCACCTAAAAACCCTTCTGGATCATTCACATGGAGACATGGGAGCCTGTGGATGCTGGAAGTTTAGGTTGGCCCTTTTCCCCTCCCTCACACTCCTTCTGATCCTCCAGTCCCTCCATTTTTTGTCCCCTTGCCCCTCTTGGCTCCATGTATCCAGTACAAAAGATTTTTCCCCTGCCCCTCCCATCTTCCATCTGGCATTCATGGTTCCCATTCTCACCTCCTGTGCTTATCTAGAGTCCAGCCTGGTGGTACTGTGTTCCTGCCTTTCTCCCTCCAGCGGCTATCTCCCATCTTCACATCCCCCTAGACCATAAGATATTGCAGCACGACTGGGCCATTTGGCCAATCAAGTCTGCTCTGCCATTCAGTCATGGCTGATGTATTATCCTTCTCAACCCCATTCTCCTGCCTTCTCACCCAAGTAATCAAGAATCGGCTTGCAATATATCCAATGATGGCCTTCACAGCCGTCTGTGGCAATGATTTCCACAGGTTCTCCACTCTCTGGCTAAATAATTTGCCCCCATCTCCATTCTAAGGTGACATCACTCTATTCGGAGGCTGTGCCCTCTGGTCTGAGACTCCCCCACCATTGGAAACATCCTCTCCATATCCCCTCTATTAAGGCCTCCATCTGTCATTCACCTGGCACAGACATCCAGCTCCCCTATCTGGCACCACGTGTCTGTCATCTTACACCCCTCCTCAGTCTGCCAATCACTTCGGAGTCCTTTCTTGGCACTCCTCTTCTCCCTTGCCTCTCCTCACTCAGCCCTGATGGAGGGTTTTGACCCCGAAATGCCCACATTTTCTTTTCCTCACAAATGCTGCCTGGCCCTCTGTTCCTCCATTGAGACTCTTTGCCCAGATCTGGTTGATGGGTGATTCCAGACCGAGCAGGTTGTTGATGCTCAGCTGCGTGCTGACCTGGCCTAATGAGCCCCAGGGTTCAAGGCCAAGTGTGGATGCATCCAAATAATGTTGAACTCCAGTTACCATCGGTGGCTGTTGGCTCTACACTATGGGCTAATTGTCTTTGTTTATTATCAAGTAATATGGAATTGAAAGCTAATTGATCCCCTCCAGTACTTACACTTAGTGGCCACTTTATTAGGTGCAGAAGCAGAACCTGGTGTGGTCTTCTGCTGCAGAAGTCCATCCACTTCAAAGTTTGATGTGCCGTGCATTCAGAGATGCTCTTCTGTCACCTTCCTCTCAGCTAGAACCGGTCTGGCCATTCTCCTCTGACCTCTCTTGTTTCAAGGTGATTTTGCCCACAGAATTCTCACTCACTGGATGTCTTGCTCACCATTCTCTGTAAACTCTATGGAGGCTGTTGTGTGGGGAAAATCCCAGGAGATCAGCGGTTTGAGATAGTCAAATCGCCCTGTGTGGCACCACCAATTATTCCACAGTCAGTCACTTGGGTCACATTTCTTTCCCCACTCTGATAGTTTGGTCTGAACAACAACTGAACCTCTTGACCATGTCTGTATGCTTACGTGCAGTGAGTTGCTGCCATCTGATTGGCTGTTTGTATATTTGCATTAACAAGTAGGTGAGCCACTGAGGACATTTCCATTGAATGCACAGAAGATACTGCCATCATTTTGACATCCACAGGATGCCCAGAGTAATCAGATTCCTGACGGTGAAGAAACCTGAATCTGTCCCCCAGCCTGTATATTTGAGAAACACCAGAGAGAGAGAGAGAGAGAGAGAGAGAGAACAGGGATTTCAGCGCACAAAGATTAATAGAATGGTTACTCTGCTATATGTAGAAGGTGACACTATAATTCAGTTGCATTATAAGCTGCGTCACTGAACAGTTCATTAGGCCCCAGTGAGGGGTGAATGATTAAGTGTCACCAACATAATGTGTCTGTTTTCTCACAGCTGCTGACATGGCAAAGTATTATGATGATGCAGTGTGGCGAGCTGGAATTTGAGGACAGCCGAGGTCACTGTGTCCCCTGCTTTCCCTGTCCTCCAGGACAAGAGCCTGACAAGGTAATAATCCTGCTCTTTCTCATATAAACTTAATTTAGTTATGTATGCCTTTTTGTTTTTTTAATTTTTTTCCCAGTATTTTAGAACATAGACCACTGCAGCACGGCACAGGCCCTTCATACCCTTTGCCCTCTGGTGTTAGCCATTTCCACCCTGGGGGAAATGGTCTCCAGCTATCCACTAGATCTATGCCTCTTATCTTGTATACTTTTATCAAGTCATCTGTCCGCTCCATACAGAAAAAACCCTCGTTTGCTCAACCTATCCTCATAAGGTATGCTCCCTAATCCAGTCTGCACCCACTTTTGAAGCTTCTACATCCTTCCAGTAATGAGGTAACCAGAAATGAGCACGATATTCCAAGTGTGCTCTCACCAGGATTTGCTTCACCTAAACCAAGTGCATGCAATTAAGTTTCCAAGTGCGGAAACATTAAGGGGAAGGTGAAGGACACACAGCTTTTGAGTGGCTCTGCCGTTCAGTTCAATCATACATGATCCTGTATCTTTGTATCAAACTCCCACTCTGATCCACTTGCCTTCTTGAATACTTCCCTGCTTGGAAATCTACCGATCTCCTCAAGTAAAACCAGTGCCTTTATTACTCTATGGGTTCACTACCTCCTGAATGAAAGAACCTCAGCTTTTGTGTTTATTGTCATAGGCATAGACGCCATGAAAAATTTTACTTGCAGCACCTTCACAGGCCCACAGCATCAGAAAATCAGCTAAATGATGCTTTCCAAATGTCCTCTGCTGTGAACTGAGATGGAGATCCTAGTTCTCAGGAGCTCCTCCCTGCCAAAGTTCAAAGTAAATTTATTATCAACATACATATACGTCACCACATACAAACCTGTGATTCATCTTCTTGTGGGCATTCGCAGTAATTACAAGAATCACAATATAATCAGTGAAAGACCCCACCCAATATGAAGAACAAACAGCCAATGTGCAAAAGCCAACAAACTGAAAGGAATAAACAATAAACATCAACAACATGAGATGAGCCCATAGGTTGTGGGAGCAGTTCAGTGATGGACGAGTTAAGTCATCCCCTTGTATTCAAGAGCCTGATGGTTGAGGGGTAAGAACTGTTCCTGAACCTGGTGGTGTGGGTCCTGAGGCTCCCATACCTCCTTCGTGATGGCAGCAGTGACAAGAGAGCATGGCCTGGATGCGGGGGGTCCCTGATGATGGATGCTGCTTTCCTGGACAGTGCTCCATATAAATGCCCACAAGGGTGGGGAGGGCTTTACCCGTGATGGACTGGACTGTATCCACTACATTTGGGCTTTTTCGTTCAAGGGCATCGGTATTTCCATTCCAGACCGTGATGCAACAAGTCAGTGTATGCCACTGGAATTGTATTCCCTGCACCAGCTTGTCAGTGTTACTACACTCATTTAGATCTATTCATTCTTCTAACCTCTGGTATACACGGATTTAGATTGCTTAATTTCTCCTTGCCCTCCATCCAAGAACCATCTGATAATCAAACCTTCAAATAAAACGTATCAGTATCCCATATAATTGTAAGAATTTTTGTTCCTGTACGCAAAACCTCTTGCATTGAAGGCCTACATACCAATTGCAGCCTTAACTGTTTGCTGTACCAGTGTGTTTGCTTTAAGTGAGTGACATTAAAGTCACCTAGATCCCTTTGTATGTCAATATTACCCAACGTTTTGCCATTTAGTTTCCTTTTCCCCCCACTAAATTGGATAACTTCACACTTATCCACTTTATGCTGCGCTTGTCATATCCTTGCCTTCACTGGACTCATCTTGAAGCCTCTACAACTCTCAATCCCACAAATTCCACTTTGTCAGCAAGTGTAGAAAGGTGGTGTTCCTTTCCCTCATCTCAGTCACTGACAAATTTTGAGACTTAACTAGTGCTCTGGGTTTTCCCACAAGACACTGCCTGCACCCTGAGAGGGGCCCAGTTATTTTGTGAAATGATTATCGACAAGATGAAGGCTTTTAATTACTTAGTGAGCCCAAGCCAAGCAGGTCAGTGTTGGTGAACTGGACTTAAATTATTGGCATCCCACTTGCTTCTGCTGAGTAATGATGAGGATTTGCGAATATGTCTGGTCCTGTCTGCATCAGTGGGATGTGTTTGCAATTTTAACTGTCCTGAGAGGGGAAGTTGCAGCAATGCTCCTGTTAATGTCCTCCTGGGATGGGTGAGGAAGGGGAAGTTTTGAGTCCCTCCTCAATGAATTTAGCCAGGACTCCTGCAGTAGACACATCCCCATAAACCATTAAGATGAACTGGCTTGGTGAAATTCCTGTATATATTCTTTCTCCTCTCCCTCTGTAGATTCCAGCTTGGTTGCTAGGTGACCTTATGGAAATGAGAATTAGGATTTTGGGATTGATCCTAAATGGTTCCCAGTTCAATAATGCTCATTAAACCACATTGCCCAGAGCTAACATTACACCCTTGGTCTATTTCAGTGCACTACCACATCATATTAAAGCAAATCCTAGCATTGTTTCCCAATTGTTGTAATGGCGAATAATTGATAATTTGACGATTGACTGATCAATCAACAGGAACAATAGATAAGATTAAATGTAATTGGAGTAGACAGATGTCCTTGGTTAGAAAACAAATGGATTCATGAAATTTTGAAATGCTTGAATGACTAATATAATTTGTTATGAACTACTTTTACTCACAATTGTATTATCACTATTGATTAATCATCTGTGTTGTGCACAGGCCCTTTGTGACCAAATTATCATTTTAAGAGATTGTTTTGGTAATTATAGTGAATACAGTGAAATCCTAATTGATTCTGCACTTTATGATCGTCATTATCTTGTCTTTATCTTAATCGTGTAGTAATAAAAAGCATGTGTCTGCTTGGGGACAATCTGAGAAAATTTTACTCTACTAAAATAGAAGCTGTTTCTGTTAGGGATGTGGTTACGGAAAAGGTTTTGAAAAGAGCTGCAGAAGCTGTGCACAGGGCACTTTTAAAGACAGCTATGGTTTCGGGTCCTGTGAAACCCACATGGACTGTGCGAGCTTGAGGAAGACATATATTCGTCTCGGAACACCAATGACAGATGCTGCCTGTGGACACTGCTTGCCAGGGTAATTAACCTCTAAGTCTCCCTCTTGTAAATTTTAGTGTTCCAGCTATTGGAAAACTTCAGCTTGATGCAGATTCCTCTTAAACTCCTTTTGCATGTGTAACATCTAAATTGTTTCAAATCGGGTTAAAGACTGCACTGAAATAACTAATTTGCAGTGCATCGTTATACATTATGATAATACTCCATTTGATTATTGGCATTAATTATTTGAAATTATAATTTAGTCATAGGATTGGAAAATTATTAGGAATTTTAAGATTATTATTCTCTAAAAAGTATCATGTCAGGCAGTTCTCCTGTATTGCGCCATGTTTTGCTGCATTATATAATTGAAATTTTCTCAATTTGCTACATGTGACCAAAATCTTGTGGAGACTGCGCACTTTGGGAGATGTGTACCGAGTCCTCCATTCATCAACTGCACAGCTCTGTAGACAGTGCGCCTCCTCCTGAAATGACCGTGAAGAACAAATGACCTTGTACACATAAAGTCTGCAAAACTCTGGCCTGCTTTCTCGATAGGATTTTGCTACCTTGGGACTTCAAACGAAGCTGCCATGGCTCCTATTGAATTTTTAGTGAGCCTTCTCATGAGCATCAACTCAAATTTAATGAGTTCAGAATGAAATTGAAACAGAGGAGGAAAAAAAAATGCTTATTTCTGCTTGGAGCTCTGCCAGTTCAGGTTGGAAAAATCAACTTTTCATTTCATAACTTGACAGAAACATCATAGGACCACATATCATATCAATCAAGTGAGATGTGCTCATTATCTGTCCGTTAGTGAGTGATATATTGGAAATCCAGCACATGAAGACAATTCTTATTTGATCATCATTTTTAAATGTTGCTGTAATGACTAATCAACTAAGTTTATATTTCATAGGCACAGTCCAGAGTAAATGGCTTAAGCATGCATGTTAAAAGTCAACAACTGGATATGCTTGTATTTAGTAAGTACAATATAATTGGTATAAACTTCTGCACAATGTAGTCTATAAAGCTGTTGCATTGGTCAATAGACCAGCAGATGTTGAAATCTAATTTCCTAGGATTGAAGCAATAATTTTGGCTCTATATCACAGCACTCTGGAAAACATTAAAAAACAGAACACAAGATTATGATTTCTGAACTGGCGTTGAATGTGAAACGGGGGGAAAATCATCTTCACACGCCGACCAAAGAGATCAATTAATTGTGTGGCATTAAATTATCTATTTAAATATATTTAGTCACATTGAAGTGATGTCAAATCCTCATCCTGACGTAATCTAGGCATTCAGTGCATCTAAGAAATCACTGGATTTAACCTTTAGTATCCCAATCCACCATGAATTTGTAATCTAATTGAGTATGTGTATATCTGTAAACATGAAATGTGTGGTTCTGCCTATATCAAGTAGTCATTCATAAACACAAGATTCTGGAAATCCAGAGCAACACACACACACACAATGCTGGAGGAACTCAGCGGGCCTATGGAAGTTAATAAACAGTTGACATTTTGGGCCAAGATTCTTCAGGACCAGAAAGAAGGGGGGGAAATGGCAGAATAAAAAGGGGGAAGGGGAAGGAGGACTAGCTAGATGGTAATATGTGAAGCCAGGTAGATGAGAAAGGGAAGGAGCTAGAGAAGAAGGAATCTGATAGGAAAGGAGAGTGGACCATGGAAGAAAGGGAAGGAGGGGAGACACCGGGGAAGGTGAAAGTCAGAAGAGGCTGGAGTGAAGACGGAAGGGGGAGGGGGGAAAATTACCAGAAGGAGAAAGTGATGTTCATACCTTCAGGTTAGAGGCTACCTAGATGGAATATGGGGTGTTGTTCCGCCTCCTAGAGAGTGGCCTCGTGGCTGTAGAGCTGACCATGGACAGGTATGTCAAAATGGGAATAGGAATTAAAATGGTGGGCCACCAGGAAATTCTGCTTTTGACGGATGGAGTGGAGGTGCTTGATAAAGCAATCCTCCAACTTGCGTCTGGTCTCGCCAATGTAGAGAAGTCCACATTGGGAACGCAGGATATATTAGATGATCTCAAAAAGTTCACAGGCGAAGAGGTGCATTGCCTGGAAAGACTGTTTGGGGCCCTGAATGAGAGGAGGTGAATGGGCAGGTGTAGCATTTTTATCACTTCCGGGCTATGGGACGGGAGGGATGAATGGACAAGGGAATCACAGAAAGCAGAGAGTCGGGGAGGTAATGGTGCGTTTGGTGGTAGCATCCAATTGAAGATGGCATAAGTTTCTGAGAATGATGTGTTGGATGCAGATGCTCATGGGGTGGAAGGCAAGGACTAAAGGAACTCTGTTAAAGTCGGTGGGAAGGTGGGTGAGCGCGGATTTCGGGAAATGGAGGAGAGGCGGGTGAGGGCAGCATCAATGGTGGAGCAAGGGAAACACGGTTCTTTGAAGGAAGACATCGTTAGTACCCTGGAAAGGAAAGTCTTAGCTTTAGGAGACAAGGTGGGAAGAGGTATAATCAAGATGGCTGTGGGAATCGGTAGAATTATAAAAGATGTCAGTAGACAGTTTGTCTCCAGCAACAGAGACAGATATCAAGAAAGGGGAGAAAAGTGTCAGAAATAGACCGAGTGAATTTAAGAGCGGTGTGGAAAATTGGAGGCAAAGTTGATGAAATTGACGAGCTCAGCATGGGTGCAGGAAGCAGCACCAATGCAGTCGTTGATGTAGCATAGGAAGAGTTGGGGAGCTTTATTGGAGAAGGCTGGAACAGTGACTGTTTTATGTAGCCAATGAAAAGGCAGGCATAGATGGGGCCCATGCGGGTGCCCATGGCTACCCCTGGAGTCTGGAGAAAGTGGGAGAAGCTGAAGGAAAGATTGTTGAGGTTGAGGACCAGTTGTGCCAGATGGAGGAGTGTGGTGTTGGAGGGGATCTGGTTGAATCTTTTGTTGAGAAAGAGCTGAATAACTTTAAGGCCTTCTTGATGGTGGCGATAGAAGTGTGTAGGGACTGGACATACGTGGTGAAAATTCATTTTGCTCATTTTTGATAGGCAGAGTGCCTATTTTGTAAGTATAACCATTTCTGGCACATTCAGTTTGTAGCAATAGATAAGTAAATGGGCTGCTTGGCAGAATAAACATTTGGTGACAAGTATGGAAATTTACTTCAGATATGTGGAAGGATGTGGTTGACAAGTGTGGTACGTGTTTGGTGCTTTCCTTTTGCATGTCTTCAGGCCCACTTTAACAGAATCCTCTTTGTAAAAGGCCTCTGAACAGAGTGCACCGGATGGAAAACCACATGGCTCGGCTTAGTGGCACGACTCAGTAAGTTTAGCCACTGTTGAATGGGAGTGGAACAACAAGCCAACACTGAATGGCAAGATAGGGAAACAAGGCTTGTATGGCTGAGCTTATAAATTATTATAAGTTATTCATGTGTTCTTGAAGTGAATGGTATCCTACAGGTTTAAAGTGAAGTTGATGGAAAGCACAGAATGTTGTGATTTGTGACTAAAGATACGACCCTGGGCTAGAAACGCACAACGTGTGACAAATCTTCTGTCACGCAAGACAAAAGTATAAGCATACGGAATTGGAATGGCTCAGTCATAGTTGTTAGAAATGGCCAAGAGCTGGCACACTTAGAACAAGTATTTGCCTTCGTAATGAATGGATCGCTAACATTGAATAAGAGTGGGATTTCATGTCCTTCCACAAAAATGAAGTAAATCAGTCATTTGAAATATTTGCACTGTCGCTTATCCTCTGGTTCAAGCCAGTTTGTATTTTTTTTCCCTCCTTGACAATGCTCTGGCTGTTTCTGCATTGAAACATTGTTCAGGCTCCAAGATAGGCTACTGTGTTCCCTTGGTCACGCTATTAGCAAGGGAAATTGTCCAGCTAGCCAGGCAGTGGTTAATTGAAATTTAAGCTGGGCTTAAACAGGTTTTAAATTTGCCCTATGCTCATGGTTAACTCTTGGCTAGAGCTTGCTGCCCCCCCCCCCCCACTCCCACTCCCCAGTCCTGCTGGAGGTAGCAAGTTTTTGCTGTTCAGGGGCCAAGTATTGTCTCTACATGCTGTCATTCTCACTCCCCAATGCAACAGAAGATGCAGCTAAGACCTAGAGATCTTGTAAACCTGTATCACAACCTGATAGATGTTTACAAGATTAGGAGAGGCATAGATAGTGGACAGAGTGTTTCCAAGGGTTGAAATGTCTAATACCAGAGGGCATGCATTGAAGGTGAGAGGGGGTAGGGTCAAAGGGCATGTGAGGGGTAATTTTTATTTTGTTACTCAGTCATAGATACCTGGAATGTGCTGCTTCATGTGGTGGTAGAGTCAAATACTTTAGAGGCTTTAAAGAGATGTTTGGATAGGCATATAGATGTAAGGACGATGGAGGGATATGGACATTGTGTACGTAGGAAGGATTGGTGTTTGGGATTTGCTTTTTAGCTGGTTCAGCACAACATTGTGGGCTGAATGGCCTGCTCCTGTGCTGTACTCTTCTGTGTTCATATCACTAAAGTTTTCAGCACGGTACAGTACAGGCCCTTCAGCCCACTGTTCTGCTGACCTTTTAACCTAACTCTACCTCCTACAAAGCTCTACTTTTTTCTAACATCCTTGTGCCTATCTAACAGTTTCTTAAATGCCACTAATGTATCAGCCTTTACCACCACCCCTAGCAGAGCGTTCCATGCACCCAACACTGGAGGACTGGGGGTTAAAAAATCTTGCCTAATGCCCACCCTATACCTTCCTCCAATCTCTTTAAAATTATGCCCCCCTCCCCATATTAGCAATTCCACCCTGGGAAAATGGCTCAATATGCTGTAATGTTCTTTAAAGTCCATTCTAGTGGCACATGGGAGATAGAAAAATGGAGGGTAATGTAGGGGGAAAAGGATAGATTAATCTTGGAGTAGGTTAAAAGTTCAGCACAGCATCATGGGCCGAAGGGCCCGTACTGTGCTGTTATGTTCTGTGTTTTCATGTTAATCATTAGTTGAAGGAAGTTTCATCATCGTGAGTGCATGAAGACATTTGCATAGTTCTTGGCAGGCGTCAGTAAAACCTGTGTGGCACAAGATTTGCTAAACAGCCTGACACCATGAGGAGATGGACAAGGGTAAACGAATGGCATGTGCTGGAGATCTAAATACTCAGACGGGAACTGGCTTTGACAATTTGGCCAAATGTGCTTTCTTCCCCACTCTTATCTAAAACATTTGTAGAGGCCTCCTTTCTTTAACTGATAAGCTCAGATGATTTGTGAATTAGAATCAAAGGCACTGCAACCAGACTCACCTTCTCACTGTTCAGTCCTTTCAGCTCAGGGAATTTATTCAGAATGAATTTTTAACTTAATGCTGAGGCTGTTGTTTACATTCGCCTCTAGGGAATGCCAGTAACTCATCACCCAACTACTTTAGATGGATTTTCATCGTTATTGTAAATGAAATTTCTCCTTTATCAAGTGCAGCATTCTCTCCTGTGACTTTGAGCTCAGATGTATTTGCAGTCTCCTCACTGAGCTTTGCTGGTAGTTGATTGACCATTTCAGAAGTGACTGGAATTTCACCCCTAATGGGAGTGGGAGGCTTAAACTGTACACAGCAGAAAGCTATCACTATTGAATCAGTCATTCTAAACCGGTGAATCAGCAGTAAGTAAGCACTGTTTGCTTATTAATTACCAAAGTCATCTTGTTTCCTGACTATTTCTAATATCCAGACTTAGCCAGAAAAGCTTGATCTAACACTTCTTGTTTCTAGTAATTATAATACATTAACTGATCTTTCCATAATAATGTCTGACAATATTTAAAAGGAAACTTCTTTAAAAGGAAACCTAAACCATATTAGGTCATTTAAAACAAAAAATCTTCCTACTAAATAACAATACATCTGGAGCTACGTTGCAATAATTCCTGTAACCACTCGGCTGGCTTTGTTGAGTGCCGTCGAGTCGAGGCTGATTTATACTTCTGCGTAGTAGCCTACACCGTAGCCTACGCAAGTGGCTTACGCCGTTGTGAGCATTTATACTCAACACGAAGAAACTCAAACTTCAAACAATGGCGACTGAAACTGAAGGAGGGTGAATTTTCTGTGCTTGTCCGGCCATTGAGAGACATGGACGAGGAAATGCATTTCAAATATTTTCGGGTGTTGGCAGGTAGATTTGATGATTTTGTTCACCGTCTCCAACCATTTATTTTGCATCAGTGTATGGACAGTATACTCAGAGACTGGCAATCACCATTCGAGTTTTAGCTTCAGGTGGAAGTCAACAGGCTGTAGCAGCCAGCTACAAACTGGCATCAAACATGGGGTCCTCCATAATTTCGGAGGTCTGTAAAGCTTTATGGAAATTATTACAGCCAGAGTTCCTTCCCTACCCTTCAGTCACCCAATGGGAAGCTATTGCAGTGTAGGAAGAAATGCGATGCTACCAAGCGGACCAATCACATTGCCGCAATGCGTAGTTACATTTTTGGGGAGGTGCATGTCAGACTATGGTGTAGGGTACACAGCTATGCTGTACCTACGGCGTCAATTTGACGTAGAGGTATAAACTGGCCTTCACCGTTGACTCATGGCGACCCTATGGATAGTGTAAGTTGTCCTTCGGGTTTTTGTGCCAGGCCTTTCTTCCGCACAGATACTACTGCTGCCCAGGCTGGGAACTCGGCACTACTCGCCTCGAAGTCCAGTGCTGATACCACTACATCAGCCACCAGGCCAAAGGTTGGCTTTAAAACTCCCTAATAGGACATTTTTGTTATGTCGTTCTCATGTGAATACAAAATATAAGACAGCTTTATGTAATTCTTAAATTCCCATCAATTTGTGTGCAATTTTGGAGCAAGATATCTGAAAACTCTTTCCATGATTCCTTTCATTTACAGAATGGGGAAGCAGTGTCTTTGATTAGCAGAGTGACGGCCAGCCAATTGCAGCAGTGCACTCTCAGACATCTGGCAGCCATGGGAGGTGGGACAGTACAACTTGTTTGATTGTGCCAGTTACATAACATTTCTCAAAATACTGTATATCACATGCTAAGGTTCTAGGCAGAAACTTTTAAGTTGCCAAGCTGCCAACTTTTTGCCCTTTAGAAAAACAATGATTGCTTTTTAACAGGCCCTTGTAGAATTACCATGCTGTATCTCTAAATAACCAGCATTATTGTGAAATACAGCAAAATAAATCATTCTTAGAAATATTTGCTGGTTGAATTGGAATTCTGGAGGAAAAATAGTGGATAAATGTTTTTTCTTTAGATTATATTGAATATTGCCTCAGATTCACTGTCAATAAATATCCTAAGTTGAAAGTTCAAGTTCTTTATCCAATTTGCTCTTTTCCATTGTATGTCTTTAAGCTAAATGGCCTATGGATAATGATGTGGCTGTGAGTGAACCCCTCAACAGACAATTAAGAATGAAGGATGGAGTTGGGGTTGAGAGTGAGATCAACAATAACATTTGATATTAGAATTTGAAGCTGAAAATGAAAGATCTACATTTTGTGGAATTTGAGCAATGCTTCCAGTTGAATGTACATTAAAATTGTTGATAAATACCCTTGTAAAATTATCTGGTTCAGATCTGTGTGGAAGTTCATTCATAGCGAAAGAATCTGTTTTAGAATGAAGGCTGGGGAAGTGTTGTGTTATTTTTGCTAATTAGAAAAGTACAACTATGCAGGAGGAGAAGGATGAGAGCTTCTCTTTCACTTTATTATCACATCTAACCGTATTCTGATACCTTGCCATGTCACTGGGGTTTCTGTGCCATCCATTCCAATGATCTATCAAGATCAAGGCAGTAATGCAACACAGTTCTAAATTCCTATCTCTTGTATCTAGCTGCTCATTGTTGTTTTTTTTTTCCAGTTTAACCTACCCAACTGATAAAAACCTGAGGCCAGTTTTGAAGCGACTTGGGTTTATGTGAAATGCTTGTCTAGGATTCACCTTGAGCAAATAGATGGGCCAGAGATTTGTTTAGAGTAGCCACTGCTTGCTGCCATAACCGAACTGGATTGACAGTGGATCATTGTTGGATTGTGGAAATAGAGTCTTTGGCTAATAAATGATGGTAGGGCAGAGCAGCTCAGGAGAGAATCTCCAGATAGGATTTTGAATTGTACTCCCTTAGCTCTGGAGTAGTCTTTGTGGGTATTTTTTTCTGGAGTTGATATATCTTAATAGCTTTGTATAACTGCCAAGGCAGCTGAAATGTTAGGTTATATAACCATGTCTTTTTTTTAACATTATCAAAGCAGTTATTGTTTAACTAACAGCTCATTTTTGCTTTCTTTTGTAGGCATTATGCCTCAGTTGAAGAATCCTCTGGACTAGAGGAATGCCTGCCATGTTCATCTGCTCCACTGGGAACTGCAGAATGTTCAGGTAAGTCCTTTGTTGGTAGAAGCTGGTGAATCCACAGTACTACAGGTGGCACAGTAGTGTTGAGTCAAGTTTATTGTCATTTAACTGTACACATGTATATAATGTATATAGAAATGAGACAAGGTTTCTCCAAACCAGGGTGTAAAGCACAGTAGTACACATACCATGCTAACATGAAGGTAAGTGTAAAATCTACAGGTGAATCACACATAAGCAACAAACTAAAATGCATTAATGTTAAAACATTGTAGAGTACGGAACAGATTAACCCATGACACTTCAAATACCATGTGGCAGGGTGTTCAGAAGCCTAATGGCCTGGGGGATGAAATTGATTCCCATCCTGATCATTCTTATTTTTATGCATCGGAGTCTCCACCCCGATGGTAGAAAGTCAGAGGATGCTGGGCGGGTGGGTGGGATCCCTAATAATACCAAGGGTCCTGTGTATGCAGTGCCCCTGATAGTGAGTAGTATGATCCTCTCAGTGTTCTGTAGGGACTTGTCCGATGCTCGGCTGCTCCCGTACCAGACGGGGATGCAGCCTGTCAGGATGCTGTCAGTGGTGCTCCTGTAAAACGCAGTTAAGATGGGAGGAAGGGAAGGGGGGAGCCACGCTTGCCTCAGTCTTAGGAAATGGAGGTGCTGCTGTGTGTCGCCTTGTTCAGGGAGGTGATGTTAAGTTGAGGTTATCTGTGATGTGAACTCCCAGGAACTTGGTGCACTGAACTTCCTCTATGGAGGAGCCATATATTTGCGGAGGAGGGTGCTTTGTCTGGTCCACAGTGATTTCCTTGTTGTTCTCCATGTTCAGGCTTGGGTTGTTCTTCTCACACCAATCCACCAGCCGCTCTGCTTCCTCTCTATAGTCTGTCTCGTCGTCATCCTTGATAAGGCCAACCAGTGTTGTGTCATCTGCAAGCTTGATGACTTGGTCTGAGCTGGATCCTGTGACACAGTCATGCGTCAGCAGTGAGAACAGCATCAGGCTGAGCACATAGCCCTGGGGAGTGCCAGTGCTCAGCTGAGTGAGACTTGGGATGTTGCTGCCCACATGGACTGACTGTGGCCTTACCGTTAAGAAGTTCAGTATCCAGTTGCAGACGGAGGTGTTGAGACCCAGCGAGGATAGTTTCCCCACCAGTGTCTGAGGTGTGATGATGCTAAATGTTGAACTGAAGTCTATAAACAGCAGTCTGGCATACAACTCCGCATTTTCCAGGTGGGCCAGGACAGAAAACTCGTTGATCCCAAAGGAAATTACACTGTCACAGTAGCATTACAAGTACACAGATGTACAAATATTAGAAGAGAAATGAGAAAGAATTTACTTCAAATGGTCTAACAGGAGGGGGGTCATCATTTCCCTCACTATAGGTTGACACATTGTGGAAGACATCACTGTGGAAGACACTAGCAGTGTGCCAGATGTAGTATATGAGGGAAGAGAAGTGATTGCAGTTATTACTACAAGGGAGAGGGTGTTCAAAAGCCTGAAAGACCCAAGGGTACATAAGTCACCCAGACCAAATGGTCTGCACCATAGGATTCTGAAAGAGGTAGCATTAGAGATTGTGGAGGCATTAGCAATGATTTATCAAAGATCATTGGACTCTGGCATGATGTCAGGGGATTGAAAAATTGCAAATGCCACCACTCTTTAAGGAAGGAGAAGACAGCAGAAAGGAAATTATAGACCCATTAGCCTGACCTCAGTGGTTGGGCAGATGATGAAGTCAATTCTTAAGGATGAGGTTATGGAGTACTTGGTAACACAGGACAAGATAGGCCAAAGTCAGCACGGTTTCCTTAAGGGAAATTCTTGCCTGACTAGCCTGTTGGAATTCTTTGAGGAGATTACAGGTAGGGTGAAAAAAATGCAGTGGATGTGTATATTTGGACTTTCAGAAGGCCTTTGACAAGGTGCCACATACGAAGCTGCTGACTAAGAGCCCATGGTATTACAGGAAAGTTAGCATGATTAGAACATTGGCTGATTGGTAGGCAGCAGGTGGGAATAAAAGGATCCTTGTCTGGTTGGCTGCCAGTGACCAGTGGTGTTCCGCAGGGGATGGTGTTGGGACCACTTCTTTTTATGTTGTATATCAATGATTTAGATGATGGACTAGATGGCTTTGTTGCCAAGTTTGCAGATGATACAAAGATTGATGGAGGGGCAGGTGGTGTTGAGGAAACAGGTGAGCTGCAGGAGGACTTGGACAGATTAGGAGAATGGGCAAGAAAGTGGCAATTGAAATAAAATATGTTGGAAAATGCATGTTTATTCACTTTGGTAGTAGAAATAAATGTGCAGATTAGTTTCTAAATGGGGAGAAAATCTAAAAATCTGAGATGCAAAGGGACTTGGGAGTTCTTGTGCAGAACACCCAAAAGGTTAGCTTGCAGGTTGAGTAAGTGGTGAGGATGGCAAATGCAATGCTAGCACTCATTCCAAGAGGTCTCAAATACAACAGCAAGGATACGATGCTGAGGCTTTATAAGGCGCTGGTAATGCCATCTTGAGTATTGTGAATAGTTTTGGTTTCCTAATCTAAGAAAAGATGTGCTGGCATTGGAGAGGGTCCAGAGGTGGTTCAGAAGCATGACTCTGGGAACGAAAGGGTTGTCACATGAGGTACGTTTGATGGCTCTGGGTCTCTACTCTTCTGGACCTTAGAAGGATGAGGGGGGATCTCATTGAAACCTTTCAAATGTTGAAAGGCCAAGACAGAGTAGATGTGGAAAGGATATTTCCCATGGTGGGGGAGTCTAGGACAAGAGGGCACAGCCTCAGGATAGAGGGACATCCATTTAAAACAGATGCGGAGAAAGTTCTTTAGCCACAGGGTGGTGAATTTGTGGAATTTGTTACCACAAGCAGCTGTAGAGGCCAGCTCGTTGGGTGTATTTAAGGCAGTGATTGATAGGTTCTTGATTGGCCACAGCATCAAAGGTTGTGGGGAGAGACCGAGAGATTGAGTTACGGAGGAGAAAAAAAAGGATCAGCCATGATGGAATGATGGAGCAGACTTGATGGGCCAAATGGCCTAATTCTGTTCCTGTCTAATGGTTTCATTATAGAGCCTAAAGGCCAAGGGTAAGAATGACCTCGTATAGGGCTCCTTGGAGCAGTACAGTTGTCTTGGTCTATTCCCAAAAGTACTCCTGTTCAGCCAAAGTGGCATGCAGAGGGTGAGAAACATTGTCCAGAACTGCCTGGATTTTCTGTAGGGTCCTTTGTTCTACCACAGCCTCCAGTGTGTCCATTTTGACTCCTGCAACAGAGCCAGCCTTTTTAATCAGTTTATTGAGCATGTTGGCAACAACAGACTGGTAGAACATATGAAGGAGAGGCCTGCATACTCCAAAGGACCTCAGTCTCCTCAGGAAATAGAGGCGACTCTGGCCCTTCATGTACACAGCCTCTGTGTTAGTGCTTCACTCGTCTGTCATCCAGGTGTATCCCCAGGTACTTGTAGGTCCTCGCCACATCCATATTCTCACCATCAATAGTAATAGGGAGCAGTGCAGGCTTGGTCTTCCTAAAGTCCAAGACATTCTCCTTTGTCTTACTAATGTTGGGCTGCAGATGATTCAGCCTTTACCATTTGATAAAGTCCTCCACGTATTCATCCTCCTGTCCTCCCTTTATGCATCCAACTATTGCCAAGTTGTCAGAGGATTTTTGCAGATGACATGATTCAGTGTTGTATCTAAAGTCGCGCAAACTGTTTCTGCCGGTCAGGTTGTCCATTATCCAGGACACAATGGAAGTGCCAACCTGCACTGAATGCAGCTTTTCCCCCAGCACTGAGGGCTGTGTGGTATTGAAGGCACTTGAGAAATCAAAAACCATGATCCTCACGGTGCTGCCCTGCTTATCCAAATGGGAGTAGCCTCTGTTCAGCAGGGAGGTGGCAGCATCGTCGATTCCACTGTGCTCCTGGTAGGCCAAACTGCCCGGGATCAAGGGCTGATCTGACCAGGGGTCAGAGGTGAGCCAGGACCAGCCTCTCGGTTGGTCCTTTTTGGGTACTGGAACCACACGATGTTTTCCACACAGATGCGACCCTTTCCATGCTGATTCAGATAGAAAATGCACTGGAGAACTCCACACAGCTGTCAGCTCCTTGGGGTTCACAGCATCTGGTCCGAACGCTTTGCTGTGACTGAGTTTCCCCAGAGACCTCCTCACCTGCTCAGCAGTGAAGGTGAGCCCACGATGACTGCGGAGTTGGTGGAAGGTGGGAGCTGGGGGAGGTGAAGATCGGGACAATAGCAGTTCGTGCGTGGATGGTGGGTGCAGGGCAAGGAGGGGATGTAGACAGTGGTAGCCTGTTATTTATCTATGTGTTGAACTGGAAGAGGGGAGGCGTTGGTGCTGGGGGAGCAGAGGCTATCGCATCGTTGGTGAATCGATTTGAGTGATAAGCAAACTGGAAAGGGTCCATTGTAGCCAGGAGAAGGGCTTTAACATGCTCCGTGACCAGCCGCTCAAAGTTTTCATGATGGTTGATGTTAATGCCACCAGACGATAGTCATTTAGGCGAGTTACTGTTGCCTCCTTTAGCACTGGAATGACGGTTGTCTCCTTGAAAACTGAGGGGACAATGGACTGTTCCAGAGAGAAGTTAGGTATATCCGTCAGCATCTCCTTCAGCTGGGCTGCACAGTCTTTCAGAACCCAACCTGGTATGTTTTTGGGCCCCACGGCTTTGCATGGCTTGACTCTGGCCAGGGTCTTCCTCACCTCAGCTTCAGCCAGACAGAGTGTCTGCTCCCCTGGGGGGAGGGGTGCCTTCCTCACCCGCACTTTGTTCTGCACTTCGAATCCAGCATAGAAGATAGTTAGCCTCTCGGGGGGTGAAACATCCTGGTCGCTGACGTGCAGGGTGGACTTGTGGTCCATAATCCTCCGGATTCCCTGCCACGTGTACCTCGTGTCTCTGGTATCGCAGGTGGCTGTAAATTCTCTGAGGATGCTCCCATTTCACCTTCCCGATGGAGCGGGAAAGCACGGCTCCTGTTTCCCTGAGAGCTGTCACATCCCCTGATCTAAAAGCAGCATCACGATCCCTCAGCCAGGCATGGACCCCCGCAGTGAGTCACGGCTTCTGGTCTGCCTTCACCTGGATGTGTTTGGTGATGGTAACGTCCTCATACACTTCTCTGTGTGGCTGAGGGTAATAATTAGCCTGACGCTATTACAACACCAGTGACCCGGTTCAGTTCTGCTGCTGAAAGGAATTTGCATGTTCTCCCCATAACCGTGTGGGTTTCCTCCAGGTGCTCTGGTTTCCTCCCACATTCCAAAGACTTACCTGATTAATAAGTGTATTTGGGCAGTGCATGTTTGTTTGGCTGGATGGGCCTGCAGCTGTGCTGTAAATCTAAGTGATTAACACAGTCTACACCAGGACATTATTTGAGTTATCTTAAACAGAAGACACTTTGGCAGATGCTGGAAATCCACAGAGAAACACATAGTGCTAGAGGAACCCAACAGGTCAGGTGGCATCTATGGAGAGGAATAAAAAGCCAGTGATTTGGCCAAGACCACTCATCAGGGCTAAACTAAATATTTGAGATCTTGTTTCCCAGGTTTAGCGTTTCTTTTATGGCAGGCTGGCCTCTGTCAGTCTTCTCAATTTAGCTCTTAGAGGCTCCAACACTCAAAAGGGTTTACTGTCACAAGCATGTTGTTAAAGTTTTAATATTTGTGTGAGCCCTTTTGCTACAAGGACAGTTGTATGTAGAGGTCAGTCTTTGAACACTATAACAGAGAAGCAGGCCATTCGGCCCATCTAGTTTGTGCCAAAATATAAATCTGCCTAGTCCAATTGACCTGTACCCAAAACGCAGCCCTCCATACATCTCACATCCATGTACCTATCCAAAGTTCTCTCAAATGTTGAAGCTGAACCCGGATCCTCCGCTTGGCAGCTTGTCCTTGTGGCATTCATTGAAATACGTTCTCTTGTTGCTTGCATAAATCAGCGGGACTGAATTTCAGAAGCAAAGTACAATGGGCAGCTGTAATTATGGTACTGTATGTTTACCGTAAGCGACAGCAGGTGAATTTACACTCATTCCTTGTTACAAAACCATTTTTTCAGGCACTTTGCTTGGAATTTTATAAATATGCTCTAAATTATACAAGGGTTTGGATTCATAGTATCCAGCAGCACATAAAGAGGCCTTTCAACTCATCGATTTCAAGCTGAACATTAAGTATCCATTTGCATTAATTCTACATCAATTCTATTTTATTCCCCTGTATTCCTATTAATTGCACCAAATTCTACAACTCACCTACATAGTAAAGGCAATTATAGTGGCCGATTAAATCATTAGCCTGTGTAGTGAATTGGGAGAGCTAAGTTTGAGGCCTAGTGTTTGGTGATCAGCATGTCCTGTTGTCGAGGCTGAGGATCAAGGCCCAAGCATCAAGTCAGAGGTCTGGAAGTCAAGGCCAATTGGCTGGAACCCTGGGTCTGCGTATCTCTGCAGGTCTGCCAGGGTAGTCAAAGGCCCAATGTCTCAGTGCCCAAATCCAAATCAGAGTCCACTGGAGGTCAGAGACGGCTTGACTTGGATGTAGGACTGTGTATGTGCGTGAGTGGGAGGGTGTAATGAGGCTTGTTTTGCTGCTGCTTTGTTGCTTGTGTTCTGTATTGTTACGGACATGCTATGTTGGCGTTGGGATATGTGGTGACGCTTGCAGTATACCCCAAGCGCTTCCTTCGGATGTGTTGACTGTGAACACAAATGACGCATTTCACTGTTTTGAATCTTGAATCTAGCTTTGATGTGAGAGGAAGCCCACTTGATCACAGGGGAGGCAGGGAAGCTCCGCACAGATGCCACTTGAGGCCAGAATTGAACCTGGCTCCCTAGGGTTGAGGCAGAAGCTCTTCATCTCCTCGTGTCCCAGATAAAATCTGCTTATTTGACGGTGGAAACATTCTCATCAATGAGTTTTATCGATAAACTTCCTGAGATTTATCCAGAGACCGTGCTGCTTTAGACCTTTTTATTGTTTTCTAATGTGTCTGACAGAACACACCATGAGCGTACAGATACAATCCTAAAATAACTTGGCTTGCTGTGTCACGCACACTGCAGCTGTCACTTATGGCTCAGTCTTATTGTTCATTAGACTGATAGGTATCCTATTATCTGAATGTTGAAGGACACAGTCTCCTGATGTGATCTCACACACACACACAAGCAATTCAGTTCCTCTTTCTTGTGCATTCTAACCATTAACCCATGCCTTGCCCTTCCTGCTTTGGTCTATTTTCCTTGAAGACAAGAGGTCATGGGTTAACTGTGAAAGGTGACAGGTTTAAGGGAAACCTGTCACTTAGAGGGTGGTGAGAGTGTGGAATGAGCTGCGAGTGGAAGTGGTGGACGCGGGTTCAATTTCAACATTTAAGAGACATTTGGATAGGTACAGAGATGGGAGTAGTATGGAGGGCTATGGTGCAGGGCGATGGGACTAGACAGATTACGACTAATAAACAGAAGGGATTTTTTTTCTGTGCTGTAGTGTTCTGTGATTCTATGACAAAACTTTTTTGTACTCCTCTCTGGAAGTGTGTATTCATTTATATCAAACAGATTGAGATTAAGTTGCCCATATGGTCTCCGCTCTCCAGATTCCCTTTGAAAGCACATCGTCTCAATACAACTCATTGCGAGAAGATCTTTGAATTGTTTCTGAGATGTGTCACAGTGTATAACGACGAAGCTTTCTTTGTCTACTGGTAGACAGAATGTCCAATGATGCTGAGGAGAGCAAATGCAGAAGAGATGTACTTTAGAGATTTGGAAGAGCTGTGATCATCTCTGGTGATGCGGTTGATTCAGTTATTCAGGCAATGTCATACATTGGTATTAACCTTTTGTGCTTCCCAAGTGCTTTTAATTAAGTTCTTTTATTTTATAAAACAGGTTTCATAAAAGCCAGACAGCATTATGGTGCAGTAATTCACCAGACAGTACATTATTCCAAAGAACACGTTCAAATTCCATTGTAGGAGAAAACAGGAATTCAATTTTCTTTTTAGAGGTCAATATCAGAAACTATGAAAAGTCACTGCACTTTTTAAAATTTATTTTCCTCCATGGTGCCTTAGGAGTACCATGCCCGTGGTGCAGAGAAGTGAAGATGAAATGGCGGCTCCCTACTATTGCACCGGAGCTCTGTCCACTGACTTCCTGGTGCTGATCTCTGCACCCACAGTGTGTGGGTCCAGCAGTGGAACTTGCACTAGAACTGTCCCTGTGGTGGTCTGCAAACACTCAGTGAACAGATGGATGTATATAGATTCCCACCCCCACCCCCCACATACACCAGATCCTCATGGGGTCATCACGGGTGACTAGAAAGCTGCTTTCCTGGTAGCCAGTTGTGTTGCCACAAATGTACCAACTTCACCCTTCAGTTTCCATGCTATAAGCCAGACAAAATGTCACTCGCATGGTGACAGATGAGCAACACTGAAGAAAAATGGGCTTGAAAACAAACTCTTATAGTTTCAACTGGTTAGATCAGTAGGTCCTGCAAATGTGTTTATTGCCATCCAAAATTAAAAATGGTCTTTGCGGATGCTGGGAGCGAAGTGACAAAATAAAACAAATATTTTTATCATAATGACCCCAAACAATGAATGATTATCTTTATGAATATTGTTGTATATTAGAAACATTAGATAACAATTCTATTTTTACCTATTATAAAGTATTTTCAGCAATATATCAGCAGTAGCTTACCACTCAATTCAATTACTCCATCTGCGTCATTAATGCAGTTGCAATTTTCACAATGACACAAACACATATGTGAAAGGCTTCAAGGCTGGCAGCAATTCATGTCATCTCATCAGTCACTGCAAAAAGCATAAGAATATGGCTCAAGTCTTCCACTGACCTGCATGTTACTTCCCTTTGTTTAGTGCGCTTTCACAATTATTTTCTAATATTTTTGCCTACACTGTTTCTGCAAATGCAGGTAAATTTCCCTCTATATCTGAATAAACGAGGCAGTGATGCAAATCTAAGCAAGGACAAAGTCATATTTTAATGTCCGAGTGTAAATGTTTCTGATATTAACACCCGCAAAGGTTGTTTGTGATTTGTCCCTGGTCAAATCCATCCATTGAAACACAAAGCCATTTCTTTTTGTTCAAAGATGGCAAAGATCGAAAGAATGGTAGCTTATTGGTAAAGAGTTGGAGCAGCACAGTGGGTCATTAGTAGCTAGATTACTGGGGCACAGTATATTCTGAGCTAAAGTGGCATAGCAGCATAGTGGTTAGCACAATGCTTTACAGTACAGGTGACCCGGGTTCAATTCTCGCCTCTGCCTGTAAGGAGTTTGTACGTTCTCCCCGTGACCACGTGGGTTTCCTCCCACCACCCAAGACCCACCAATTGGTAGGTTAATTGGTTATTATAAATTGCCCCATGATTAGGCCAGGATTGACTCGGGATTGCTGGGCAGCATGGCTCGAAGAGCCTATTTCATGCTGTATAAGTAAATGGTGACCAGTTAGGCTATTAATACCTTCCTCTGTCCATGATGTTCTTTTGGGACAAAGTCTGTCCTTACTCAGTCAATTAATTCTATTTGTAGATGCAAACTTGCAGTGATGTGGGTGACACACGACTCCACAAAGGCCTAGCAAACCATTGGGTTGTCAACAGGACATTTCCCCGTCAGATCCAGGGACAACCAAGGAAAGACGTCTCTTGTAGATCAAGAGAATGCAGATACTGAAGTAACGAAACATCTGCTGGAAGACCTCGGTGGGTTGAGCAGCTTCTGGGGTAGGGGGAAGGAAGTGTCAATATTTCAGGTTAAAATCCTGCATCAGAACTGTCATACAGGTTTCAAACCAAACTCTTAACTCTTTCCACAGATACTGTTCGACGTGGTTGAGTTCCTCCAGCAGATTATTTAATAGCGGTGTAGACTGAGATGTATTCATCCCATGAGTGAACTAAAAGGAACAATTGTGCCATATCAGTGCTAGATGATTAGGTGACAAATTATTTTTATCTTGTAATGAAGCACCAGCAAATTTAAATTAAGTGGATAAAGTTAAGTCTTTACTGTGCCTGGTAATTAAAGTCACTATTGTTTTTGCCAGGGCTCTATACCCGGCTGCTGCGTGTGGCACGGAATACCCAGCACGCGCATCAGGCAGGCTTCTCAAAGTCTTCCAATCAGAGCAAGGAGGTGACACATGAGGAGAAGCACACAGAGTTTGTTGTCTTCGCATTGGTGCCGGTCTTCTGCATTGTGGGATTGTGTGGAATTTTCATCTGCAATGCCCTGAAGAAGAAGGGATACCGCTGTATCTCAGAAAAATCGGATGAGGAAAGTCCCAATGGGAAGCTGGGTAAATACAATCCAAATTATACTGTTTATATTTTTCTTTGTCCTGAATACTAATACATCCATGCAAATCTGCATCTGTACAAATCTCTGCTTTAATGCCCACTCTTTTTTGTAGTTTGATTTGAAGTTATTTTTGATGGATCTAAAGGTGCCCAAGAATGCCTCAGCTTTAGTTTTTGCCTTTTCAGTTAATGCCATCAGCTCGTAAAAGGAAATATTTGGGCAAGCAGTTTTTTTTTCCTGCCTACAGCTGGATGATGCACCATTTGTAAATGCTTTAATTTCTTTAAGTTATACTCATTGTTTATGTTAAAATGGTCACATAGAGGCCCTGATCTGTGTTCTGTTTTGGCTATTCATGAGTGTTATGAGTGTCAGCATTATGTTTAATATGGAGTCACATTCTACTATAGTAATTTCCAGAATCTGGAGCCATTTGAAAGGTTGGAAGTTTCTTTCCATCATTTTAAACTAAGAGGCCATTTCAGGGGAATATTTTAAAAAATGAACATAATTATTCCCTTACATACATCAAAGTTGCTGGTGAACGCAGCAGGCCAAGCAGCATCTGTAGGAAGAGGTGCAGTCGACGTTTCAGGCCGAGACCCTTCGTCAGGACTAACTGAAGGAAGAGTGAGTAAGGGATTTGAAAGTTGGAGGGGGAGGGATAGAGCCGAGAGCTGGACAGGTGATAGGCAAAAGGGGATACGAGAGGATCATGGGACAGGAGGTCCGGGAAGAAAGTCGGGGGGGGGGGGTGACCCAGAGGATGGGCAAGAGGTATATTCAGAGGGACAGAGGGAGAAAAAGGAGAGTGAGAGAAAGAATGTGTGCATAAAAGAGTAACAGATGGGGTACGAGGGGGAGGTGGGGCCTTAGCGGAAGTTAGAGAAGTTGATGTTCATGTCATCAAGTTGGAGGCTACCCAGACGGAATATAAGGTGTTGTTCCTCCAACCTGAGTGTGGCTTCATCTTTACAGTAGAGGAGGCCGTGGATAGACATGTCAGAATGGGAATGGGATGTGGAATTAAAATGTGTGGCCACTGGGAGATCCTGCTTTCTCTGGCGGACAGAGCGTAGGTGTTCAGCAAAGCGGTCTCCCAGTCTGCGTCGGGTCTCGCCAATATATAAAAGGCCACATCGGGAGCACCGGACGCAGTATATCACGCCAGTTGACTCACAGGTGAAGTGTTGCCTCACCTGGAAGGACTGTTTGGGGCCCTGAATGGTGGTAAGGGAGGAAGTGTAAAGGCATGTGTAGCACTTGTTCCGCTTACACGGATAAGAGGGGGGGGAGGGAAAGATGTGCCACCTCCAACGGGATCCCACCACTAAGCACATCTTTCCCTCCCCCCCTCTGCATTCCGCAGGGATCGCTCCCTACACAACTCCCTTGTCTATTCGTCCCCCCCATCCCTCCCCACTGATCTCCCTCCTGGCACTTATCCGTGTAAGCGGAACAAGTGCTACACATGCCCTTACACTTCCTCCCTTACCACTATTCAGGGCCCCAAACAGTCCTTCCAGGTGAGGCAACACTTCACCTGTGAGTCGACTGGGGTGATATACTGCATCCGGTGCTCCCGATGTGGCCTTTTATATATTGGCAAGACCTGACGCAGACTGGGAGACCGTTTTGCTGAACATCTACGCTCTGTCCGCCAGAGAAAGCAGGATCTCCCAATGGCCACACATTTTAATTCCACATCCCATTCCCATTCTGACATGTCTATCCATGGCCTCCTCTACTGTAAAGATGAAGCCACACTCAGGTTGGAGGAACAACACCTTATATTCCGTCTGGGTAGCCTCCAACCTGATGGCATGAACATCGACTTCTCTAACTTCCGCTAAGGCCCCACCTCCCCCTCGTACCCCATCTGTTACTCATTTTTATGCACACATTCTTTCTCTCACTCTCCTTTTTTTCCCTCTGTCCCTCTGAATATACCTCTTGCCCATCCTCTGGGTCACCCCCCCCTCCTTGTCTTTCTTCCCGGACCTCCTGTCCCATGATCCTCTTGTATACCCTTTTGCCTATCACCTGTCCAGCTCTCGGCTCTATCCCTCCCCCTCCAACTTTCAAATCCCTTACTCACTCTTCCTTCAGTTAGTCCTGACGAAGGGTCTCGGCCTGAAACGTCGACTGCACCTCTTCCTACAGATGCTGCTTGGCCTGCTGCGTTCACCAGCAACTTTGATGTATGTTGCTTGAATTTCCAGCATCTGCAGAATTCCTGTTGTTTGCGTTTATAATTATTCCCTTGTTTCTGTGCCACCTCAAGTAGCCACTCCCCTTCTCGTGGCAGCTTCCCATCACCAATGTGCATGACGCCCTATTTATGCCTTCCTTCACCACCATCTTGGAAGTCAAACATTCTCTTGGGGTGAGTAGTGAATCATTTCTACCTCCACTCTGGAGTACTCCATTCACCCAAGTGGTCTCCTTTAGACTGAGTGACTACTCTTCAGTTATGTCCCTGTAGAGTCAGCGAGTCTGACTGAGCTCCAGTTGCCTGTTAGTTCTCCATCCCAATGCCATTTCCCTATTTTACCTTTGTCTTTCTGCATTGTTCTAACAAAAACTCCGAAGAATAGCATCTCATCTTTTTAAAAGCACATTATTGCCCTTGAAACGTTACTGAATTCAGCTATTTCAGATCACCAGGCTTTTCTTTCTAACTTCTGTCAAGTCTGGCCCCTTAAGATGTGTGACCCTTTGCTCTCTGCACCTCTCCTTTACTTCAACGTAAAGCAGGGCTTCCCACCCTGGGGTCCATAGAGCCCAGGTTAACGGTAAGGCTGCATGGTATATTAAAAAAAAATTGTGAATCCCTGGCTTAAAGCATTTGATTTCTAACTTTTCCGAGGTTCGATGAAAAGTTATTGATCTGAAACATTAACTCTGTTTCTCCTTCCACTGACATTGCCAGAGTTGCAGCATTTTCCAGTTTTATTTATAAAGATAGCTGTTTGAGTGTTCAGAAATCACACTTGGGCCAGATTTATTTAAGGCAACAGACTTCTTTTTCCAAAGGACGTTAAATCAGCATTTTTTCCCCCAAACAATCTGGCAACCTCTAGGTTTTTGAAAAATTCCAAATTTAAATTCCCTAGCCACAACAACAGCATATGTGCAACGTCTAGCTCTCTGGACACCCGTCTAGCAATCAAATCACAAATCCTTCAGACAGATGTTGTTTTTTCATTCACCATTTGTAAAGATGCCCACCTGCCCATCTCATTTGCAGAGCCCAGGAAGCCTCTTACTGTATTGCTACCATTATATATAAATCTTCTATCTTCTGCAGGCAGCAAAGACTGCATATTTATGGAAATGATGAATCCTTTTATTCTTCTACCCCCTTCACACCCTGAATTTGTTTCCTTGGGGACCAATATAAAATTTTCAGTGGCCTAACATTCTCTTGAGAGGATAGACCCAGAAAAATTTAGGTGGTAGTGGTTAAAAATCAACAATTTTGAATTTTTATCAATCCTTTGGTAGTTTATTTCTTGGCAACATGAGCAATGAGAAATTACCTTATTCCCGTTGGAGTAGTTCCACTGTGAAACTATGCTCAGAGGGAGTTATCCTGCCCCTTTATTGCATAAGAGTTACTGAGAATAGTTGGGTAATTGGATAGTTACTCTAGTTTGGTGTTTGTTTATATACTAATGGTCTGTGAGGGTTGTTGAACTGGACTGGCAATTGGAATGGAGAAAGCATTGGCTGATTCACTGCTTATGTGCAAAATTTGGAGAGCATCTTCATCCAGCCCAGTAATTACATGGAATTGTTTACAGAGCAGCATTTTGTTTTTGATCAAGGCTACAATCAAGACCAAGCTCTGCCTGGTATTAAATTAAAAGTTGTAACCAGATCCAAAAATTATCGGACAAAATTAAAGCTTTAATTGTAAGAAAATTTGTTCAGTTTTAGCTCCTTGTATTTTAGCACAGTTGGCATCAGATAAGCTGGAGGGAGTTTGAAAATCCACTTAAATCTGTTTAAGTGTAGATTTGGGAAAGGCATCTCACATCAGGTAGCCAGTTAAACCCCCTCCTTAGGCCCTTTTTGCTGCTAGGTCTACAAAAGACTGGAGGATAGGGTGATGAGCACAGAAGTCTTTCGTTGCGTTTGAGAAGTCTACGTGATGAAATATGGGGTAAGGTTTTCGTCGATCTGATTTGTAATTTACTTGTGGCAGCACCTTCTGTCCTCTGCTTCAAGATTTAAAGGAGTGGGTGAAGTAAAGATGGAGTGGGCAGCTATAATCTGGAATTTGCTGTTGGAAGGATGATGGAAATTGAATCAAATGGGGCACTGGCGAGAAGGCAGTTTACAAGCTATGGGAGAAAGAACAGGAAACGTGACCAATCAGGTTGTTCTGTACAGAGCCAGTTTGGTCTTGATGGGCAAGGCAATCAGAACTGCTGAAGGTTGACCTCATTTGGCATACTAGTTACAGCCTCAATAACCCAGATTCAATTCTGACCGGAAGTGCGGCTATTGAGAAATTGGCAAAGCCTTCCTATGAACACAGGTTTTTGAATTTGTCCTCCAGTTTTCTCCCATTTTCCAAAGACCCATGGCGTGATAGGTTAAGTGGCCGTGTAAATTGCTTGCGGTGTGTGGATTCTGGGGCAAGTGATGGCTGGCACAGACTCAGTGGGCCGAAGGGTCTGTTACTGCATCTGACTTTATAACTCTAAAGAGCACTATATTTGGCGTCGGTCCACTTGATTCCTTCCTGGGATAGGGAAGGTGTCCTACAAGGTGAAATTGGCCCATGCTCAGTAAATTGTTAGTAGAATAAAATAAATTTTTTTATCTTGAGTTGCTGCATGGTATCAGCCCCTTCCTGCTGCCCAATAACACCCAAATGGCCAATTAACATCCTAACCCATATACATTACCTTTAGAAACCAGAGGACCCGGAGGAGGCCCACACAGTCACAGAGAAACACATACAAAGTCCTTGCAGAGAGCGGCAGAACGCAACCCAGATCACTGGCGCTGTAATAGCATTGCGCTAATGGCTACACGACCACACCACCCTCAATCATTAAAACATGTAATATACAGAGAGGGATTAACAGTGCGGTCACCACTTTTCCTCTATGCAGCAGGAGATCCTTGCAAATATGGGGGTGGGGGTCAGTCCTCTACACTAAGATGAGGAGAGATTTCCTCTGTGGATTCCATGTCATTGGGATTTTTCATTTTGGAGGGCTATTATAACTACAGCTAAGACTTGAGCTTGTTGGATGTTAAATCGAGTCTGAGATAGAGGCCAAATAAGTGGTTCTCCTGTGGTGTAACTTGACCTTGCCTTTTGTGAAGAAGAGAAAATCTGCAGATGCTGGATGTCCAAGCAAAACACAAAATGCTGGAGGAATTCAGCAGGCCAGGCAGCATCTATGGGGAAAAAAGTTCAATCAACGTTTCAGGCAGAAATCCTTTGTGTTTGAACCTGTGGAAGCACTAACCAGGACAAGGCTTCTTAAGGAAGAGTGTGAGAAAGTTGTGGGTTTAGGAGGCCAAAATGACATCACAAACTGAATGAATGGTGTCTTTAGAATTGGAATTGTGCAGAAATTCTAGCTTTTTTGTTATTCAAATTGGATTCAAATGCTTCCAATGAAATTTAAAATGGAGTCAGCAGACAATAGAAGACATTGTTTACAGCATTCCATAATAAGACTTAAGACTCACCTAAGTCAGCAGAGCTTTGGATTCCAGTGGCTGACTTTGTAAATGCAGTGGATGTTTTGATGCAGGTTTCAGAAAGACCCAAATAACATGGTGGCAAAGCACTGAATGTTATATCCATATAGCAGAGAAACCAGTCCTTAGGACCACTGTGTTCATGATGACCAGGTACCCACCTGTAGTAATCCCATTTATCTGTCAGATATCCTGGTAAAACCATAGACATTGGAGCAGAGTCAGTGCCATTCGGCCCATCAAGTCTGCTCCTCTATTCCATCATGGCCGATTTATCATCCCTCTCAACCTTATTCCTGTATCCTATGATGCCCTTACTAATCAAGAGCCTATCAAGCTCCGCTTTAAATCTACCCAATGACTTGGCCTCCACAGCTGTCTGTGGCAATAAATTCCACAGATTCACCACCTTCTGCCTAAAGCTTTCCAGAATCTCCTCCATCAATTTTTGACGTACCCAGTTCCTCAATTAGCTCTTACTATAAATCTAGCAACAGCATCATTCTTGGACATTTCTTTTTCAAAAAGCTATTAAATATTTCTAGAGTGCACTTAACCTACATAAGAAGTATCTTTTGCTGTCTTAATTTACCTGACTTCAAGTATATTAGTTCAATGTCAGAGAAGACCTTTTTATTCCTTTTCTGTTAACTACCATTCTACTAGTATTTTCTTTGCCCTTATTTACTTCCTATTTGATAGTTCTGATGTTCAGACTGTATTATATTTACATTATTAACCTAACCCACTGAAGCCTTATTCAAATTCATCATTCAGCAAGTTGTGGTTTTGGCTGCTCCACCTTTACTGTTGTTATAGAAAGCTTACAGTCTATTTGGATGGCGGGGTGGAGATATGCTTCTACCAATGAATGTGTAAAGCGCTCCTTCCCTCCGCTAGCCTGCAGGTGACCCTCGGGAAAGGCGTATAACCTGCTTAGCGCCCCCAGTCAGAGTCACGTGTAGCCGTGGGAGCAGGGTGGTAGATGGTCGTATGTGCAGCTGGTACATATCACAACTCCTGGTTATGTGACCACTGATGCCAGGCAGACAATCTCTGGGTATTGATGATGGCTGTAGTCTGCTGTGCCTCAGTGATTCAAGTGCTTGTTCAAATACTTAAATGTTGATTTTTCTATGTCCAACCAGGCAGCGTAGTCCAAATTGCAACCACCCCGGGTGGCAAAAAAATAGCGACACAGTACAGATCACCTCAACGTGCATTGTCTGTAGAAACAGGGACATTAAAAAGCCATGGCACTTGCTATGATTTGTCAACTGACTGCTGCACAGAACAGTCTTAAGTGAGGATCAGACTGAAGCCATCATGCAGTTTCTTCAAAGGGAAAGGAATAATTTTTTTAAAAAGTTGTATGAGTTAAATAATGTATTGTTTGTATCAACAAAGCTGTATAGCCACACAGTTGAATATTTTCCCAAAGAAAATTGGTTTTAATTCCCATCAGATATTTAATGCACTGGGTATTCTTGGATAGAGGAAAACCCAGTAAAAGATATTAATTGTTTTCTGTCGGGTCAGAGCTAACCAATCAGAATATTCAATGCCGGGGTAATTCTTAGTGGTTATGCCATTTCCTGCCTTTGTGTAAAAGGAAACTGTCAGGAGTCTTGGCCCAATGCCAGCGTGAGTCTGAAAGCACCTTAGAGTTCCACTAACCAGGCCAAATCGAGTTCATTATAGAAACATGGTCAAAGAAAATTTAGAATATGTCTATATTTTAAGGAGTAAAATATTAAAAAGATTCTTTCCTTGATTTCTTCAAAAATTAGAGGTGCTGGTGTATTTTTCCAATGCCTTCTCAGGTCAGGCCGGCTAGATGAAGTTCATTTTGGAAACCCAAAGCATGACATGGCTAGTTGATGGGCATGGACGTGCATGACAGTTAGGGAGTCTGTTTGTGTCACTAGAGGTCTTGGGGTAGAAATGTTACCTGTATGAAATGTATTGTTGTGACATTTGTGCAATGAATTTGAATCTAAATTAGTCACACCGCATGGAAACAGACGTTTTAGCCCAACTTGTCCAAAGACAATCCAGTCCTATCTGCTAGCATTTGGCCCATAGCCCCCTAAACCCCTCCTATCCATGTATTTATCTAGCTGGCTTTTAATTGTTGCTAATGTGTTTGGCACGCTGGCTGTCATCAGTCAGGGCACTGCATTGTGCACATAGTGCACATGCGCCGGTCGTGCATGCAGCCTGTTACAGCCGTTCGAACCAGTATCCTTACCTTTTTCTTCTTACTTTTTAACTTACGTTATTTTTTGTGGTTTTTTTTTCTCACGGTAACACGTCTAAGTCGCAGCTTCTCTAATATGCTGGTAGAGAGAGTTTTATTTGGGTTTTTAGTGCTGGAGATAGTTACATTCCGACACGTCTCATAAGCGGGACAGAAGCATGGTCGCATTGTGTATGCCAGGGACCAGCTGAATGCGCTTATGTCGGCCGGTTTAGCGAGCAGAACGGCGGACACCCCGGCTGAAATCTGGAGGAAAACACACAGAGGATGCAGAAGGGGATCACAAAGTCGAGGAAAGAGGACCGGGTCGACACAACAGAGACTTATGGAGAAGAGGAGTTCGGTGGGTAATAAAATGGACGAGTTCACGGCGCTAGCCAGGCGTCAGAGAACATTTCGGGAGTGCAGTGTTATGTGTTTCACCGGACTGTTCGGGCTGACCGGAAGTGCACTGAGAGCGGTAAACGTAAAGGAGTTGGGTGCTTACTGTTCTGGTTAACAACAGATGGTGCAATCCGGGTCATATTACGATCGAGGAGTGTGTTTGTAGACCGGATATTGAACTTTTTGCTGCTGGACTTTGGCCATATTCCACCGAGATACAACACTGGGTGGCACGGGAAGTTGTTCCTGCCTGTGGCCATCGAACTTTGCAGCTCCTCCCGTGGAGGGTCAGACACCCTGAGCTAATAGGCTGGTCCTGGACTTATTTTCCATCTAACATAGTTTGCATTTTGTTGTTCGATTGTTTGTGGTTTTTGTATTACTATATTTATGCTCTATTCTTGGTTGGTGCGGCTGTAACGAAACCCAATTTCCCTTGGAATCAATAAAGTATATCTATCTATCACTGGGAAATTGTGTTGCAGTTATACAAGCTAATGGTGAGGCCACACTGAGGGTGTTATGTACAATTTTGGTCACCCTGTTGCAGGAGGGAGATTATTAAACTAGAAAAAGTGCATAAAAGATTTACCAGGTTGTTGCCTGGGCTTGGAGACATGAACTATAATTTCCAGGAAATAGTCCTGTTCCATGCAACATTTTTTTGGAACTTGGGCCAGACACGTACCAGCCAATTAATGTAATAAACTGTATGTCTTGGGACTATGAGAAGAAATTAGATCACAGGATAAATGTTCAGGCTCCAGAGAGATTTCCCTGAAGCCGGGGTTGAAGCTGGGACTCTGGCATGGTGAGGCAGTAACCCTAATTGCAACACTGCTCCCCCATATGGCTTTGGTCCTCAATATCACCTTGTGCAACTGGATCCTTGATTTCCTCACTTGCAGACCTCAGTCTGTTCAGATTGGTAACAACATCTCCTCCACAATCACCATCAGCACAATGCTAGGTGCTCAGCCCCCTATTCTACTTTATACTTGCAGTATGACTGTGAGGCCAAGTACAGCTCCAATGCCATATTTAAGTTTGCTGATGACACCACTGTTGTTGGTCAAATTAAAGGTGGTGACATCAGCATACAGTGGCATGCA
Source organism: Mobula hypostoma (assembly GCF_963921235.1). Lineage (NCBI taxonomy): Eukaryota > Metazoa > Chordata > Chondrichthyes > Myliobatiformes > Myliobatidae > Mobula > Mobula hypostoma. The sequence goes on from NC_086103.1 coordinate 160,826,999, forward strand.
AAAGTTTGGGCACCCCGGTCAAAATTTCTGTTACTGTGAATAGTTAAGTGAGTAGAAGATGATCTGATCTCCAAAAGTCATCAAGTTAAATATGAAATAATCTTTTCAACATTTTAAGCAAGATTAGTGCATTATTTTTGTTTTGTACAATTTTAGAGTGGGGGAAAAAAGGAAAGGAGCACTGTACTAAAGTTTGGGCACCCCAAGAGATTTGAGCTCTCAGATAACTTTTACCAAGGCCTCAGACCTTAATTAGCTTGTTAGGGCTATGGCTTGTTCTCGGTCATGGTTAGGAAAGGCCAGGTGATGCAAATTTCAAAGCTTTATAAATACCCCGACTCCGCAAACCTTGTCCCAACAATCAGCAGCCATGGGCTCCTCTAAGCAGCTGCCTAGCACTCTGAAAATTAAAATAAATGATGCCCACAAAGCAGGAGAAGGCTATAAGAAGATAGCAAAGTGTTTTCAGGTAGCCGTTTCCTCAGTTCGTAATGTAATTAAGAAATGGCAGTTAACTGGAACGGTGGAGGTCAAGTTGAGGTCTGGAAGACCAAGAAAACTTTCTGAGAGAACTGCTTGTAGGATTGCTAGTAAAGGCAAATCAAAACCCCCGGTTGACTGCAAAAGACCTTCAGGAAGATTTAGCAGACTCTGGAGTGGTGGTGCACTGTTCTACTGTGCAGCGACACCTGCACAAATATGACCTTCATGGAAGAGTCATCAGAAGAAAACCTTTCCTGCATCCTCACCACAAAATTCAGCGTCAGAAGTTTGCAAAGGAGCATCTAAACAAGCCTGATGCATTTTGGAAACAAGTCCTGTGGACTGATGAAGTTAAAATAGAACTTTTTGGCTGCAATGAGCAAAGGTATGTTTGGAGAAAAAAGGGTGCAGAATTTCATGAAAAGAACACCTCTCCAACTGTTAAGCACGGGGGTAGATTAATTATGCTTTGGGCTTGTGTTGCAGCCAGTGGCATGGGGAACATTTCACTGGTAGAAGGAAGAATGAATTCAATTAAATGCCAGCAAATTCTGGAAGCAAAGATCACACCATCTGTAAAAAAAAGCTGAAGATGAAAAGAGAATGGCTTCTACAACAGGATAATGATCCTAAACACACCTCAAAATCCCCAGTGGACTACCTGAAGAGGCACAAGCTGAAGGTTTTGCCATGGCCCTCACAGTCCCCTGACCTAAACATCGTCGAGAATCTGTGGATAGACTTCAAAAGAGCAGTCCATGCAAGACGGCCCAAGAATCTCTCAGAACTAGAAGCCTTTTGTGAGGAAGAATGGGCAAAAACCCCCCAAACAAGAATTGAAAGAGTTTTAGCTGGCTACAAAAAGCGTTTACAAGCTGTGATACTTGCCAAAGAGGGTGTTACTAAGTACTGCCATACAGGGTGCCTAAACCTTTGCTGCGGGCCCTTTTCCTTTTTTGTTATTTTGAAACTGTAAATGATGGAAATAAAAAAAAGTAATCTTCCTTAACATATTAAAGAAATGTGTCATCTTTAACTTTATGCCTTTTGGAAATCAGGTCATCTTTTACTCGCTTAGCTATTCACGGTAACAGGAATTTTGACCAGGGTGCCTAAACTTTTGCATACCACTGTATATGAGGGAGTTTGCAAATCGAGCTAAATGGTGCCACAGCAACCTCTCACTCAATGTCAGTAAAACCAAAGAGCTGACTATAGACTACAGGAGGAGGAAACTGGAGGTCGATGAGTCTGTCCTCATCTGGGATCAGACGTGGAGAGAGTCAGCAGCTTTAAATTCCTCGGAGTTATCATTCCAGAGGATCTGCCCTGGGCTCGGAAAGTGAGTGCCATTACAAAGAAGGCATGGCAGTGCCTGTACGTGGAATTTGTGCAGGTTTAGCATGTCATCTAAAACTTTAACAAAACTCTCTAGATATGTGGTGGAGAGTATACTGACTGGTTGCATCACAGAACGCCAATGCCCTTGAGTGGAAAATCCTACAAGAAGTAGTTGATGCAGCCCAGTCCGTCACAGGTAAAACCCTCCCCACCACGGAGCGTATTTACAGGGCTCACTGTTGCAGGAAAGCAGCATCCATCAAGGAACCCCACGGTCCAAGTCATGCTCTCTTCTCACTGCTGTCATTTGGGGAAGAAATACAGGAGCCTCCAGTTCCACACCAGCAGGTTAAATAAGTTATAACCCCTCAACCATCAGGCTCTTGAACCAGAGCAGATAACTTCACTCACCCCAGCACTGAACTGATCTGCAACCTATGGACTCATTTTTAAGGACTCTACAACTAGTGTTCTCAATACTTATTGTTCATTTATTTATTATTTTTCTTTGCGGACTTGCACACTTTGACTTTTGCACATTGTTCATCTCTGTGTGCAGTTTTTCACTATTCTATTTCTCTCTAGTCCTACAAATGCCCACAAGAAAATGAATTTCAGGGTTGTATATGGTGATATATATGTACTTTGAACTTTGCCATTCCCATATGATGTGGTTGTCGTAATGCTCTCAGAATAACTAGATACAGGTTATTATTATTATTATTATTTTTGTTATGCCAACTTGTTGGGTTTTACACAAATCCCGGGGGAAAAGATGAAAATGAGTGTGGCCTTCACAAGCTTTTGTGTATCTGTTAGGATTTAAATCAGCAGTGTTCAGCCAAGGTACTGGTCTCGGCTCCATCCTTTCAATGTGACCCTTAAAGTGTTTAATCTTGAGATATTTGGTATGAAGTGTTACTCCAGTCAATACTCTGTAACTTCCTACAATATGGAGGAATGAACTCCCGGTACGTTAGGACACTCGTTGCAAAGTGGTGTGTACTGTCTCTAAGCACCAGAGTTTATCAAATAAAAATGAAGTTCTCAACATTCAGTGCTTTCAGCTGTGAATTTCCTAAAACGTGTATCCTGTGTAGTCCTCTCATAGACACTGCTTGACCTTCTGAGTTCCTCTAGCAGTGTGTGTGTAATTTCAGAATCTGCAGAATCGCTTGCTTATGTATCCTGCAAATGTCTTGCCTCGTGCTCGCGCCTATAAAGTCTAATTTCTTCATTGTAGGATAAACCCTACAGAGAACAAAGTAGAAGCTTAGTGTAGATGATGATTTCAGTTCCCAAAGGACCCTCTTCATTTTCTTTTCTTTTACTGCAGCTATCAATGCGATTCCCTTCAGATCAGATGAAACCAATGAGGACACAATTGGTGTGCTGGTACGGCTGATCACAGAGAAGAAAGGTTAGTGCTGGTTTAGTCCTTCATTTGCTGTTAGAGGTACGTGGTTACTCAGCATTAGTGCTTTCAAGTAAGACAAGGTATGGCAGCAACATCACACAGTCCTCGACCAGTACTCCTGTTCTTTGTTGAATATCTGGAGCCAACAGCAGTGCAGATGCGTACTGAACACTTGGTTTGAATGGTCCGATACCATGAACCTGATGGCATCTCTCAAAGGTTTGCCTATCTATCCAGCAATTAGAAATTTGCAAACTATGCCCTGAGAATTGCCTCCATTCACTATTGCTGCCAGAATCTTAAGTGGGATGTTATGGGGATTCAGAGCGAGGATACTTTTCTGGTGCTGTTTACATGTCACTGCAAGCAACCATTTTTCCTCAGTCTTGTGATATTGTTACAACCAGTTTCAAATATAGATGGGGTTCATCTATGCCCATTGTTAAATGGAGCTTAAAGTCCAAACCAGTTCTGGATTTATTTGTGTTCTGTTTCACCATCTTTGGGTTTGTATATAAACATCCAAGAGCGTAACTTTTCAAATGAAGAGTAGAATATTGATCAGGTCTCTTGAGAAATAGCCTAAGCAGTTGCTGTTGTGGCTGCAAAGCAGCACATCATCCAACATTCTCAGTGCTGCCATGCACCGCCATTCCATGACTGATCATATGGTGTTTTTTGTTGACCACAGAAAATGCTGCAGCCTTACAAGAGTTGCTGAAGGAGCACGAGCTCTTGGAGGGGACTGCCTCCGACAACAGAGCAGACATCACTGGTAAAAATGCATCCGAAAGGTAAGTCGTGTATAAATGGACTTGAAAATCTGACTACTTTAGACTTCCAGGGAATTGAGCTGAGTTTGAGATAGGGTGCTTTTTAGGCCACGTTTTGATTCACACTCCCTTGAAGTTGAGGTGAGATGAAATTGTTTAAAACAGTTGGCAAATTTTCCGTTTCTTTCAGGTGAGTTAGGAGTTTTAAAAATACAAAAAGAGACCATTTATACCATTGTAGCTATTCTGGCAAGAACTATCAAATTAGCTAAACTTGACTTTCTGCCCAATTATATTTAACCACTTCCAGGTTAAGTACTAATGTGAAATTTGTTTGCATCATTGTTTCTGGTGGAAAATTCTGGAGTGTAAAAGGAGCTGGTTATTTAAAACTGGGGAGTATAGAAGTTTCTTCTGTAGGAGTAGTGAATGTCTCTGGAGTTCTCTGATTCTGAGGGCTGTGGATGCAAGATCATTTGTTTTATATTAGGGTGGAGATAAATATTTGAAAGATTGAGAAACTAACTAATGGGGAACTGGCATAGATGAGAAATTGAGGCCAGCATAGATTAACCCTGATGATGTTGAATGGTGGAATAGGCCGAAGAATCTTGTTGGCCTACTACTCCTATTTACATAATGTTCTTAAGTTATCTTCCATGATATTTAGATTCTGTGTCCTGTAATAAAATCTTAGGGACAGAGGATGTTCGTTCTTGCTCACAATGAACACTGCTGGAATTGCAAAACCCCTTTTGGAATGGCCCTTCTGTGCTGCTCCATTTGAGATTGTGTGGTTAGGTGTCCCACAGGACAATCGTGGATGATTATGCTGCTCTATTGCCTCTGTGGCTTGGCTTCAAATCTGGAATGATGCAGCAAGTCTCTTCTGGCTGATGTGAAGTGAATTAGTGGGCAAAAACCACAAGAACAGAACAAGCCCTGCGAGAATTTAGTCAGCTTCTCGATTAGGAACGATAAGATTAGTTTTTTAAAAAAATTGTTAGAGGAAGCGGAAGGAAGACTTGGTTGAGGTGTATAAAATTAAGGGGCTTAAATAAATTGGACCTTTTCTCCTTCAGAGGCTTGCAGCATGGAAATAGGCCATTCAGCCCATTGGTCCTGTACTTGCCATCCAGCACTGATCTCATTCTCACACTGATCTCATTCTTACCACGTTCTAGTGTCAGTCATTGAATGTCACAGTGCAGAAGCAGGCCCTTTGGCCCATCTAGTACATGCTGAACTATTATTCTGCCTAGTCCCATCAACCTGCACCCAGACCATAGCCTTTCATACACCTCCCATCCATGTACCGATCCAAATTTGTCTTGTGTGCTGAAATTGAACCTGCATCCTCCACTTACACTGGCAGCTCATTCCACTCTCTGAGTGAAAAAGTTCTCAGTGAAGAATTTGGAAATTCTTGTCAGCTCCTTGTAATTTCTACCCCTCACCGACTCTCGGGGCTACTTACAGCAGCCCATTGACCAAGCTCTTCTCATGTCTTTGGGATGTTAGGAGGTCACAGCACCTGAAGAATAAAACCCACTGAAGAAAACTTGTAAACTCCTCCCAGTCAGCACTGGTGGTCAGGATCGAACCTGGAGTTAAACTAAAAGGTAGAGGGATCGGGAGGAGACAAGGGGGGCAAAAACAGAATCACCAGAATATGGTAGAGCACCTGACCTTTCTGCCAGAGAGTATATTGGGGGCAGAAAATCTCATTTATTTATTTTTGACTTCTCACTATTTAATTACCCTTGGGCTAAGTCCAAGTTTATCCTTGTACATCAACAGCAGCAATATTATTACTAAAAGGCAAAGCTGCTCTTTATCTACCTTGCTATTTTTGTTGGTAGTTTAACTCCAAAGATTGTACTGAATTCTGACCATTTACTGCACACTCAGCTTTTAAGCCAAGGTCCACACTGGCCATGCACACTAAAAATTTAAACAGACTGAAAATCAACAGTAACCTTGACCTTGGTGTCCCTCTCCCTCACTGTCAGCTAATTGAGTTCTTTCATTTCATGTGCTACTCATTCAGTAGGAAAGCCCAGACTCTGTAAATGGACAAAGTATCTTGTTATATAACACTGAAATTTTGTCTCATTGTAAATTTGAAACCTAATGAAAAGACCATTGAACTATGTCATTCACAAACATTCCTCCCCATACTTTCGTTCGAAGTAGTCACACGATGAGCTTTTTGGATGCACTTTTTAGCTTTTGATATTCTTAAGAATAAAACGTGCCTCTGAAGTTGATGATAGATTATTGCTAATGTTGACTGCAGGATTTTAAGCGTTATTGCCTGCATGTAGAACAACTTAATCACCAGTTTCAAAAGTAGTGCTTTATCAGACTAACATTTACAGAGGAACCTGGCTGGTTTTAATGTTAGTGCACAGCTCAGCCATACGGGAAAGCTAAAGAGAATGTAAATGGTATCAGGTAGCTGGCAAGCACTCACCCGTGCACATTTCTGGTTTCAAATAGACTTGCATTAATTAGAGTTGTGGAAAGATGTAACATGATTGGATTCCATTTCCATTCTTTCCAATACTGGCCCTTTCTAAGTAATACAACAAAGATTTTTATTGGTTATTGTTTATGTACTAAACTGGTGATACATCCCATTAATTTAAGAAAAATTATCCTGGTTTTTTCCCCCTTCAGGATAAATCAAGGCTTCTCATTCTCCCGTAATCCAAATGATAGTCTGATGAAAACATGGAATGGTTCCATATCTGAAACGTGAATCCAAAAACTAAATGGAAATTTGGTTAATTTGAGGAAAACCTTTAAATATTATTCTGCTGCTATCCTTTGCATTCCTTGCACAATTGGGGGGGTGGGGGGGAAGGCTCTTTGCCAAGTGAAGTTATTTTGCAAATGTTTGTTACATTAATATCCACTTTTCCCTTCTACTTTATTATTAACATTATTTTGCACTCAAGAAGCAGTAAAGAAAACCTCATATTGCAGTGGCAGTTCCATTTTAAAGGTTCCCTGGTTGCCAGACGGGAGAGCTGCTGCCTCACAGCCCCTTCGGTCTGGGTTCTGTTGACCTCTGGTGTTGTCTGTGTAATGTTTCCAAGTTCTCCTTGTGACAGTGTGGATTTCCCCGAACTAGTTTTCTCACAGTTCCCAAAGGAAAGTAGTTCAGTCAGTGTAATTGACCAGTGTAAATTCCCCTAATGTAGTTCAGTGGAGTGGAAGGGGGGAGGTTTTAGGCAAGTGGGGAGAATAATGTAAGAGGAGTGTTTGCTTGATAGCATGGATTTGGTGAGCTGAAGAGCCAACTTCCATGCTGTGTGATTCAATGTCCAAGGTGCTTTTCTTTAGCTAATGAACTCCTTTTGGTTGGTACCCTCTCAGAATCCTACAAACTACCATCACATTCTTCACTTTTTAAAAATGGTGTTTAGTTACTACATCAGTAATCTGTTGATCTTATCTTTGGTCTCATTTCCAGCAGCTACAATGATAACCAGTTTTCAGAGCACACTTCACCGAAGTCTTCAATCGCCAAAATTATTTTTGGCCAGTTTTACAATTGTAGATTATAAAACTTAGATTACTGTTGTATTACCTTTTGGGTTCTGTTGGACAGGCATTTTCTATCCCAGTATGAACCTTATTTCCTTTTGCATTTCAAGTCTGTTGTATTGGGATTGACTTCTTTGATAAAGCTATCTGAGATCAGACTTTGACCCTCTTTTCCTTTTTCTACAGATTGGTTCCATTGTTGACCATTCCCAAGCTATGTAAACACCATCATGTGCACACGGTACAGACGTCAGCAACCCCACTGGGCTCCAGCTGTACACGGTGCAGTCAGAAGAAGTGGCCTGAACTGCTGCTGAATCCTCCCATCCGGAACGCTGCAAAATCTGTCAAAGTGGGAACCCGGGCCAATAGGCCTGGCGAAATCACCATCCTATCCATTGGCAGGTAAGTGCCTCACTGCACTGAGGACTATCCCTTCTGATTTCAGAGTGTATCTTTTCTATGCAAAGTAGTAATGTTAAAAACAGGATTTGTGTATTGCTAACAGCTGCAGTAACTCAGCAGGCCAAGTCAGATCAGGACAGTGAAAGAGTTAATTCCTTTGGGGCAGCACAGTAGTTAGTGCAGATCTTTATAGCGCCAGTGATCTGGGTTCCGTTCCTGCCACTGTCCGTAAGAAGTTTGTACTCTCTCCCCGTGACCCTGTGTTCCTGCTGGTCTGATTTCCTCTCACATTCTGAAGATGTACAGGTTAAAAGATTCAAAGTACATGTATGCCACCATATACAATCCTGAAGAATTTTTTTGTGTGGGCATACTCAACAAATCTATGGGATAATAATTATAACAGAATCAATGAAAGACTGGCCAGCAAGGGCATTCAACCAGCGTACAGAAGACGACAAACTGCAAATGCGAAAAGAAGAATCTAATAAATAAATGTGCAATAAATATTGAGAGCATGAGATGAAGAGCCCTTGGAAGTGAGTCCATAGGTTGTGGGGACAGTTCGGTGACGATAAAGTGAAGTTGAGTGAAGTTATCCCCTTTGGATCAGAGCCTGCTGGTTGAGGGATAATAACTGTTCCTGAACCTGGTTAATTGCATAATTAATGCAAGTCTATTTGAAACTAGAATGTAATTGGGCTTCATAGGCTCGTTGGGCCAAAAATGCCTGTTACTGTGCTGTATCTAAATAAAATTAAAAAAATAATTTACAAGTTCTGATAGAAGGCCATCATGTTGACTTTTTCTCTCTTCACTGTTACCTGCCCTGGTGACTATTTCCAGCATTTTATTTTGTGTTTATTTCAGACTTCCAGCTCCTTTGCTCTCTCCCCTCACCACGGGCAACTTCTGCACTGAATATACGGCATAGGACAGACTACTTACCTCAAATGGTCCGTGCCATTGTTCAGGCTCTGGTATTCAGTGGAGTTATTTGGGGCTGTTGCTTCATATTTCATCACTTTCCACCCCCGTCCCCTTTTCACTCCCAAGTGGCACATCTTTTTGATTAAGTAAGTCCCGCCAATGATTTGGCACAGCATGAAACACTTGTATTAGAATGTACATCCAAATGAAAAAGACTTTTTTGCCTCATCATTCTCTGAGTGAATTATCACCAATCTACTTCAAACTAATGAACTGTGTCCGAGCTCAGTGTAGGCATTGTTGTGTAATATTGTAAGACCAAGCAAGCTAGGTCTTTACTCTTTGGAGCGAAGAAGGATATGAGGTGACCTGAGATGAGATGAGATGAGAGGCATAGATTGATTAGATAGTCAGACTTTCTCCCAGGGCAGAAATGGCTAATAAAGGGGCCATAATTTTAAGGTGATTGTAAGGATATCAGAGGCAAGTTTTTAGAGTGGTGGGTGTATGGAACACCCTGCCTTTGATGGTGGCAGAAGCGGATACAGTAGGGATATTTAAGAAACTCCTGGACTGGCGCATGACTGATGCAAAAATGCAGGGCTATTCAGGAGGGAAGGATTAGATTGATCTTAAAATAGGTTAAAATATTGGTACAAGATCCTTGGCCAAATGGTCTACTGTACTGTGTTCTATTATTTTACTGGTCAATCAATCTCCAATTCGTTCCCCACCCCCCCCCCCAAACAAAGAGTGAGTGGTCAAACCCTACATGTCACTTCTTTGGTGTCTGTCTGTCAGTGACTGGCAGTATGCCCTGAATTTGTACAGCATTAAAAAGCTGCCTCAAAATCTCATCAGTGTTTCCCTGGAGAAGTACAGGACTTCCGAATTTCCTTTTAACTGAAGACAAGAATTTAGTATTAGGTTATTGACTTTTCTGCTAATGTGAATCTTCTAACCTATTCTGATTGGGAAATGATAATATTCAAGGTGTCCTTGGATGCTTGAGTTTAGAATGGGGGGGGGTCATAATCTAAGTATAGGGGGAGACCATTTAGAACTCGGAACGATTTTTTCTTAGAAGAGAGCTCAGTCATGGAGTTCATTGAAAGCACCAATCAAGAGAGTTCTGGACACTAAGGAACGAGCATGGAGCAGGGCCATTGTGCTGAGAGCCATAACAGCCTGCTCTGCTGAGTTATCGCTCTCAGTCCCATTCTTCAAAACTTCTCCCTGTTAACTTCCATGCCCTGATTAATGAAGAACGTATCAAACTCTGCCTTACATATACTTGGCCTGCACAGCTCTCTGGCCCCAAATTCCATAGAATCACCGCCCTGTGGCTAAAGAAGTTCCTTCTCATCTCTGTTCGAAAGGTACGTCCCTCAATTCTGAGGCAGTGCCCTCTGGTCGCAGACTCCCCCACTGGAGGAAACATCCTCTCCACATCCATTCTATCTAGGTTTATCTATTTCAATACTTGATAAGTTTCAATGAGGTACTCCCCACCCCTCCCCCATTCTTCTAAACTCCAGTGAGCACAGGCTCGAGACATCAAATTCTCTTTATAGTTAACCCTTTCATTCCTGGGATCATTTTCGTGAACCTCTGGACTCTCTCCAATGCCAGCACATCATCTCTTAGATAAGGGGCCCAAAACTGCTCACAATACTCCAAGTGCGTCTGTCCATTGCCTTGTAGAGCCTCAGTTGTATTCCAGTGCTCTCGAAATGAATGTTAGTATTGCATTTGTCTTCCTCACCACAGACTTAACCTGCAAGTTAACCTTTAGCAAATCCTGCACGAGGACTCCCAAGTCCCATTGCACCTCTGATTTTTGAATGTTCTCCCCATTTATTCTTCTGCCAAAGTACATGACCACACACTGCCCTACACTATATCTTTTGCCCATTCTGCCAATCTGTTTTAAGTCCTTCTGCAGACTCCCTGCTTCCTCAACATTACCTGTTCCTCCACCTGTCTTCATACCATCTGCAAACTTGGCAACAAAACCATCAATTCCTTCATCCAAATCATTGACATATAATGAAAAGAAGCGGTCCTAACACTGACCCCTCCAGTATACTATTCGTCAGAGGCTGCCAACCAGTAGAGGCCCCCTTATTCCCACTCTTTGCCTCCTGCCAGTCAGTCAATCTTCTATCTGTGTTAATATCTTGTTTAGCAGCCTCATGTGCAGCACCTTGTCAGAGGGCTTCTGAAAGTCCAAATAAACAATGTCCACTAACTCTCCTTTGTGTATCCTGCCTCTATTTCCTCAAAAACTCTTCAACTGATTTATCGTGCAAGAGTTCCTTGCTGACTTTGGCCTATTTCATCATGTGCTTCCAAGTACCGCAGAACTTCATCCTTTGATCCCAAGACTCCAACTTCTTTCCAACCACTAAAGTCAGGCTAACAGGCCTATAATTTCCTTCCTTCTGCCTTCATCCCATCTTAAAAAGTAGATGATAGATGATCGTCCATTATCTTGATGAATGTTGGAGCAATCTCCAAGGCCAGGTGGCATACTCCTTGGATTCTATTATTTAAAAAAAACAGTTTAAAACTTGCTCCTCTCCTCCATGGCAACTATAATCATCCCAGTTTCTCCTCGGAGCTCCTCTATCCTTCATGTTTTTCCTGGAACTGAACACATGAATTAATTAACAAGGGTGATCACATTGCTCAGCACAATGAAAGGCAGGAAATGTGAACTTTGCTTGAAAACACCTCTCCCTCAAAATAGATGGTGACATCATTCATTTAGGATATATGATCATCTTTCAGACTTTGTATGCTTCAAGCATCTTTCACTAAAGTATTTATAAATTATAAAATTATATTTCTCTAGATCGCAATCAGAATTTGGTATATCACTGAAATACCTTGTGAAATTTGTTTTGTGATAGCTTTACAGTGCAAGATGTAAAATCTACTGTTACAAAAATAGTGCAAAGGACTATCTGTATCTATTTGTATCCAATATCATCTCTATTTCTGAATAGTACAACTACAATAACATAGCCAAAGTTCACTGACATTTTTTAAGTTGATATTTATTATTCCTCATGCATTTTTTGACCTTTCAGTATTTTCTCCTTACTGTGGCAGATTCCGTGTCACTCAGATTCCTGAACAGAAGCAGAATGTAGCTGATGGGAAAAGTGACTTGGTAGACATCACCTGTGATGGTGCAATGGATCAAAAATTACTGGGCTCAGTAAAATGCCCAAAATACACAGCCGGCCAGCAAGAGGTAAGAGTGGTCAACCCTCGGGTTATTCCACTTGCGTTTAAGGGCATGTTCATATTAAGTGTATAGCCTCAGTTTCTTGATTTGGCTAGGTCTAATTCTTTATCCACAGGAACACTTCCAACACTTTCAAGGATTTATTATTTTAATCATAAATTTCCACCTTCTTCATTATTTATGTTAACAGGAGGTAGGTCTATTGTGTCTACCCCTGGGGTCATGGATATCTGCTTCTTAACTTGCTATACTAGCTTTGAATCCATAACCTTTAATATCCGTGCCCAAACTTTTTAAGAAGTGGTTCATCATTTTTTAAAATTTCTGTTGACTTACTGTCAGATGTTTTGGATGGCTAGGCAGTTAATGTGGAAATATTCCTGATTTAGAGTATCCTTTCAATTTCTGCCAGTCTTTGTATGACCAGACTGGGGTGGCTCCGTAGTGGGCGGTAAATGCAATCTCTTTACAGCATTGATGATTGGGGTTCAAGTCCCGCTGCTGCCTGTAAGGCGTTTCTGTTTTTCGCGTGTCTGCACTGGTTTCTACAAGTGCACTGGTACCCTCCCACATTCCAAGGATGTGTACCGGTTGGGGTTGGTAAGTTGGTAAGCTATATTGGCACCAGGAGCATTGCGCCACTTGTGGCTGCCTGGCAAAATCCTCAGACTGTTGGTCATTGACAGAAACAACACATCTCACTGTATGTTTCAATGTACATATGACAAATAAAGCTACACACATAAAAGTTGCTGGTGAACGCAGCAGGCCAGGCAGCATCTCTAGGAAGAGGTGCAGTCGACGTTTCAGGCCGAGACCCTTCGTCAGGACTAACTGAAGGAAGAGTGAGTAAGGGATTTGAAAGTTGGAGGGGGAGGGGGAGATCCGAAATGATAGGAGAAGACAGGAGGGGGAGGGATGGAGCCAAGAGCTGGACAGGTGATAGGCAAAAGGGATACGAGAGGATCATGGGATAGGAGGTCCGGGAAGAAAGATTGGGGGGGGGGGACCCAGAGGATGGGCAACGGGTATATTCAGAGGGACAGAGGGAGGAAAAAGGAGAGTGAGAGAAAGAATGTGTGTATAAAAATAAGTAACAGATGGGGTACGAGGGGGAGGTGGGGCATTAGCAGAAGTTAGAGAAGTCGATGTTCATGCCATCAGGTTGGAGGCTACCCAGATGGAATATAAGGTGTTGTCCTTCCAACCTGAGTGTGGCTTCATCTTTACAGTAGAGGAGGCCGTGGATAGACATGTCAGAATGGGAATGGGATGTGGAATTAAAATGTGTGGCCACTGGGAGATCCTGCTTTCTCTGGCGGACAGAGCGTAGATGTTCAGCAAGGCGGTCTCCCAGTCTGCGTCGGGTCTCGCCAATATATAAAAGGCCACATCGGGAGCACCGGACACAGTATATCACCCCAGTCTACTCACAGGTGAAGTGTTGCCTCACCTGGAAGGACTGTTTGGGGCCCTGAATGGTGGTAAGGGAGGAAGTGTAAGGGCATGTGTAGCACTTGTTCCGCTTACACGGATAAGTGCCAGGAGGGAGATCAGTGGGGAGGGATAGTCTATTTTGTTGTATGGTTAATAACTCCAATGCGAATAATAGCTCCCTAACAATCCTTTGATCATTCTTAACACAGGATAGATTGCCCTCTATGTTCCAGCGAATACAGAGCTGGTCTATGAAACCTGTCCTTACAATTTAATTATTATAGCTGTAGCGTCACCAGATTTATTTTTGTTTGAAGCAGCTTAACTGGTGGAATGCTGACAAAAGGCAAATCTCATTTTTCCACAATCCCTACATCCTCTGACACATAAAGATCTTTCCCAATAAAAAGGGCTATTTGATGCAAATAATTTATTTTACACTCATTTATGAGTTGCTGGCCTTTATTGTTCAATCCTCATTACCCCTGAATTGAGGTCATTTAAGAATCAGCTGCATTGGTGGGTCTAAGTTCACACAGACCACAAGACACGAGATCAGAATTAGATCATTTAGTCTACTGAGTCTACTCTGCCACTCCATGACTGATTTATTTTCCCTTTCAACCCCATTCTCCTGCCTTCTCCTCATAACTTTGACACTCTCACTAATCAAGGGCCTATCGACCGCTTTAAGTATACTGATGACTTGGTCTCCACAGCCATCTGTGGCAATGAATTCCAGAGATTCACCACCCTCTCTCTAAAGAAAGTCCTTCTCAGCTCTTTTATGAAGAGTCGCCCTTTTATTCTGAGGCTGTGCCCTCAGGTCTAGACTCTCCCACTACTAGAAACATTTTCTCCTTGTTCACTCTATCTAGGCTTTTCAATATTTGACAGGTTTCAATGAAATCCCACCCCCACCATCCTTCCAGCAAGTACGGGCCCAGAGCCATCAAACATTGCTCATACATTAAATCTTTTAACCCATGGATTATTCTCATAAACCTCTGGTCCCCTCCAACACCAGGACATTCCTCTGGGCCCAAAATGGCTCTCAATGCTCCAAATGTGACCTTATAAAGCCTTAGCATTACATCCTTGCACTCTATTCAAGTCCTCTCGAAATCAGTGCTAACCAGATCGGGTAAGATGGGCAGATTTCCTTCACTGAGGAGCATTAATGGGACCAGATTTTTAATAGCAATCTGCTTGGATTTTTTATGGTTAACAGTTGCTGTTTGATTATAGATTTATTTAATTGCAAATTTTAACAAATCTGTTTGTGACTAGTAAAGGTGACTACAGTAAAATCAAATAGCTAAGACTTTTGCATGGTACTGTACGTTCAGAGCTGACACTGACTCACTAAGGGATTAGGAGGTTGGACAGGAAAGCAAATGAGGCACAAGGTCAGCAAAGAAACCTTCCTCTTCCTCTTCCATAAGTTCATATTGTTGTTACAGTAGGTTAATTGAATAAAAACTTTTGAAGATGCTTTTTTATATATATATATCTTTCAATTCTTTCCCTCAATTGAAAAATTGAGTGAAGATTATTTAATCCTTACTGCATTGCTTATTAGCAAATCTTTTAGAAGTTTGCAGCAATATTTGTTCTCCAAAATGAAATCACAGTTGTAGTTAGAGGATTTGAATGTTATACATGTCGACTAGTCTTGGAACCTAACAATAACTTGTGTATTGGAGGAAATGAGGTGTGATGACTAACATGCTGGATTGTGACAAGCATCATCTGCACTGTGTTCTGTGATGTTGCATTTGTGGCAGGAAGTGACCCAGAGTTCAGAAATGCTGCCTTCCACGTCAGGTAAAAGACAAAAGCGGAGATTTTACCCCATCTCGGGACTTGGATCACTAAATCATAAGTTGAAGGGCAATTACAAAATGATTCACACACGCAAGACATTAAACTGCTGGTGCTGACTGATTGTATGTGAGCTGACGATGTGGTGATGTCATAGTCACAGAGCACTACAGCACAGAAACAGGCCATTCAGCCCATCTAGTCTGTGCCAAACTATTAGCAGGGACAGACTATTCTGTCCTTCAAAGCTGCTTCACTATTCAATTGGGTTATTGCTTTTTTGATTGTCTCGATTTCCACCTACTCACAGTGCCATCTCATTGCTTTGTTTACCAAGAATTTATCCACCTCAAGCTCTTCCACCACCCTTGGAGAAAGAGAATTCTAAAGAAATTCTGAGAGAGAACACTTCAGCTTAACTGGCTGTTCCTCTTTTTTTTAAAAAAAAATGACCCTTTGCCAAGTACCCCTGTGATCTTGTTTTTAATCTAGACCTTTCTTGCTTAAACTCCAGTGGTTACAAAGTTGACCTGACTGAGCTGTTCTCAAAGTAAATTTTCCCAAAGCAGAGGTACCCAAAATGGTTCAGGGTAAGGAGCAAGAGGTTTAGAAGGGACCCAAGGAAGAACTTCCGGAATCCCGGATGTGCTTCTTGAATTGGTGGCAGTAGCAGCAAAGACTGTCAGGTTTTAAGCATCTACACTTGAATCACCAACACTGCAAAGGCTGCTCAGGTAAATGAGATTAGTACAGATGGGTATTTGATTGCTATAGTGGGCCAATGGGCCTGTTTCAGTGTTGTCAGTTCTCTGTACCTGTGCATTAGCATTTTTTAAAATCAGTAGACCAATATGAGGGTGGCGCACTAACATAGTGCTGAGCGTAACAGGCACAAGTTCAATTCCTGCCGCTCTGTAGGGAGTTTGTACATTCTCCCCATGACTGCAAGGATGTAAAGGTTAGTTGAACACATGGGTGTAATTTGGTGGTGTGGGCTCATTGGGCCAGAAGATCCTGTTACTGTATTTCTAAATTAAAAAAAATAAAATAATATTGGACTTGAAACTTCCAGATATGGTCTGACCAATGGAGGCAATGCAGATTAGAAGATGAAAAGATCTATCAATACAAAGAATAGCTTAAAATTAAATTACAAATATATTTCCAATTGAAAATAGTTATTGATTTATTACTGTCATGTATACTGGGTACAGTGAAAAACTTTTTTACCTGCTATCAATAAAGATAATTTCACAACAACAGCATGATAACAGAATGCAGAATAAAATCATAGAGTAACTGCATGCAGACAAAGAGGTGCAAGCCTGTAACAAGATAGATTGTGAGGTCTATGTTGCATCTATAAAAATCAAAGTCCAAAGCTTATGGTCTCATTAAAGTGGAGGTTGATAGGTTCTTGATGAGTAAGGGGGTCAAAAGTTACAGGGAGAAAGCAGGAGAATGCGGTTGAGAGGAATAATAAATCAGTCCTGATGGGACAGCAGAGCAGACTCGATGGGCCGAGTGGCCTAACTCTACATTAAGGTGTAAGTGTTGAGGTCAAAGGGGATGTGTTAAATTTCTTTACTCTTCTAAATGCAGGTGGAGCAGTGGAGAAGTCTTAAGACTCTCAAACGCACATTGCAATGACCTCAAACCAGTCCATTGCATAGGAACACTCCAAGTGTATTGCCCAGATATTATTGCTCGTGTCTTAAAACATCATTTTGTTTGTTTTTTTTTAACAGGTTGGTGACTGACTTTCATTGAAGATCCTGAAGAGGTCAATAAGTTACCCCTAGTGAGGGCTGAAACAAAGGTGGAAAATGTACACCTTGGACCTAAGAACATTTAAGACAAAAGAAAAAAATCCCTTTCCCAAATGCTCTGTAGCAAAATGTGGTCTACTTGAAGGGCTGCTGGGAAACAAACTCGGATACTTGAGCACAATTTGAAAGCTGAGACCGGAGGAGCAACGGCTAATATGTGTGTTCCCTAAAACAGTCCTATCTCTTCACTATCCCAGGTTATTTTTATAATTGTAACTTCTATTTGGAAATGTTGTAACCTTAACTGCACACCAAAATGCTGTTATATTTGTCACCCCTTTAGATTTTTCAGTAATATTGATTTATTTCATAGTTTCATACTTTCAGATATTTTTAGATTCTATATTGAGGGCAACTAGAGCACTTCTGAGGAACTTAGGGGGAAAAAAAAACAATCTCATTAATTCTACATGTACAACTGGACCAAACTCTGTAACTAAACAAATTCAAGCTATAGGACTAGCAGACAGTAACGAGTTTGGAGAGGTAACTCAGCATTGTTTTAAAGGGGAAAAAATGCAATAAGACGTTAACAAACCACTTTTGAACAGCATCAAAATTTGTGACTAATAGAAAAGTCGCAATTCATTTATTGCTTTAGTTATTTTTAAAATAATTTTTAAAAGGGCCAGTGTTTAAACAACTCAGGGTTTGACATTACCCATGGAACAAGTAATGTCCCTTTTCCAATAAAAAGAGCTTTCTCTGAACGCTGCAGTAAATGAATCGGGTTAAATTTGACCCACTGAACATTTAAAAAGTAATAAAGACAGGAACAATAGAAAACTATTTCAACACAATGGAAAAACAAGCAGCTTTCCTATTCCTATCTTTGTAAGGTGTGGTACTGTAGTCAGAGCAATAATATACCTTTTTCAGAAGGAATATTGTAAACATTCATTATTACCTCTACAAGTAGATTGCCAGTTGATTTAGAACAGGGAGGGTATTTAGTGATTGTGTACCAACAGTGCACACACCTCCCCTTTTGTTCACTACCTACTGGTCATGTGGGTGTGGTAGATGCCCACTGTTGCAACAGCTGTGTTGCCTCACCCAGAAACTGGCAAATCACGTATCATGGAACAGCAGTTTATTTATGTATGGAGAATGACTGGACTTTGAATTTATTGTATAGCAACATTAAATGCTTCAGGTGGGGAAACAGGCAGAGATCCTAAATGGTAAAGAGGGAAATGGTCCTTGATAACTATTTGTTTATTATTGACAGGTCAATGGGGGGGGGGGGGGGTTTAAGAAATTTGACATTTTGGCTGTACAGTGTAATTTCACTAGTTTGAGACATGTATTCACCTGGTGTACGTACAGAAGAGCCATGTGCAAAGTAATGCCTAGAGCTGGAATAGTCCTGGTAAACTTTCATTATTGTGATTGTATTTCTGACGTGAGAAGATTCCAGTCAGCAGTCATCTGATGATTTGTATTCTTTAGGTAATTGTGATAAATACAGCACAATCTCAAAGCAGGAATTATAACGAACTGACCATTCATTGTGAAACACTACAGTATTATATTCCTGAATAGTTAGGCAAACAGCATTGGGTGGGTAAGACACCATTGAAACAGGACTGTTTCCACTGATTTGGATGAGTGCAAGCATAATGTTTTTATTTCATCCATGTCCTTTCTGTAAAATGCTAATGAAATGCAGTTTTAATGCAGAATTATAACGATAGCCATCCATTGATCCACAGTATTCAGAGAGGAGAGTTAAGCAAGCATTAAACTATCTTTAGACTTTTTAATTGGGCCAATAGTTTGAAGATGTTTATTTTTTTAAAAAGATTGCAGCATTTTCACGGACAACAAACTTGAATTGACTAAATTCAGTTAGAAGAGGACATTTTTTGTTTGAAAGCAAGTGATATATTCCAGTCCACTATCAATGGCAACTTGGGATTTGCATTTACTGACAGTAAATGGGGCAGAGGTTGTGAGGCAGCTACCATCATTGCAAGTGTAGGCAGTGGCTTCTGCAGTGCCTGTCATCCTTACTAAGGATAGGAGCATGCTTGATTCTGAAGCAACTCGTAACTAATAAGTGTTTTGCAGTTTGTTCTGCAAAACAAGTAGCTTCAGTGGCAGAGGACCAGCATAGTTATAGAACTAGTCCCTCATGCTGATCTTGCCATTAAGAATGGGACTCCCAAAATGGCAATTCTGAGTTTGCAGACTGCAGCTCGTGGCTTAAACAACATTAAAATTTCAAACTCCACATTCACTGCAGGGGAAGGGGGGAGGGTGGGAATTAAATTCGCATATGCAGGTAGTTGACACCACTGTGTGCTGTGCTGAGTATTTGGAGGGAATCTGTGAAGTATGGTGCTGAAAATGATTACTGATTTAATCCCCTTTTGTAAGATTTGTTTACAGCATTTTAATTTTGGGTGAAAATTAATTTGCATATTGCTGCTTTTTAAACTTAATAGTAATGTTTACTTTATTTCTGGTTGTGTAACATTAGTACTGTATTTAATGTATTGACCTATTGATGTAGCTGCACTGATATAAACCATTCCTGTATCATGTGTTTATTTATTCTTGGTTGGGTTTTGTTGCAGGAGTTTTACTTGGGTGCTTCCCAATGAAATAAATTTTATTATTATTATACCATCAGAGCTGTGCACAGACTTCCTTTTCTAATGCTTCGAAATTGTATTTGTGGGTTTTTTCCTAAATTCTGTGTGGATTTAGATAATTTGAAATAGATTGCTAGCAACCAGATTTTTAAGAATGCGGCCCAGCCAGTCCACTCCACCATTCAGTCGTGGCTGATCTTTGTTTTCAAATCCATTCTCTCACCACCTCGGGTAACACTTGACCTCCTTCCCAATGAAGAAAGCATCAATCTTCACTTTAGATACACTCAGCGACTTGGCCTCCATAGCGCTTTTGACAAATTCCACAGATTTGCCATGCTCTGGCTAAAGAAATTCCTTCTCATCCCGGTTTAAATAGATGTCCCTCCCTGCTGGATTATGTTACAACTTGAACAAGGAGGTAACATAGAAATTGACATCTGTGTGACCCCTCTGGGATGCAAATTGTTACAATAATCATGGGGAATTTCAATATATGGTTGATAGGGAAAATCAGGTTGGTGCTGGATCTCAAGAGGGGGACTTTCTTGAATGCCTACAACATGGCTTTTTAAAGCAGCTTGTGGTTGAGACCACTAGGGGGATCAGTTATTCTGGATTGGGTGTTGTGCAATGAACCAGAATTGATAGTGCTTTCAGTAACTAAATCCCTAGGGGCCAGTGATAATAGAAACATAGAAAATAGGTGCAGGAGTAGGCCGTTCGGCCCTTCGAGCCTGCACCACCATTTATTATGATCATGGCTGATCATCCAACTCAGAACCCCGCCCCAGCCTTCCCTCCATACCCCCTGACCCCCGTAGCCACAAGGGCCATATCTAACTCCCTCTTAAATATAGCCAATGAACTGGCCTCAACAGTTTCCTGTGGCAGAGAATTCCACAGATTCACCACTCTCTGTGTGAAGAAGTTTTTCCTCATCTCGGTCCTAAAAGGCTTCCCCTCTATCCTCAAACTGACCCCTCGTTCTGGACTTGCCCAACATCGGGAACAATCTTCCTGCATCTAGCCTGTCCAACTCCTTTAGGATTTTATACGTTTCAATCAGATCCCCCCTCAATCTTCTAAATTCCAACGAGTACAAGCCCAATTCATCCAGTCTTTCTTCATATGAAAGTCCCGCCATCCCAGGAATCAATCTGGTGAACCTTCTTTGTACTCCCTCTATGGCAAAGATGTCTTTCCTCAGATTAGGGGACCAAAACTGCACACAATACTCCAGGTGTGGTCTCACCAAGGCCTTGTACAACTGCAGTAGTACGTCCCTGCTCCTGTACTCGAATTCTCTCGCTATAAATGCCAGCATACCATTCGCCTTTTTCACCGCCTGCTGTACCTGCATGCCCACTTTCAATGACTGGTGTATAATGACACCCAGGTCTCGTTGCACCTCCCCTTTTCCTAATCGGCCACCATTCAGATAATAATCTGTTTTCCTATTTTTGCCACCAAAGTGGATAACTTCACATTTATCCACATTAAATTGCATCTGCCATGAATTTGCCCACTCACCCAACCTATCCAAGTCACCCTGCATCCTCTTAGCATCCTCCTCACTGCTAACACTGCCACCCAGCTTCGTGTCATCCGCAAACTTGGAGATGCTGCATTTAATTCCCTCATCCAAGTCATTAATATATATTGTAAACAACTGGGGTCCCAGCACTGAGCCTTGCGGTACCCCACTAGTCACCGCCTGCCATTCTGAAAAGGTCCTGTTTATTCCCACTCTTTGCTTCCTGTCTGCTAACCAATTCTCCACCCACACCAATACCTTACCCCCAATACCATGTGCTTTAAGTTTGCACACTAATCTCCTGTGTGGGACCTTGTCAAAAGCCTTTTGAAAATCCAAATATACCACATCCACTGGTTCTCCCCTATCCACTCTACTAGTTACATCCTCAAAAAATTCTATGAGATTCGTCAGACATGATTTTCCTTTCACAAATCCATGCTGACTTTGTCCGATCATTTCACCGCTTTCCAAATGTGCTGTTATCACATCCTTGATAACTGACTCCAGCAGTTTCCCCACCACCGTTAGGCTAACTGGTCTATAATTCCCCGGTTTCTCTCTCCCTCCTTTTTTAAAAAGTGGGGTTACATTAGCCACCCTCCAATCCTCAGGAACTAGTCCAGAATCTAATGAGTTTTGAAAAATTATCACTAATGCATCCACTATTTCTTGGGCTACTTCTTTAAGCACTCTAGGATGCAGACCATCTGGCCCTGGGGATTTATCTGCCTTCAATCCCTTCAATTTACCTAACACCACTTCCCTACTAACATGTATTTCGCTCAGTTCCTCCATCCCACTGGACCCTCTGTCCCTCACTATTTCCGGAAGATTATTTATGTCCTCCTTAGTGAAGACAGAACCAAAGTAATTATTCAATTGGTCTGCCATGTCCTTGCTCCCCATAATCAATTCACCTGTTTCTGTCTGCAGGGGACCTACATTTGTCTTTACCAGTCTTTTCCTTTTTACATATCTATAAAAGCTTTTACAGTCCGTTATTATGTTCCCTGCCAGTTTTCTCTCATAATCTTTTTTCCCCTTCCTAATTAAGCCCTTTGTCCTCCTCTGCTGAACTCTGAATTTCTCCCAGTCCTCAGGTGAGCCACTTTCTCTGGCTAATTTGTATGCTTCTTCTTTGGAATTGATACTATCCCTAATTTCTCTTGTCAGCCACGGGTGCACTACCTTCCTTGATTTATTCTTTTGCCAAACTGGGATGAACAATTGTTGTAGTTCATCCATGCAACCTTTAAATGCTTGCCATTGCATATCCACCGTCAATCCTTGAAGTGTCATTTGCCAGTCTATCTTAGCTAATTCATGTCTCATACCTTCAAAGTTACCCCTCTTTAAGTTCAGAACCTTTGTTTCTGAATTAACTATGTCACTCTCCATCTTAATGAAGAATTCCACCATATTATGGTCACTCTTACCCAAGGGGCCTCTCACGACAAGATCGCTAATTAACCCTTCCTCATTGCTCAAAACCCAGTCCAGAATAGCCTGCTCTCTAGTTGGTTCCTCGACATGTTGGTTCAAAAAACCATCCTGCATACATTCCAAGAAATCCTCTTCCTCAGCACCTTTACCAATTTGGTTCACCCAGTCTACATGTAGATTGAAGTCACCCATTATAACTGCTGTTCCTTTATTGCACACATTTCTAATTTCCTGTTTAATACCATCTCCGACCTCACTACTACTGTTAGGTGGCCTGTACACAACTCCCACCAGCGTCTTCTGCCCCTTGGTGTTACGCAGCTCTACCGATATCGATTCCACATCTTCCCGGCTTATGTCCTTCCTTTCTATTGCGTTAATCTCTTCTTTAACCAGCAACGCCACCCCACCTCCCCTTCCTTCATGTCTATCCCTCCTGAATATTGAATATCCCTGAACGTTGAGCTCCCATCCCTGGTCACCCTGGAGCCATGTCTCTGTGATCCCAACTATATCATGTTCATTAATAACAATCTGCACTTTCAATTCATCCACCTTATTACGAATGCTCCTTGCATTGACACATAAAGCCTTCAGGCGCTCTTTTACAACTCTCTTAGCCCTTATACAATTACATTGAAAAGTGGCCCTTTTTAATGCTTGCTCTGGATTTGTCGGCCTGCCACTTTTACTTCTCTCCTTTGTACTTTTTGCTTCTACCCTCACTTTGCACCCCTCTGTCTCTCTGCACTGGTTCCCATCCCTCTGTTGTGAACTAACTTCCTCATGCCTAGCCTCTTTAATTTGATTCCCACCCCCCAACCATTCTAGTTTAAAGTCACCTCAGTAGCCCCCGCTAATCTCCCTGCCAGGATATTGGTCCCCCTAGGATTCAAGTGTAACCCGTCCTTTTTGTACAGGTCACGCCTGCGCCAAAAGAGGTCCCAATGATCCAAAAACTTGAATCCCTGCCCCCTGCTCCAATCCCTCAGCCACGCATTTATCCTCCGCCTCATCGCATTCCTACTCTCACTGTCGCGTGGCACAGGCAGTAATCCTGAGATTACTACCTTTGCGGTCCTTTTTCTCAACTCCCTTCCTAGCTCCCTATATTCTCTTTTCAGGACCTCATCCCTTTTCCTACTTATGTCATTGGTACCTATATGTACCATGACCTCTGGCTCCTCACCCTCCCACTTCAGGATATCTTGGACACGATCAGAAATATCCCGGACCCTGGCACCAGGGAGGCAAACTACCATCCGGGTCTCTGGACTGCGTCCACAGAATCGCCTATCTGATCCCCTTACTATCGAGTCCCCTATCACAACTGCCCTCCTCTTCCTTGCCCTACCCTTCTGAGCTACAGGGCCAGACTCTGTGCCGGAGGCACGGCCACTGTCGCTTCCCCCAGGTAAGCTGTCCCCCCCAACAGTACTCAAACAGGAGTACCCGTTGTTAAGGGGCACAGCCACCGGGGTACTCCCCATCACCTGACTTTTCCCCTTCCCCCTCCTAACCGTGACCCACTTGTCTGCCTCCCGTGGCCCCGGCGTGACCATCTGCTTTCCACTCCTCTCTATCACCTCCTCACTCTCCCTGACCAGACGAAGGTCATCGAGCTGCAGCTCAAGTTCCGTAACGCGGTCCCTTAGGAGCTGCATCTCGATGCACTTGGCGCAGATGTAGACGTCCGGGAGGCTTGGAGACTCCAGGGCCTCCACATCCGACACCAAGAACAGCAAGCTGCCCTCTCACTCATACTGCCTCTCTCCTCAAATAACAACAGAAAATGAATGTCAAACCTTCCTCGCCTCGCCCGCTTCCGCCTAAGCCCGGTGAGCCGAAGCCCTTAGGTCTTCACTCTGCTCCCGGCTCACTCCGCCGCCCGCAAACTACGCTGCCCGCTCTATGAGGCTTTGTTCCTTTTAAATCTGCCGCGCTGCACAGCCCGACATCACACGCCTGTGCAGTCCCGCCTCTCAGAAAGCCGTTGGAGAAAAAAAAACGAAAATTTCAAAAATGTGATAGAATTCACACTGCAATTTGAGAAGGAGAAGCCAAAGTCAGATGTATCAATATTACAGTGGAGTAAAGGAAATTGCAGAGGCTTGAGAAAGCTGGCCAGAATTGATTGGAAGGGCACACTAGCAGGAACGTTGGCAGAACAGCAAAGGCTGGAATCTCTGGGAGCAATTCAGCAGGTACAGGATGTGTACATCTCAAAGACGTCATCGTGTTCTGAAGGCAGGATGACGCAACTATGGCTGACAAGAAGTCTGAGCCATAGAGAGGGCATATAATAGAGCAAAAAATAGTGGGAAGCTTTTAAAAGCCAACAGAAGGCAACTATAAAAGTCATAAAGAGCAAGAAGAAGGAATACAAAGATAAGCTAGCCTATAATATTAAAGAGGATAACAAAAGTTTTTTCAGATATATAAAGAGTAAAAGAGAGCCAAGAGTAGATATTGGACCACTAGAAAATGATGATAGAGAGGTAGTTGGGGACAAGGAAATGGTGGACGAATTGAATAAGCATTTTGCATCTGTCTCCACTGTGGAAGACACTAACAGTATGCCGGAAGTTCAAGAATGTCAGTATGAAGTTGTGATCACTAAGAAGGTTCTTGGGAAAATGGAGGTAGATAAGTCACCTGGAGCAGATGGTCTACAGCTCAGGGTTCTGAAAGAGGTGGCAAGAGATTGTGGAGGCATTAGTAATAATCTTTCAAGAATCACTAGGTTCTGGAGGAATGGGAAATTGCAAATGTCACTCTGCTCTGCAAGGGAGAGAGGCAGAAGAGAGGAAACTATAGACCACAGTAAGATGCTGAAGTTGATTTTTAAGGATGTGGTTTCGGGGTACTTGGAGGCACTTGATTTTAAAAAAAAGGCTGTAGTCAGCTTGGTTTCCTTGAGGGAAAATCTTGCCTGACAAATCTGTTGCAGTTCTTTGAAGAAATAGCAAGCAGGATAGACAAAGGAGAATCAGTTCAAGTCGTGTACTTGGGTTTTCAGAAGCTCTTGAACAAGGTGCCACACTTGAGGCTGCTGCAACAGCCCATGGTGGAACAGGAAAGCTCCGAGCATGGATAGAGCACTGGCTGATTGGCAGGAGCCAAAGAGTGGGAATAGAGGGAGGTTTTTCTGGTTGGCTGCCAGTGACTAGTTGCATTCCACAGGGATATGTATTGCGACCACTTCTTTTTACATTATGTCAGTGATTTAGATGATGGAATTGGTGGCTTTGTGGCCAAATTTACAGACGATACGAAGACAGATGGAAGGTTGTGTAGTTTTGAGGATGCAGAGAGGCTACAGAACTTGGGAAGATTAGGAGAATGGGCAATGAAGTGGTAGGTGGAATACAATGTTGGGAAGTGTATGGTAGTAGAAATAAAAGGGTAGCCTATTTTCTAAATGGAACGGTAATTTAAAACCGTGAGGTGCAAAGGGACTTGGAGGTCCTTGTGCAGGATTCCCTAAAAGTTAATTTGCAGGTTGAGCTGGTGGTGAGGAAGGTAAATGTGATGTCAGCATTTATTTCAAGAGGACTAGAATATAAAAGCAAGGATGTAATGCTGAGGCTTTATAAAGCACATCTGAGGGCTCACTTAGAGTATTGTGAGCGGGTTAGGACCCTTTATCTAAGAAGGGATGTGCTGTTATTGGAGAGGGTTCAAAGGACATCTATGAAATTGATTCCAGGATTGAAAGGCTTATCATATGAAGAATGTTTGATGGCTCTGGGCTTGTACTCACTGGAATGCAGAATAATGAAGGGTGACCTCATTGAAACATAAGCTATTTAAGGCAGAGGTTAATAGGTTCTTGATTGGTCAGGGCATGAAAGGATACCAGGAAAAGGCTGGAGATTGCAGCTGAGAGGGAAATGGATCAGCCATGATGAAACGACAGAGCAGATTCGATGGGTCAAATGGCCCAATTCTGCCCCTATATCTTCTGGTCTATGGTCTCAGATCAGGTTAGAATAGAATCCCCCTTGTCTTATCTGTAGCTTCAGGATCAGGGACGCATGCACTAATAATAATCATGAATTGGCTGCTAGTAGAGTGGAGGTAGGGGATTGTGAGGCATTCATTGATCCCATAAGAAAGTTACTAGCTCATTCTTCTTGGCAGAGGTCACCCTGAAGACCTTTCTCTTCTAGTTGCCACTCCAGTGCCCATTTCTTTGTCCTTTAAATCATCTGCTCAGCATGTCTCATTCAGCAGCAATATCCGCTAAATATTCAGGTTTAGTTTTATTTGCCACATGTATATCAAAACATAAAATGACATGTGTTGTTTGTGTTATCAACCAAGACATCCAAGGATGTGCTGGGGGCAGCCCAAATCCCAGTGCCAACATAGGATGCCCACCTTGTTCAACAGAACACAAAGGACAAAACAACAGTGAATGGCTCTCAAGAATCCATGGATCTCCTCAGAAATCACCTCACAGATTCCCTGTCAGCTCCCATCCAACAGGAGTCAACAAAATCCCAACAGCTTGTAGGTACCTGTGAAAAGACTCTTAGGTTCTCCAGCAAAGGAAAATTAACAGCTTAACTGATGCCTGAAATTACAAGTTCCGCAGAAAACAAAAGCAGATGATAATACCATGAGAAATAAGAGCAGGATTAAGCCATTTGGCCCATTGAGTCTGCTCCACTATTTCAACATGGTTGATTCATTTCCCTCTCAACCCCATTCTCTTACCATCCTTCTGTAACCTTACATGCCCTGACTAATCAAGAGCCTATCAGCCTCTGCCTTAAATACACCCAATGAATTGGCCTCCACAGATACCTGTGGCAATGAATTCCACACATACAGCACCCTCTACCTGAAGAAATTCCTTCTCATCTCCGTTCTAAATGGATTCCCCTCTCTTCTGACTTACGCCCTCTGGTCCCCACTATAGGAAACATCCTCTCCACCCACTCTTTTAGGCTGTTGAACATTCAAAAGGTTTCAGTGAGATTCACCCTCAATCTTCCAGATTCCAGCGAGTAAAGGCCCAGAGACACCAATTGCTCCTCATACGATAACCCTTTTATTCCCAGAATCATTCTTGTGAACCTCCTCAGGAGAATGAGGATGGTGAAGGTGATGATGGAAAGAGTGCACGAGACTGAGCAATTCACTGACAGCCACGGCACTTAAGGAACTCTAGATAGGCACAAGGATGATAGACAAATGGAAGGCTACAGTATGTTGGACAGAAGGGTGAGATTCATCTTAAAGTAGGTTTAAAGGCTAGCATAACATTGTGGGCTGAAGGGCCTGTACTGTTCATCAATGGCTTCATTGGCATTGTCATCATCCAAGAACAGACAGGCAATCAGTACTTGCTTTGACTTTGTCCTAAGTGCAAGTGCCTTTGACACTTAAATAGCCTATCCAGTTCAGACTTGCTACTATTCTGGATCAAAAAGCAGGAATAGCATTATCCCAGTGAAAAAAATAACAGGGCTCTCAGTAGCAAAGGGTCTCCTCACTGTCGTTCTGAAAATCAGTGCTGAAGAATCTCAGCCATGAATGCACAATCTCATCATTTCCATCAGAGAAGAGTGGATTGGACTCCTGGGTGTCACAGCCATGACTGTCAGGTTAACTACTGAGGGCTCCCCATGCTTTCTGCCAGGGAATATCATCAACGGGATCCTCCTTCCAGTGTCCAGAGAGCTGATCCATCAATCACAGTGTGGACTTGTCCACCTGGATGCAGAGTACACAGTGCCTGGCAACTCCCATGACCACACGACAGAGGAGCACAATTAGACCATTCCGCTCATCAAGTCTGCTCTGCCATTCCATCACGGTTGATTTATTATTCATCTCAACCCCATTCTCCTGCCTTCTCCCCATAATCTTTGACTCCTTTACTATGCAGAAATGCAGGGAGTGGCATCAACCACCATAGGTGGCCCTCCCTGTTTTCACAAAAGCCTTTGATTCCATCATCGGAGCACTGCCATTATTCAGCTACCCACAGAAATACAGCCTACCTTCAGTTTGTTTCATGATGGCATGCAAGCAGGGACAGTAACCAAAAGGACTACAACAGAGCTGATATCCGTAAAGACTGGCATCAACCAACGCTGCATCATTGGCTCAACATATTTTCCGGTCCTTCTTGTCACAATGTTGGACCTTAACTCCATCACACTTCCTGTGGCAGTGGAATGAATCTTCAGAATTAGTGGCAAATTGTTCAACTCACAGTGAGCACATCTCGGAAACAAGGTCACTCAGACCTCAGTGGTCAAGCAGCTATATGCAGACTGTGCTCACATTTGTATTTGGAGGCTGAGCTTTAGACTATTGAAGGCAGAGCTCTAGACTGAGACGATGCTCTCATATGGGAACATCGGCCTTACAATCAACATTAGCATGTCAAAAGTCCTTTACCAATCTGTACCACTGTACAACAATGCCCTCCAATAATAAAGGCCTTGGATAATGTGCATCACATGTCAGAAGGCAGATTTTGTTGTTAAAAACTGTGATGTCACCCACATCTTATACATTTGTAACGTGATGCCCATCTCTTGCACTCAGCACCTTGACTGATGAAGGCAAGTGTGCCAGACACCAACTTTACTACCCTGCCTACCTGTGTCACCAATTTCAGGAACTTTGTACTTCTACCCCCTAAGTCTCTTTATTCTACAATCCCCAGGACCTGCCATTCACTGGATATGTCCAACTTCCCAAAATGTGTCACTTCACACTTCTCTGAGTTAAATTCCATCTGCCAGTCCTTGGCTCATTTTTCCAACTGATCTAGATCCAGTTGTAATTTTAGATAGCTTGTTTGGTATCCAGTATACCATCAATTTTGGTGCCATCTGCAAACTTATTAATTGTGCTAATTACGTTTTCATCAAATTTGTTAATAGAGATGATGAACACAAGTGGGCCCAGCACTCGTCTCTGTGACACAGCACTGGTCACTGGTCTTCAATCTGAAGAATAACCCTCCACTACAACCATCTCCTCAAACCACTAATCCAATGTTGCATCCAATTGGATAGCGCACCCACTCCCATCCACGTGGTACCTTAACAAAAGCCTTGCTAAAGTACAAGTTGGCAACATCTACCACCCTGCTCTCATTGGTCCTCTTTGTCATCTCTTCAAAAAACTAATTCAAATTTCATCTGCGAGAGGGAAGATGTTAGTGTTTCAGGTTGAAACTCTGCATCAGAATCCTATTCTGCCACTCTGTCAGTTGGCCATCTTGCCTCATTATTCTCAGATTCACATTTAGGATTTATCTTGATTCTCAGTACTGATAGTGGTTTCAACCTGATACATCAACAATCCCCTTCCTCCACAGATACTGCTTAACCTGCTGAGTTCCTCCAGCAGATTATTTGTTGCTCCAGGTTCCAGCATCTGCAATCTCCATAAAACCATAAGATATAGGAACAGAAGTAGGCCATTCGGCCCATCGAGTCTGTTCTGCCATTCAATTATGGGCTGATCCAATTCTTCCAGTCATCCCCACGCCCCTGCCTTCACCCCATACCCTTTGATGCCCTGGCTAATCAAGAACCTATCTATCTCTGCCTTAAATACCCCCAGTGACTTGGCCAATGACTCTCCTGAGTCAGCACAACTTGATACTTTGCCTAGAGCTCACAACCAATTTTATTTTCAATCACAGAAAGTATGAGTAAAGTTTACGTGAATCAACCTCCCACACTGTGAAAGGTGTAACAGTCTAAATCAGTGATATACAGTCTATACACATAACTACAGACCATAACATATTAGCTCTATCATTGACAGCGTGTGAGAAAGCTGTGGATTGAACTAAGCTATCAATGGAAGAGAAAGGTGGCAAAAGTAGTTTAAACTGGAGACATATGAGTTCATTCACTGGAGAACAAAGAAAGTCTGCATGTCTGCAGATTCTGGCCAGCAGCAGGGGCAGTAGACTACAGCGATTAAGAAAAGATACTGGAAGTTTGTCTTCACTATCTAAAATGCGGAATATAAAAATACTAGCTAGAGTATAGCTAGGGCTTATGCACAGTCTGAAGAACACAGCACACCATAGATGTGATTGCAACAGAAATCTAGAGATTTCTAGAGAAGTTTTGATAAGGGCAGAGAGACCAGATTGTGTTTGTTTCTGGTGATATCAGTCTGGTGTCCCAAATATGCACGTCACCAGCAAAATTGATCCCGATATCCTAGTGATGTAATGGAATTTATGCATTATTATTAAGTAATTCACAGCTTTCTAATATTTAACTTCACATGCTTGAGTTGAAAGATCTTAACATTTCATCCAGCAGTAGAGGTCTGGACTTCACTGCTAGAAAGGGTGGTGAGTGAGAGATTCTCACTGTTTAAAATGTACCTGAAGGGGCACCTATTGTGTGGAAACCTTTCAAAGTTAGGGAGTGAGGCCTTATGCAAAATGGAAGAACAACACCCCATATTCTTCCTGGGTAGTCTACAACCAAATGGCATGAACATTTGAGATTTCCAATTTTTGGATAACCCAGCCCAGAGGTCGATCTCCATCTCCTCCCCACCCCTTCCAATCCTCCTCCTGTCCTCCCATTTTTGTCCATGTCCCCTATAATCCATCTTAAACTCCTCCTCCCTCCGGTTTGATCCAACCATCCCCCTCTTGCTCTTGACTGCACCCACCCACTATACCTACGGTTCACTTACAGGCTTCCTGTACCTCCCCTTCAGGTTCCATCTGGTATTCACCTCTCCCCTAATGATTCCTATTATCCTCTTCTTTACTTATTGGATTCCAGCATTGGTAGCCCTTTGTGTTCCAGCTGATCTACCTTCAGTGGTTGTCACAGCACCCTCCCCCAACCTTGCTTTGTCTGCCTCTCATTCACCTGACTCTGTCCACCAACACCATTCACACATCCCTCCCCTACCTGGCACAACCCCGCCTGTCATCAACCCACCAGTCCCCTCGGACTCCTTTCTCGCCATTCCCCTTCTCTCCTTTACAGTGGCTACTTCGTCTCACTGCGCTCAGTCGTGATGCAGGGTTTTGACCCGAAATGTTGACAATGTACCGTGGCAGCATGGTAGCATAACATTTCACAGTGCCTGTGATCAGGGTTCAATTCCCTCTGCTGCCTGTAAGGAGTTTGTACACTCCCCCCATGAATGCACAGGTTTCCTCAAGGTGCTCTGGTTTCCATAAGACCATAAGACAAAGGAGCAGAAGTTGGCCATTCGGCCCATGGCGTCTGCTCTGCCATTTTATCATGAGCTGATCCATTGTCCTATTTAGTCCCACTCCCCTGCCTTCTCACCATAACTTTTGCTGACCTGGCTACTCAGATACCTATCACGTTTCCTCCCACGGTTTAATAAGTTGTACGGTTTAATAAGTTGCTGTGGAAACATGGCAACACCTGTGGACTGCCCCAAGCACGTCCTCAGATTGTGTTGGTCTTTGACGGAAACACATGTTTTATTGTATGTTTCCATGTACATTCTTTCTAATTTGTAAACTTCTATTATTCTAATACCTTCTGAATTGTAGAGGAAATGTATTCCTTTATGAGAGCTAGAAATAAAATCACTTACACCTTTTCCAACTTTTTCCTCTCAATGGACACTGCACGTTTTCAGTAAGTCATCTCTGTGAAAAGCCAAGTGCTCTCATGTTTCAGCGAGTTTGTGATCAATCTACTGGACATCCTCTAGTGGACATTAACATGCATTACAACAGAGGGATCTTACAGAGGTCTCGGCCCGAAATGTTGACTGTTTGATTCATTTCTGTAGATGATGTCTGGATTTTAAATGGGGTTTTATAATAATTTAGTTTATATTGATATTAAGGTCATGTTTTTATGGTTTTGTTACTATTTAATTATTTATGGTGCAACTATAACGAAAACCAATTTCCCCCAGGATCAATAAAGTATGACTATGACTATGTGAAGGGATTTCAAAATTGAAGAATATCTGGTTAATCGATGATCTCTAATTGCTTCCCTATAAAATTCAAGCACCTTAGTTTACAACAGCCAATTCTTAATTACTATGCTAACTTCTTATCTATAAACAAAGGCATGAGACCATGAGAAACATAGAGTCATAGTCATAGAGCACTACAGGACAGAAACAGGCCCCTTGGCCCACCTAATCCATTCCAAGTTATTCTTCTTCCCAGTCCCATCAACTAGTACTTGGACCACCATAGCACTCCACATCCCTCCTACCCATGTATTTATCCAAACTTCCCCTAAATGTTGAAATCGAAACTGCTTCCACCACTTTCACTGGAAATCACCAAGCAGGAGTATGTGAAGAGAGCTACTTTTGCAATCAGGTTGCACTCAAGATTAAAAAGGCAGAACTTCATGGCAGTTTTTTGGAGCTGGAGTGTAACCAATCACCGAGAGGGATTCATTAGAAAGGGTAAATGAAAATAATGCAAGTGCAAGCGGAGCGGCCATTTTATGAGTGGGTCAGTGTTTGGAGTGGCTTTGAAGAGGTAAAGTATCTGGTAAATTGCTCTTTTTGTTCTTAATTCTTCATTCCTCGTCTGTTAGGGTACAGTAATGTAGTGAGAATGGCACCAGGGGCAGTGTTTTGTAATGAGTGTGCGATGTTTGAAGTCTGAGAGACCTCCAGTTTCCTGCATAACCACATCTGCTTGAGGTGCACCAAGCTGCAGCTCCTGAGAGAATGTATTAAAGAGTTGGAGCTGCAGTTTGATAACCTTCAGCTCGTAACGGGAGAATGAGGTGACAGATAGGAGCAATGGGGAGGTAGTCACCTATAGGCTGCAGGAGACAGTTAATGGTGAGACTGTCAGGAGAAGGGAGGGAAATGCAGAGCCAGTGCAGACTACACCTGTGGCCATTCCCCTCAATAATAAATACACCACTTTAGATATCGTTGAGGGGGAGAGCCCTGTTGGCAGCTGATGGAGTAACATCATTTCAGATTGCTCCTACCCTGTTTACTTAATTGTCTCCTACCAGTCTTTTTTTTGAAACCTTATTATAATACTTCAATACTGCTTTACTATGGCTGGGAAAAGAACAAAGGCGTCGGCAAAAGAAAGGGAAACAGAAGATGAATCCCCAGTCACTCTGGATTCAATCAGTGACTTCCTTAAACAGCAAAAATCGGAATTTTCTGAGGAGTTTCAATGACTTAACGGCAAATTGGATATAATTCAACAAACTTTATCTGAGCATGAGAACCGAATTCAGGAAAATACTGCGAAGCTGATGACACTTGAAGAGGACGTTGACAATACAATTAAACTCTGCAGTTATCTCTATCCAACGATAAAATGCTGAAAAGGATCATCAGTCTCGAAAATAGAAACAGGAGAAATAACTTGCGAATTTTGGGTCTTGAAGAATCAATTGAAGGAGCTGACCCTACGAAATTTTTTGCAAACTTTCTGAAAAGCTTTCCCCTGCTTTATTCACTTCCGAGCCGAAGCTCGATCAAGCATATAGCTCTCCAACTTCGAAGCCATTGTCGTCGTTGGCGAGACCCAGATCGGTCATACTAAGCTTTCATGAATTTTGTATTAAGGACCTTTTAATTCGCCCTCCGTCGACAAGGAATGATCAATTTCCAAAGTTACAAGGTTAGATTTGCGGAAGACTGTTCGCCTGAAGTTATGGCTGATCGCATTACAAAGAAGTTACGTTGGAATTTTACAATAAAGGATATAAACCATCCCTTTGGTTTCCCGCCCATCTGAGCATTGTTTTGAAGAATGGATTGCGAAAAAGAATAAAGTCGGTTGAAGAAGCAAAAGAGTTTCTGAAGGATGAAGTCCAAAACTGTTATATTTCTTATTTGCTCAATGTTTTTTCTTCTGTTAATATGAATTTGAAATAAGGTTTCATTAAGCTTACATTTTGGCTGTTCATATATTGTCTTTTATTTTTTTTTGATACTTTTTTATTTTATCCCTTTTTGAAGCTTTACTTTAATACAGCTTTCTTTGAATTTGTTTAAACTGATCCTTTCATATTTTCAAATACCGAGTTATTTTTCTTTTTATGTTGTGTCTTGGTAGGGACATAATGACCTTGAAGGACTGTAGTTTTTTCTGTCAACAGGATATTTTGGGGAGGGAACTTAGTTCTTAGCTCGCTGACTGTCTATTTGTCAGCTTTCTCGCTTTGGGTGGGGGAGGGAGTAGGGCCTATTTTTCTCTGGGAGCTGTGTTGGGTTGAATATACGATTCTTTGTTTGAATACCTTACCTTACGGTTTGCTTTCTAGTTTTAATAACTTATGGCCAGATCTTTTAATTACATGTTGATTGGTATTTAAAATGGTTTGAAATATTAACTTATTTAGTTTGAATGTGAAAGGGCTGAATCACCCCATTAAAAGGAACAAAGTATTTGCTTATATTAAAAAAGTTAAAAGCACCCATTATTTTCTTACAAGAAACGCACATACGCAGCTGTGATAGCTTACGTTTTTTAACTCGGTGGAAGGGTATACAATTCCATTCTTCGTTTAATGCAAAATCACGTGGAGTTTCAATTTTTGTAGATAATACAGTTTCCTTTGATGCACCGTAGAAAGCATTCTTCTAGGGTGCATAACAACCTGGTATGAAACTTGGCCTGTCCAAGACCGGAAGAAGCTGCAGAAGATCGTGAACACGGCGCAGCACATCACACAAACCAATCTTCCATCCTTGGACTCACTTTACACCACATGCTGTCAGAGCAGTGCTGCCAAGATGATCAAGGACACGACCCACCCAGCCAACACACTTTTCATCCCTCTTCCCTCCGGGAGAAGGTTCAGGAGCTTGAAGACTCATACGGCCAGATTTGGGAACTGCTTCTTTCCAACTGTGATAAGACTGCTGAACGGATCCTGACCCAGATCTGGGCCATACCCTCCAAATATCCAGACCTGCCTCTCGGTTTTTTTGCACTACCTTACTTTACATTTTTCTATTTTCTATTTATGATTTATAATTTAAATTTTTTATAGTTACTATCGATTTGTAATCCAGGGAGCGGGAAGTGCAGAATCAAATATCGCTGTGATGATTGTACGTTCTAGTATCAATTGTTTGGCGACAATAAAGTATAAAGTTGTTTTGGACCCTAATGGTCGATTTGTTATTGTATCAGGGAGTTCAGACAGTAAATTGATTGTTTTTGCTAATGTATATGCCCCCAATGTAAATGATCCAGGATTTTTTGAATGTCTATTTTCATTTTTGCCGAGTTTGTGTACTTACTCTCTTGTGATGGGAGGAGAATTTAACTGCTGGTTAGAGCCAGTATTAGATTGCTCATCTATTAAAGTAGCCACACTTAATAAATCAGCTTTGTTTATCCAATCCTTTCTAACTAAATGTGGTATAGTTGATGCTTGGTGTTTTCTCCATCCAACGGACAGAGAGTATTCTTTTTTCTCCTATGTTCATCGTTCTTTAATCCAGGATTGATTTTTTTTTAATTGATAGTCAAATGATTCCATTAGTTCGATCGATTGAATATAAAGAGATTGCTATTTCTGACCACTCTCCTGTACTTCTATCTTTAAATCTTCCTGGTCCTATCCCTATGAGTAGATTTTGGTGATTTCATTTGACTCTGTTATCCGATGAGGACTTTTTAAAATTTGTGGAGAATCAAATTACTCCTTTTTTTGAAGAAAATATGTTGGAAGAGACGTCTAGTCTTATTATATGGGATACTTTTAAAGCATACATCCAGGGTCAAATTATTTCTTATACTGCAAACATTATTATAAAAGCTAACAAAGAGAGAAATGAACTAGCCAATCAGTTAAAACAACTGGACCATAAATATGCTTCAGTACCTGATCCTGAAACATATAAGAGACGTATTGAAACTAAAACTAAATATGATCTTCTTTTAACGTATCCAATTGAAAGCCAACTTTTAAAGGATAGAAGTCAATTTTATATTCATGGAGATAAAACTGGTAAGCTACTGGCTAATCAATTGAAGCCATTTACAGCCAAGCGGCAAATTAAAGAAATAGGTAAAATTAATGAGGACATGACAACTGACCACCTTGAAATTAATGACAGTTTTAGGGAATTTTATTCTAAATTGTATAGTTCTGACTCTGTTAATGATAATATTGCAATAAATAATTTTTAGATCAATTAAGTATTCCTAATCTTTCATTAGATGATCATAAGCAATTGGATCAACCCATTTCCCAGGATGAAATTGCTCAGGCTATTCGAGAATTGCATTCTGGGAAATCCCCAGGACCCAATGGATTCTCTGGAGAGTTTTATAAGGCTTTTTCCTCCTTGCTTATACCACACTCATGTTCTACCCTCACAGATTCCTTTAAGGTAGGAAGATTACCGCAGTCTTTTTACAAAGCTTCCATTTCGCTCATTCTCAAAAAGAATAAGAATCCTACTGAATGTTCTTCGTATACACCTATCACTTTACTCAATTTTGATACTCAAATTTTATCTAAAGTGTTGGCTCGCAGACTTGAAAATATTATATCTTCTATAGTTGCGAATGATCAGACAGGATTTATTAAAAATTGATATTCCCATTTTAATATACGGTGTTTGTTAAATATTATGTACTCTCCATCTAAGGAAATACCGGAATGTGTGATATCCTTGGATGCGGAGAAGGCTTTTGACAGAGTTGAATGGAACTCTCTATTTACATCCTTAGAAAAACTTAATTTTGGACCTAATTTTATTCATTGGATTAAATTACTTTATTTATCTCCCTCCACTCAGGTTCTCACTAATTTTCAGAATTCTAAACCCTTTAAACTCCAATGTGGAACTAGACGAGGTTGCCCTTTGAGCCCTCTGCTTTTTGATTTGGTATTAGAACCCTTAGCAATTGCTTTTCGAGAGTAAAAGAGATTACTGGTATTTTAAGGAGAGGTACTATTCATGAAGTGTCGCTCTATGCTGATGACTTATTGCTTTTTACATCTAATGTTACAACCTCCTTACCATTTGTGTTCCATTTACTAACTAATTTTAGTCGGTTCTCAGGATATAAATTAAATTTACAGAAGAGTGAACTGTTTCCTTTAAACAATTTAATACCAACTGATATTAACCTTCCTTTTAAAATTTTAAGAAAACAATTTACGTATTTATGAGTAACAATAACTAAGAATTACAAAGATTTATTTAAGGAAAATTTTTTAAGTT
Organism: Mobula hypostoma; assembly: GCF_963921235.1. NCBI lineage: Eukaryota > Metazoa > Chordata > Chondrichthyes > Myliobatiformes > Myliobatidae > Mobula > Mobula hypostoma. The sequence continues at coordinate 160,865,021 of NC_086103.1, forward strand.
TATTGAATTATGTTAAAAAACACTTTCTAATTGGTTGCCCCTCTCTTTATCACTGATTGGCCGAATCAATTCTATTAAAATGAATATCTTACCTAAATTTATATACCTTTTTCAAGCTGTGCCTGTTTTTATTCCTCAATCTTTTTTTGACTCTTTGGATTCAATTCTTTCTTCCTATATATGGAAGAATAAAAAACCTCGTATAAATAAAGCTCACCTTCAAAAAAACCAAACAGAACGAAGGATTTGCCTTACCCAATTTTAGGTTATATTATTGGGCAGTTAATATACGCAATATTACGTTCTGGATATATTACATTAACCATGAGAATTGTCCTACATGGGCTTCTTTGGAAGTCAACTCTGTTAGAAAATTTTCCATTATTTCTTTACTTGGATCCTCGCTTCCTTTACCTTTAAATAAACTAATTGACAATGTGGTGGTTAATCATACATTGAGGATTTGGTTACAGTTGAGAAAACATTTTGGTTTATTGAGATTCTCCCTCTCAAGTCCCATATTTTCTAAATGTTTTTTTAAACCATCTTTAATTGACTTATCTTTTAAAGAATGGGATAGATTGGGTATTAAACGATTTCAGGATTTGTTTGATGGAGAGTATCTCTCTTCTTTTGTGCAATTTCAACGAAATTTAACCTTTGCAACACTCATTTTTTTCGATACTTACAGAATAGAGATTTTTTAAGATCTCAATTACTTACATTTCCTACAAGTCCAGATAAGAATATAAGAGATACAATTTTAAATCTGAAACCCTTTGATAATGGTTCAATATCTTACATTTATGGTCTACTGCTGGGATTGAAAAAGGCCTCTTTAGATAAAATTAAAGGAGATTGGGGAAAGGATTTACAGATTTTCATATCTGATGAGAGCTGGAAGATTATTTTAAAATTGATTAATTCTTCATCATTATGTGCTCGTCATTCTTTATTACAATTCAAAGTGGTACATAGAGTTCATATGTCTAGAGACAAGCTTCCCCGTTCTGTGATAGATGTAGTAATGGAGTGGCCACACTAATTCATATGTTTTGGACATGTCTGAGCCTTGAAAAATTCTGGAAGGATGTATTTCAAACTTTTTCTGCACTTTTCAATGTCAGCTTGAAGCCCAATCCTTTGACTGCCTTGTTTGGTATTGTTGAGGATAGTGCTACAAAACTGAAGCCATCTAATTTGCGGGTATTGGCCTTCATGTCTCTTATGGCCAGGGGGGCGATTTTGCTCAAGTGGAAGGAGGCCGCCCCGCCACTCATGCTGAATGGCTATCTGACGTTATGTTGTGCCTTGATCTAGAGACGATTCATTGTTCGATTTCTGATTCTAAACATGATTTTCTAATGTTATGGGGACCCTTTCTGAGTTATTTTCACAATCTTTGAACTGTTATTAAAGTATGGATCTGAGCTATTATTATTATAATATCACATGGTAAGGTATTTTTCTTTCTTTTTTCTTTTTTTTTTGCCAACCAGCTCATTTTGGTAGTGGGGGTAGATATTTTTTAATAAAATACAATTATTTTATTCTATTACATTTCATGATTCAATCTTTTTTTATACATGATTGATTTGGAATATGGGATACTGTGATCGTATTACTGTGATTTAAATGTAATGTAATTCGTATTATTTACTTGTATCCTTATGAATTTTGTATTTGTGTTCATGCAATTTATATAATATCAATAAAAATATTGAAAAAGTAGATATCGTTGAGGGGGATGATCTACCAGGGGTGAGCGGCAGTGCCTGGGTCTCTGGCACTGAGAATCAGAAGAGAAGATGGGTGAAGAGGACTGCAGTAGTGTTAGGAGATTCCATAGTCAGGAACAAAGACGAGATTCTGTGGGCACGATACAGACACTTGGATGGTATGTTGCCTCCCAGGTGCCAGGGTCAGGGATGTCTCGGATCGGGTTGACAGCATTCTAAAGGGGGAGGGTGAGCAGACAGAAGACTTGGTACATATTGGCACTAATGACATAAGAAAAGGTGAAGAAGTCCTGAAGCGAGATTTTAGAGAGCTAGGTAGGAAGCTGAAAAGCAGGACCTCCAGGGTAGTAATCCCTGGACTGCCGCCCGGGCTATGCGCCAGTGAGGGTAAGAATAAGATGATGTGGCTGAGGAACTGGTGCAGGGGGCAGGGGTTCAGATTTATGGATCATTGGGATCTCTTCTGGGTAAGGTACGTCTAGTACAAAAGGGATGGGTTACACTTGAATCTGAGATGGACCAACATTCTTACAAGCAGGTTTGTTCAGGAGGGTTTAAGCTAATTTGGCAGGGGGGTGGGAAATGGAATGATAGTGTTTATGATGAGGTAGTTGGTTTACAAAGAGAGGCAGTGTGTAGTGAAACTCCTAGTAAGGAGAGGCTGATGATAGGGCAAAATTGCAGTCAACAGGATGAGCTGCAATGTAGAAGGTACCCAAAACCAAAAAGGACTGAAGGTGTTATATCTGAATGCATGCACTATACAGAATAAGGTAGATGAACTTGCAGCAGTTACAGACTGGCATGTATGCCATTGTGGGCACCACTAAATCATGGCTGAAAGAAAATTATAGTTGGGAGCTTAATGTCCAAGGATACACGTTATATCGAAAGGACAGGCAGGTAGGCAGAGGGGGTGGTGTGACTCTATTGGTAAAAAATGAAATTAACTCATTAGAAAGAGGTGACACAGGGTGCAAAGATGTTAAATTGTTGTGGCTCGAACTAAGACCTTGATGGGAGTTACATACAGATGCCCAAACAGTTGTAAGGATGTGGTCTGCAAATTACAACAGGAGATAGAAAACACATGCCAAAGGGACAATGTTACAATAGTCATGGGGGATTTCAATATGCAGGTAGATTGGGAAAATCAGGCTGGTGCTGGATCTCAAGAGGGGGAGTTTCTAGAATGCTTATGAGATGTTTTTTTTAAGAGTAGCTTGTGGTTAAGCCCACTAGGGGATCAACTATTCTGGATTGGGTGTTGTGCAATGAACTGGAATTGATTAGAGAGCTTAAGATAAATAAAACCTTTAGGGGCAAGTGAACATAATATGATAGAATTAACCCTGCAATTTGAGAAGAAGAAGCTAAAGTCAGATATATCAGTACTACAGTGGAGTAAAGGGAATTACAGGGACATGAGAGAGTAGCTGGCCAAAATTGATTGGGAAAGAACACTGGCAGAGATGACAGCAGAGCAGTAATGGCTGGAATTTCTGGAAGCAATTTGTAAGGTGCTGAATATATATATACCAAAGAGGAAGAAGTAGTCTAAAGGCAAGATGACACAACTGTGGCTAACAAGGGAAGTCAAAATCAACATAAAAGCCAAAGATAGAGCATATAATAGAGCAAAAATTAGTGGGAAGTTAAGAGGATTAGGAAGCTTTCAAATCCCAACAGTAGGCAACTGAAAAAGTCATTCAGAAAGAAAAGATGGAATATGAAGGTAAGCTAGCCAATAATATTAAAGGGGATACCAAAAGTTTCTTTGGTTATGTAAAGTGTAAAAGAGAACAGAGAGTGGATTTTGGACCACTGGAAAATGATGTTGCAGAGATAGCAATGGGGGACAAGGAAATAGTGGATGAACTGATTAAGAATTTTGCATCAGTCTTTTCTGTAGAAGACACTAACAGTATGTCAGAAGTTCGAGAGTGTCAGGGAGTAGAAGTGAGTGAAGTTGCAATTACTATGGTGAAGGTTCTTGGGAAACTGATAGGCCTGAAGGAAAGTAAATCATCTGGACCAGATGGTCTACACCCCAGGGTTCTGAAAGAGGTGGCTGACGAGATTGTGGAGGCACCAGTGGTGAACTTTCAGGAATCAATGATTGGCATGGTTCCGGAGGAATAGGAAATTGCAAATGCCACTCCAATCTTCAAGAAGGAAGAGAGATAGAGGAAAGGAAACTTCAGACCAGTTAGTCTGACCTCAGTGGTTGGTAAGATGTTGGAGTTGATTTTTAAGGAAGTGATTTTGGGGTGCTTGGAGGCACATGATAAAAAAGCTGTAGTCAGCATGGTTTCCTTAAGGGGTAATCTTGCCTGACAAACCTGTTGCAATTCTTTGAGGAAATAGCAAACAGGACAGTCAAAGGAGAATCAGTTCAAGTCCTGTAATTGGATTTTTAGAAGCCCTTTGACAAGGTGCCATACATGAGGCTGCTTAACAAGACAAGAGACCATGGTATTACAGAAAAGATACTAGCATGGATAAAGCAGTGACTGATTTGAAAGAGATAAAGATTGGGAATAAAGGGAGCCTTTACTGGCTGGTTGCCAGTGACTAGTGGTGTTCCACAGGGATCTGTGTTGGGACCATTTCTTTTCACATTATATGTAATGATTTGAATGATGGTATTGATGGCTTTGTGGCAAGATTTGCGGGCAATATGAAGATAGGTGGTGGGGCAGGTAGTTTTGAGGAAGTAGAGAGGCTACATAAGGGGAGAGTTGGGAAGTGTATGGTCATGCACTTTGGTAGAAGAAATAAACGGGTAAACTATTTTCTAAATGGAAAGAAAATCAAAATTCTGAGGTGCAAAGAGACTTGGGAGTCCTCATGCAGGATTCCCTAAAGGTTAATCTGCAGGTTGTGTTGATAGCGAAGAAAGCAAATGTGATGTTAATATCCATTTTAAGAGGACCAGAATACAAAAGCAAGGATGTAATGTTGAGATTTTATAAAGCACTGTTGAGGTCTCACATGGAGTATTGTGAGCAGTTTTGAGCTCCTTACCTTAGAAGCGATGTGCTGAAACTGGAGAGGGTTCAAAGGAGGTTCACGAAAATGATTCTGGGATAGAAAGCAAACAACAGGAATTCTGCAGATGCTGGAAATTCAAGCAACGTACATCAAAGTTGCTGGTGAACGCAGCAGGCCAGGCAGCATCTATAGGAAGAGGCGCAGTCGACGTTTCAGGCCGAGACCCTTCGTCAGGACCCTCCTGACGAAGGGTCTCGGCCTGAAACGTCGACTGCGCCTCTTCCTATAGATGCTGCCTGGCCTGCTGCGTTCACCAGCAACTTTGATGTATGTTGCTGGGATAGAAAGGCTTGTCATATAAAGAGCATTTGATAGCTCTGGGCCTACACTCACTGGAGTTCAGAAGAAAGAGGAGTGACCTCATTGAAAAGATTGAATGTTGAAAGGCCTTGATAGAGTAGATGTGGAGAGGATGTTTCCTATGGTGGGGAGTCTAAGACCAAAGAACACAGCCTCAGAATAGAAGGATGTCCTTTTGGAACAGAGAGAGGGAGGAATTTCTTTAGCCAGAGAGCGGTGAATCTGTGGAATTTGTTGCCGCAGGCAGCTGTAGAGGCCAAGTCATTGGGGATATTTAAGGCAGTGATTGATAGATTTATGATTAGTCAGGGCATGAAGGGATATAGGAAGAAGGCAGGAGATTAGGGCTGAGAGGGAAAATGGATGAAAACTATGATGAAATGGCCGAGTAGACTCAATGGGCCAAACAGCCTAATTCTGCTCCCACATCTTATGGTCTTACATTTGTCTTTAGCCAAAGAGCACCATTTAGTGCCACCAGATTCATGATTCCATGTATGTTTGTAAATGCATGTCCTGGTTTTCATATCTCCCACTTTCCCAGTCAATGTTCTCACTCTGTAACTGCTGCCATCACTCACTGAACAGGTAAGCTTTTGAAACTGTAGCTTTCTTTCACCCCCTCGCCAACCCCCATGGGGGTGCAGTTTTACAGTATCAGACATATCTCCCCCTCCAACTCATTCCCTGTAGCATACACACTTCTCTTGTCTCCTTCCCAGATGACAAAACGTTAACTCAGTTTCTCTTTCCACGGTTGCAATCTGAGCTGCTGAGGATTTCCAGCATCTGCAGTTTTTTTTTAAAATTGTAGCTAAGTGTCCCTATTTTTAAACTTCACACCCTTTACAATGAAGGCCAACGTGCTGTTTGATTCATGCACTAGAATATCGTGGTCTCTCTGAACTTCTAAAATATGCAGTTCCTCTCATTTAGATAATAATCTGCCTCTTCCTGAAAAGTATGGCCTCACACATTCCCACTTTAAACTCTATCTGCCAGGCTTTTACTTTCTACACAATCTGTCTGCATCCTGTGTCCTTCCCATGACAGAATCATTATATCCTCAGCAGATGCCCTTCCAACTATTTCTACATTATCACAAAATGTGGAAACTTTACACACTTGTCTCAGTAAATAATTGAGAGCCAAGAACAATCACTTGTTACATGGTGGGAAAAAGGACCCCAGCAGCTCTACACCATCTGCCTAAATGGGACTTCACAGTGGCCAGCCATTTTAATTCGGATTACCATTCCTGTTCCGATGTGTCAATCCACGGCCTCCTCTTGTGCCAAGATGAGGCCAGCCTCAGGGTGGAGGAGCAACACCTTATGTTTCATCTGAGTACCCCCCAACCTGATGGCATGAATACTGATTTCACCTTCTGGTGAACAAATTTACCCCCCTCCATTCCCCACTCTGACTTTTCACTTCTTCTCACCGGCCTATTACTGCCCTGGGTCCCCTCCTCCTGTTGTCCACTCTCCTCTCATATCAGGTTCTTTCATCTCTAGCCCTTGACCTTTCCCACCCATCTGGCTTCACCTGTCACCTTCCAGCTAGCTTTTTTCCCCTCCCCCCACATTTTTTTTCTGGCATCTCCTTCCTTCCTTCCTAGTCCTGACCTAGTCTCAGCCTGAAACACCGACTGCTAACTCTTTTTCATGGAAGCTGCCTAACCTGCTGAATCCCTCCAGCATTTTGTGTGTGTTGCTCTGGATTTCCAGCATCTGCAGAATTTCTCATGTTTACCATTTCTTCTAATCCTTACTTTCCTACGTGGATGCCAGTTTTCAATCCAAACTGACACACTTCCACCAATATCTTTCCACCAGCCTCATGTAGCATCTTGTCACATGATCTAAATACACTACATCTACAGGTTCCCCTCTGTCAACTTTTCCTCAGAATTCAAGCAAGTTTGTCAAACATGATTTACCTTTCATAAAACCATGTTAATGAGGTTTGTTTGCACTCAACATTCATGAATTATTAGCCATTATTGATTCTAGGATCTTGCCTACAGCAGATTTATTTAATTGCTTAGAGATACAGTACTGAGCAGGTGCCTTCCAGCCCACTAAGCCACACTGCCCAGCAACCCACCTATTTAACCCTAGTCTAGTCACAGGACAATTTCCAATACCCCTCCCCAAATTAACCTACTAACTGGTACGCCTTTGAAACATGGAGGAAAATGGAGCACCTGGAGGGAACCTACATGATCATGTGGAGGCCGGCATCACTACTGAGCTCTGAGAGCTGCAATGCCCTGAGCTAGAATAGTGTCCTGCAACCACCACACTATCGTGGCGCCCTGATGTTAAACTAACAGGTCCACAGTTCTCCACCTTCTGTCAGCCTCACTTTTTGAACAAGGGAATCACATTGGTTGTTTTCCCAATCTTCTTGTACCCGTCACCCTGAGCATTCGCAATTCTAACCTCTGAAAGAAGATGGAACAGCCTGAAATCCTAGTTGCCCAGAGTTAAGGATTGCCCCTGCCCCACACCTATCAGACTTCTGGACCAATCATCACTGTTACATTCCTTTCCCAGTGGTGCTGTCATGTTCTCCTACTCCTGTGCCCAAATCTCTTGATTATTCTGCTATTCTCACTTCAACATTTCTCTTTGCATCACTTCAATTTGCATTACAATCGTTGGACCAATATGCTGTTATCCACTCATCACTGTATTATAGCCAAACTTTATTCATTTTTACCATTTATTCTGTTTACTCTGCATAGTTCATATGAACAAGGAATTTCACTACCATTTGGCGTATATGGCCATAATTTAATCAAATCTAACGTCCTGGGATTTAGCATGTTAATACTTTGTTCTAATGATTGATTTGTTTACAAATCCCTTCCTGCATTGTTATTGTTTTACCTTGTTCTACCTCAATGCATTGTGTAATGATTTGATCTGTATGAACAGTATGCAACACGAGCTTTTCAAAGTTCAAAGTAAATTTATTATCAAAATACATTTCTGTTCCCATATACAACACTGAGATTCATTTTCCTGTGGGCATACTCAATAAATCTATGGAATAATAACCACAACAAAATCAATGAAAGATTGCCCAACATGGGCATTCAATCAGAATGCAGAAGACAACAAACTGTGTAAATAAAAAAAAGAAATAATAATAATAATAAATAAATAAGCAATAAATATTGAGCACATGAAATGAAGAGTCCTTGAAAGTGAGTCCATTGGTTGTGGGAACATTTCAATGATGGGGCAAGTGAAGTTATCCCCGTTGGTTCACGTGCCTGATGGTTGAGAGGTAGTTACTATTCATGAACCTGGTGGAGTGAGTCCTGAGGCTCTTGTACTTTCTTCAGGACTCACCTCAATGTGTAATGATCTGATCTATATGAACAGACAGCACAAGATTTTTATTGTATCTTGGCATGTTACAATAATAAACCAAAGCCAAATCATTTATGTGGGGTTTTAACTTGAAACATCGACACTTCGTTTCCTTCCACAAGATGCTCCTCCATCTGCTGAGTTCCTCCAAGCAGATTGTTCGTTGCCATTTTTTTCCTGCTATATCATTGGCAAGACCACTTGTTGGCATTACGTTAAACAAGGCTCTATTGTCATACAGGGTTTGGCCTTTTACGAATGGGATGGCAACCAGAAGGAAGTCAAATAAGAAAAATTTAGATGGGTACATGAAAGGGATGGGTATGAAGGGCTATGGTACGGGTGCAGGTCAATAGGTCTAGGCAGATTATTAGCTTGGCACAGACTAGATGGGCCATATGGCCAGTTTTTGTGCTGTTAAGACCATAAAATATAGGAGCCACGTAGGCCATTCAGTCCATTGAGTCTGCTCCGCTATTCAATCATGGGCAGATCCAATTCTTCCAGTTATCCCCAATCCCTTTGATGCCCTGGCAAATCAAGAACTTATCTATCTCTGCCTTAAATACATCCAATGACTTGGCCTCCACAGCCGCTTTTGGCAACAAATTCCACAGATTTACCAACCTCTGACTAAAGTAATTTCTCCGCATCTCTATTCTAAATGAACATCCTTCAGTCCTGAAGTCGTGCCCTCTTGTCCTAGACTCCCCTACCATGGGAATTAACCTTGCCATATCTAATCTGTTCAGGCCTTTTAACATTCGGAATGTTTCTATGAGATCACCCCTCATTCTCATGAACTCCAGGGAATATAGCCCAAGAGCAGCCAGACATTCCTCATACGATAACCCTTTCATTCCTGGAATCATTCTCAAGAATCTTCTCTGAACCCTCTCCAATGTCAGTATATTCTTTCTAAAATTAGGAGCCCAAAACTCCAAGCCTGGTCTCACAAGTGCTTTATAGAGCCTCAATATCACATCCCTGCTCTTATATTCTATACCTCTAGAAATGAATGCCAACATTGCAATTGCCTTCTTTACCACCGACTCAATCTGGAGGTCAACCTTTAGGGTATCCTGCACAAGGACTTCCAAGTCCCTTTGCATCTCTGCATTTTGAATTCTCTCCCCATCTAAATAATAGCCTGCCCATTTATTTCTTCCACCAAAGTGCATGACCAAACACTTTCCAACATTAGAAATACTGACATATTAGAATTTAGTTTCTCCTTCTCAAATTTCAAAGTGAACTCAATCATATTGTGATCACTGGTCCCTAAGGGTTCCTTAACCTTAAGCTCTCTTAACACTTCCAGATTATTGCACAACACCCAATCCAGAACAGCCGATCCCCTAGTGGGCTCAACAACAAGGTGTTCTAAAAAGCCATCCCTTAGCCATTCTACAAATTCTATAACTCTAAACTCAATGACAGCAGATCCAGAAAATAAACATCACCAAATAGGTCAGCAGTGAGCATACCATGCCTATAAAAATTATTCACCCTCCTCCCCCCTGGAAGTTCCCATGTTTTATTGTTTTACAACATGGAATAACAGTGAATTTAATTTGGCTCCTTTGACACTGATCAACAGAAAAGACTCTTTCATGTCAAAGTGAAAGCTAATTTCTACAAATTGGTCTAAATTTATTTCAGTTATTAAACACAAAATAATTGATTGCATAATTACTCACCCTCTTCAAATCAGTATTTAGTAGGTGCACCTTGGCAGCAATTACAGCCTTGAGTCTGAATGAACAGTCTATCAGCTTTGCACATCTGGACACTGCAATTTTTCCCCATTCTTCTTTACAAAACTGCTCAAGCTCTGTCAGATTGCATGGGGATCATGAGTGAACAGCCCTTTTCAAATCCAGCCACAAATTCTCAATTGGATTGAGGTCTGGACTCTGACTTGGCCACTCCAGGACATTAACTTTGCTGTTTTTAAGCCATTCTTGTGCAGCTTTGGCTTTATGCTTGCCATCATTGTCTTGCTGGACAACAAATCTTCTCCCAAGTTGCAGTTCTCTTGCAGACTGCATCAGATTTTCCGCTAAGATTTCCCTGTATTTTGCTGCATTCAATTTACCCTCTTCCTTCACAAGCCTTCTAGGGCCTGCTGCAGTGAAGCATCCCTACAGCATGATGCAGCCACCACCTTTCATGGTAGGGATGGTGTGTTTTTGATGACGTGTGGGGTTTGGCTTTATGCTACACATGATGGTCAAAAAGCTCAATTTTGGTTTCATCAGACCATAGAATCTTCTTCCAGCTGACTTTGGAGTCTTCCACATCCTTTCTGGCAAACTCTAGCCAAGATTTCATGCAAGTTTTTTTTCCCCAACAGTGGCTTTCTCTTTGCCATTCTCCCATAAAGCTGCGACTGGTTAAGCATCTGGGCAACCGTTGTTGAATGTGCCACTGAAGCTTGTAACTCCTCCAGAGTTGTCATAGGCCTCTTGGGGGCCTCCCTCACTAGTCCTCTTCTTGCATGGTCACTTAGTTTCTCAGGACGGTCTGTTCTAGGCAGATTACAGCTGTGCCATATTCTTTCCATTTCTTGATGATTGACTTATCTGTACTCCAAGGGATATTCAATAACTTGGAAATTTTCTTGTCTCCATCTCCTGTCTTGTGCTTTTCAATAACCTTTTCGTAGTTGCTTGGAGCGTTCTTTTGTCTTCATGGTGTAGTTTTTGTCAGGATACTGACTCACCAGCAGTTGGACCTTCCAGATACAGGTGTATTTTTACTAAAATCAAATAAAACACGTTGACTGCACACAGGTCTCCAAAAACAGTTCCACAAAACTAATTGGCCGCAGCAGTGATGATTTGGTGTATCATATAAGAGGAGGGGTGAATACTTATGTAATCAATTTGTGTTTTATATTTGTAATTAATTTATATCACTTTGTAGAAATCTGTTTTCACTTTGACATGAAAGAGTCATTTTCTGTTGATCAGTATAAAAAAAAAGCCAAATTAAATCTACTGTGAAATCTTCCGGGGGGGGGAGGAGGAGGGTGCGGGAGGTGAATACCTTTTATAGGCACTGAAATGGCTCACCAGAGGCAGGAAGCCAGTAACAAATCGTAGAATTCTTAGGTGCTGGCACATAACTTTAAAAATAATACTTTTACTGTGATCACTGGCGAATATCTATCATTTATTCAAATTTTCCATTAATAACCTTCAGTATTCAAAATAAAGGTTAATATTATGCTAGCTGTTTGTCTATCCGAAATTGCAAATTCTACACGCGATTCTCAGATTATGGTCTGTGCAACCCTGGGGCCCATAGAGAATTTTAGGGAGTCCCAATGTAAGGAATTCAGGATGTATCTCACTGGAAGCAGGAAAGAAATCCATGGGAGAAGAATAAGGCATTCACTCTCAGATCTTGTTCCGGGTAGGTCAAAATGCAACATGTTGCACAACGTTTTGAAAGACTGTGCAGGTAAGTTGATTTATAGAATCATTTCTTTGTGGGTCACGGAACTAGAACAAGATTGTGCCCAGTTTATTAATTCAGGGGTAGGGGTAGGGGTAGGGGTCGGTGTGTGTGTGTGTATCTCAAAGGCTACATGCGATGACATTGTTATAATTGTCTTGCTATTTGATGCTTGCTGAATGAAACTTAGTTTTTGAGAGTTAATAAATGAGCACCTGATCACAGAAGATTAAGGGATCTTTAAAAACTGCATCTGCAACATTTTCTTATTATAGGACTACTATAATTTCAGCAAGGGAATCAGTAGTTACTAATCCATAAATGAGATATCATACTTATGAGTTATGCTATTTTCTAAATGCATTCCTTAAACATGTAAAACTTTAAATTTCCTATTACTGGTTATGGCTTGTAAACCAGCTTAGTGACTAATAGCGCCATCTATTGGTAATTGTCAATGTGCAAAATGCCTGGCATGTTTATCAAACCAAAAGAATGCAGCTTATCTTGAAGATTTGAAATAAAATCACAAAAGCAGCAAATCAGTGGCTCGATTTCAATATTTTAGGACACAGCCTTGTGAGGTTGTGGAGTATATTATACAACATCTGTGCATTGGATGAGTGCAAATTGAAGTCCAGTAGAGAGCATCCCAAGCTGTTGCATAACTGCATGGTATGGAAACTGCACTGTGGCAGATTGAAAGGCCTTGCAATGGGTAATCAAAGCTGCCCAACGGATCACCGGCCCAGCCTACCTGCCATCAAGGACATAAATACAGAAAGGTGCTGGAAAAGGGCTAGTAATATCATGAAAGATCCCACCCACCCTGCTCATGGACGATTGTCCCATTCCCATGAGGGAAGTGGCTATGTAGCATCCAAGCCAAGATCAGCAGACTCATTTTTTCATTTTAAATCATTTTTATTATTATTGAAGATCAACAAAAAAACATTAAAGTGATCAAGTCAATGTGTCAATATGTACAATGAGGAAATAACTGGTTAACAAAGTTAAACAATATATTAATAATAAGAAAAAAATAAAGTGTTAAAACTATTTTTTTTGGAAAAAAGAAGAGGAAAAAAGAACCCCTACTAACTAAAGCAAAAAACCCTGCTAACAAAAAAAAACGGAAAAAAACCATTGGGAGCACAACCCCAGAGCTATACGCCATACAAGCTTCCATAAAAGAAAAACATCAATCTGCCAACTCAAATCCATTTAAACAAGAATCAGAAGGAAACCATCTTAATTAACTCAAATCGGATGATAGCAGACTCATAAACAATTACTTTCCCCAAGCAGCAAGGCTGATCAACTTCTCCACTCACTAACCACCTCCCCCCAAGCCCCACCACCACTACTTTATCATTTCCTGACAGTCACCTTATGTACAAACACTTCTCTGCCTCACACCACTCTATGGACATATAAACAATCTACGTATATAAGCTACCCTATGTATTTGTATTTATTGTGTGATTTTTTATTATTGTATTCTTTATCTTATTGTATTTTTTGTGCTGCATCAGATCCAGAGTAGCAATTATCTAATTCTCCTTTACATGTGTACAGGAAATGACATTAAACAACCTTAAACTTTGAAATTGTTGAATATGAATTCAAGCCTCAAATAAGCAGTTGAACCCACAAGCTAGGCAGTCTTTGGTGCAAACATAAGTGGACGTTGCATTGCTAAAAACACTAAACCACAATGCAAACACCCTCTTAAGTGAAAGTTTAAAGAAAACACAGGCCAGTATTCAAAAACAGCCAAGCTCTCCTGATGACCTAAAATGATTTATTTCCTAGCAAGAAATATTAGCAATTAGCATCAGTAACACCATTTATTTGTGAAACCTTGCTTTAAGCCAGAACTAAATTAGTTCCAAACACTTTGGAGCATGAAAGTGAGGTACTGTAAACACTTTGGCAAGTTATAACTATATGCTAAAACAAACAAGATCGATACTGGAACAAGATTGTAATAAATCTTTTTGAGGTGATTAACTCCAAAATTAAATTAACACAATTATAAAGCTTCAAGCAATAATTATTAGAAATATATTGCCCGAATCTTAAACAAAACAATAATCTGACTAAAACCCTAGGTTTTTACAGCTTTAATGAACATATTAGGAATGTTGAGATTTCAGAGCATAAAAATATTGGGGATACTCTGAGGCTCAGATAAAGAGTTAACATTATAGCTCAGTCATCACTTAAAATTGGAAGTAGTTTAAGTTTCAGAGAGGGATGGGCTGGAAAGAACAAAAGGGAATGTCTTCGAAAGGGTGTAAACAAAGTTGGTTTAGGTAACACAATTGCTCTTGGCACAGCCTAACAGAGAAAAATTAATTATCATTAATTGTTGCTGATCTTTGTGAAAAAGAAATACGAATGAAGGAAGTTGAGAGAAAAAGATGCTAGAATGTGATATATGGAAGAGTAGTTGCTTACCTTAAAGAAAAGGACATGATAGGAGAGGAGAGTGCACCTCATGTCACATGTCAGTCCATATCCTTCTCTTGTCCCACATTGAGGTCACCCTCAGGGTGGAGGAGCAACACCTTATATGCTGTTTTGGTAGCATCCAACCCGATGGCATGAATATTGAATTCTCCCACCAGTTAAAAAAAAATTCCTTCCACTCCCCTCTTCTTCTATTCCCCACTATGGCCTCTTACCTCTTCTCACTTGTTTATCTCCTCCCCCGGGTACCTTCCTTCCCTTTCTTCTCTCCTATCAGATTCCTTCCTCCCCAGTTCCTTACCTATCCCACCCACCTTCCAGCTATCCTCCTTCCCTCCCCCAACCTTTTTTACTCTGGCATCTTCCCCCTTCCTTTTCAGTCCTGAAGGTGGCACTCTGTCCAACATGTCAACTGTTTCTTCATTTCGATGGATACTGCCTGACCTGCTGAGTTCCTCCAGCACTTTGTGTGTGTGTTGTTTTAAGAAAAGGATGCTAAAAATATTCAACAGAGCAGGAAGCATCTGTGAGGAGAGGAAAACAATTAATGTTACAAATGAATGACCTCACATCAGAACTGACCAGTTGTGACACAAACAGAAAAGCTGCTAGTTTGAAATTGTTGAATTCAGTACTGTGTAACGGGAATTTCAGCCTAGATCATGAGATACTGTTCCTCAAGCTTACACTGGGTTTCTAATAGAAGATCAAAGACCAAGAGGTCAAAGTGAGAGTGGAATGCAGAGTAAAAGTGACAGGTAACTTAAGGCTGACAGTCACCATTATAGACTGAGAGTATTAAAACTGTGTATTGCTTAACCAGGACATGAGTAAATAATTCCTGGTTGACAGTTTACTGCAGTGTTAAGAAAATGTTGCACTATAAGAGGCATAACTGCACTAAACAACCTGTGACACAGTTCTGCTCATGTGCTGGTCCAATATATGCGCTTCATTCAATGTCACTAATATACATTAACCATTCATGATCAAAATGCCGATTGCAGGAGCTGCTACGAGGCAGATGGCTACTGCTTCTCCTATGATAGTTCAACAGTTTAATGAGTACTTAATTGGCTGAAAAGCACAGTGGGTGTTATTGAGGTTGCGAAAGACATTATACACTACTGTGGAAAAGTCTTAGGCACATATATATTTAGCTAGGGTGCACAAGACCTTTACAGGGCACAGTATTCGTCAACATGGGGCAGAGAGCGAGTTTTAAAATCTGGGAGGAGCAAAGGATGTTGGGAATGGTGAGGGTGGAGTGCTGCGGGAGGGATGTGAGACAGGTGGCAGAGGAGGAGTGTAGGGGCTTGCATGGGTGCAGACACAACCAGCCCTGAGACACCAGGCATGGATATTTGATTCCAAGCAATTAGTTTATTGATCATTATAGAATGTCTCTCTGGTGCTTTCTGCTCCCTCCCATCTCCCTTCCCCTTTTCCCAATCATGATTCCTCCCTCCACCCCCCCGCCAACCCCTTCCCACTCTCAGTCCACGATAGAGACCCATATCAGAATCAGGTGTATCATCACTCACTCGTGTCATGAAATTTGTTATTTTTTGCAGCAGCACTGGTGGAATACAAAATTACTACAGCACTGTGCAAAAGTACTTGGCATCTAGCTACATATATTTGTCCAAGAATTTTGCACAATACTATACTAATTCAATGTTCTCTTTAATCAGAGCCTATGTAGAGCAGTGAACAGGCGTGTGATGGATAAATACGTTTGGGTGTAGTTGGGACAAGAAGAGTACAAGATGGATTGTGCAATGTTACAGTGGATGATCTGTTTTACTGTAAACACATGGGTTGAGGCTCACTATCAGAATCAAAATTGACACCAAGTTTATGATGTCCTGCATTCTACATGCTGTAATTCATCATTGCAGCATAATCTGCCATTCCATTAAAAGATAGGTGTGTGTGTGGGAGGGTGGAGATCTGGAGGACTGGGCTTGTTTTGCTGTTGTTGCATAGTACATACTGTAGAACATAGAACAGTACAGCACAGGGACAGATCCTTCGGCCCACAATGTTGTGCTGAAACAATTAAATTAGTAATCACATGGCCAACTAAACTAATCCCTTCTGCCTACACAATGCCCATATCCTTCCATTTCCCACACATTCATGTGCCTATCTAAAGGTTTCTTAAAAATCCCTAATGCATCTGCCTCTACCACCACTCTGGGCATTGTTTTCCAGGCACCCACTACTCCCTGTGTAAAAAAAAAACTTGCTCCTCACATCTCCTTTGAAATTATCCCCTCACCTTAAATGCATTTCAACCTTCGGAAAAAGACACCGTCTACTCTATCTATGCCTCTCATAATCTTACAAATGTCTATCAGATCTCCCCTCAGCCTCTGCCGCTCCAGAGAAATCAACCCAAGTTTGTTGTGTTTTGTTGTTCTGCTGAACACGATGGGCATGCTATGTTGGCACCAGAATGTGTGGTGATACTTGCGGTCTGCCCCATCACATTGTTAGATTGTGTTTGTTGTTAACACAAAAGATGCTTTTCACTGCATATTTTGATATACACGTGATAAAGAAATCTGAATCTGAAGTCTGCAAAACCTCAAGTGCAGAGATTCAGAACAGTATAATCATAGGCCGTATAAAAATACCATGGGTAGTAGTGGACATTGGCTGCTTGTTACTCCAGGCGTACCCCACCATTGAGCACATCTGTAAAGGGTGTTGCCACAAGAAAGCAGCATCCATCATCAAGGACTCCCCACCATCTAGGCTATGCTCTCTTCTTGCTGTTGCCATCGGGAAAGAGGTACAGGAGCCTTAGGTCCCACATCACCAGGTTCAGGAACAGTTATTACCCTTCAACCATCAGGAACCAGCATGGATAACTTCACTCACCTCAACTCTGAACCAATTCCACAACCCGTGGACTCATTTTCGAGGACTCTACAACTCAAGTTCTCAGTATTATTTATTATGATTAGGATTTTTTGTATTTGCAGTATGCTTTCTTTTGCATATTGGTTGTCAATTTTTATAGAAACATAGAAAATAGGTGCAGGAGTAGGCCATTTGGCCCTTCGAGCCTGCACCGCCATTTATTATGATCATGGCTGATCATCCAACTCAGAACCCCACCCCAGCCTTCCCTCCATACCCCCGACCCCCGTAGCCACAAGGGCCATATCTAACTCCCTCTTAAATACAGCCAATGAACTGGCCTCAACTGTTTCCTGTGGCAGAGAATTCCACAGATTCGCCACTCTCTGTGTGAAGAAGTTTTTCCTAATCTCGGTCCTAAAAGGCTTCCCCTCTATCCTCAAACTGTGGCCCCTCGTTCTGGACTTCCCCAACATCGGGAACAATCTTCCTGCATCGAGCCTGTCCAATCCCTTTAGGATTTTATACGTTTCAATCAGATCCCCCCTCAATCTTCTAAATTCCAACGAGTACAAGCCCAGTTCATCCAGTCTTTCTTCATATGAAAGTCCTGCCATCCCAGGAATCAATCTGGTGAACCTTCTTTGTACTCCCTCTATGGCAAGGATGTCTTTCCTCAGATTAGGGGACCAAAACTGCACACAATACTCCAGGTGTGGTCTCACCAAGGCCTTGTACAACTGCAGTAGTACCTCCCTGCTCCTGTACTCGAATCCTCTCGCTATAAATGCCAGCATACCATTCGCCTTTTTCACCGCCTGCTGTACCTGCATGCCCACTTTCAATGACTGGTGTATAATGACACCCAGGTCTCGTTGCACCTCCCCTTTTCCTAATCGGCCACCATTGAGATAATAATCTGTTTTCCTATTTTTGCCACCAAAGTGGATAACTTCACATTTATCCACATTAAATTGCATCTGCCATGAATTTGCCCACTCACCTAACCTATCCAAGTCACCCTGCATCCTCTTAGCATCCTCCTCACAGCTAACACTGCCACCCAGCTTCGTGTCATCCGCAAACTTGGAGATGCTGCATTCAATTCCCTCATCCAAGTCATTAATATATATTGTAAACAACTGGGGTCCCAGCACTGAGCCTTGCGGTACCCCACTAGTCACCGCCTGCCATTCTGAAAAGGTCCCGTTTATTCCCACTCTTTGCTTCCTGTCTGCTAACCAATTCTCCACCCACACCAATACCTTACCCCCAATACCGTGTGCTTTAAGTTTGCACACTATTCTCCTGTGTGGGACCTTGTCAAAAGCCTTTTGAAAATCCAAATATACCACATCCACTGGTTCTCCCCTATCCACTTTACTGGTTACATCCTCAAAAAATTCTATGAGATTCGTCAGACATGATTTTCCTTTCACAAATCCATGTTGACTTTGTCCGATGATTTCACCGCTTTCCAAATGTGCTGTTATCACATCCTTGATAACTGACTCCAGCAGTTTCCCCACCACCGACGTTAGGCTAACCAGTCTATAATTCCCCGGTTTCTCTCTCCCTCCTTTTTTAAAAAGTGGGGTTACATTAGCCACCCTCCAATCCTCAGGAACTAGTCCAGAATCTAACGAGTTTTGAAAAATTATCACTAATGCATCCACTATTTCTTGGGCTACTTCCTTAAGCACTCTGGGATGCAGACCATCTGGCCCTGGGGATTTATCTGCCTTCAATCCCTTCAATTTACCTAACACCACTTCCCTACTAACATGTATTTCGCTCAACTCCTCCATCTCACTGGACCCTCTGTCCCCTACTATTTCTGGAAGATTATTTATGTCCTCCTTAGTGAAGACAGAACCAAAGTAATTATTCAATTGGTCTGCCATGTTCTTGCTCCCCATAATCAATTCACCTGTTTCTGTCTGCAGGGGACCTACATTATGTGTAGTTGCTCATTGATTCTATTGTATTTCTTTGTTCTACTGTGAATGCCCACAAGGAGGATCTCAGGGTAGTATTACATGCTATGATAACAAATCTACTTTGAACTTTGATTTAGTTATTAAGCAGAAGCATGAGAATGTTCCTACAAAATAAAAATGTATGAGAGGATAATCATCAAAAGCAGACAATTTTGTGCATATTCACATATCTCACGTTTCAAGAGCCACTGGTAACAATAGCGCATTCACTAGTAGGTGATTTTAACAAATTATGTGCAAATGTTTCACTGCTACTGTTTGCTACTCTGTTCATCTGAGCAATATCTAAAGTTCCCAGAGATTCCTTTGTGCATTAACAATTTCAAATAATTGTATAACCACTGTCAGTACTGCCCTCACCCACATCTCCTCCATTTCCTGGACATCTGCACTCACCTCACCTTCCCACCGCATTATCAGGGATAGAGTTCCTCTTGTCCTCACCTACCATCCCATGAGCCTCCTCATCCATCATTCTCTGCAACTTCATCAAACGCATCTTTACCTCCCCCACCCCCTCCCCACCACTTCCTGCTTTTTGTAGGGATTGCTCCCTCTGTGATTCCCTTCTCCATTCATCCTGCCCACTAATCCCCTTCCTGGCACGTATCCCTGCAAGTGGCCTAAGTGCTTTTGCTCCAAACACTCCTTCCAGGTGAGGCGGGGTCATCTGTTATGTCCAGTAGTCCCGATGTGACCTCATCAACATTGGTTATACGTACCGGTTGTAAATTTGAGGGGGGGGGTCTCTATCAGTCAAAGACAAGACTTCCCAACGACCATTTTAATTCCGATTCCCATTCTAACATGTCACACCACGTCCTCCTGTGCCACAATGAGTCCATCCTCAGGGTGGATGAGCAACACCTTACATTCCATCATGATGGTATGAATATTGATTTCTTCTTCCAGTAATTATTTTTTCATTCCCCTCACCTCTTCTATTCCCCACTCTGGCCTCTTACCTCTTCTCATCTGCCTATCATCTCCCCCTGAAGCACCTCCTCCTTCCCTTTCTCCTATGGTCCACTCTCCTCTCCCATCAGATTCCTTCCTTTCCAGTCCTTTACTTTTCTCATCCACCTGGTTTCAGGTATCACCTTCCAGCTATCCTCCCTCCTCTTCCCCCACCTTTTTACTCTGGCACCTTGGCATCTTCTCCCTTCCTTTCAAGCCCAGAAGGGTCTCAGTCCAAAACTTCGACTGTTTGTTTATTGCCTGACCTGCATTGTGTATCTTGCTCCAAATAATGCATTTTGGATTAAATGAAGACAAATGCTCAATATTCCAGTCAATCAATGAGAACACTTAAAGAGAACACAAAAGCTTCCCCCTGCCTACATAGTATGGCCATCAATGCATCAGAGCGGCAGGCAGTGACTAGTGGGGTACTGCAAGGCTCAGTGCTGGGACCCCAGTTGTTCACAATATACATTAATGACTTAGACGAGGGAATTAAATGCAGCATCTCCAAGTTTGCGGATGACACGAAGCTGGGTGGCAGTGTTAGCTGTGAGGAGGATGCTAAGAGGATGCAGGGTGACTTGGATAGGTTAGGTGAGTGGGCAAATTCATGGCAGATGCAATTTAATGTGGATAAATGTGAGGTTATTCACTTTGGTGGCAAAAATAGGAAAACAGATTATTATCTGAATGGTGGCCAATTAGGAAAAGGGGAGGTGCAATGAGACCTGGGTGTCATTATACACCAGTCATTGAAAGTGGGCATGCAGGTACAGCAGGCGGTGAAAAAGGCGAATGGTATGCTGGCATTCATAGCAAGAGGATTCG
The DNA here is from genome assembly GCF_963921235.1 of Mobula hypostoma. Classification (NCBI taxonomy): domain Eukaryota; kingdom Metazoa; phylum Chordata; class Chondrichthyes; order Myliobatiformes; family Myliobatidae; genus Mobula; species Mobula hypostoma. Next base: position 160,886,099 of record NC_086103.1, read on the forward strand.
AGTACAGGAGCAGGGAGGTACTACTGCAGTTGTACAAGGCCTTGGTGAGACCACACCTGGAGTATTGTGTGCAGTTTTGGTCCCCTAATCTGAGGAAAGACATCCTTGCCATAGAGGGAGTACAAAGAAGGTTCACCAAATTGATTCCTGGGATGGCAGGACTTTCATATGATGAAAGACTGGATCGACTAGGCTTATACTCGTTGGAATTTAGAAGATTGAGGGGGAATCTTATTGAAACATATAAAATCCTAAAGGAATTGGACAGGCTAGATGCAGGAAGATTGTTCCCGATGTTGGGAAGTCCAGAACGTGGGGTCACAGTTTGAGGATAAAGGGGAAGCCTTTTAGGACCGAGATTAGGAAAAACTTCTTCACACAGAGAGTGGTGAATCTGTGGAATTCTCTGCCACAGGAAACAGTTGAGGCCAATTCATTGGCTATATTTAAGAGGGAGTTAGATATGGCCCTTGTGGCTAAAGGGATCAGGGGTATGGGGGAAAGGCTGGAACAGGGTTCTGAGTTGGATGATCAGCCATGATCATACTGAATGGCGGTGCAGGCTCGAAGGACTGAATGGCCTACTCCTGCACCTATTTCTATGTTTCAGAGGCTTCATAACATTTCTGTAAATCCCCAAATATTTCTGATAATTCAGGACAGGTATATGGAAAAGCACAGGAAAGTTACTCGCCACAATTATCCTTAGCACTAGTGCCCCACTAGGCTGCACTTGCATCACCCTATTTCACTCCTATATGGTTGTGTGGCCAGAGTCTGCTCAATCTCCATCCGTAAGTTTGCAGCTGACACAGTTTTAATGGGCCAAACCTCAAATAACGTTGAGTCAGAGTACAGGAAGGATAAACAGAGCGTTGCATGGTGTCATGACAACAACCGTTCATCTATGTCAGCAAAAGGATGGTCATTGGCTTCAGAAAGGAGACTGTGCACATGCTCCTGTTTACATCAATGATACCGAAATTGAGTATTTCAAGTTGCCAGGAGTGATATCACTAATTGACTGTCTTGTTCCAATAACATAGACTACCAGTGTCAAGAAAGCACACCAGCACCTCTACTTCCTCAGCAGGCTGAAGAAATTTGGCATGTCACCTTTGAACCTCACTAATTTTCACAGATGTTCCATAGCAAGCTTCCGACCTGGATGCATTACAGCTTGCAACACACATCAAAGTTGCTGGTGAACGCAGCAGGCCAGGCAGCATCTGTAGGAAGAGATGCAGTCGACGTTTCAGGCCGAGACCCTTCGTCAGGACTAACTGAAGGAAGAGTGAGTAAGAGTAAGGGAATCCCTTACTCACTCTTCCTTCAGTTAGTCCTGACGAAGGGTCTTGGCCTGAAACGTCGACTGCATCTCTTCCTACAGATGCTGCCTGGCCTGCTGCGTTCACCAGCAACTTTGATGTGTGTTGCTTGAATTTCCAGCATCTGCAGAATTCCTGTTGTTTGCATTACAGCTTGGTAAGGCAACTGCTCTGCCTAGGACTGCAGGAACTGTAAAGAGTCGTGGACACAGCTCAGCACATCATAGAAAACAGTATCCTCTCCATGGACTGTGTCTGCCTCGGTAAAGCAGCCAACATAATCAATGACCTAACCCACCCAGAACCACCACGCCCCCCCCCCCCGCCATCAGGCAGGATATGTAAAAGCCTGAAAGCATGTGTCACCAGGCTTAAAGACAGCTTCTTGAGTTACAACTCACTAGCCCGCCCCCCCAGTACAATAAGATGGTTTCTCGACCTCACAATCTACCTCCTTATGACTTCCACCATATTGTTTCCCTGCATGCACTTTCTCTGCAACTGCAACAATTTATTTTGCATTCTGATATTGTTTTCCCCTTGTAGTGCTTCCTTCGTGTACTGATCTGATGAAATGATTCATATGGAGGACATGCGAAAGAGTTTTTCACCATACCTCAGTACTTTGGACAATAATAAACCAATCTACCAAATCTATCTTACACGTTTAAACCTCATGGAATATAAAACCACTCACTTCAGAATTTCAGGATGGGTATATTGTATACATCTCTCTGACATTAAGTGTACGTATTGAAACTTATTAAGTAATCCTCGGAGAGGCAAAAAAGAGAAGGTATTTAAAAAAAAAACACATCAAAAGTCTTTTCAGTGCCACGGACATCCCGAGGAGATGGGTGTGTGTTGGGGGGGGGGAAGGGGGGGTTAGATTGCAGTAACATGGAACTCACTAATCTGACAAGCAGGAAAAGAAACGCACATTGAAACTCTCAAAGGCAGCGTCCATTATTAAGGACCTCCAGTACCCAGGGCATGCCCTTTTCTCACTGTTACCGTCAGGTAGGAGGTACAGAAGCCTGAAGGCACACACTCAGCGATTCAGGAGCAGAGCAGCTTCTTCCCCTCTGCCATCCGATTCCTAAATGGACATTGAACACATGAACATTTCCTCACTTTTTAAATATATATTATTTCTGTTTTTGCATGAATTTTAATCTATTCAATATATATACACACTGTAATTGAATATACTGTCATTGATTGATTGATTGATTTATCTTTACCCTTTTTCTTCTATATTATGTATTGCATTGAACTGCTGCTGCTAAGTTAACAAATTTCATGACATATGCCAGTGACAAAAAACCTGATTCTGAAAATCTCAGGTCAGGCAGCATTAATGGAACAATGGCCAATATTTTATGTCTTGTGAGAACTGGGAAAGAGATGTAATTAGAAGAGATGGGTGAGGAATTTGTAGTATAATGGGAAATGTCTGTGATAGAAAGATACAAAATCTTCTACAGTCACTGGCCCTTCTTGATCCATGTTAATTTAAGGCGGTAGGACTTACCCTACTGGCTAGACATAATATTAGGATGAAAGAAAATCAGGTCACAATGATATGAAAGCATTGAATGTAAAATACTAGGAAAAAAACTAGACTGTCATGCAGAATCAGTGGAAAGAGAGTTTATATTTCAGATGAGGGATCGATTCTTCATCAGAGCTGAGAAAGAGAAGTTAAGTGGCGGTGTAACAAAGGAAATTTGTCAGAGTGAAGACATGTCAGCCACGATGAATTGTGATGTGTGTATCTGAGAACTCTTATTCTGCTCTATGTGATCAATTTAGGGCAAAACCTTATTTTTTGGCAACAAAACAAAGGTTTGCGTTTTTGTTTGATACAAGATGTATCAAGCTAAATGATGATGAGAACAACCCACCCCTTCTAATCTCACTTCTGGGCCTCATTTGTTGTTGTATTACATTTCTGGTCACTGAGAACCAACTGCCGACCATGGCCTATTTCAAAGCAGTTACAGCAAGCATACATCAACAACAAATTAGAAACAAAGTCAGAGCGATCATTTCTACGTCAAAACCCTGGAACTTTCGATCCAAGAGTAGTACTTCAAAAGAACTACAATGGTTCAAGGTGACAATTAGCCTTGCCAGTGACATTAAGAACCTGAAACAATCCTTTAACATCCAAGTGTCTATCAGTCTTTGCCTTGACTATATTTAATGACCTAGTCTACATAGCCCACTTTGGTGGAGAATTAACTAACCTCTGTGTGAAGAAATTTCATCTTAGTCCTGAAACAGATTTTTTTTTGAGGCAGAATCTTAATTTTGGACGTCTCAGCCCAGGGACCGCTATCTACCTCATCAAAGCTCATAAAAATTATGTCTTCTAACAGGGTCACCACTCACTCAAAATGAGTTTGTTAACCCATTCTGCTCAATCTCTCCAATTAAGTGGAGAAAAGAACCATCTTGTAATCTTTGAATAGGTTGTCAATTGCCTTATTAAAATCCATACTCACCACATCCACTGTGCTGCCTTCATTAATGTTTTGTCAAATTCAAATTTAATTAAGTTCAAAGAATTCACAAAGCTAATCTCACTATCCGTAATCAGCCAATGCTCTCCAAAAGGTCATAAAACATGCCTCTCCAATAGCATACCCATCACTGACTTAAGACTCGGTGGTCTGTTTCCCAGGATAATCCCTGTTATATTTGTTCAACAAAGGAACAACATTTGCCATTCTCCAATCCTCTGGCACTACTCTTGTAGCCAGCGAGGACACAAAGATCTTCACCAAAGGTGAAGCAATCTCTTCTCTCACTTCCCATAGTAACCTGGGGTATATCCCATTTGGCCCCAGAACTTATCTATCTTAATGTTTATCAGAGGCTCCAACACATCCTCTTTCGTAACGGTGACATGTTCAGTCCATCCTACACTGACCTCACATTCAAAGTCTTTCTCAGTGCTGAAAAATGAAACAAAGTATTCATTGAGGACCTCTCCTACCTCCTCCAACATCAGGCATGTTTCTTCTTCAATCCCTGAAAGGTCTTACCCTCATTATAGTCATCCTCCTGTTCTTGACGGCTACCTTGCAATTCTTTAGAGACATCAGATCATTGATTCCTAAATCCTAAGCATCCTTCTCTTTTTCTCTGGACTAGATGATCTACGTTTCTTGTCAACCATGGTTCCTACACCCTAGCAACCTTTCCCAGCCTCAACGGGACAAACCTATCGAGAATCCCATGCAAGTGCTCCTTAAACAAGTCCATATATTTGTTGTAGATTTCCCCCGAGTATATCCATTCCCAATTTATGCTCCCAAGTTCCTACCAAATAGCGTCATAACTCACACTCTCCAATTTAAGACTGAGCTGCCTGACCTGCTGAGTTCCTTCAGCATTTTGTGTGTTTTACTGGATTTCAAATGGATACACTTAAACATTGATACATGTCTAAAGACCTTATGCTGAGCAACTTCTTCAATATTATTCAGGGCAACAAATGCAGAACAATTTCAATCTCACAGAGAGACAGAAAGTTGCAGTGGAAAGTGACGAAGGGTCTCGGCCCAAAACGTCGACTGTATCTCTTCCTATAGATGCTGCCTGGCCTGCTGCGCTCACCAGCAATTTTTATGTGTGTTGTTTGAAATTCCAGCATCTGCTGATTTCCTCGTGTTTGAGTGGAAAAGAATATCTGAGTTGATCATAACCTAAATAAGGTTCTTGGCCTGAAACATGTACTGTTTACTCTTGTATTATGTAAAGCACTGAACTGCCTTGTGTTTGAAAAGTGCTATACAAACTGTTACGCACCTGCAGGTATCGTTTACTGTGGTCTGTTGCTTTAAGAGCGCCTGACTGAGGCGGGACCATGGTGTCAGTCACTGGCTGCATGCATGTGTGTGTGAGGGAGGGAGGGAGGGTGAGGGGAGAGAGGGGGGAGTGGGAGAGAAGGGGGCAAGAGGGAGGGTGAGGGGGAGATGGGGAGGGTGAGGGGGAGAGAGGGGGGGAAAGAGTCAGACAGAGACAGGGGAAGCTGGTAACTTCAGCTTGTCATAGCTGGGGCTTGGAACTCTCCTCTGCCCACAAGGGTGGGTTAAACATCGGCACATGGTACACAACGAATGTATGACTGTCACATCGTATGATCCATAGGAGTGGATTTTGGGGATATCTTGTGGTCCACTTGTGTAGCCCTTGCTTGGGTATGTTGTGTGGTAGCCACTGGAAGACGATATTCCTGTGTCAGGTCATTTTCGGTGATAATTCGTATGTGGATTTGCAACGACACAACTGACAACGTATACGGCCACTGTTATCTTGTTTTACCAGCGTGGAATCTGTGGAATACTTTGTACTTACCTTTTCTCTACGTTTCACCCTGGATTACAAATATCCCTCTCTCATCATTTATCTCATGGATTACTTTACCATCTCAAGACTCTTAAGCCTTGTTGCCCCAAACTCAATAGTTTGGGAGTTATATTTACACACATATATACACATAACACTGTTTACTTTTGTTTGTCTTGGTTGAGTTACTATATTATAAGTAGATACTAATAAAGATAGTGGTTTTAACATTAAAACCTGACAGTGTGAAATCTCTTGCTGGTTTGTTTCTAAAACGTTACAGTTCATAACAAAATAGACTTCCTTGCTTTTCCATGGGTGTTGCCTGACCTGCTGAGTTCCTTCAGCATTTTGCATGTGTTGCTTTGGATTTCCAGCATCTGCAGATTTTCTTATGTATCTGATTTGTTGATGCTTTAATCTGGATAGGGAATTTATAAAAAGCAGATTGCATCCATCTTTATTAACTTCTATAATCTATATCAGGATTACAAGTATTGCAAAGAAATTATATCACAGTGAGGAAAACAGCAGAAGGACTAATAAAGGGTCTCGGCCTGAAATGTCAACTGTTTATTCATTTCTGTAGGTGCTGTCTGACCTGCTGAGTTCCCATAGCATTTTGTGTGTGTGTGTAAAAGGGAAGGTTTACTGTTAACAGATCAGTTCTGCAGCATAATCAGTAAAGGTGGCAAGCTGTAGGCATGAAATGATAGCAAGGCTAATGCCATGAATACATTAAGAAATAAGGGAATTCTTAACATTCATGATCACCAAATATTAGAGGCTTTGCATGTGCATGTCACAGTTGAAAAGAGAAATTATATTACATGATACTAGAATTAAATACATTTGGCTTGAGTTAAGGAAATAGACTAACATAATTTGTATAAATACAGTGCTCTCAACAGTGAAAAGCAACCAGATCAACAAATTTCAACTGAAAATTAAGTGTGTTGGAAAATGTGAGCAAGTTGGTCAGTGATTGAATGTTTGTGAATTTCAAAGATGCACAGTTAGAATAATAGACTTTAATTATACTGATATAGACTGGGAGTACTAAAGACTAGAAAGGAGATGATTTTTGGATTTACGGAGAAATATAGAATGGTGGGAAAATTATTGAAAACTATCACAACTGAGCCTAAATGCTGCCTGACCTGCCAGGTGTTTCCATATGTTCTTCTTGTGTTTGAAATTTTGGTAAACTTTTACAAAGCATTTATTTGGTTTCAAGCAGAATTTGGTGATCAATTCAGGATACTAGATTTAAGAATAATTATAGCCTTATTATTCACAGAAGAGAGTTACTGGTGCAGAGAATGGTGCTGTTTTGCTTATGGTGCAATCTGGGATATCTTTCCAGAAAATAAAGACATACCATATCAGATCGATTGCAAGAATGTGGCGAGTCCCGGTCACTTGGTTTCCTATGCACGAGAGGCGCTCTCTTTTGGGCATGAGTTTTCGAGTGGGCATGTCTTCTTCGTTTTGGCAGCCCTTGGTCACGGCTCCTAAACTATAGGTTGCCCAGTGTGTACTGCTACTAACAAGATTCAGTAAAAACATTTAATCGTACTATTCTGTTGCCGTTCTTGCTCTGCACAAGACAGAACTGAAGCCTAAAAAGATTCTGCACTCAAAATTTAACACAAAATGCAGGAGCGACATCTGGATACAATGTTTAACCACTCCTGCATAAAAATTTGGTTCTTAAGCACTTATGACAATGATTTGAAAACTGTACAGATTTATGGGGAATAAACGTGGAGGCGTAATTTAATTGGATTGCTCTACCAAAGCTGACACACATACAATTTTATAAATGGCCATCCTCCATGCAGTTACATTCCATAATTCAGGCATACTTAAGACCAATAAGTATTTCTGGCCCCCTTAAACAAACAATTCCAACCTACTTACAGGATTCAGTATTGTACAATAACCTTAATGTGATTGGAGGAAGGTATTGGGGGTGGTGGGGGAAGAGATGTCAAAGGAAAGTTTTCTTTTTCCGGTAGGGACAGATACATTAGAGACTCGTAGATAGACACATGGATGAAATAAAAACAGAAGACTATGCGGGCCATAAGGGTTAGAGTGCTCGTAAGAGTAGGTTAAAGGGTCAGCACAATATTGTGGGTTGAAGGGCCTGTACTCTTATGTATTTGGTTATTTAAAGTAGTTGTGCCAAGTATCCTTGTCATTTCAACAATTTGTGGACCCCATTTACACTGGCAAGACGAACACTTCTGAACAGTGTGAGGATCACAAGATGAGACTATGCATTAAGGTTATTTGATGAGCTCTGCACCTCCTATCATTGCTTGAAACTAATGCTGTATTAAGGTTGTTTCAAGGTCATTGCTGACCCTGAAAAGGTTTACAAATAGGGAGAATATCTGTTTAATAGCAAGGTAGGAATTATCATTTTGGATTGTATAGAGTATTGTTCATGAATGTTTATAAAATTGATTGGCTTCATACTGTGAGATGTTCTAACATATGGTTTTTTGAAAGATTTGTATTTATGACTTATGTATATGTTGAAAAATATGCAAGTAGTAAAAACAGCAATTTATTTTCCTGTTTGATTTATGAATGACACGTGAACTGCTTCAGAATGTGGGTTTGTATGATATAAGCTGCAGTGCTAAATGAGCTGAAGTACCAAATCAAGGGTGCCAAAAACTGAAATGCTTTTGCTTTTCTAGGCTAGCCATGCTTGAAAGACTTTATCAAGTAGTTGAGCAATAAATTTTATTCATATGATCTAGTAATTGGTACCAATTTGCTTTGAATTAACTGATTTCATTGAAAGCAACAGCAAGAATTTTGTAATTGTCATCAGTTTTTAAGATGGGGGAAGTCTGCTGCTTTCTGGGCAGTAAACATTAAATTTGGAAGACTGAAATTAATACACCTTGGAAGTACTATATGGTAATATCTAGTCTTAACATACATATTCTAATATATTTTGAGCCTTCTCTGTTTAAAGAATTAAGTTACATGCCAGTGAAGGTTAGTAATTATATTAGTCCCTTGGGAAAAGTTGGTTCTCCCCTTCTGTACCACAAGGGTAGCCAACTCCCCATGTTCCAACTGGGACAGTTTTGAAGTAAGACACTTTTTGCACAAAAGAAAATTAAAGCTGGGTATCTAGTCATATTTACAACACCTCCCCTGATGATTTTGTAGTACAGTGCCTATAAAAATATTCACCCCACCCCGCGGAAGTTTTCATGTTTTATAACATTCAATCAGAGATGATTTAATTTGCTTTTTTTTTTGACATTTATCAACATTAAAGAATTTCGTGGCAAAGTGTGAACAAATTTCTACAAATTGGTCTAAATTTATTCTAATTATTAAACACAAAATAATTGATTGCATAATTACTCACCCCCTTTAAATCAGTATTTAGTAGATGCACCTTTGGCAGCAACTACTCCCTTGAGTCTGTGTGCATAGGTTTTTATCGGCTTTGCACATCTGGACACTAATTTTTTCCATATTCTTCTTTACAAAACTGCTCCAGCTCTGTCAGATTGAACGGGGATTGTGAGTGAAAAGCCCTTTTCAAGTCCAGCCACAAGTTCTCAATTGGATTGAGGTCTGGATTCTGACTTGGTCATTCCAGGACATTAACTTTGTTGCTTTTAAGCCATTCCAGTGTAGCTTTGGCTTTATGCTTGGGTAATTGCCTTGCTGGACAAATCTTCTCCCAAGTCGCAGTTCTCATGCAGACTGCATCAGGTTTTCTCTCCAGGACTTCCCTGTATTTTGCTGCCTTCACTTTACCCTCTACCTTCACAAGCCTTCCAGGGCTGCTGCAGTGAAGCATCCCCACAGCATGATGTAGCCACAACCACGCTTCACAGTAGGGATGGTGTGTTTTTGATGATGTGCCGTGTTTGGCTTACCACAAACATAGCATTTAGTCTGATGGCCAAAAAGCTCAACTTTGGTTTCATCAGACCAAAGAACTTTCTTCCAGCTGACTTCAGAGTCTCCCACATGCCTCTGGTAAACTCTGGCTGAGATTTCATGAGAGTTTTTTTTCAGCAGTGGCTGTCTCTTTGCCACTCTCCCATAAAACTGCGACTGATGAAGCACCCAGGCAATAGTTATTGTATGTGCAGTCTCTCCCATCTCAGCCACTGAAGCTTGTAACTCCTCCAGAGTTGTCATAGGTCTCTTGGTGGCCTCCCTCACTTGTCCACTTCTTGTATGATCACTCAGTTTTTGAGGACGGCCTGCTCTAGGCAGATTTACAGCTGTGCCATATTCTTTCCAATTCTTGATGATTGACTTAACTCCAAGAGATATTCACTGACTTGGAAATTTTCTTGTATCCAGCTCCTGACTTGAGCTTTTCAATATCCTTTTCGTGGAGTTGCTTGGGTGTTCTTTTGCTTCATGGTGCAGTTTTTCCCAGGATATTGTCTCACCAGCAATTAGACCTTCCAAATACAGGTATATTTTACTACAATCAATTGAAACACCATTTAAGTAATTTTGTGACTTCTAAAACAATTGCACACAGCAGTGATGATTTGGTGTCACAGTAAAGGGGATGAATATTTATGCAATCAATTATTTTGTGTTTTATACTTGAAATTCATTTAGATCACTTTGTAGAGATCTGTTTTCACTTTGAAACAAAAGTCTTTTTTTGTTGATTGCTGTCAAAAAAGCCAAATTAAACCCATTGTGATTCAATGTTGTAAAACAATAAAACATGAAAGTTTCCAAGTCGGTGTATACTTTTATAGGCACTGTATGTAAACAGCAACACCTCCAATTTTGAAAGCATTGAAGTATGAAACTCTGGTTTGACCACGCTTGAAATATTGTGTTCATCTCATTATAGGAAGAACGTGGAAACTTGAGAAAGGATACAGAGTTTCCAGGATGCTGCCTGGGTTAAAGATGATTTGACAGAGGTGCAATAGATAAAAAAGGACATAGATCGAGAGGATAGAACCATAGAAACTACAGCACAGAAACAGGCCTTTTGGCCCTTCTCGACTGTGCCGAACCATTTTCTGCCTAGTCCCACTGACCTGCACACGGACCATATCCCTGCATACACCTCCCATCCATGTATCTGTCCAATTTATTCTTAAATGTTAAAAAAGAACCCGCATTTACCACCTCGTCTGGCAGCTCATTCCATACTCCCACCACTCTCTGTGTGAAGAAGCCCCCCCCAATGTTCCCTTTAAACTTTCCCCCCCCTCACCCTTAACCCATGTCCTCTGGTTTTTTTCTCCCCTTGCCTCAGTGGAAAAAGCCTGCTTGCATTCACTCTATCAATACCCATCCTTTTATATACCTCTATCAAATCTCCCCTCATTCTTCTATGCTCCAGGGAATAAAGTCCTAACCTATTCAAACTTTCTCTGTAACTGAGTTTCTCAAGTCCCGGCAACATCCTTGTAAACCTTCTCTGCACTCTTTCAACCTTATTTATATCCTTCCTGTAATTTGGTGACCAAAACTGAACACAATACTCCAGATTCGGCCTCACCAATGCCTTATACAACTTCATCACAACATTCCAGCTCTTATACTCAATACTTTGATTAGTAAAGGCCAATATACCAAAAGCTCTCTTTACGACCCTATCTACCTGTGACGTCACTTTTAGGGAATTTTGTATCTGTATTCCCAGATCCCTGTGTTCCACTGCACTCCTCAGTGCCTTACCATTAACCCTATATGTTCTACCTTGGTTTGTCCTTCCAACATGCAATACCTCACACTTATCTGTATTAAACTCCATCTGCCATTTTTCAGTTCATTTTTCCAGCTGGTCCAAGTCCCTCTGCAGGCTCTGAAAACCTTCCTCACTGTCTACTACACCTCCAATCTTTGTATCATTAGCAAATTTGCTGATCCAATTTACCACATTATCATCCAGATCATTGATATAGATGACAAATAACAATGGACCCAGCACTGATCCCTGTGGCACACCACTAGTCACAGGCCTCCACTCGGAGAAGCAATTCTCTACTACCACTCTTTGGCTTCTTCCATTGAGCCAATGTCTAATCCAATTTACCACCTCTCCATGTATACCTAGCGACTGAATTTTCCTAACTAACCTCCCATGCGGGACCTTGTCATAGGCCTTACTGAAGTCCATGTAGACAATATCCACTGCCTTCCCTTCATCCACTTTCCTGGTAACCTTCTCGAAAAACTCCCCATGACCTACCCCGCACAAAGCCATGTTGACTCTCCCTAATAAGTCCCTGTCTATCCAAATGCTTGTAGATTCTGTCTCTTAGTACTCCCTCCAATAACTTACCTACCACCGACGTTAAACTTACTGGCCTATAATTTCCCGGATTACTTTTCGATCCTTTTTTAAACAACGGAACAACATGAACCACTCTCTAATCCTCCAGCACCTCACCTGTAGACAGCGACATTTAAAATATTTCTGCCAGGGCCCCTGCAATTTCATCACTAGTCTCCTCCAAGGTCCGAGGGAACACCCTGTCAGGTCCCGGGGATTTATCCACTTTAATTTTCCTCGGACAGCAAGGAGCTCCTCCTTTTCGATCTATACAGTTTCCATGATCTCACTACTTGTTTCCCTTAATTCCATAGACTTCATGTCAATTTCCTTAGTAAATACAGACGCAAAAAACCTATTTAAGATCTCCCCCATTTCCTTTGGTTCCGCACATAGCTGACCACTCTGATCTTCAAGAGGACCAATTTTATCCCTTACAATCCTTTAGCCTGTAAAAGTTCTTTGGACTATCCTTCACTTTGACTGCCAAGGCAACCTCATGTCTTCTTTTAGCCCTCCTGATTTCTTTCTTAAGTATTTTCTTGCACTTCTTATACTCCTCAAGCACCTTATTTACTCCCTGCTTCCTACACATGTCATACAACTCCTTCTTCTTCTTTATCAGAGTTGCAATATCCCTTGAGAACCAAGGTTCCTTATTCCTATTCACTTTGCCTTTAATCCTGATAGGAACATACAAATTCTGCACTCTCAAAATTTCTCCTTTGAAGGCTTCCCACCTACCGATCATATCCTTGCCAGAGAACAACCTGTCCCAATCCACGCTTTTTAGATCCTTTTTCATTTCTTCAAATTTGGCCTTCTTCCAGTTAAGAACCTCAACCCTAGGACCAGATCTATCCTTGTCCATGATCAAGTTGAAACTAATGGTGTTATGATCACTGGAACCAAAGTGCTACCCTACATAGACTTCTGTCACTTGTCCTAACTTGTTTCCTAACAGGAGATCCAATATTGCATCCCCTCTAGTTGGTCCCTCTATATATTGATTTAGAAAACTTTCCTGAACACATTTTACAAACAGGATAGCCAGACACTTTTGCCCCATTATGGCTAAAACCAGGGGGCATAATTTTAAGGTGATTGGAGAAAAGCACAGAGGGCACACCAGAGGTGGGTTTCATTACAGTGGTGTATAGCACCTTGTCAGGGGTGGTGGTAAAGGCAGATACTTAGGAACATTTAAGAGACTAGAGATAGGCACAAGGGTGTAAGAGGAAAAAAAGGGCTATGTGGGAGGAAGAGTTAGACTGATCATAGAGTAAGCTAAAAGGTCAGCTCAGCTTCATGGGCTGAGGGGCCTGTACTGTGCTGCAGTTTTCTAATGTTACAGTATGTCAAATACTGATACGCAAGTATTGTAGGATAGAATCATTAACATTCAAGTAGATGTTGCTGATGTATTTATGCATATATGGTATTCGCAGGGGACATTTTTACCATACTCTTATGATGATTTCAGATTTTGTTTTTCAATGATGGAGTTAAATGCAGAGTCATGGATCATGCACTTTCATGCAGTCTCTGAACAACCACCTTCATTGTTCTCACAGTGTGCAGATCTGAAATTTTATTCAAGAGTTATATAAAAAGTCTCGAAAAAGCTTAAACGTTGATCTCACTTTTTATCAAATTTAAAACTTTACCCCAATTAAACATGTAATATGCCAATAAAAATGACAAACGCATTTTTTTGTAAACATTTTAATAGTTATTGAATGTTCTACATCTTACAGTAAATATACAATTACAAACTCTTGGCTTAATTCTGTCACTTAGATCACTAACTGATCTTATCCAAATAAAAACAAAATAAAAAAACAGATTTACACTTCATAGTCACAAGTGTAATCTGTGGGTCTTTCAAATTCCATAAGTAACTTCTAAGCTGTGTTATTAAAACACAGGTTCTGTGAACTACACTTGGAAGACAATGACATTTCCATAATTCTCCTCTTGCTTTATTAGTGTTCCAATAGAATTCAAAATAAGGAAGTCCAAAACTGCAATTGAAATACAGTAAAAGGAAAGCCCACAGACTTGTGTTCTGAAATGCTCCCTGTAGCTCAAAGAAGCATCCAACTTCAGTTAAACCATAAAGTTTTTTTTTCTATTAAGAATAATAAACATCAATCATTAAACAACTTAAATAACACTTATGGTAAAAAGCGCTTAAATTACATATCTGAACTGCAAAGGTTTCCTAGGTTATCTTTCTTTAAAATACAGGAGCAACACTCGTACACACCGTTTAATCTCTCCTATATAAATTTGATATTCTGAAGTACTTATGACATTGAATTGGGCCAGTACAACTATTAATATGCATTGTTCAAGTCTTGCATTACAGTACTTAATTTAGCAAAGGTGTACAAAAATCTTTTAGAAGGTCATGTATATTAATAACTGAATTGGTAAACCTGGTTATGTTGAATTAACTACAAGTGCCCAGTTGCCTTGGTATGCTTTTTTTTTTGTTGCAATTACACACTGGTTATGAGCTAAACAGTCAACAATATATTTTAAAAATTACATTAGTTATCTGGCAGTATCCAAATTAGTCATTCAATATTATAAGAACAACCTGCAACTTCCACAGAACAATTTGAATTTGTTCCTAATGCTTTAGTCATATTCTGAAATATCATGCCATCTTAAAATGCATGATTATATACTAAGAGTATGCTTAGTCCAATAAAAATTCAACTGCACTGAAATCATGGGCACCAATTTCTCCTTTCAAAAATGTGGCAGAAGTAAGAATTAAAAATCTGTTAATTTAACAAAATGGTAAGAAGGAACAAAAGTACACAATAATGCAAGTTCAGCTATTGCTAACATTATGCAGCACAAAGTGCATAACAAGGCTATGTTCAAGACAAGAACATCAGGCAAACTGTTGGAAACCCATTTACTTACACATTCTTACTCAAATTTTTTTTTTCTGGTGACTTTGCAAAATTAAAGGATTCCAATTCTATTAACCATATGGATGTAAATAAAAAATGCTCCACAGAGCAGTACTGCAAGCACTTTAATAGTTGAAAAACATTACAGTGTTGGCCATTAAGTTTTATTAACAAGACCACCACAATGCCTGCTGTTGCTCTATGTACACCAATAACTTTTATTAAAGAATTGCATCTCCCATGTTCAAGTTCAGTAAATAAACATTTTATATGCTTGATAAAGATGCATTTACCTGCATTGAAGTCACCAGAAATAGTAATTGAGTGCAGATTTTATCAAAATAGGAATTAGCAAAGCACATCTTATAGTCTGTAGCCAAGTGATCACTTATCTGTGGGCAGTGATAGAAAAATATCTTAACTGGTGACACAATACTGATCTGACAAATGGTGAACTATTTAGTAAAACAGCCTAGTGAGCAGCGGTTAAATTATCCAAAACCAATCAGCTATATTCTTTTGAAAATATAGCAAAAGGGTGAGATTTAAAAGGATTTAAAGAATCTAATGAATTTATTGTATTCAAAATCTGCACTTTGGCTTTAAGCATTCTCAAGTCTGGAGGGCAGGGGTTGTCAATTTTGATAGAGTAAAGTGCTCTCAGGTTAGTTTGTCCATGCTTCAGAGCAACTCTCCCTACTTAAGCAGCTTATTTATGGAGGAGTAATATCATCAATTCACCATAAACTGGAACCAAATTTAAGACAGTTTTGATTTTGGTCCAAAATTTACATAATTCTGCTTAGAAAATTGTACTTTTCTGTTCATATGAAGAAACCCCAGTTTAAAAAAAGAGAAAATTGTGACAAAACTAATTATACAATATTGAAACAATGGGATTTTAAATAAAATCACATGGACTAATTAAATGGCTGGAGGATAAAGTTCCATCAGGGATAAATGGATTTAGACTGTCTTGCAAGCCTACCTGTGTATATTAATTGACATTAAGTGAAGCAAATTTAATACAAAAATCTGAACCTAATCTTCTCAATAATGACTGAAATGTTAGCCCCCACTTATTAATACACCCTCATTTACAAAATATTAGTAATACAAAGAGCAGTCAGAATTCGGTCCTTTGCAATGAGCTGGGAGATACTACTTTTACATCAGGCACAAACATTTTTTGAAGATGCCTAAAACCAGTTAAGTCAATAGGGCATAACTAGCTAACATCACATTGAATAATTCCCATTTGCCAGTTCCATTCATACAAATTAGTGGGAAATTTAACCTCAAGACAATTACAGTAAAACCACATTTCTTTGCATATTGTCCTTGAAGTAAAACTTGATGCTTGCCCCCCCATCATTAACATGCTGTAGAAAGCTAAACTGCTGATTTTAAGAGCAGTAATTAGTTTGCACTGATGCACTCATGATTTCTCAGTGAAATGTAAAAAAAAATCTCACTGAAAACAATCACAAGATTATCATCTGCATCAATAGTGGCTGGTTCTGTTCAAAATTGCTCACTTGCATCTTGCTTTCAATTAGTACCTAGTAATTTGGAAACCATATTTTTTTTTACTAAGTGCCCATTTTATAGTTTTGAGTTTCAATTTAAAGGCAGATGGTATCAAACTTGCAATGCCCAAATAAATTTCAGCTTAAGACATCTGCACGCCTGATGCTTCTGATGTCTCCACTGGATTGGACAGTTTCTCAATCACTTGTGATATAACTTGAATGGAAAACCAAAGATTTCTCCTTCCCTATTTTGCCAGGATGCGAGAGCCCTCATCACTAATTTGTACTTCAATCCTTCAAGGCAGTGAAGAATACCATTTAATCACTGCAGGGTTTGTAATGCAGTAATGGAAAGCTGGTGGATACTGAACACTGTAGCCAAGCCTCATTTTCTCATGTGGAATGATTTAGGAAAATTAGTCAATAATTCTATTTTTCCATTGACAAATTAACTAGTTGGTGAAATCAACGGTACAGCAGTTTTAAGAGATCCATCACTGAATTTCAGGCAAATTTAAACAGTAGACCAAATAATGGCTGTTCTAGCAAAAAAAAACTCTCTGAAGTTTTTCTTTTAATATGCTAAGCCAACTCATTTTTTCTTAATGGAATGTTGCTCAAGAATGTCACAATTAAACACAAAATGGATCAGATTTGTCTATACCTTAAATATTAAATTTGCTGAAATATTAAGATTTAAAATTAATCTTCGGCAACAATCATTTCTGACTACTTACAAATCTGAGCATTTTAAACTTAGACCGCCTTAATACTTCAGCATCAGAATGCCTCCTTTGATAATGCAGAATATACCCTCTTTCCTACCATTATTAAACAGGCTACTTTAAAGCAAAGCGCTGCTCCTTACAACCATAGCTTTATTTGGTTAGGATTGCAGTGAGTGCATAGAAAACACCACATGCGTTTTAGGAAATTATCCAATTAACCTCTTTTAATTATGTGATCTGAATGTAAAAAAATCTGCCGGAGCAGACTGCGAAGTTTAATATATTTGATTACAATTCTATTTAAAACCTAGGTGTTGTATAGTTTTCTCTTCAAGAATCAGTCTATAAAGCCAACCACAAACACAATACGGGCGTGTTACATACATATCTATATATATATATTCATGTATAAAGTCTTGTACCTGTTTATTAGCATAGATTATTTTTATATATGTATTGTGCAACATAACCTATCTTATGTGTTTTGACAGAATTTTGATATGTGGTCATTTCTAAGTTGAAGGAAAATATGTACTCCCTAAAATTCAAAATACTTCACCCTCATACCTTTGTCAGTGCTTTCCAGTCATTTACATTCATTCCCAAAACAAGATGGAAAGGATTCATTTGCCAGGCTGTGAATTAATATTTTCATAAATTAACACTGCACCCATTCTATGTGGATGGTATGTTCCACAAATTCCTATCAACTAAGACCATCAAGAGTTTTAAAATTGCAGTGTTCTTCTATTCAGGTCTTTTCATTAAGAAATATCTGAAAACTAATTACTTTGCTTGAAATTGTACAATATTTAAATGACATTTTAAACTTCCAAATAATTGCAAAAATGTCAGTAATAACTTTAACAAACTGACAACTAGATCAATTTAATGAGGGAGACAGCATAAACCCAGGATACTAAGGAGCTTAACGGTGGTAGAATTTCACAGGTTTGAGGAGAACGACCTTTGTGCATCATGAATCCAGATTATTTTTCTTTAACAAGCAGCAAAGTAAAGCCAATGCCATAGTAATATCACTTTCAATACAGCACAAGCTGTATTTAGAACCCCAAATGAACACAATGCTGATTTAATAGCTGTAATGAATTGGCAGCAGGAAGAAACGGTGGTGAGCCAATTACTTCATCTTGAACAAAGAATCTGGCCAACTATTTCAAACAAGTAATGCTGCATTACTTAAGCCATCCCAAGAATTCACTGTGCTGTAGCAATGAGTGCGCCATTATTTCTATATCCCTTTAACCCCTCAAAGCTTTCCTGAATAATTCTATCAAAAACAAAAAAAGATCAAAGGCCATTTCAGTGGTGAGTACTAATATTGATGATGCCTTTTAAATGCAACTAGAAAGGTTAATGTTCTAACTGAACATCTCAGGTTTTATGGCTGCTATTTGTTATATTGAGAATACCAATCAGATCAAAGAGACAGTCGCACTTTCCCTTTAGACTGAAATAATGTTTTGCCTTGCTTAGGATTGATGCATCAAATTCAGGTTGGGCTCAATTTTTTGCTTTTAAATCTCAATGTAGACCTCCATCTGGGATCTGAATAACAGAAATGGTGAAACATGCAATTTTTAAAAGGATGTCCTCTCACCATTGAATAGGCCCCTTTGGCCATAGCCTCACTGGTAATAACAAATGTTGGTCAGTAACAATTTTGAGTAGCTATGATGGAAAAGAACTTAAATGAGGCAGAAATTTGGAGAAAAGCAGCTTTTACAAAAAAAAACACAATGCATAAAGTGACCTTTGACTTTGTCCTTGCAAACAAATTTGGTGCCACGTGGCTTCGATGCACAAGCACCAACGTAAGACTTGAGTAGTTGCATACAATGTCTGACTCCAGATCTGTAAGGGAGGTAAAAAAAAAACAGGACTTTATGCCATATCTAACAAATCTAACATTAACTCTACATTCATATTTCATTAAATAAACTATCCCAAATCATGGGCACAACGTTTTAATCCACAACCCAGATTCTACAAACGTTTATAAATTGGACCTCAAAAAAGATGGCTAATATTACAAGTACAGAAAATTTGAATAATATTTAAATTTCTCAGCCAGTTACGACCACAGAAACAACTAGGCCAAAACAGCAGGATTGCAATATATTAAATTTAGAATGGCAATGACTATGCACTAGACAAAATGAGTTTTTGCAACTTTACAGAGGAAAATAACAAATAGGGAATTTCAAAGACCAAGACTTAAATCTGCACAAATTTTAAGAGAATTACCAGTAATCACATATTAAATACTTTCAATGCACAGTTACTTAAGAGGAATAAATGCAACCAAGATTACCAGTTTACATTTTTCCAATAAAAAAAGGGAAGTGTCTTTACAAACTCCCGAGCATTAGAGGTGCAGTGGAACTTAGGAGTCCTTGTGCAAGACTCCCAGAAGGTTAATTTACAGGTTGAGGCTGTGGTGAAGAAGGCAAATGCAATGTTGGCATTTATTTCAAAGGGAATAGAATATTAAAGCAAGGAGATAATGCTGAGCCTTTATAAGACACTAGTCAGGCCGCACTTGTAGAGTATTACCAAGAGTTTTGGCCCCATATCTCAAAAAGAATGTGTTGTCATTTGTACTCACTGGGATTTACAAGAATGCGGGGGGGGGGGGCAGGATCTCATTGAAATGTTACAGAATGTTGAAAGGAATAAATAGGATGGATGCGGACAGGATGTCTCCTGTGGTGAGGGTATCCAGAACTAGAGAGCACAGCCTCAAAATTGAGGGGTGACCCTTTAGAACAGAGGTAAGGAGGAATTCTGTTAGCCAGAGAGTAGTAAATCTGTGGAATGCTCTGCCACAGACTGTGGTGGAGGTCAAGTCTGTGGTGTACTTAAAGCAGAAGTTGATAGATTCCTAATTGGTCAGGGCATCAAAGGATATGAAGAAAAGGCAGTTGTATGGGGTTGAATGGGATCCAGGGACAGCCATGATGAAATGGCAGAGCAGATGGGCTGAATGGCCTAATTCTGCTCCTATGTCTTAAGGTCTTATAGGGAATTCCACATTACATGCATTTTTTTGTTTTGTTTAAAAAACATGCATACTGAGTGAACCATAGACCAGGATGGGCTTTAAAGTTTAAGTGGATGAATAGAAAAAAATTGTAGTCCGATGTAAACAACATAAAGTTGGGATGATACCAAAATCGGCAAAATAGTGCATAGATTATGGAAGAGTCTGAATGCTGCTCTGTGAAGAAAATATAAACTCATACTACCTTACAGAATCAGGTTGAGGGTAAAGACTTTTCTTTTACTGCACAATGGCATCCAGGTTCTTTTCTGATCTGTTTCACTTATAATACTGTACAAAGTACTGCTCTGGATCATAAAACTATACACACCTGGAGCATACAATCATGAGAAAAATGGAATTTTGTTCAAGAAAATTAATAAAACAAAATTTCAAAATTACAGTACTGTGCAAAAGTCTTAGGCATATGTAAAAAAACATTCTGTAAAGCAAAGATACATTCAAAAATAATGAAAAGTTACTAAATATCAAGAAAATTACTGTAAAGAGCACAGCAGTAAACTGTAAAAAACTAAAGTCAATACTTGGTATGACCAGCCTTTGCCTTTAAAACTACATCAATTCTCTTAGGAACACTGTGGTTCAGTTTTATTAGAAAATCGCCCGGTAGTTTGTTCCAAGCATCTTGGAGAACAGTTCTCATGCAGACTTAGGCTGTCTCGCTTGCTTCCATCTTTCCAGCTAATCCCAGACATCCTCAATGATGTTGAGATCAGGGCTCTGGAAGCCATACCATCTGTTGCAGAACTTCACATTCTCCTCTTTGCTGAAGATAGTTATTTATGACCTTGGCTGTGTGTTTGGAATCATTGCATGATGGATGAGATTCTGCTTGTACTTCTCAGCAGTGAGGATTCCATTAATTCTGACCAGATCGCCAACTGCATTCGCAGAAATGCAGCCCCAAACCTGCAGGGATACACCACTGTGCTTCACTGTTGGCTAAAGACATTCATCAATGCAGCACTCTCCAGCTCCTCTACAGACAAACTGCCTCCAAAATTTTGACTCGTCAGTCCAGTGCACTTGCTGCCATTATTCAGCACCCTAGTGCTTGTGTTTTGTGCATAGGTGAGTCTCTTGGTTTTGTTTCCACTTCAGAGGAATGGTTTTTGGCAGCAACCCTTCCCTGAAGACTACTTCTGACAAGACTTCTCCAGACTGAAGAGGGGTGTACTTGGATTCCAGTGGTTTCTTTGAGTTCAGAGCTGATAGCAGAGCTGGACTTCTTGCGATTTAGAAGTGATGTCTGTTTGGTTTAATCTCTCATCTGCTGCACTGTTTCCCATGGACGACCACTGCGTTTCTGTTCCTCAACCTTGCCCGTTTCTTCGTGCTTCTTCAGAAGAGCTTAGACAACACATCTTGAAACTCCTGTCTGTCGCAAGATGGCCACCTTGCATTTTGTTACTATGCTCACTCTTACCATGGTGTAAGAATTGATGCTTTGAAGGTTAAACTGTCACATCGCCCCACACTCACCTTTTAGTTTGGTTGTCCTTCGCCCAGTCTGATACATTCTACACCTGTTTCTGTTTCAGTTAATCAGTTTAGTTCATTCAACTCATTATGTCATTGATCATTAGTACCTGTTTGTTACCTTTGCTTAATCAGGCACTGGGCTATATACCTAAAAAGTATCAAATTTTTATTTGAAAAGTGGTCTATTACTTAATATGTTACTTTCATTAATGAAATACAAAAATTTCTGTAGGACATTTAATTTTTTGGAAAATGAATGTTTGGAAGACTAAAATTTGCTCTTTTCTACTGACACACTAATGCAGTAGACAAATACATAAACATCCAAAACAAAATTTATATTAAAAAATCTAGGTGCCTAAGACTTTTGTACAATACTACTAATCAAAGGAATTGAGTGCAAATCAGACCAAAATGCCCATTTTGGCAAAGATTTCAGAAATCAAAGAAACTTTAGATACAATGAATTACTGGCTATTCCAATCAATTACCTTATGCTAAATTTTGTACTTTCAAGGAAAATTACATTAAAGTTAATTGACAGCTCAAGAAATGTCAAAATTTTAAACAATGGTATTTTAAGCTCAACTCTTCCAAATGCTTGATGCCAATCTTCATCTTATATTGCAAAACATGAATGATGCAAAACCAAATTATTAGACCAGAAGCAAGTATTAATGCTTTTAAGATAATTTTTTAGAACAATTTTCACAAAGTAGATCCCAGTATTAAACCTGAAGCTTTTGACTAAACTATAACAAAAAGTTTTTGAATACATAATTAATTTAAAACATATTATAATGTCATCGTACAAAGGACTTCCTTCCAATCCTATCTGTGTTGACTGATGAGGCTGATATGCATACTACAAACTTTTCCAGTTGGGTCAAGAGGTGCCAGGTGGGGCAGGCCTGAGGCACAAGTCCAAGGCATGGACTTATTATGCACTACTCTACTTTCTAATGAGTCTCAAAACTATGTATACATTACATTTCATGTGAGGGGCTTATTAGGGGTGGCCATTACATTTTAGCCTTGCCAGTGATGCCCACATCTCAAATGAATGACAAACTTAGAATCACTAAGCAGTAACACTGGACATTAAACTTAACATGGATACAGAGCAACACACACAAAAAGATGGATTAACTCAGTAGGTCAGGCAGCATCTACGAAAAATAGTACAGGTTTCCCTCGCCACCCGAAGGTAGAGCATTCCTATGAAACGGTTCGTAAGCCGAAATGTCGTAAAGTGAAGAAGCAATTACCATTTATTTATATGGGAAAATTTTGTGAGCGTTCGCAGACCCAAAAATAACCTACCAAATCATGCCAAATAACACATAAAACCTAAAATAACAGTAACATATAGTAAAAGCAGGAATGATATGATAAATACACAGCCTATATAAAGTAGAAATACTTCTCTGCAACGACTGCCTGCACAGATCTCTGTAGCGAAAATCTCACGCAAGCGCTGTTGGCATAAACGCGCTCTCCAATAACCTTTAAACTATGAAGCTGCCAAATCTACCAAATAACACGTAAAAATACACAGCCTTTATAAAGTAGAAATAATGTATGTACAGTGTAGTATCACTTACCGGAATTGGGAAAACAGCACCGAGCACACTGACGATGGTGTATTAGACTGAGTCGTCGCAGGTTGGGTGGTGTAGTGGCCCCCACCCTAGGGGGCCGCCGACCCAATACAATGCCGCGAAGAACGCAGCGGTAGCCGGGAGGCACACAGCACATCTTTAAGAACAAAGCAGAAATAAACATGCTAATTAATTAGGTGCTGCCCGGCACGTAAATATCGGCCCAGATAAGAGGCGATGCAACCGGCACTGATTTGGGCCGACAATTACGTGTCGGCGGCACCTAATTAATTAGCATGCTTATTTCGGCTTTTTTCTTACAGATGTGCTGTGTGCCTCCTGGCTACCGTTGCATTCTCCGCGAATCGGTATCTGCCCGTGGTCTGGGGGTTGGGGTGGTGGGACACTGGGGTGTCATCTCGTCGTCTGTTTCCATTAGAGCAGACAGCTCATCTTCTCCTATGACTGCCTGCCTCGATGTCGAAGGTCGAGGTTGGTCGTCTGCTGTGGCTGATTTTTGCTTGACTGCCGAGCCTCACGCATTTTTCTATCATACAGTTATTTGTAAGCACTCAAACCATCCTGCAAATATCCCCTAAACCTACGTACCCTTTCAAAATTAAAGCCGTACTTTATCATTGCAGCGAAAATCTCACGCAGTTGCTTCACGTTCAGTTCACTACTGCATTCGGTTTCGATTGTTATATCCTTTCCTCTTCCAATTGCATCAGCTCTTCATCTATCAGTTCTTGGTCATGGGATGCCAAAACCTCTTCAACATCATCTTCATCAGCTTCCACAAGCCAAACTCACGTTGTCCTTACTTCGTTCACCATGATCGAAATGCTTAATTATGTCTAGTTTTACGCTAAGTGTAACACCCTTACTCTTTCAGGCTTTTCCGACACCTTAGAATTCATCTTGCTAACGGCTGCTCAGTGCAACGTGTTTAAGCAATGCCGTTCCGAATCTGGGGGAGAGCGGCTGCTCGGGGTGCGCGCTGCCTTTTACTGCGCGCTGATTTTTTATCATGCGCTGACTTTCTTCGTAACAGTGAAAACACCTTCTGAAAGCGAAAACAGGGTACTAATGTAGGTCTTTCATAACAGTGAGGTTTCGTAAAGCGAACGTTCAAAAAGCGGAGGACACCTGTAAACATTCAACGTTTCAGGCTAAGTCCCTTCCCAAAATGTCGACTGTACTATTTTCCATAGATGCTGCCTGATTTACTTGACTTCCTCCAACTTTGTGTGTGTGTGAGTTACTTTGGATTTACAGCATCTTCAGATTTTCTTGTTTGTGATTATACAGCATGGATACAGGCCCTTTTGCCCAACAAGTACATGGCAACCACAGTGCCTACCCATCTAGATCAGGCTTCGTGTGTTGGACCTTTATTCCTCTAGTCCTTGCTGCTGGATGTACCTATCCAAGTGCTTCTTAAATCATACTGTACATGCCTCAACCACTTCCTCTGGCAGCTCATTCCAACCACCCCCCACCCTTTGGGTGGAAAAGTTGCCCCTCACGTCTCTTTTAAATAATTCCCCTCACCCGTAAAGTTATATCACATAGATTCCATAACTCTGGGGAAAACACTGCTACCACACACCTTATCTATGCTCCTCATGATTTTATAAACCTCTATAATGTAGCCCTCATTCTTCTACATTCAAGGGAAAAAAAATTTAAACTGGTCAACCTCTCCCTAAAACTCAGGCCCTCTAAACCTGGCAACATCCTCAAGTCTTTTCTGCACTTTTTCAATTTTATTATGTAATTCCTATAATGGTGACCAAAACTATGCACAGCACTCCAAATATGGCCTTACCAAAGACATATGGAACTGCAACATAATGTCCCAACTCCTATACTCAATGCTTTGTCTGATGAAGGCCAGCGTGCTAAAGACCTTTATCCACCACCCTGACTATCCGTGACACCACTTTCAACAAACTATGTGCTTGTATTTCTAGGACCCTCTGTTCCATTGCACACCCATTGTTCTACCATTCACAGTGCAAGTTCTAGGCTTGTATAACTTTCCAAAATACATCACTTCATGTTTGCCTATATTGAAATCCATTTCCCACCCTTTGGCCTATTTCCCAAACTGATCAAGATGCATGATAGCCTTCTTCACTGTTAGCAGTACTTCCTAATTTTGTCTCATCTGCAAACATAATGATCAAGCCTTGAGCATTCACATCCAGATCAATTACAGTTGATTCCAGTTAAATGGACCAGCAGTTACTGGGACAGCCACTTACTTCGGACAACTCAAAGAACAAAAAACAATCGAGAAAATTGCTGGGATTCCTTTCATTTACTTGGGACATTATGCTGCTTAGTAGGGGCAACAGACTGTTGCTGAATAGATTCTTACTAGCTTCAGTTATGCCCACTTGTGCGGCTGTTAGATGCTACAGTGGGCTTAGAGCGAACAGTTTTTAAATAGCATCAGTTGTGTGTGTTTGCATTCAATAAGTAGTGATTTTTCTCACAGAAAATCTGCAAGAAATAAGCAGTAGGCTAATTTGGAGTTTTGCCCACTGCGGTTTCAAGCCATTCAGGCTTGGAGATGCCAGAAACGGCCGAGTGAGAAAATGAAACAATTTCGCTATGCTTCGTTGATAGCATTGTATGAAGGCAGTCCACTATCTGCTCTCAGTGTCTGCGCTGATTTTGTTCATTGCATACACTGGACGAATTCCTCCATCAATAATGATCAGGAACTAATACAGTTTTATAATACTATAGCACCACTGATAGTGTTCCAGTTTGTTTTTCTATTTAATCTAAATACATAATTTATTACTCAGTTTGTCTTTTTTTATACCTTTGTAACTATTTCCATGAAACCAGCTAATTTGGGCAGCTGCTTAATTGGGCCAAAATATGTCCCAATTAACTGGAATCCGCTGTATATAAACAATGAACAAGGTCCCAACACCGATCCCTGCAGCACACCACTAGAGAGCAGCCTCCATTCCAAGAAACAACCTTCTACCACCACCTTCTGCTTCCCACCTCGAGCCAATTTTGAATCTACCTAACCATCTCTCAGAACATGGAGCTCAGAAAAATAGAGGGCTATTGGTAACCCTAGGTAATTTCTAAGGTAAGGACATGTAGGGCACAGCTTTGTGGGCCAAAGGGCCTGTATTGTGCTGTAGGTTTTCTATATTTCTATGACACATTTCACAAATTCCACTCCACCCAAGCTCTTAAACTTACATGAATTGGTTTGCGAATTTACCAGTGTGGAGGTACGTAGCTATACGCAGGTGTTCCTTGAGTCCTGTACGTTGGCACAGAAACAGGATGTGGTCCTAGTTGAGTATGTTGTGGCGTGGTCAGCAGAGTCCCTTTTGAGGGAAGGAAGAAATGGAAAAAGCTTCAGTTCAACAACATTTCAGGAGCTGGGGAGTAACTTTCTGCACAGAAACAAACCGAATCAGAACTGTGTGACAAAATTGCTAGACAACATTAACATTAACACAATTGACCTGTACTGTTCACTTACTTGTTCTGATTTATACAGCAAGTAAACATTAATTTAATCTTGTATAATACCTATAAAATGTACAACTGCTTCACAGCAAAATTTCAAATGGTTTTCAGGTGTTTACTGAAATAACCTACAAATGTTAATCTTTTTAAGTTCAACTGAGTGATTAAGAGGAAATTATAGAATAAAAAACAATCTAAAAATATCCCCATTCAAACTTGACATTTTAAAATGCTGTTTCATATTCTCCCTATTACAAAGGACTAAATGAAACAAGAAATGCAAGAAATGATTGAGTGCAACAACCACAAATATTTTAAAAATTCCTACTACTATGTTAGGACACAAGTACATTTCGTTGCGCCAAGGACAAAACAGACTGCAAATGTTGGAATGAGGAACAAAAAACAAAGCAAGAACTCAGGTCTTTTGGCATCTGTGGAGGGAAAAGTTGACATTTCAAGTTGAGACCCTTTATTAGGAAAGTCAGTTTGGTTCTTTTGGTTGCAATTTTATCAGAACAAGAAATCCTATGTTGGAATCAAGAAAATGCAGAACATACTCAGGTCCAGCCAGCAACATCTGTGAAGACATAGGAACTAAATATTTCAGGTTCATTTGGAACTATTCTCATGAATGTTCACTGAATTTGTTGTTCATCTCTCCAGTTGCGTTGCCTGATCTGTTGAGAATTCCTAATGTTCCAGATCCCAGCATCCACAAAATCTTACTCAGCTCCAAGTGGATTAACCACATAATGACTGCAACATAAAGTAATCACACACCAAGTGGTTACAAAGGACGACTCAAGGAGAAGTCTCTTAATTAATGAACAGTGACTGCACTATACATTTTCTTGAACTTAAAGGATATTATGGAAGTATCCTTAATAACCGTGGTAACTCAATCAGGGACCAGTCTTTGACATACAAGACTGGGGTGCAGCTTATTAATGAGGTAAAGCATAATTTCTGCTCAGATTTATCTACAGTTTAGGATCTAGAGACTTGCATATGTAACAGTTACCTTGAGAGTCACAATAACAGTATAACTATCCAAAGTAACTTAAAACTAAAGATCACCATTATTTGTCACAGGTACATCAAAACACAATGAAATGCGTTGTTTTTGCGTCATCGACCAACGCAGTCCAAGGATTATGCTGGGGGCAGTTTGCAAGTGTTACCACGTTTTCGGTGTCAGCATAGTATGCCCACAATTTACTAACGCTAACCTATATGTCTTTGGAATGTGGGATGAAACTGGAGCACCCATAGGAAAACTAGGCGATCATGGGGAAAACGTATAAATTCCTTACAGATAGCGGCGGGAATCAAACTCCAACTGGCAATTGGTGACTCTGTAAAGCAACTGCAATAACTGCCATGCTACCGTGCCACCCTTCAATTTTGCTGATTTAAATATCCAGCTTTGTGTAATAATTCCCCAAGAAGATCAAATATACAGGCATTGGATGCATATATGAATTTAGTAAGCCATGTTTGAATTTAATAAGACTTGATTTACCTTCTCCATTTCTGAATGCAGGTGCTTTCTGACCTCAGCATTAAAACATTGATGCCCACCGTGAGAGCTTAAAGAGTGCTCCTCTAGATTATTAACACAACTTTTGTGCACTGTTTGCCAAGAGTACTACTATAAATACATCTACAGACTGCCTACCTGCTGTCATCGCCATGGTAGTCCCAGCAACCATACCCATAGCCATCCCATTGGTCCGTGGCGCAGGGACAGAAGTCGGGTAAATTGCAGGTTGAATGCTATTGGGTTGCACTACCGTGGTATGGTGAATTACATGGGGTTGTGCTGCATACACAGGCTGTGTATAATAAGCCCCCTGCTTAAAAACAAAATCAGAAATCAGCTAAAATTCTACACAGTATTTCATTAAATGTGTATGCTATATGTTATAACGTCATAGTAAAGCTGACTTAAAACAAAAATTTCAGTTCACCAAAATTTAAAAGGTTTATCACCATAAAGACTGGTTTTAGAAGGTAGTCCATCCTATTAACACACTGATGCATATACAAAAATGTTAGTTTTCTGGTGATGGCACATCTCAATGCTTTAAAAATTTACACATTTATAATAAAACTATACATACAAAGATCAGTTGATTTTGTTGGAAAATTAGTTGATTTTCACTGTTAAGTACTTCAGACTTTGTGGTCCAAAAGCTGTTAGATAAAATCATTTAGGGAGTGTCACACTGAGCGTAGCCTAGATTTTTGCTGTCTTATTCTTAAATCCAGATTCTGAACACAGCAGAGAACAGCACACCAAATTCCCGAGACCATGATCTACAGGGTTTCCCACTTGCATGAAATCAAGTTGGAGAAGTGAAGGCAGAACTTACCCAAACCTACAAGCTAACACTTGGGACAACAGGTAAAGGCTTTGGCTCCAATTCCTGCTGCGGTGAAGCAGCAGAACCTCAGAGGAAAAATTGATGGTGGGAAAGGGAGGACCAAGAGAGGGGAAGGGAAGATAAAGTTCAAGGACAGGTAAGGGCAACCGGAAAGGGGAATGAGGACTGAAGAGCCAAAAAACTTTGGTGTAGCAAACAATACGAGAATGAAAGGGCTGGTGCAAGGACAGGAAACTGGAGGTGGAGTGGAAATGAGGCCAAAAAGAAAGGAAGGTAGGCATGGACAAGCAGGAAAGAGGTGCAGGGGAGACGGTAAGAAGAAGTGAAGCACTGCTGTCCTAATAAATGGATGGACACAGAAGACTTTGCAGCTCGAAACAAGCCATCTTGGTGGTACTGTGGACCATCCCGAGATGCAGAAAATTGCATCGTAATTTGCAAACTCTTGACCAGACATATTCCTCAATCTACTGTTACAAAGAAGCACTTGGCACAAGCAACATTAGATGCATCTTAAAATTGTAGTTCCCACCTGGTGAAGCTGCAATACAAGGCATGATTGCTAAACAGCAGAACTAGTTTACAATATAGAGCTAGGCAATTCTACAAGCAAAGCTATCTCATTGTACTACATCCAGTAGCAAATGGTAGAAAATTAAACAGAAATGGGTAGTGAGCACTCCATGAATAGCTTCAGTGTCGGTAAAGGTGGGGACCACCTAGACAGCTGGAGACATCTGCAAACAGGTTTGCTCAATCAGAAGTACTGAACAGGTGATCTCCCTTGGCCCCCCTTGACAATGTTGGAAAATTAACTGCACACGTCTCATTCACAAAGTGTAATACAAGTCTAATCCAGTCAATCGCTGCTAGGGAAGTGTCATCAAGCCTCTTCTTTAATAACTTGTTTGCCAATTCCCAATTTGGGTTTTGTCAGCTCCATTAAGCTCAAGACCTCATCACTGCTTCAGTTCAAACATGAGAGAATGAGGGGAGAATTGTACAGGGACAGAGGTATACAAAATGATGAGGGATACAGATATAGTAAATGCAAGGAGCCTTTTTTCCCTACCGAGGCTGGGTGGAACTTGAACTAGAGGTCACAGGTTAAGAGCGAAAGGTGAAATATTTCAGGGGAATCAGAGGGTGGTGTGAGTTTGGAATGAGTTGCCAGTAGAAATGGGTTTGAGTGCAACACTTAAGAGAAGTTTGGGTAAGTACGTGGATTGGAAGGGTATAGTCCAGGTGTCAGATGGGACCAGGCAGAGTAACAGCTCAGCACGGACTAGATGGGCTGAGGGTCCTTTTTCTGTACTGTGGTGCTCTATGAGTCTATGGATCAAAAAGTGGAACAGAAAAGATAACATGTTTGACATTAAGCAGTATACGTCTGAAGGCATCATTGTGGAGTCGTAGTAAAATTAAAGTTAATGGACATAAATGGGGAACTATTCCAATGATATGAGTCATACCTTAATCAATGTCATTTGAAATCAAACATCTCAACCCCAGAACTGCTACAGGAGTTCCTTGGGGTACTGTCCTTGGCCCATTTTCAGCTGCTTAGAAATATAGAAACACATGAAACTTACAGCACAATACATGCCTTCAGCCCACAAAGCTGTGACAAATGTCCTTACCTTAGAAATTACCTATGGTTACCTATAGCACTATTTTTCTAAGCTCCAGGAGTCTCTTAAAAGAACTATCGTATCCGCCTCCGCCGCCAGCAGCCATTCTACGCACTCACCACTCTCTGCGTAAAAAGCTTACCCCTGACATCTCCTCTGTACCTACTTACAAGCACCTTAAAACTGTGCCCTCTCGTGCTACCCGTTTCAGCCCTGGGAAAAAGCCTCTGACTATCAATGCCTCTCATCATCTTATACACCTCTATCAGGTCACCTCTCATCCTCCTTCACTCCAAGGAAAAAAGGCCGAGTTCACTCAACATATTCTCATAAGGCATGCTCCCCAATCCAGGCAACATCCTTGTAAATCTCCTCTGCAGCCTTTCTATGGTTTCCACATAGTTGCTACAGTGAGGAGACCAGAACTGAGCACAGTACTTCAAGTGGGGTTTGACCAGGGTCCTATATACCTGCAACATTACCTCTTGGCTCCTAAACTCAACCCCATGATCGATGAAGGCCAATGCACCACATGCCTTCTTAACCACAGAGTCAACCTGCACAGCAGCTTTGAGTGTCCTATGGACTTGGACCCTAAGATTCCTCTGATCCTCCACACTGCCAAGAATCTTACCATTAATACTATATTCTGCCATCATATTTGACCTACCAAAATGAATACCTCACACTTATCTGGGTTGAACCCCATCTGCCACTTCTCAGCCCAGATTTGCATCATTATCAATGTCCTGCTGTATACTCTGACAGCCCTCCACACTATCCACAACATCCCCAACCTTTGTGTCATCAGCAAGTTTACTAACACATCCCTTCACTTCCTCATCCAGGTCATTTATAAAAATCACGACGAGTGGCGGGTGAGGCGGGGTTCCCAGAACAGATCCCTTACTTTCTCAATAAGCCTTGCATGGGGTACCTTATCAAATGCCTTGCTGAAATCCATATACACTACATCTACTGCTCTACATTCATCCATGTGTTTAGTCACATCCTCAAAAAATTCAATCAGGCTCGTAAGGCACGACCTGCCTTTGACAAAGCCATGCTGTCTATTCCTAATCATATTATACCTCTCCAAATGTTCATAAATCCTGCGTCTCAGGATCTTCTCCATCAACTTACCAACCACTGAAGTAAGACTCACTGGTCTATAATTTCCTGGGCTACCTCTACTCCCTTTCTTGATTAAAGGAACAACATCCGCAACCCTCCAATCCTCCGGAACCTCTCTTGCCCCCATTGATGATGCAAAGATCATCGCCAGAGGCTCAGCAATCTCTTCCCTCATCTCATCTGGTCCCGGTGACTTATCCAATTTGATGCTTTCCAAAAACTCCAGCACATCCTCTTCCTTAATATCTACATGCTCAAGCTTTTCAGTCCACTGCAAGTCATCCCCACAATCGCCAAGATCCTTTTCCGTAGTGAATACTGAATCGAAGTATTCATTAAGTACCTCTGTCATCTCCTCCGGTTCCATACACACTTCTCCACTGTCACACTTGATTGGTCCTATTCTCTCACGTCTTATCCTCTTGCTCTTCACATACTTGTAGAATGCTTTGGGGTTTTCCTTAATCCTGTCTGCCTAGGCCTTCTCATAGCCCCTTCTGGCTCTTCTAATTTCTTTCTTAAGCCCCTTCCTGCTAGCCTTATAATCTTCTAGATCTCTATCATTACCTAGTTTTTTTGAACCTTTCGTAAGCTCTTCTTTTCTCCTTGATTAGATTTACAACAGCCTTTGTACACCACGGTTCCTGTACCCTACCATCCTTTCCCTGTCTCATTGGAACATACCTTTGCAGAACTCCATGCAAATATCCCCTAAACATTTGTCACATTTCTGCCGTACATTTCCCTGACATCTGTTTCCAATTTATGCTTCCAAGTTCCTGCCTGATAGCCTCATAATTCCCCTTACTCCAATTAAATACTTCCCTAACTTGTCTGTTCCTATCCTTCTTCAAAGCTATGGTAAAGGAGATAGAATTGTGATCACTATCTCCAAAATGCTCTCCCACTGAGAGATCTGACACCCGACCAGGTTCATTTCCCAATACCAGATCAAGTACAGACTCTCCTCTTGTAGGCTTATCTACATATTGTGTCAAGAAACCTTCCTGAACACACCAAACAAACTCCACCCCATGAAAACTCCTCGCTCTAAGGACATGCCAATCTATATTTGGGAAATTAAAATCTCCCACCACGACAACCCTGTTATTATTCCTCCTTTCCAGAATCTGTCTCCCTATCTGCTCCTCGATGTCCCTGTTACTATTGGGTGGTCTATAAAAAACACCCAGTAGAGTTATTGACCCCTTCCTGTTCCTAACTTCCAATCACAGAGACTCCGTAGACAACCCCTCCATGACTTTCTCCTCTTCTGCAGCCGTGACACTATCTCTGATCAGCAGTGCCATGCCCCCACCTCTTTCTCCTCCCTCCCTGTCCTTTCTGAAACATCTAAAGCCTGGCACTCGAAGTTACCATTCCTGTCTCTGAGCCATCCGAGTCTCTGTAATGGCCACAGCATCATAGCTCCAAGTACTGATCCACGCTCTGAGCTAATGACCTTCCTTCCACGAGGTCAAAAATTGAGCATCTTCATTAACAGTTCTGCAGGTCCAATTCCATTCACAACTCTTCAGCAAATAACACAGTGCATCTTGCAAGACCGTAACAATATATTGAAATAGGCCAATAGGTTGTGCTGGCTTTGGAGAGGGACCAGAGACTTACAAGAATGAACCTAGGAATGAAAGGATTAATATATGAGGAGCATTTGATGACTCTAGGCCTGTACTCACTGAAGTGAAAAAATGAGCCCGGGGGGAAGGAAGGGGGAAATGAGGGTGAATCTCATTGAAATCTACAGAATATTGAAAGGCCTGTATGGAGTG
This sequence comes from Mobula hypostoma, assembly GCF_963921235.1. Taxonomy (NCBI): domain Eukaryota; kingdom Metazoa; phylum Chordata; class Chondrichthyes; order Myliobatiformes; family Myliobatidae; genus Mobula; species Mobula hypostoma. The sequence continues at coordinate 160,919,912 of NC_086103.1, forward strand.
GATATGAAGAGGATGTTTCCAGCATTGTGAAAGTCTAGGACCAAAGGGCACAGTCTCAGAATAGAAGGACTTCCCTCTGGAACAGAGAGGAAGGATTTCTTTAACCAGAGAGTGGCAAGTCGGTGGAATGCATTGCCACAGATGGATGTGAAGACCAAGTCACTGGCTATTATATTTAAAGAGAAGATTGATAAGTTCTTGATTAGTAAGGGCATCAAAGGTTACAGTGAGAAGGCAAGAAAAATGGGGAAATAAAAATAATTCAGCCACGAGCAAATGGTGGAGAAGATTCAATGGGCCAAATGGCAATTCTGCTCCTATGTCTTATAATCTTATTAGCAGCAAGTCAAGTCACCCTTCATTTTCCATCTATGCTCTGATATTCAATGGTAATCTCAACATCCTGGAAGTTACAATTCACCAGAACTTCAATTGGACCAGATAATGTGGCTACATAAGGAAGTCAGAGATCACATACCCAGCAACAAACCTCTGAACACCCCAAAGTCTTCACACCATCTAAAAGACGCAGGTTTGAAGTCAGAAGTATAACAGATGCTCTCCACTTAACCGGATGAACGTAGACCCAAAATGCAAGCTCAAAAAAAAACAAGGATGCAGCAGATTCTTTGACTGCCACCCTAATCAACCCCCTCCATCATTCCTTCCATCACCTTCTAAACATTGCAGAAATGCACTCTACCAAAGCCACTGCAGTTACTGATTGAAATTAGTTAGCTAAAATAGAACTTAAACTCATAAGCTTGATCAATCAGGGCACAGACATCTGTACTTGGGAAGGACAGTGTCTGCAGGGACCCCCCACCTCCTGCAGTCATACAACATCTATGGAATATCATTCCTTCACTGCTGTTGGCTGCAATTCCTGGAATGCCGTACCCAAGAGTGTTATATTCTTAACTAGAAGGACTAGAGTGATTTGAGATGGCGCACATTTTCAAGAGCAATTCAGGATGAGTGATAAATGTTGGCTTTGTCTACAACCTAGTCCCTGAAAAAAGAATAAAACAAAACAAAAAATATCTGGCTAACACACACAAAATGCTGGAGAAACTCAGCAAACCTGGGTCTTGCCGAAGGGTTTCCGCCCAAAATGTCGACTGTACTTTTTTCCATAGATGCTGCCTGACCTGCTGAGTTCCTCCAGCATTTTGTGTGTGTTACTCAGATTTTCAGCATCTGAAGATTTTCTCTTGCTTGTGAAAAAATATCTGGCTTAATTTTCACCATGCTATTTTAGATCTCAGCCTGCAATCAGTGAAACACCAGGTGCATCGGTGTTTTTTTTTGTTTATACTCAAATCAGCCAAAATCCTCAGCAGAAAGGATCTATTGTGTGTCCAATAAGTTGGCAGAAGATCCCAGAGGCCAAACCCTCCAGATTAGCCGTTTGATGCAGGCACCCATTGCATAATCACGTCAAAAAGAGATAGGAAGATGAGAAAACTGCCTCATTTCATATTTCACTCGTTTCCCCATACAACTGGCAAAGGCAGAATATGGCAAGCCATTCAGCTAATTCTATGATGTTTATTTCTCTCCATGCACATTAGATGCTATATACTTGCCTGCTACACTTGAAGAAAATAAGTGAAATTTAAATTTGACAAATGCACAATGAATTCTGTCAACAACTTTCCATTAACACATTTGACAGAAAGGTTTTTTACCCAATATTCCAAGCAATTCAGTGTTTTTTGAACCCAATCAGTAGTACCTTTCCCATCTTAAAGGTACACTTAAGCCAAAATACTTTGAACTATTTTTCTTCGAACTGTTTTGTAATGCAACACACTGCATAAGGGTTAATGACCAGGTAAACTTACAGCTATGTCAACTGACAACACAGGTCTACCAGGACACCAGGTAAAGCCACGAGTGAGAATAAATAATCACAGGGAATATCTCGTTGCATTGATGACTACAGATGAAGTGCAAGCAAAACTGATTAAACCAGTGGAGAGAATAGATCAGAGCTTTCACGATTATAACTATCCGCAATCCTGTCCACTGCATAATTATACACCTATTATCAGGAATTAATTGGTGTGATGTGTGTACTATTTTTCATGAATCATGCCACAATCCAATGCAAATTTAATCAGTTCATTAGTCACACTTCGATTTCACATTACATTTACCTGGGCATACAGATTTTGCTGTGGATAGGCACTTCTAATGGGATACATGGCAGTCTGGTAAGGGTTTGGAGATGGAGAATATGGTGGTGGTGCACCATTACTCTGAGTAGGTGCTACCTTGTAGGGGGTTCCTCCAGTGTATCCTAAAAAGATAAAACCAATTAAAAGCACAAGAAAAGCAGTACAAACTGATTTACTTTTCCAACTAATTTCTAAATTGGAATTCAAGTTTAGTTTTAAGATCAAAGCTTTAATTCAGCTCTCATTTTTTCATATTTAATTGACACTTATCCTTCTGTCAAAATCATTAGAATTAAACAAACCCTCAATTTCTAGTTGAATTTACAAATCAAATCTGGTGGTCAAGAATTAAATGCTAACTCCAAAATGGAAAAAAAAACAAAGAAAAAGTAACTTTTACATTAACTCAAGAGCATGCAGTAAGCTTTCTACTCTTTCTAAGCTGCTGTGGCACACAACTTTAGATAAAAGATTTAATTGGTTACAATAATAACCAAGAATTTGCTGGAACAGGGAGTTTTACACATGCACACAAATTTTTAGGATTTTTTTTTCCAAATTCACACCCTCACCCCCCCTTTTCAGTTTGTAAAGGATTGAGAAAGAGCAGGGATGACAGGTTACAGAAATAATTTGAAATGGAGCCAAATTAGAAGGGAAACAAAAATGTGGTGGGTGAAAACAAAGAAAAATTAGAATTAGAACACTGGGAATTTACTCTTATGTAGAAGCAAAATTCTACAGTTCACTAATTTCAAGGAACCAGAGAAAATAAATGGCATTGCCAGGGCATTCTCCCCATCAAAGGGGCCCTCACGTCAAGTACTAGCCACTATTTACTATTGAAAGATCAATTTGTAATAATAGCAGAGATGTGGCAATTTCTGAAAACAAGGGGTGGCAATAATGAGCACCTTTTTCTCAGGAAGCTGACAATGTAACAGACAAATCAACTAGCCATTTGATGTTATATGCAATTCTTCACACAAATGTTAAGTTTCGTTTACAAACCAATAATGGTGCAGGGAAACTCAATATATTCCAAGCAAATTCTGGGTCAGAATAACAACTGTGCTTTAAAACTTTAGCAGATTATACAAAGTACATGTTCTATAAAATAACTACATAAATTGCAATCTAGATTTTACTAAAGTTTGTAACAAAGTGATTAGAGCTGAGAACTAGCTATTTCATCCAGTGGAAAATTTAGTACAAAAATATTTTAAATAGGTTTGGATCACTAACTAATCCTGTCTTAAAATTGTTTTCATTCTATGCACAATTGAATAATTTATGGCTGGAATGATACTAACATAGGTCATTTTTACATAACAGGCTGACTGTCATTGTTTTGCTATGAATATTACATCCTGGATCTTGTAAGTTTTCTTATACGAGATGGGTTTTTTTATGCAGCCACAGCTTTCAATCTGTATTGTTATGACAAAGGACTGCAATATTCCTTAATGACAAAAATCTCAAACTACTTACTGTGTGGCAAAATAAAAGTGTTCAAAAACAGTTTACACAAAAATTATACAGAACATCTACATGTTAAAAGTAGTAAGATACATACTCATCCTGAGTTATGTATCTGTCAGATGTGGAATTGAGCAGAGATTTCCCCTCTCTTCAGGGAAAGGAAAAAGGTTAATCAGTGCTTGGTTACAAAGCAGTATTAGTATGCACTAAAATTAAGCCAACCGACCACCATTGTATGAAACGTGGCATGGGGAAACAGACAGAAAAATGATACTGGAAACAAAACCAGGTGCAAAAGGATCCTCAATGAGCATGCCTCAAAATGATTTATCATTCATGAATTAAACAATAGGATTCCTAAGTATTTTTACCCTATTTCCAAGCACAAAAAATGTGATAGAAATAGGAGAATTGCCACCCTTTGATGGAAAAATTGTGTTAGGTGCCTTCATGCAGATGTGCTGATGAATCTTCTGTCTTTGACTTAGCCCCAATGAAAATGATCTACATAGTAAATATGAATCTGGCTAATTGCCATGAAATTTCAATAATCGTTGATCTTGTTGGCTCTGGATGAACATTTTGACATTTAAACACAGGTTCAGTGTTAAAGTTGACAAGTCATTTTAAAAATGAGGTTGGCATTGTAAACTAAGAAGACTGTTCATTACAGCCCAACTAAACAGCCATCCAGGTACTTGCAAACCAGCTTAAGTTACCGAAGCAGTTTGTGCTTTAGCCCCGGTAACCAGCTTTAGAAGCTGCTATTTTTACAGCTAAAAATTTTTTGGAAAGAAGTGTCTTAATGAATAAAACAACCTAGTCTCTAGCCAGACTACAATTTTAAGTTAGTCATTATTATGCAACATCATCTCTCTAGATCCAATAGATCAGAAAAGGATATTCCACATTTTCATTTTAAGTTACCAAGCCAAAGCTCCAACTTAACTTTCTATAAATGCATCAGAATCTACATGTTATCTACAAATACTGCTAGGTGCAATTATAAAACTTCAATTTTATATCATTTCACATTATCTGAAATTTATTTGGTTGAACATGGGCTACTTTAACCAAGGGTGAAGATCGTGTACTGCACCCAGTGCACAGTTCATATTCTGGGTTACAGGTCATTACCCTTTCCTGGTCAAATGTAATTCTGCTTCCAGTCTAAGTATTTCCAGCATTTACTTTTATCATTGAATCTAGTCTATCTTCTAATTTACACTTAAATTATTCACACACACTTCATATCCATACACACATTCACATCTCAACTAACTAGGTAATGTAAATCACCTTGCCTCTTAAAAAAGGACTTACCTGCTTCATGGAGAGAAATTGGACGTGGCCAGCCTTTTGGAAAAAGTCATGCGTACAGTACAACCTGTCCACAAATATAATCTACAATCATTTTAAAATATATGGCCCTGCCCAATTTTCATTAAATTAGGGAAAATGGAGTTTAGGTCAGACACAATATAAATTACTTTGTCCAGAAAGGATTCTGAAAGAAATTAGAAAAAAAACCTTCATTCTGGAAGACAACATCTTCAATGTTTTTCCACAGATAATTTAGAGTCTGCTCTTCCAATGACAGCTCAGATGTCTCCTGTCACTTGAGTATTCAACTATTTTCAGTGGAGTAGTAAACTATTTAAACATGAGGGAGTCCATTTGAGGTGATTTGGAATGGGATGTGGAAGAGGAAAAGGAAAATGAGAAATACAGGGAAGAAGCAGATTCATTTCATGAAGATTTGTAACTATTTTTTGCATTACAGTTATTACATCAAATTTTCTTTAACAAATAGATACATTTGTGAAAAATGCATTGGAAATCAATTGAAACTGCATTGGAAATCAATTGAAATTGCATTTTACAGCTTCTTCCCCCTATTGTGGAACAAGGTACAAATTGCTGTGTCTCTTTAAAAAATTCACCATGTTAGTACTACACAATTCTTTTAGTAGTGCTTCATTCTTATGCATAGATACCTAATGATCATGGGCAAATAGACAATTAGGCTACAAATTTGGCTGTGCACTTCACCAGTATATTGGAGTATAACAATAAACAAACGCTGCTCCAGATCAAAAAAGAACTAAGAATCTTTCATTGCGAAGAAATGGAGCCATGATTACAAAAGGCAATGGAGTAAATCAGTGAATATGTTGATCAAAACAAGTAAATGCCAACAAATTTGTGCAACGTCTTTTTTAAGCTTAACATTTGTACTTTAATGCTCTGCATCCTGTCAAAGCGCAGTGTTTGTTCTGAATCTTATATTCTCATGTAAAAAATAATTCTCTACAATGTGTTAATACTAATAAAGTGCAACACAATTTATATGCTGTACGAATTTAAAGCAGAATACAAAAAAAATCACATTGATTGGCAAAGTACAACTTGTGTAAAGGAGTTTGAGTTTGTTCTGCTTCAAGTATACTTTAGAAAGCAAGGGTTGCAGTTGCAGTTAGGCATATAATGCCACAGAAAGTAGTTTGAGATTCTTAGTCGTTTATATCCTTAGATTGTTTTGCAAATACCATTTCTCTATTGGATATTTACTCCAACTGATGTGCAGAAGAGACATGGCCAAAATATTCACACTTTTGAGAGCTAACGGGGAAGGAAAATGTTTATCCTCCATAATTTTCAGCAATATCTTTTAAAGTAGTACTGTTTTCTCTAGGAGGTTCTGATATAAATTTAAGCATTTTAATCTTTTGAATTACAATTTTTTTTCTTTAGCATCCGTCAGTCTTCTAATAGTAGTTTAAATGATCTATTTTTGAAAAATAGGGCTATCAACATGTAAAAATTTGATGATTATTACTGACAAATAATTACTACATTACCATCTTAATGTTATGACTTTCCTAAGGAAGTAATCTGTTTACTAAACGGTTACCCTCAACTTTCTTAACCAAATCCATACAAATATTTTGCTTTTCCAGATGCGTCTTGACATCTGTCTTTACCCCACTACTTCCCCAGGACTCTTCTGCACATACCCTCCAAAAATAAATCAGCTCAATGAAAATCTACCATATAACAAGAATATTTTATTTACTGAATGACGCAGAAGAAGCTTGGAAAGTTCTGCTTTCAGTGCCAGCATCGACTGGGAGGTCATAAGTACCCTCAGTGGCACCAGAAGTTGATGTCTGTGGCCAGCTCTGCCTCATCATGAATAAAGCTTGCAAGAGACAAAAAAAACGGGTGTTACCAAAAGAGGTTTCAGTAATAACAATGCAATGATTCATGGACTGATGGCATCAGTCTTAATGTACAGCATTTACAGAATCAAGATCAGATAACAGATCTGAAATAACAAGGAAAACAAATGCACTTTGAAGCATTACACAAACATCACAAACATAAACTTAACTATTTGAGGAGACTACTAAAAGCATTTATGAGCTTTAGAAAGACATCCATAATTTTTCCCATGACTGTACGAAACTCCTCCCATCATTAAAATGTCTAGGTTTAACAATAAATCTTCCTATGTAAACCTCGAATGCTAGCCTAGCGGTTAGCACAACTCTAAGCAGTGCCAGAAATCAGCAATTGGTGTTCAATTTCTATCACTGTCTGTAAGGAGTTTGTGTGTTCTCCCTGTGACTGTGTGGGTTTCCTCCAGGTGCTCTGGTTTCCTCCCATATTTCAAAGTCGTACAGATTAGAGTAAGAAAGTCATGAGCATGCTATGTTGGCACCAGAAGTACAGATATTTGTGGGCAGCTCCATACAATCCTCGCTGATTTGATTTGGCACTAACAATGCACTTTGCTGTATGTTTTGACATATATGTGACAAATACAGCTGCATGCAGAAGTTTGGGCACCCCGGTCAAAATTTCTGTTACTGTGAATAGCTAAGCCAGTAAAACATGAACTGATTTCCAAAAGGCATAAAGTTAAAGATGACACATTTCTTTAATATTTTAAGCAAGAAAACTTTTTATATTTCCATCTTTTACAGTTTCAAAATAACAAAAAAGGAAAAGGGTCCAAAGCAAAAGTCTGGGCACCCTGCATGGTCAGTACTTAGTAACACCCCCTTTGACAAGCATCACAGCTTGTAAACGCTTTCTGTAGCCAGCTAAGGGTCTTTCAATTCTTGTTTGGGAGATTTTTGCCCTTTCTTCCTTGCAAAAGGCTTCTAGCTCTGTGAGATTCTTGGGCCGTCTTGCACGCACTGCTCTTTTGAGGTCTATCCACAGATTCTCGACGATGCTTAGGTCATGGAACTGTGAGGGCCATGGCAAAACCTTCAGCTTGCACCTCTTGAGGTAGTCCATTGTGGATTTTGAGGTGTGTTTAGGATCATTATCCTGTTGTAGAAGCCATTCTCTTTGCATCTTCAGTTTTTTTAAAGACGGTGTGATGTTTGCTTCCAGAATTTGCTGGTATTTAATTCAATTCATTCTTCCATCTACCAGTAAATGTTCCCTGTGTCACTGGCTGCAACACAAGCCCAAAGCATGATCGATCCACCCCCGTGCTTAACAGTTGGAGAGGTGTTCTTTTCATGAAATTCTGCACCCTTTTTCCCCCAAACATACCTTTGCTCATTGTGGCCAAAAAGTTCTATTCAAAAGGTTCAAAGAAACATCTAAACAAGCCTGATGCCTTTTCCAAACAAGTCCCGTGGATTGATGAAGTTAAAATAGAGCGTTTTGGCCGCAATGAGCAAAGGTATGTTTGGAGGACAAAGGTATGTCGCATAGAATCAGGCCAGAAGCAGAGGGCAGGGATAAGTGAGTAATTTTCAGATTGGCCAGCCATAACTAGTGAAGTATCATACGATTCCTTCTCCAAGGATCACCTTGTCATGGTGGAGAGACTTGAAAGTTCCTGAGATCCCAAGAGTGACACTGTTTGGAGTTTAGTTCCTGGTAGGGCCAAGGTATTAAGGTCAAAAGTTCCAGACAAAAAGTGATCCAACCAAGACCTCAACAGTGAAGCTGGCAGAGAATGACATATCACAATGTCAGTGAAAGTGGAGGAAGACTGCAGCAGTGAAAGGTCATCCAGTCATCTTGCACTCTATGTCACTGGACCCTGACTCTAATCTGGCAAGGTCTGTGTGAAGGCTGCCCATGCATCAGCCACCCCACATTAAACAAAGCCATACACAGGAGTTCTCCATTTAGGGAATCCACCCCACCATCCTGGATTAAGTCCCATGGTGATCAGCAAGTACTGAAGGGGCAGTATTGAGAGGCTTGGAAGGCTGTAGGCGCAAGCTGGTACATTGGCCTATGGTTGTTTGATTCAGTCACGAGATCCTTGAACTGAGGGCAGAACACTCTGGCAGCTGCACGCACTACTGAGAAGCCCTATATGGGATCCACCCTACTCACCCCACTTGGGGAAGGGGTTGAAAAAGATGACCTAAAACTAGCCTGCTTCAAGCTCCTGACTGGATCCAGAGGGATCACCACATGTAGTCAGAAACACAGAAACTTGACCTTTGGAGCCTGGAATGTGCACACTCTGATATATAGCACAACCAGTGATCAACCAAAGAGGAAAACTGCAATCATCGCCAGTGAACTGAGGAGATGCCAGATTGACCTGGCTGCTCTTTCTGAAACCCATCTGGCAGAGGAAGGGCAACTATGGGAGAATGGTGGTCAACTGATGAGCCCAGGATCCTTGGTGTTGGGTTTGCAACAACAAAAAAAGTGTTTTATATGGCACCAACTCTGAACTCACACGATTATGAAAAAGAAGCCTTCTAGCTTGCCTAGACACGACACTGTCAAGTACCCCCAAGGAGTACAAGATAATTCTCTTTGGAGACTTCAGTGCCTGGGTTGGTTGGGACTTCAACCTTTGGAAGAGTACCATAGGAAAGGAAAGTGCTGACAACTCATATTGGACTACTACTTCTCATCATATGTGCTGAGTACAGTCATGAACACTCTCTCTTCTGCCAGAAAAACAAAATTCAAGGCACCTTAACAGCACCTCCAATCTAAACAGTGGCATCACACTGACTATGTCATTGTCCAAGCTAGGGACCACCCTGATGTAAAGGCCATGACTGGCACAGATAACTGATGGACAGATTATCACCTGATCTTCTCCATGTCCAGGCTCATAAGAGGAGAATTCATAAGATGCAGTCCGGGGCAAGACTAAAACTTGAGAGCCTGCTTGCCACTGCCACCCAACAGCATCTTCAAGCCTCATTTGGGGAAAACTTCCAACAGGAATAGCCAGAGGATATCGAAGAACACTGAGGCCTGCTTAAATCCATCATCCTCAATACCTGCAAAAGCATCCTTGGGTACACATCCAGAAAATATCAGGATTGGTTTGATGTTAACAACATGGAGATAGAACAACTCATCTCCAAGAAAAGCAAAGCCTTTTGTGCCTGGCAGAATGACTATGGCAGCAAGGCCAAAAGAGAAGGTAAATGTTCAGCACAGGGTGAGAGAGCTAAAGAATTCTTGGTGAACTGTGAAAGCCCTGGAAATTCAGAGACTGGCAGACTCCAGGCTTCTTCAGTGCCAACAAAGCAGTCTATGGTTCCAAGCTACTTTGGAACAAACCATCTGCGCTCAAAGGATGGAAAGAACTTGTTAAAGGATCAGAATGATATCAATGATCAACGGAGAGAGCACTTTTAAGAATTTCTTAACCACAACTGCACTGCTGAGCTAAAGGTCACTAACCAAATCCTTTGGAGACCTGTGAGAGAAGGCACTGGGGAACCCCCCACTATGAAAAAGGTCAATGATGCCATCAGAAGCCTAAAAAGCAACAGAGCTACTGGTCCTGATGGAATCCCAGCAGAGATCCTTAAGGAAATTGGACCAGTACTCCTGCACCAAATACATGTCTTGCAGCTGAGGTTCTGGAAAAAGAAACAACTGCCCTCAGAGCTCAGTGATGTTCTAACAGTGACCATATTGTAGCCATGACAGAGCCATCTCCCTCCTGTCAACAACAGGCAAAGTGCTTTCACGTATCCTTTATCAACCAACTCCTACTGCTATCTGAAGTACGCTGTGAATCACAATGTGGTTTCAGCCCATCTAGAGGTACCACAGATATGATCTTCACAGCATGCCAATTCCAGGAAAAATGCTGTGAACAAAGGCAACTCCTGTACTTGACTTGCATAGATTTGAGAGGCATTTGATATAACAGACTACCAAGCTCTCTGGCATATACTATTGAGACATAGCTATTCAAACAAGTACTTACAAGTACTGAAGCTGCTGCATGATGGCATGTTAGCCACAGTACTGAGTAACAGAAGCGCAGAATCGGAAGTCTTTACTGTTGAGACAGGAGACAAACATGGCTGTATCATTGCGCCCAACCTATTTGCCAACTTTATTGCTGCATCCTTCACCTTATTGGCCACAGGGAATTCCAATCGTGTATTGAATGGACAACAGGCTTTTCAACTTCAAATGGTTTAAAGCCAACAAGATCAGCACCACCACTATAATGGAGCTTCAGTATGCAGATAACAACTCCATCACAGCACACTCTGAAGAGACCGCCAATGTATGCCAAGGCATAAAGAGTCCCAAGTCTTGTTCTGAATATATAAAAAAGACACAGGTTCTATATTATCCCCCACCCAACCATTTATCCAACCCTCCATAAAAGTTGACAATATTGCCCTTGAAAACATACACTACTTTCCCTACTTTGGAAGCATTCTCTCCTCAAAAGCAGACATCAACTTGGAGATCAATCACCACCTGAGTAGCGTTGGTGGAGCATATGCAAGATTAATGACAAGAGCCTTGAAGATCATGACCTACAGGTGCAAAGAAAACTTTGGTCTATAGGGTAGTTGTCCTTCCTACACTACTGTATGGAGCCGAATCTTGGATCATCTATAGTAGACACCTGAAAGCCTTGGAACAATATCAAAGAACTTACTAAAGATTTTGAGGATCAGCTAGAAGGACAGACTCACTGGAGGATTGGAGGAGGCCAACATGGAGTCATAGAAAAGTACAGCACTGATCAGGCCATTTGGCCCATCTCAGCCATGCCAAATAATTTAAATAGCCTAGTCCTATTGACCTACACCCAGAGCACTCCGATCCATCTACTTATCCAAACTTTTCTCAAATGTGTTAATCAAACTTGCACGCACCACTTGCACTGGCAGCTTGTTCCACATCTCACAACCCTCTGAGTGAATAAATTTCCCCTCATGTTTCTCAAACATTTCACCTTTCACCCTTAACCCATATCCTCTGGATATAGTCCCACCCAACCTCAGTGGAAAAGACCTGCTTGCATTTACCCTATCTATACCCCTCATAATTTTGTATACCTCTATCAACCCTCTCCTCAATCTTCTCCATACCAAGGAATAAAGCCCTAATGTGTTCAATCTTTCCTTATAAACTGGGCCTCCAGTCCCAGCAACATCCTTGTAAATCTTCTCTGTACTCTTTCTTGTAGGTAGGTGACCAAAACTGTACACAATACTACAAATTAGGCCTCATTAATGTCTTGTACAGCTTCAACATAATATCTCATCTCCTGTACTCAATACTTTGACTTATGAAGGCCAACATGCCAAAAGCTTTCTTTACGACCCTACCTACCTGAGCCAATACTTTCAATGAATTATGGAGGGAGAGCAGAGCTTAGGAGGGATAATGGCGCCTAACGGCTACTCCTTTGCTTGCATCTTCGGAAACAGCTCTATTTCCATCTTTAATATCTTTATCTTTCCCTTTCAGGGTTCTTTTGAAGACCCTGACCTGGAGTTACACGCAGGCTTCTGTTCTTTGCGGGAATGGGACCTGTTCTCGGGGTTTCACGATTGGTCGTTATTCAACATGCCAAGGGTTTGGCCTGAGAGTCTCAATCGTGTTTGGAAGCCTAAGATCTCAGGGCTCTGGAGGCGGGTGGATCGAGGGCTGGTGTCGTGGCAGGACTCGTGTGTCATTGGAGAGGCCGGAAAATCTTTACCCGAGCTCTTTGCGATCTTCAGACACAGAGCTCGAGAAAAGCGACGAAACGGGCTTTTAACATCATAAACCAGCGGGTTGTTGTTATGTCTCCTGCTCGCTGTGAAAATGGGGGACACCTCCCTCTCCCTTGCCAGGGAGGGAGAGAACCTGTGGTTTGTCGAATGTTGGATGAAATGTGAAACCTTTGGGGTAACTTTGGTCTGTGTCTTTGCTATTGCTTAGCACACGCTTGGGCTCGGTGACGGTACCGATGCACTTTTTTTTTGCTGGTTGGGGGAGGGAGGATCGTTGCTTGCTGCCAATTAGGCACGGGAGGGGGGAACTGGGGAGGGACTTTGGGGTTCTCACGTTTAACTGTCGTCCATTCTTTGGGGCACTTCTGTTTTCGTGGATGTTTGTGAAGAAAAAGCATTTCAGGATGTATATTGTACAAAGTTTGTATACATTTCTCTGACATTAGATTTGACCTTTGAACCTTTAAACCTGTATTCTCAGATCCCTTCGTTCTACCGCACTCCACAGTGCCCTATCGTCCACTGTGTAAGACCTACCCCTGGTTGGTCCTTCCTGGTGCAGCACCTTGCACTTGTCTACATTCTGTCTGCCATTCTTCAGCCCATTTTTCCAGCTGGTCTAGATCCACTACAAGCTCTCAACATTCAAAACTATCATACCATTAAAACTAATCAATAAGCTCCAAGACCTAACCTCAATACCTCTTTATGCAACTGGATCCTTGATATTCTCATTTACAGACCCTAGTCAGTTCAGTCTGGCAACTTCTCCTCCACAATTACCATCAGCACACTTGCACCACAAAACTGTGCGCTCAGCACCATTCTACTCAATTACACATATGCCAGGCTAAGCACACCTCCAATGCCACATTTAAGTTTGTTGACAATACCACTTTCATTGCCTGAATCACACGTGGGGACAAATAGGAGGGAGATTGAAAACTTGGCTGAGTGGTGCTACAAGAACACCTCTCTCAATGTCGGGAAGACCAAGGGGCTGATTATTGACTTCAGGAGGAGGAAATCGGAGGTGCATGAGCCAGTCTTCATCAGGGAATGAGAGGTGGAGAGGAATAGCAACTTTAAATTTCTCATTGTTATCATTACTGATTATCTATCCTTGGTCCCACATGAAAGTGCCATTACGAAGAAAGCACGACAGCACCTCTACTTTCTTAGAAGTTTGTGAAAATTCGGCATGACATCTAAAACTTCAAAAAACTTCTATAGATGTATAGTTGAGACTATACTGACTGACTACATTATGGCCTGGTATGGAAACCAATGCCCTTGAATGGAAAAGCTTACAAAAAGTAGTGGATACAGCCCAGTCCATCACAGGCAAAGCTCTCTCCACCATTGAGCACATCTACAAGGAGTGGCGCTGTGGGAAAGCAGCATCCACTATCAAGAACCCCCACCATCCAGGCCAAACTTTTCTGCTGCTGCCATTAGGACAGAGGTACAGGAGCCTCAGGACTCTCACCACCAGGTTCAGGAACAGTTATTACTCCTCAGCCATCATGCTCTTGAACCAGAAGAGATAACTTCACTCACCTCATCACTGAACTGTTCCACAACCTTTCAAGGACTCTTCATCTCATATTCTTGATATTTATCACTTTTTAATCATTATTTTGTTTGTTTTTTTCTTTTTGTATTTGCACAGTTTGGTGTCTTTTGTCTGTTTTTGTGTGCCTTTTTCATTGATTCTATTGTGTTTTGTTTTATTTACTGCAAAGTCCCGCAAGAAAATGAATCTCAGGGTTGTATATCGTGATATATGCAGTATGTACTTTGATAATAAACTTACTTTGAAAATTTTTTTTCCTTTTTGGTTTTTAAATCTTTATTTTTGATTTGGCAGCTAATCTCAAATCTTATGTTATTAAAAGGTACATTGTTTGATAAAAGGTAGGTTATATTTTCTCCCTTCCTATCTCCTGGCAAAAAAGTCTCAAAAATAGTCCAAATGTTAATAATTCATTAAATGAATATTCAAATGGAAAATAGAAAGCAGCAACTGCCTCGATAGAAAATTAAGTTTACATTATTTAAACTTGTCTATAAATTTTTTATTTTGGAAGTTCTGATATATCAGCATTGAAAATGGACTTTAACAACAAAATCAAAAACCAAATCAAATATCAAAATGGTTTAATGAACTGAAGAGGAGAAACATTAGTTCCAACTTCGCAAATTCTAGTAGATTTGGAGCTGGAGATAGTTCCAAACTATTAATCTAGATTGCAGTCAAACCTGCAAATGCGGAGGGAGGAATGGTTAAGCAACCTGCCAAATAATTGCACCATGTAAACAGCTGTTTAAACATCACCTATTACAAATAGATAATTGCTGTATCCCAAATCTTGTACAGATACTCCACAGTTACTTCTAAATGCTGTACAAAATTTGAGATATTGCGTGGCCCTTCAACCAGTTAGTTTTACTACAATTGTACTAACTTTACTTCAATTAGCACAACATTAAATACATAATCTGTAAATATTTGCATAAGTTAAATATAATTATCTAAAGATACACCAATAACTTATGAACACAAGCTTAACAATCAGTACACTAGCTCCATCAATTCAAGCTAAGAACTGGAGGTTATAAGCAATTTCAATAAAATGAATCAAGCCCATGAGAACAATGAAGACGCTTTGGCAATGGATTGTGTATTTGAATACACCAAAGATCTTCATTTAGCATGTGAGAAAGCATATAGGAAAACATTGGTGTAGTTAAGCCAGAGTACTGCTAGCACTGTTTATAAATGCAGGCAAATACTCAAATCTGCAGCACCAGCATCATAATGCCAACATGCTATGACACAATAGGATTTTCGTCAATGACAAAGAAGCTAACAGAGCTAGCTAGAAGCTCTAGACCATGCTCAAATTACTAATTCAAGATTCAAGATTGTTTATTCATTTCCTGCACACAAGTGTCCAGAGAACAAAATAATTGTTACTCCGGATCCGATGCAGCACAAAAAAACCCACCCAAAATAAAGAACACAAAATTAATATAAATACCTAAGATAGTTTATATACATAGATTGATTGTATGTCTGTAAAGTGACGCTAGGCTATACATAAAGTGACTGACGGGAACTAATAAAGTAGTGATGGAGTAAGTGGGTACTTGGGAACTCTAACACAATATAGAATAGCCTGCTGCTATTATCAATAGTTTCATTTAGATGTCTGAGATTGAGATGCTGATTTATGTGACATTTAGAATCCAATAACCTACAGCTTTCATAAAGCAATCTGAATTGGCATTATATTTCACTGCATAAACATGATAAAAGTAACTGGTTCCCGAAGAGTAAGTGCTTGCTGGAAATAAAGAACTAGGAACAAAGAACAAAGAGGCATCTCTTAAAGTTAAAGGAAGAACAAGTTTCTGAGTATACTCAGGTATTTGCAAACAAGAGCCTGCAGAGTATACAAAAGTCTACCACACCCACATCAGGATAAATTATGAAAAAAACTTTTCATAAATGAACTTTTGTACAGCATTCACATACAGAACTGACAGCAAGTGATTTTTACAGTATTATTTCTTAAATTCACAAGTATATTATAATACTGAAAAAAATCTTAAATTATTCTCCTTCATTAAGGACTATTCAACTTTTCTAATACTTTAGAAGTTATTTTTCTTGGTAGAACCATCAGCTTTGGAAAACAATGGGCCAGAACGCATTTCCTCAAGAGATACTACATCCCATTCCACCTCCATCCCATACCCCGCCTCTTCTACTTAGTTCAGGTGTGGTGGGTCCATCTCATTGGCTTTCCATGAACTGGATTTCAGCAATTGTGGTCTAGATGCTGTGAAGTGAAGAGTGTCTGCCAAAGAATACATCACAACCCCAACAGAAGTTTTGAGAGATGATAAAAGCTGAAGTTATGGAAAACACCCAAAAATATGTAATTAAAACAAAATAATTTAACAACTTCTCATTGGAGCCTATTAATCTTATGTGTTACATTCCCCACTACAATCAATGTGTCCTGGGCAATGTGCCGATGAGTTCAAGAGGTGATTCACCAGAGTCTACTGGTAATGCAAACTGACAGACTTGGACATCCAAATTTGTGAACAAGCCCTGAACTTCCAGCTCGACAGTGTGTTTACAAAGATCAAGACTGTCACTTCCATTCAGAACTACTGGCAAATTGCCAGGAGACAGCTCAGTAGGTTAAAACAAGATTCTGAGGTTAAACAGATGAAACTTTCATTCTCATATTTGTATAGGTGGTTCTGCTATAACATACGTTTCCATAATGCAGATTCATTACAACGTGATTAATGGATTAGGAAACACTATTGGCATTACATGGGCAACATTGCTTACAGCACTATTACTGCCTATTATGTGATAATGGGACTTTCTGTAACACAAGCCACACTATGCAAAGATAAAATTACTTAGAATCTCATCAATAACTTTCTCCAACTACGCTGAAAATGATCAACACTTCAGGGATTACAAGGGTATTGCCTGAGTCACACTAATAAGTCAGGTCCAAGTTTTAAAATGTACATAATAACAGTTAATCTTCACTGTTTTTAATAACCACTCTCCATCTCCTGGTTTTTATTTGAACTCCGCTAAATGTTATGCCTCAATTATTCCTGAATCAAATGATTGAATGACTACATCCATTTGACCAACTCAGCCAATGCTTGCTCAATGTGGAAATGATCCCCGGTAGGCATTTCAGATCTAAATTGCTTACATTTTAGAACATTCTTCTTCACGTCACTTTTGGTTATTTTACCAGCCAGCTTCATTCAGTATCCTCCAGATATCTTCGACACCTCCACGAATAGGAACAGTTCCTCTCTGCTGTTTCTACATCACAGCCTCAAATTGCTCCAGCAGTTCAGTTATACATAATTTTACCACATGAATCTAAGCTCAATCCTAGTATGATTGTTATTAAATATTTCAATATAAGTAAATTCAACCTTCTTCCCCATCACTGATATGAAGCTACAGATTAGCAGTTCTCCACTTTCTTTCTCCTTCCATTTTTAAATAGTGGTATTGCATTTGCTACCCTCAGACTATTTGTAGAATCCTGAAAGATGACAACTAGGATGTCTGCCATCTCTGAAGGCACATATTTCAAAACCTTGGGAGTAGATCATCAAGTCCTTGGGATCTGTCAGCTCTCTAGTACTTTTGCCCAGTTTACAGATCCCTCAGGCCCTCGATCTTACTGAACCCTTGATTATACCTGGCCAGATTTGTTTTCAGACAAAGTAATTATCTAATTCTTCTATTTTCATAACCTCCTATTAGAAATTCTATCTGTCTGCATCAGATGCCACTTTTCCCACAAGTCTTTTTCCTGTAACTTACCTACAACCATGGTCAATAAGATTTTCTGCAACTCCTTTATCCTATATTTAAGTCTTAGGTTACAAAATGTGAATTACCAAATACAGAGCCTAACTGAACATTATTGGTAACCATTTTCCTGCCACGAGAGCACCTAACAGTTGGTTGCTTACCATCACTAGGCCAATTTTGAATCCAATTTACTGCTATCCATTTTTGATAACCTGTCATATGGGTCTGTGTCAAAATCATTGCTGAACTCCATGCTTAAAAAAAACAATAAATTTCTGGAAACTGAACAATGTTCATACAGGATATAATGTTCATACAGGTAAGATCCAGCACTATTTTACTGAATATGAAGTAAGTGACAAAGGTTAAATGGCCTACTCATGCTTCAGTTCCTTATATCTTCATACAAACAATTTCTTAGCTGAATCACGTTCACTGCTCCATCCCTCCCAGAACTACTTTTCAACCAGGATTCATCCTCAAACTGTTCTTTGTCTTTAAATCCAAGCTTTCATTCAATGGAAGTGGGAGAAAGGGAAAAATCAAAGTTATAAAGTGGATCCTCTAGTTCAGGGGTTCACAATCTTTTATTATGCCATACACCAATACCATTAAGCAAGGGGTCCATGGACCCCAGGTTGGGAACCCCTGCTCTAGTTGCAGTAGGCAAATTCAAGATGATGACCCAGTGTTCAACCTTTCAGATGGATATTCTTGACTTTCAGACTCCCTGCAAATCCCAGTTTTACTGAATGACATAAGCCACAGAAGTGTTACTTTCTTTACCTGTTTGAGGAAATCACCTTTGATTTTATGCCAAGGCATAGCTGGTGAAGGATTAGAGACCCTATTTAATTCAATGGGAATTCTTAGCCTCTGCTTTAAGAAATGAAAGTAAACAATTTTCCTGCAGTTTAATGTTTCCAGATATTTGAGTGCGCATTCACTAAAGTTCTAGCTTGAAATTTATTTTTATATTTCTTATATCCAGTCTCATAATTGCCAAATGTCTGAACATCAGAGTTTTCAAACAGGCTTTGCTTTCTGATAAGACTCTCATGGTATTCCCAGGCAGCATCTCCTTTGTATAATACCTCGGGCCATGCTGCCACTGAGATCTCATTACCTAATGTAATGACATGTTCACATCAACCTTTGCATCCAGACTAAGCAAATGGAGAATGCAGGGAATGAGCTGGGTCTAGGAATATCCTTCCCATTACTTTCCTCTATTAGAAAATGTCTGAATTCTGAATAAGTTGTCAAAAGATGTAATTTATTACGTGAATGCACAATGAACATCAGCTTATCATTTAAAATGCACTGAGTATGGAAAACAAAAGAGTTCAAAAAGCTTACCTGGAGGATATCCAGGACTGCCACTAGCATACATATTAGCAGTATAGGCTGGTGCAGTTGTAGGGTAACCTGCAGGATAACCTGAACAATGAAACAGAACATTATGTTAAGTGATATAGTATGCTCAAATCAAAAGCAGTGCTAACAAGCAAGTATCAAGATAGCCTCTACAAAAAAACGCATTAAAATTCAGTATTTCCCTAGTAACGTTTGTTATTGGTTATCCACATGCAGCATTTACACTTTACCAACACTACTAATTATAAAAAAGGTATATTCTCCATATTTTTGAGAGGACATGAATTTTTCATGGATTCCCTATCTAGCTGGAGGCTCCAGCACAAAAGTAGAAACTTGTTTTTGACAGGGTCGACAGCACAGTGGAGAAGAGAAAATGATTGTGATACTAGTACATTACATTTGGTACAATAAGATAGACTCTTGATCTTCAAATTATCTCATACATTGTTACCTGTACAGCACTTTCTCTATAGCTGTTACACTTTATTCTGCATTCTGCTATTGCTTTATCTTCTTCTACCGCAATATACTGTGTAATTACTTTATCTGTATGAACAGTATGCAAGACAAACTGTCAACCGCATCTCAGTACGTGACAATAATAAACCAATTCCAAACCAAGACAGGAAGTTTGCGACTAATATTCCCAATACAAGATGCACTCAATTACAAATCATTACAGGTAACCCTCGCATTACAGGGGGAGGATTTGTTCCTAGACAATAGTTCATAACATGATTTTGTGAAACACAAACTACATTACATGTACATTCATTAAGCGAAAGTAGAAAAATTTTTATTCTTCCCCCACCTCAATTTCATAAGAGCACATGTTTATTCTGCATCTCAGATTTTTGTAGTGTTTTGTGAATTCCATATACCGGAACTGCTATAGCACAGGCATCACTATGCCCAGCAATACTTGAAGTACACAATGGTAAAACATTTCCAGTATTTAATAGGTTTATGCACACCTCTTACTTAGAACTGATAACCTCAAAATATTCTAATTCTGTCTCCCTTAGGTTCCCTGAAATGTTCATATTGGTAAGCATAGATTTATTTCATTTTTTATTTATATTTTTTGCCTTATGGTTGTATGCCCCATATTTCAGTTCCTCTCCAGGTTAAAATGTTTCAGCACACTCCATCAGACCACCATTATGTTGACAGCGCTTACTCCTGGACTTGACAACAAGATACAAGCATTTTCATTATATTAGTCCTCAGATTATTCGACTTTAATTCCTTCGTCAGGAGAAAAAGATCCAAGTCAGTTCAATCTATTTTGAGATATAACCTTAGTTCAAGCAATATTCTAGGTAAGCATTAATACATCTTCTCCCATCATCTTCTTGCACTTCATAGAAGAGAACATAATTTCTTATACAATGGAAACTAAGATGTCATTTAATTGATTTTCCTCTAATGTTATCAGCCAGCCCCAAGACACAGTGATTATTTTCCATAAATTATCATTGCTTCCCTCATCAAGTTAAAGTTTAATTGTCATTCAACCATACATGAACACCAATAAATCTAGCCAAACCAAAGAGCATTATTCTGAGGTCAAGGTACAAAACACAGTACCAATAGTCACACACAGCACAAGGCACGTACAACATAGCAGTAAAATACAGGCACACAAAAACTATAGTCCAAGTCCCTGAGTCCATGTATGTTGCAGCAGTTTGCAGCTGAACACCATCCAGCTTGTCTTCGGCCAAGCCAACACTGGGAAGCAGCACCAACTCTGTTACGGCCGCAGCACCACACTGCCTCTAGCATTTCACTGGAGTGCACGACTCTGATCCCCCCCCCCGCCCCCGGTGGCTGCAAACATGTGACGTGCCTTGTCTTTGCTATGACTGAAGTCACACAGCTCTCCTGCTGTTCACCCATAAACCAATGAATTGAACGCAGCATTCCACACCAATGTCCAACAGAATCTTGCAATCACAAGAGAAGCAACTAAAATGATCTCTCGCTGTTAGAATGCACACCCCCTTCATGCACCAACACCTCCACGTCCCAGACAGCATCACAGTCTGCACCGTCCCACTCCTTCAGTTTTTCCATCAACAAGCAACTCGCTGATGGGGTGGGCCTGCCATACATTAAGTTTTTAATGTCCAGCAGAGTCTTGCAATCATTAAAAAAAAGACTATAACACCTTCGATTGACCAAAATGGGACCTTCCTCTATAAATACGTATAGGAGATGAGCTCCAAACCCACTGATCCTATTTGTAATTTTTAAAAAATGTAGCATATCATCACTAGCTGCTCATAACATGATTCCTCCTGCATCGAGGAAGATGTCAACTCAGGATGCAACTGCAGGCTTGTAGTTGCTTGGCATTTTAATTACCAACCACATTCCAACTTGGGCCAATCTGGAACAGTTTAGGAGTTAAAGAAAACTCAGCCTAATATTGAATAGTATCTCATCCTTACAGTTTTCCAAACAGATGCTTAATTTCACATTCAAAGCAATGCCTCCAGTTTCAGGCAGATGTAGTAATGACTCCCATTTAAATCTGTTTTCTTACTAGCCCCAATACCATCTTAACTGACTTGAATTATTGTCCTGTTTAAATCATTCTCTTCTGCCTTCAGCCCTGTGCGATCTTTGCTTTTGCTCTTTTCTCCCATTCCAAACTCATTTCTGCAATTAACTCAATACTTTCCACTTTAAGTCCTGACAAATGGTCATTAATCTACAATACCCAGGACTTATGCTACAGATATTAGCTGCTCTAAGCAGCTTCTGTATGTTGTATCTCATTTTAGATTTCCAGTACCAATGTGTTTTGCTTTAAGATTAATAAGTATCCCATTGATGGACTGATGGGGAAATTAAACAGGAGACTAATTTAACACCGCAGTTGGGTTCATCTAAGCTGATGTTACCTGATGGAGAAACATACAACATTAACTGGAAGTATTAATCAAGGCACTCCAAGAACAGTTAATTTTTTTCCCTTTGTTTGTCTGGTCATGGACATTGCAAGCAAGGTCAACATTTACTAAAGGCAAGAAAATAGATTCTACTGCCACTGCAATGTTTCTGTAGATATAACCACAAACTCGAGTTACATAATTTAGACAAAGCAATGAAGGAACAATGATGCATTTCCAGAATAAAATGCAACTTGGAAAGAAACCTGCTCTTAATCTTTTCCTACACTATGAACAATTATTATTCTGGTGCAATAAATGTTCATCGTACCTATTGCTTTAAATTGAACGAATTTATTTCTCTCTCCTTGACTGATGCCTAATAACCGGGTTGTCTGGTACTACACAGATAACAGTCAGTTGTGGCCTGCCTACATCCAGATAGCTAATACAAATAAAGACATTACTTCATGAGATAGTTCTTTAAGGTCATTCCTGAACCACACATAAAAATGCAGTTACTGAAAGACAAAGAATCACAGCATATTACCAAAAGGATTTATACACAGACATGGGCATTAAATGGTGCATCTTCTATAGCAAAAACACTGCAAGACCAAAGCCCTTACAATGCAAGAGATCGGGAGGACACCAGGGGAGGTTCAACACACTGGCATTTTTCACTGACGGCACTACTGAGACAAAGAAGGGGAAAGGTAGTGTATTCTATATGCCCTGTGTGACGACAAACCAAGTTATCAGAAGATTGATGCTGATGAGAGAGATAAAGGAGACAAATGGAGAAACGTTCAAAATGTTAATGAGAGAGGAGCGAGAGATAACAAAAAGAGACACCAGTCCGAGTATTGACAGACCAGTTGCTTTGAACCTGAATTGTTTGAAGTTTGATGGACAGGCGATACCCCAGCAGTGGGATAAAAAGAACAGCTTCGCTAAGGCACGACACACACCACAAGATCACGAGACCCTGGAAGAGCAGTGTGCCCCCACAAGTTGGTGAGAGTTTGGAGGTCTGGTTGCAGGAACCGACCATAGATGTACAGGGTGAAAGGGTACGATCGGTGGGAACCTGGTGTGTGTGTCCGCCCTTGCCTGGGTGCCGGGTTCACCGCGGAAGAATGGTTGTATCCGGAACGGAGGGGTCACAGTCGGTGACCACATAAGACATTAAAAGGGTTCGCCCGAAAGCTAACTGCGAAGAACAAAGGTCTGTCTGAATCAGATTTGCATATTATCTCTCTCTCTCTCCCCAAGGGCACAACAGTGATTACTGCGAACTGTACGAAGCTGAACTGAACTCTGCGTCACTTGAGACTGATCATTTTACCCCTAGACTGCGATAGAGCTTGATTGATTCCTATTATCCTAGTTCTGTGTACATGTGTGTTTTATCGTTGCTAACCTGTTGCATTTATATCCTTACGATTAGAATACTGTGTTGCTCATTTCTTTAATAAAACTTTATTAGTTTCTGTTAACCAGACTCCAACTAAGTGGTCCATTTCTGCTGGTTTGGCAACCCAGTTACGGGGTACGTAACACCTGATAGAATTTGACATGCAAAGTTCATTATCTCACACTTAAATGGATTAACTTCTGTCTGCCAACACTCCCCCAAATGTTCCAGTTGTTCTATGCTCTGCTGCATCTTTAAACAACCCTGTTATCCATGACTGCACTAATTGTCATGTCATCTACTAACTTACCCCTTGTTATTCACAAAGGTCTCTGCAGTACCCACTTGTTCTAGATTTCAAGTCAGAAGAAAATCCCGCAAAATGCTGGAAGAACTCAGCAGACCAGGCAGCATCTATGGAAAAGAAAAGATGAAGGGTTTCGGCCCAAAATGTTGATCATTTACTCACTTCCATAGGTGCTGCCTGGCCAGGTGAGTTCCTCCAGCAATTTATGTGTCATGCTTTGGATTTCCAGCATCTGCAGATTTTTTTGTGTTAAAATCCCAGTATACTCTGGCTCCTATCACCCAGCCAATTTCGGATTGAAACATCCCTCAGACCCCTATGCTTATCATCTTATTAAGATTTAGAAATCCATACATCACCAACCCTACATCAATCTCCTTAATTACTGCCTCAAAATCTCAGATTTATGACTAGCACGTGTAATTCAGTGTACACAATCTTCACCTACAGTGTAAATCTAAAACATCAGCACAATTCTTATCATAGGGCTGTACAGCACAATTAAACAAGCCCTTTAGCCTCCCACTTTCACCCTGCCCATTGTATCTATCCCTATTAATTCCAATTACCCACCCTAGGTCCATAGCTTTCTATGCCTTGGTGATTCAAGTGCTTATCTAGAGGCTTCTCAAATGTCGAAAATCAGCCTCCACCACCTCCTCAGGTAGTGCAGTCCAGATTTCAACCACTGAAAGAAAATCTCTCCATGGATCTCCTCAATACCTCCTACCTCTCATCATAAACATATGCTCTCTTCCATTATACCACCCCCAACATGAAAAAAACTAACTAGTTTACTATTTCAAACAGCTTTAAAACATTTTGACCATCTCTGGCAACTTTAAAACAACAGTAAACAAGTATTTTTCACCAAAATCAGAAGCTGCTTAAAATAGCATTTTGAAGAAACCTTTCAATATTATAAATTCCGTCCAACAGCAAGCTTTCTGGTAATCTTGCTGCCACCCCAGACTGACAAAGTGGCTAGAGCTGTCAGTACTCTTGCTGAACTGCTAAAATTTGGCACAGAGGAACCTGAGGAAGTAACTGCAACCATCTGCAGGTTGAGAAGGTAGGTCCTCCTCAACCACCTTCCAATTAGTCATATCTACAGAGACAATGGACATGATACATTACAATGCCACAATTACCTAGGGAAAGTAATTTGGGATATGTGGGAGTCATTTAAATGTCAGCTGGTCACAAATCAGGAGCAACTTGTTTTCATGTTGAAGAATGATAAGGATGGTAACATAATAACAGATACTGAAAATTTAGTCAAAAAAAGTATTTGAGTTTTAAGCTGAAATCAGAGAGGTCCTTTGAATATAAAGCAGGAGAAAAATTAAACCTAGGGGGCCCAAAGGGGCAATGAACTGCTCTTGGTGAGAACAATTGAAGAGAATCACAAGGCATGTTGCACATACATTAAAAGCATTGGGTAACAAAGGGAGAGAGTAGGACTGCTCAAGGACAAAACAGGGAAATTAAGCCTAGAAACAGAAAATCGGAAAGATAACAAATGAGTACTTGCATCAGTACAGGTTTCCCCCGCCATCCGAAGGTAGAGCGTTCCTATGAAACGGTTCGTAAGCCGAAATGTCATAAAGCAAAGAAGCAATTACCATGTTGGAAGTGACCAACAACTCTGATAGAGGCAGATGCCAAGTTTTTAAGCTCACCAGTGGGAGGTGGTGCTTTAGCAATGCTGGCCCACCACCTCGAGGGAGTCTTGATCATAAGCAGGCCGAAACTCCTGAAGACAGGTGGCAGATCAACTGATGATCCCACTGGTGATAGCACAGGACAGTTAACATCTTAGTCCATGTGTATTTTGTAACTCTATTTATATGGGAAAATTTTGTGAGCATTCACAGACCCAAAAAATAACCTACCAAATCATGCCAAATAATACATAAAACCTAAAATAACAGTAACGTATAGTAAAAGCATGAATGATATGATAAGTACACAGCCTATATAAAGTAGAAATACTTTTCCACAATCATTACTGAACTGTTCTCCATAGCGAAAATCTCACGCAAGCACCGTTGGCAGAAAATCTCACACAAGCGCTATTGGCAAAAACACTCTCCCCAGTAACCTTTAAGCTATGAAGCTGCCAAATCATACCAAATAACACGTAAAAATACACAGCCTATATAAAGTAGAAATAATGTATGTACAGTGTAGTATCACTTACCGGAATTGGGACAGCGCCGAGCACACAGATGATGGTGTGTTAGACTGAGTCGTCGCAGGTTGAGCGGTGCAGTGGCCCCCACCCTTCAGGCGCTGAGCGATACATTGCCGCAAAGCATGCAGGAATGCAGCAGTAGCCGGGAGGTACACAGCACATCTTTAAGAAAAAAGCTGAAATAAACAAGCTAATCAATTAGGTGCCACCCGGCACGTAATTGTCGGCCCAGATCAGTGCCGATTTCCGATTGCGTCGTCTCTGATCTGGGCCGACAATTACGTGTCGGCGGCACCTAATTAATTAGCATGTTTATTTTGGCCTTTTTCTTAAAGATGTGCTGTGTGCCTCCTGGCTACTGCTGCATTCTCCGCGAATCGGTACAGTATCTGTCCGTGGCCTGGGGGTTGGGGTGGTGGGAAAACTGGGGTGTCATCTCATCATCTGTTTTCATTAGAGCAGGAAGCTCATCTTCTCCTATCTCTGCCCGCCTCGATGTCGAAGGTCAAGGTTCGTCATCTGCTGTGGCTGATGTGGAAGGCTTGCTTGACTGCTGAGCATTGCGCATTTTTCTATCACACAGTTCTTTAATAAGGACTCAAACCATCCTGCAAATATCCCCTAAACCGACGTACCCTTTCAAAATTAAAGTTGTACTTTATCATTACTCATTCGGTTTTGATTGTTATCCTTTTTTCTTCCAATTGCATCAGCTCTTCATCTATCAGATCTTGGTGATGGGATGCCAAAACCTCTTCAACATCATGTTCGTCAGCTTCCACAAGCCAAAGTCACTTTGTCCTTAATTCGTTCACCACGATCGAAACGCTTAATTATGTCTAGTTTTACAGTAAGTATAACACCCTTACGAGCTCTTACAGGCTTTTCCGATACCATAGAACTCATCTTGCAAACGGCTGCTCACAGGCACATGTTAAAGCAAAGCAGTTCCGAATCAGGGGGAGAGTAGCTGCTTGGGGCACATGCTGTCTTTTATCGTGTGCTGAATTTTTTTCGTAACAGTGAAAACACCTTCTGAAAGCGAAAACAGGGTACTAATGTAGGTCTTTCGTAACAGTGAGGTTTCGTAAAGCGAACGTTCGAAAAGCGGGGGACACCTGTATTCACCAATTTGGAATACAGCATGGTCAGGAGGGCATGTTGATATCAAAAAAGAGATGTTGGCTGCCTTGATCCTTAAAGTGGATCAGTTGCAGTGCGTGATAGGATCTCTTCCAGGTTGTTAAGAGAGGAAAGAGGGGAGATTGCTGGGGCTTTAAAAAAGATTCTTACTCCGATTTAGCAACAAGTGAGATCACAAAAGGCGGGAGAATAACCAAGGTTGCTATAACATAATTTTTGGGATAACCAGTTGTTAAGGGATAGTCATGATTGATTCGGCTGGGGAGATTAAGTTTAACAAACTAGACAGTTTTTGTTGAAGCAATAAAGATACAAGGGTAGAACAGTGGAACAGTAGATCAGGAAGATGCCAAGGTAGGGCAGTGTTATATACAGTTGCAAGAAAATGTTTGTGAACCCTTTGCAATTTATGGTTTTCTGCATTAATTATTCATAAAATTATGGTCTGATCTTCATCGAAGTCACAATAATAGACATCACATCTGCCTAAACTAATCATGCATAATCAATTGGACTTCTTATCAAAACAGTGCACACCATTTAAACAATCAGTCCAGGTTCAAAAAAAGTGTGTGAACCTTTGGGGTAATGCCTTCTACAAAAGCTATTAGGAGTTAGGTGTTCCAATCACTGAGATGGGATTGGAGGTGTGGTTTTAGAGGTGCCCTGCCTATAAAAAAAGACACAAAATCAGTTACTGACAGAGCCTGCTCTTCTCAAGAAAGAGCAGTTAATGTGTGCCATGGCTCAATCAAACCAACTTTCAGAGGATCTTAGAAGAATTGTAGGGATGCATGCAGCTGGAAAAGGCTACAAAAGCATTTCTAAAGACCCAAACGTTCATCAGCCCACCGTCTACAAATGGAAGAAATTCAGTACTGTTGCTACTCTCCTTAAGAGTGGGTGTCCTGCAAAGATCACACCAACAGCATAAATCGCAATGCTGAAGGAGGTGAAAAAGAACCCAAGGGTAACAGCAAAAGACCTGCAAAAATCTCTAGAACTTGTGTAACACGCTGTAAGGTTTCACTGCTAAGGCTAATGTAATGGCTTCTCTGTAGCAGCAATGTTTGGGTTATGACTAGAGATAATGGGGCTTTGGAATGTATGTTATCCAATGGGAGAAATGTTGTTCTTTCTTGTGCGCCTGGAAGAGACATTTTCATGGTCTTTTGTCGGGGAGTGATGGAGAGAGGACACGAATGGAGAGAGTTGGAAGACAACTGGATGGAGTGGACTGAGGAGCGAGGATCTGAGGCCGGCTACGCTTGGAGGTCAACGGGAACAAATGAACAAACAGTGAACTCCAACAATGAGCAATAACCTACAGCACAATACAGGCCCTTCGGCCCACAAAGTTGTGCCAAACATGTCCCTAACCTTAGAAATTACTAGGCCTACTCATAGCCCTCTATTTTTCTAAGCTCCATGTACCTGTCCAAAAATCTCTTAAAAGACCCTATCGTATCCGCCTGCACCACTGTTGCCGGCAGCCCATTCCATGCACTCACCACTCCCTGCGTAAAAAACTTAACCCCGACATCTCCTCTGTACCTACTCCCCAGCACCTTAAACCAGTCCTGTTGTGGCAACCATTTCAGCCCTGGGAAAAAGCCTCTGACTATCCACACGATCAATGCCTCTCATCATCTTATACACTTCTATCAGGTCACCTTTCATCCTCCGTCACTCCAAGGAGAAAAGGCCAAGTTCACTCAACCTGTTTTCATAAGGCATGCTCCCCAATCCAGGCAACATCCTTGTAAGCCTCCTCTGCACCCTTTCTATGGCTTCCACATGCTTCCTGTAGTGAGGCAACCAGAACTGAGCACAGTACTCCAGGTGGGATCTGACCAGGGTCCTATATAGCTGCAACATTACCCCTTGGCTCCTAAATTCAATTCCACGATTAATGAAGGCCAATACACCGTATGCCTTCTTAACCACAGAGTCAACCTTCTCATATATTTAATCCTAATGTATGAGAAGCAAGGTCAAGATATATTTCATCTTTGTATGACCCTAGAGAGTACTGTGGAACAAGTCCAGCGCAACCTTGGACTTGGGCCAGCACAGTAGCCTAGCAGCTACCATGATATGTTACAGCTCTAGTGGGGTTCAATTCCTACCACTGTCTGAAAGGAGTTTGTACATTCTCCCCATGACTGCATGAATTTCCTCCCACATTCCAAAAATGTATGTGTTAGGGTTAGTAAGCTGGGGGCATGCTATGTTGGTTTTACAAGTATGAGTCTTATGGGCTAATCCCCAGCATATCTTTGAACTGTGTTGGGCATTGATCGAAACATGCAATGAAATGCTTTGTTTACACGTATGTGCAACAAATAAAGCTACTCTAATTTTTAGAACTGTGACAGTGGCAGCACAGGTAGACAGGGTGGCAAGAATACATATGAACATAATAAGTGCCATTAAGTAAAGGACAAAGGATAAGAGAAGGTAAGCTGTGGTATATTATGAAAGGACTGTGATTCCTTTTCAGAGGATGTACAAGATAGTGCCGAGATGAAGTGTCTTAGGTATGAAGTGTCCTTGAAGTAGAGAAAGCTGAGCAGGGGGCCTAATAGAGGCATACAAAATTATGAAGGCCATAGGCAAGGCAGTCAATGCTAAACTTTTTCCCAGAGCAGAAATATTAGTAATCAGGGATGAAGGTTTAAGGTGAAGCCTAACACCTTTAAAAAGATACAAGGAAGCATTTTCACTTAGCAGGTAGCTAGGGTTCTGAGTACAGTTCCTGAAAGGATGATGGACACAGAGAATTTCACAATATTTAAGTATCTAGACAAGTACTTCAATTGCAAAGGCACAGGTTATGGAC
Source organism: Mobula hypostoma (assembly GCF_963921235.1). Classification (NCBI taxonomy): domain Eukaryota; kingdom Metazoa; phylum Chordata; class Chondrichthyes; order Myliobatiformes; family Myliobatidae; genus Mobula; species Mobula hypostoma. The sequence goes on from NC_086103.1 coordinate 160,950,133, forward strand.
AAGTGGAGGCAAATAGGTTCTGAATGATTGTCATTGACAAAGCAGACCAAGCAATATGACTCTGTGCCAACTGACAATGACTTCAATGGCCAGGCCACATCATTCAGTTGTCTGACACTAAAGTCCCAAATCAGGCACTTTAGTCCAAGTTATAGCATGGCAAACAACCACCAGGATAGACGAAAAATTCAAGAATATTCTGAAGTGTTCTCAAAATGTCTGGCATCTGTACCACCAATTCACAAGCATTAATGGTCCTTGACCAATCAAAATCTACCATATTTGGGATGACACTGAGAACCTTACCCTTTTGTTAGAATCATCCCCTCCACACCACTCACCCATTCCATCAATCTCCTCCACCATCTATGGCAGACCCACATTACCCTTCATCAACCACCTTAATCTACAGAACTGAAAGTATCCTTGACCCAGAGAGACTGCTCAAGATCGTCATAGTAACCACATCTGTGGCATGCTAATTACTAAGTTTCTCAGGACAAAGTCAATTAGATCCACATAAACCCTCTTTTTACAAACTGTTTTTGCATTCTTAGCACATTAACAGTAAGCGACAAATAACTTGAGATACTGGAAACAAACCTGTGTCAACCACACATTCAGGGTCTATTTCCAAATGCCACCAGGAATTAATTAGAAAATTAACCCATCTGAAAATGTTCTTTGCAAGTTTGCAATGTTCAACTGTTAAGATTTCAGTTTAACACTGAATATTAAAGTTAATTTAAAATGCTCAAAAAGTGTTGAAAACACCAAATTGCAAACACCGAAGACAATGTAGGTTTAACTGCAGGAATATCAGCAATGATGTGCTCAATAAGTATATAAATTGTAAGATGTAACATGAAAGGACTAATTAATATTCAACTTGATTCTGTGTTAGCTCATATTACAGCTTTTGTCCTCCGATCATAATGACCAATTTTGTGCCCATGTCAGACTTAGAATTGATAGCCTATTTCAGAACTGAGGCCATGCTTAAGATAGCCAGAAGACCTTATTTCACAAGAGGCAAGTTTTCCACTGGAGGCTAAACCTCCATAATACTATTTAAAACAAACGAAGAATTAAAGTTCATTTCAAAAGACTAACTCAAGCATTTTAACAACACAAATTGCAGTTTTGAAAAGTTTTTGCTATAACCATATGAAAATATTTCAATCATCTCTTTTAAAGTATGTAGCACAGTTTTAACTATTTTTTGTGATAAACCATTCCATTATCTAAATTCTCTATGAAAAGCAATTTCTCCTAATCCATCTCAAATTGATTTTTAAATTACTCATTAATTCCCCAATCCTGAGTAATAACATTTTCCTGATCATGACATCAGGATAAGTTTTATAACTTCTAGATTTTTCTCTGCATCAGAGAACACCATCATAGTATCTCAAGCATTCACACCTAGCTGCTATACTGCATACTGAATAATGCTTTAATATACTGTTGATAAAACATTAAATACTGCACAAATATAGAAAATCCAATGTGTTTTAAATCAGTAAAATTTTTAATCTTATTCCATTTACACAATGACATCCAGCACTATAATATATGATCAAAACACACAAAATGCTGCAGGAACTCAGATCAGGCAGCATCTATGGAGGAAAACAGACAGTCGACATTTCAAGCCAAGATCTTTCATCAGAGCTGGAAAGGAAAGGGACAGAAGCTGGAATAAAAGGGTGGGAGGAAGAGCAGAAGCTAACAGGTGATTGCTGAACCCAAGTGAGAGGGGGAAGGCGGGAGGGTGGGAAAGAGGAAGAAAACCCCTCATACCCTCTCCATGAACTGTTTATTCTTCTGCCATCAGGCAAACGTTACAGGAGCATCAAAACTAAAACCACAAGGCTACTAAACAGCTTCCTCCCACAGGCAGTCAGACTGCTAAATAGCTGCTCTAACTGACTCTGCTTTGGACACTTTTAACTTGCACTGGACACTTATAACTTGATTTTAACTGACATGTGGCTGTTGTGTTTTACTAATTATTATTATGTTTATTATTTAGTGTTGCGTTTGTTATGTTATGATTGCACTGCTCCTGGGAAACGCTGTCTTATTCTGCCCTGCAGAGCGGATGTACGGTTAGAATGACAATAAAGTTTTTTGAATCTTGAATCTTTAAAAGCAAATGCGAGAAGCAAGGAGGTGACAGGTAGAGCTTTAAATTCCTTAGAGTTAACAAACTTTATAGAGGAACTTTCCCTAGGACCAGCATGCAAGAGTCATTACAAACAAAGCATGACAGCACATTTACTTTCTTAGACATTTGTGTGGATTCGCCACACCACCAAAAACACTGACAAACATCTTATAGACGTAGAGTGTAAAATACTCTAACTGGTTACATCGTGGCCTGGTATGGAAACACTACAGAAGGTGGTGCATATAGCCCCGTCCAACAGAGTCAAAGACCCCCCTCCACCACTGAATACATTTATATGGAGCACTTCCACAAGAAAGCAGCACCCAAAGACCCCCACCATCCAGGTCACGTCTGTTTCTTGCTACTAACACTGGGCAGGAACAAAAGGCCTTAGATCCCATGCCACCAAGTTCATTAACAATTATCCTATAGCCATCAGGCTCATGAATCGATATGGATAACTTCAATCACCACTACCACTGAGTCTATGACCTACAAATTCACTTTCAATATTTTTTTTTAAATTCTAGGTATTCTTTTTATTTATACAGCCTGTCTTTTGTACATGGTTGTTTGTCAGTCTATATGCAGCTTTTCATAAATTCTATTGTATTTTTCCTTATACAGTAAATGCCTGGAAGAAAGTGAATCTCCAGGCAGTATGTGCTAATTAATGCATATACTTTGCTAATAAATTTACTTTACTTTGGAGGTGATGAACCAGAGGGAGAGAAGTGAAGGTTATAGCGAAGTCGTGAAAGCACAGAAATGGGAAAAAGAGTAAAACAGGGAGTGCAGATGGGGGGGGGGGGGCGGTGAGATGAAAGGCGATGGGAAACAGTTGGGGGGGGAAGGAAAATAGAGGGAGCGGTTATTGGAAGTTAGAGAAATCAATGACATTTTCTCATGCTGACTCGTATTTTGTTATATGGAGGGAGAATCATTCTCTTTTTTGTTGGAAGGTGCCACAATCAATGGACCCAGCAAATACTTAGAATGGCAGACTTAAAACCTTTTGAAGTCTTGAGTAACAGATGTAGATTTGGCATACAGCTTCTAGTGGAGACATGTCTGAAGGTTCTTGAAGGAAATTAGTACTGAATTTCTTTTCTATGTATAGATTCAAAAGTTCAAAATAAACTTCTTACAAAGTACATACATGTCAACGCATACAACCCTGAGATTAGTTTTCTTGCAGGCATATTTAGTAAATTCAAGAACCATAATAGAATCAATGAAAAACTACACTCAACAAGGTGGATAAACAACTACGTGCAAAAGACAATAAAATGTGCAAATACAAAAGGAAAAACAAATAGTAATAAATAAATAAGCAATAAATAGTAAACATCAAATGAAGAGCCCTTGAAAGTGAATCCATTAGGTTGTAGGAACATTTGGAATGGAGCAATTGAAGTCAAGTGAAGTTATCCCCACTTGTTCAAGAACCTGATGGTTGATGGGTAAATAACTATTCCTGAACCTGGTGGTGAGAGTCCTGAAGCTCCTGTACCACCTTCTTAAGGGCAGTAGCGAGAAGAGAGCAGGCACTAAGTGGCGGGGATCACTATGGTAGATACTGCTTTTCTTCAACAGCACTCTGTATAGATGTGCTTATTGGTGGAGAGGGCTGCACCCACGATGGACTGGGCTATATCCACTACTTTTTGAAGGGTTTTCTGTTCAAGGGCATTGGTGTTTTCATATCAGGCTCTGAAGCAACCAGTTAATATACTCTCCACCAGACATCTATAGAAGTTTGTCAAAGTTTTAGATGTCACACCAAATCTTTGCAAACTCTAAGGAAGTAGAGGTGCTATCATGCTCTCTTCATAATTGCACTTACGTGCTGGGCCCAAGACGCATCCTCTGAAATGATAACAACGAGGAATTTAAAGTTGCTGACCCTCTCCACCTCTGATCCCCCAAAGAGGACTGGCTCATGGACCTCTGGTTTCCTCCTCCTGATGTCAATAATCAGCACCTTGGTTTGCTGACATTGAGAGTGAGGTTGTTATTGTGGTACCATTCAGCCAGATTTTCAATCTCCCTCCTATATGCTGATTAATAAACTGCCTGTGATTTAGCCAAAGACAGTGATATCATAAGCAAACTTAACTATGGCAGTGGAGCTAAAGTGAGTAGAGCAGGGGGCTAAGCACACAGCCTCATGGTGCACCTGTGCTGATGGAGATTTTGCCTGTTTATAGTGTTCTGAAGGCACATTACTTTGGCTGTGAAAGTGTGGTGGCACTTGTGGGTCCCTATACCTTATACTGCCTTGGACATTGATGCAAAACTACACAATTCCCAGCATGTTTCGATTTTCACTGTACTGTACATGTGAAGTTTTTTCTTCCTTCCTTCCCAACCATTCCAGAGATTGAATTCAGATCTGACTCTGACACTGAAACACTCTGGGTTTACATAAAGTTGACCCAGGGCAGTTTTCCATTTTCCTAGCAGTCATTCAAAGTAAACTTTATTATCAAAGTACATGTATGTCACCACATACAACCTTGAGATTCATTTTCCTGTGGGCATACTCAGCAAATCTATAGAATAGTAACTGTAATAGGATCAATGAAAGGTCAACCAGAGTGCAGAAGACCATAAACTATGCAAATATAAATAAATAGCAACAAATATGACAACATGCAATAATGAGATAAACAGTCCTTAAAGTAAGATCGCAGTTTGTGGGAACACCTCGATCAATGAATGGTTAGTTGAGTGTAGTTATCCCCTTTTGTTCAAGAGCCTGATTGTTAAGGGGTAGTATCTGTTCTTGAACCTGCTGGTACAAGTCCTGAGCCTCTTGTACCTTCTACCTGAAGGCACCAGTGAGAAAAGAGACAACATTTCATGTAGCTGTGCTCTATAGTTGGGAGAGCTTTTCCCATGATGCACTGTGCTGAATCAACTACTTTTTATAAGAATTTCTGTTCAAAGGCATTAATGCTCCCATATCAGGCCATGATGCAGCCAGTTAATATGCTCCCCACTACACAGCTATAGAAGTTTGTCGAAGTTTTAGATGTCATGCCAAACTTTTGCAGACTCCTAAGGAAGTGAAGGTGCTGCAGTGCTTTCTTCACAATTGCACTTAAGTGCTGGGTCCATTGAGATCGCCTGGAATAGTAACACCCTAGAATTTAAAGTTGCTGACCCTGTCCACCTCTAATCCTCCAATGAGGACTGGCTCATGGACCTCTGGTTTCTCTCTCCTGACGTCTACAATCTACAGCAACCTTGATCTTGTTGACATTCAGTTTTCAATCTCTTTCCTGTATGCCTATTCATCACCACCACTGATTTGGCCAATAGATGTAAGTGCAGTGGGGTGATAGTTATTGATGCCTACTTGAATTTTTGCCCACAGCAAAGAACATCTGCCTACTACTTAATTTAGAATGAAGGTGGTAATAGAGGTGGTAGATAGCAAGAAACCTGTCCCAATTTTAGAGGTGTTAAAACCTGGAGGACTAGGTGAATAAAGGCAAGGTGGTTTAGAGGGATAGTGAGAAAGAAACTTGCACACAGAAGGAATGATGAAGAGAACCTCTTGTTTTAATAGTATATGGACAAGCACAGATAAATGCTAATAAATGTGATCTGTTTAGATGGCCGCTTGTGGTGAATGAGTGTGGTAGACCCAAGGTCCCATTTCTAATCCACATGGCAGAGAACAGATAGCCTTGTTATCACCACACAATGATGGGAGTTGCAAATGTATCATTTATTTACCTTCAGTATACTAATGACATCTTGGAAGTAAAAGATCTATTCAGCAACTTCAGATGTCTTCTGCACAACATCCCTGGAATACTCTTTTCTAGCCCCAAACCCACGTAAGCAAGTTTCATGCCCTTAATTTCCTCCCCGCCCCCACAAGCTCACTTTGAAAAAATTAACACACTTAGAATCAGAATCAGGTTTTAATATCACTGGCATATATCATGAAATTTGTTTTGTGGCAGCAGTACATAGCAACACATAATAATAACCTAAATAACAGTAAGAAATAGACAAAAAATTACAATTAGTGCAAAAAGATCAAAAGGAAGAAAAATAGGTAGTGCATATGACTTCATTGTCCATTCAGAAATCTGATGGCACAGGGGAAGAAGCTGGTCCTAAAACATTGAGAATGTGCCTGCAGGCCCCAGGACACATGCCGATGATAATAAATCTGATTCCGATTCTGCCATTCCTGGTGGTAGCAAAGTGAAGAAGAAACATCCTAGGCGATGGGGGCCCTTAATGATCGATGCCACTCTTTTGAGACATCACCTTTTGAAGGTGTCCTGGATGCTGGAGGTGGCTGAGTTTACAACTTTCTGCAGCTTTTTCTGATCCTGTGCAGTAGCCCCTCCATACCAGATAGTGATGCAACCAGATAGAATACTTTTCATGGTACATCTATAGAAATTTGCAAGTGTCTTTGGTGATATACCAATTCTCTTCAACCTCCGAATGAAATATATTCATGGTCATGCCTTCTTTGTAATTGCATCAATATGTTGGGCCCAGCATAAATCTTCAGAGACATTGACACCCAGAAATTTGAAACTGTTCACTCTTTCCAGTACTGATCACTCAATGAGGACAAATGTGATTGTTCCCTCAACTTCCCATTCCTGAAGTCCACAATCAATTCCTTGGTCTTATTGACATTGGAAGGTTGCATATGGTTAGGATATCCGCTTTGGATACTGTTGAGGAGGTGGGGAGATGACCTAGCAAAGGTCAGGTCTCTGACACTGAGTTTGGCTCTGTGGCTCAGAAGTGGGTGCAGGGAGGAGTGCAGTAGTGACAGGGGATTCCATTGTTAGAGCAGTAAGGAAATTCTATGGATGAGAAAGAGACAACCAGATGTTATGTTACGTCACAGGTGCCAGGGTCAGGGATGTCTCGGATCAGGACAAAAGCATTCTAAAGGGCGGGGAGAGTGCACAAGTGGAAGTCATGGTACATATTGATACCAATGACACATGTAGGAAAAGGGAGGAACATCCTGAAGAGTGAATAAAGGGAGTTAAGTAGAAAGCTGAAAAACAGGACCTCCAGGATAGTAATCTCTGTATTGCTGCATGTGCCACGTTCCAGTGAAGGTAAGAAAAGGACGATTTGGCAGATGAATGTGTGGCTGAGGAATTGAGATAGGGATCAGTGTTTCATTTCTGGATCATTGGGATCTCTCCTGGGGTGTGTATGACCTGTACAAAAAGGACAGGTTACACCTGAACCCATGGGGGATGGGGGGGCCAATATCCCTGTGGTCAGGTTTGCTAGCTGTTGGGGAGGGTTTAAACTAATTTGGTGGGGGATGTGAAGTGGAGAGATAGGGCTGAGGATGGGGCAGTTGGTTTACAACTAGATGCGGTGTGTAGTGAGACAGAGGACAGACAGGCAGATGATAGGGCAAATTTTCAGTCAGTTGAAGTGTAAGATTAGAACAAAATTTAAAAAAAAAAATCGATACAGGACCGAAGGTGTCATATTTGAATGTACATAGCATACGGAATGAAGATGATGATGTTATAGCACAGTTAGAGATTGGCAGGCACGATGCTGTGGGCACCACTGAGTTGTAGCTGATGGAAGATCATAGTTGGGAGCTTAACATCCAATGATACACATAGTATCAAAAGGACAGGCAGACATGGTGGGGTGGCTCTGTTGGTGTAAAAAAAATTAAATCAAGGTCCTCAGAAAGAAGTGACTTAGGTTCAGAAAATGTCAGGTCTACGTGGGTAGTTAAGAAGCTGCAAGGGTAAAAAGACCTTGATGGGAGTTATATAAAGGCTCCCAAACAGTAGCCAAGATGTGGGTTGCAAATTACAACGGGAGAAAGAAAAGTCATGTAAAAAGGGCAACTTTACAACAGTCATAGGGAATTTCAAAATGCAGGTGGATCCCAAGGGGGAAATTTGTAGAATACCTACGAGATAGCTTTTTAAGAGCAGTTTTTGATTGAACCCACTAAGGGAAAGGCAATTCTGGATTGGGTATTGTGTAGTAAACCAGATTCAATTCAGGAGCTTAAGGTCAAGGAATCCCTAAGAGACAGTGAACACATGATAGAATTTACCTCCAGTAAGAGAGGGAGAGTCTAGACAGATATATCTGTATTACAGTGCAGTAAAGGGAATTACAGAGACATGAAAGGAGCAAGCCAAAGTTGATTGGAAGAGGTCATTAGCAGCGATGATAGCTGAACAACAAAGGCTAGAGTTTCTGGAGGGCAAGTCGGAAGGTGTAGGATTGATACATCACAAAGATGCAGTAGTATTCCCAAGGAAGAATGAAACAACCATAGCTGACAAGGAAAGTCTGACAGCATAAAAGCAAGGGGGGCATATAATATAGCAAAAATTAATGGGGTGTTAGAGAATTGGGAAGCTTTTAAAAAAATCAACAGAAGGCAACTAAAAGACCACAAGGAGAGAAAAAATGAACATGAAGGTAAGCTAGCCAATACAAGAGGATATCAAATTTTTTTTCGTAATATACAGAGAGGAGAGTGGATAACAGACTGCTGGAAAGGTCATAATGAGGGACAAAGAAATAGTGGATAAACATCACTTCAGTTGAGTTGAGTTGATGGAGAAGATCCTGAGAGGCAGGATTTATGAAAATTTGGAGAGGCATAATATGATTAGAAATAGTCAGCATGGCTTTGTCAAAGGCAGGTTGTGTCTTACAAGCCTGATTGAATTTTTTTGAGGATGTGACTAAACACATTGATGAAGGAAGAGCTGTAGACATAGTGTATATGGATTTTAGCAAGGTGTTTAATAAGGTACCCCATGCAAGGCTTATTGAGAAAGTAAGGAGGCGTGGGATCCAAGGGAACATTGCTTTGTGGATCCAGAACTGGCTTGCCCACAGAAGGCAAAGAGTGGTTGTAGACGGGTCATATTCTGCATGGAGGCCAGTGACCAGTGCTGTGCCTCAGGGATCTCTTCTGGGACCCCTTCCCTTTGTGATTTTTATAAATGACCTGGATGTTAGTAAGTTTGCTGATGACACAAAGGTTGGGGGTGTTGTGGATAGTGTGGAGGGCTGTCAGAGGTTACAACGGGACATTGATAGGGTGCAAAACTGGGCTGAGAAGTGGCAGATGGAGTTCAACCCAGATAAATATGAGGTGGTTCAATTTGGTAGGTCAAATATGACACAATATAGTATTAATGGTAAGACTCTTGGCAGTATGGAGGATCAGAGGGATCTTGGGGTCTGAGTCAATAGGACACTCAAAGCTGCTACGCAGGTTGACTCTGTGGTTAAGAAGGTAAGGCGGCATACGGTGCATTGGTTTTCATCAATCGTGGAATAGAGTAGAGTTTAAGAGCCTAGACGTAATGTTGCAGCTATATAGGAGCCTGGTCAGACCCCACTTGGAGTACTGTGCTCAATTCTGGTCGCCTCACTACAGGAAGGATGTGGAAACCACAGAAAGGGTGCAGAGGAGATTTACAAGGATGTTGCCTGGATTGGGGAGCATGCCTTATGAGAATAGGTTGAGTGAACTCAGCCTTTTCTCCTTGGAGTGACAGAGGATGAGAGGTGACTCGACAGAGGTGTACGAGATAATGAGAGGCATTGATCGTGTGGATAGTCAGAGGCTTTTCCCCAGGGCTGAAATGGCTAGCACGAGAGGGCATAGTTTTAAGATGCTTGGAAGTAGCTACAGAGGAGATATCAGGGATAAGTTGTTGTTGTTTTTTATTACGCAGAGAGTGGTGAGTGTGTGGAATGGGCTGCCAGCAGCGGCAGAAATGATAGGGTCTTTTAAGAGATTCCTGGATGGCTACATGGAGCTTAGGAAAATAGAGGGCTATGGATAAAGCCTAGGTAGTTCTAAGGTAGGGACATGTTCGGCACAGCTTTGTGGGCTGAAGGGCCTGTATGGTGCTGCATGTTTTCTATGTTTCTGAGTATTTTGCATCAGTCTTCACTGTGGAAGATACTAACAGTATGCCAGAAATTCGAGTGGTGGGGGCAGAACTAAGTGCAGCTGCTATTCCTAAGGTGGTGGTGCTTGGGAACTGAAAGGCCTGAAGACAGACAAGTCCCCTTATGAGACTACACCCCAAGAGTTCTGAAAGAGGTAGCTAAAGAGATTGTGGAGGCATTAGTAATAATCTTTCAAGAATCACTGGATTCTGGAATGGTTTTAGAGGACTGGAAAATTGCAATATTACTTCACTCTTCAAGAAGGGAGGGAGGCAGAAGAAAGGAAATTATTGACCAGTTCGACTGACTTCAGTGGTTGGAAAAATGGTGGAGTCCATTATTAAGAACGAGGTTTCAGAGTACTTGGAGGTACATGATAAAAATCGGCTAAAGTCAGATGGCTTCGTTAAGGGGAAATCTTGCCTGACAAATCTGTTAGAATTCTTTGAAGAAATAACAGGCAGAATAGACAAAGGAGAGTCAGTAGATGTTTACTTGGATTTTCAGAAGGCACTTGACAAGGTGCCACACACAAGGCTGCTTAACAAAATAAGAGCCCATTGTATTACAGGAAAGATACTAGTACAGATAGAATGGTTAATTGACAGGAGGCAAAGTGTGAGATAAAGGGGGCCTTTTATGGTTGGTTGCTGGTGACAACTGGTATTCTGCAGGGGTCAGTGTTGAGACCGCTTTTCTCATTATGTCAATCATTTGGATAATGGAATTGATGGCTTTGTGACCGAGTTTGCAGACAACACAAAGATGGGTGGATTGGCAGGTAGCGTTAAGGAAGCAGAGAGTCTGCAGAAGGACGCAGACTGGTTAGGAGAATAGGCAAAGTAGCATGTAGAATATAATGTAGGGAAGTGAATGGTCATGCACTTTGGTACAGAGAATAAAAGCAGATATTTTTCTAAATGAAGAAAATTCAAAAAAAAATCAGAGATGCAAATGGACTTGGGAGTCCTCGTACAGGATTCCCTAAAAGTTAACTTGCAGGTTGAGTCAGTGGTTAAAGCTGCAAATGCAATGTTAGCATTCATTTCACGAGCATTAAGACTATAAAAGCAAAGATGCAAAAATGACGTTTTATAAAATACTGATCAGACCGTGCTTAGAATATCGTGAGCGGTTCTGCACCCCTTAACTAAAAACATGGTAGCATTAGAGAGGGCTCAGAACAAGTTTTCAAGAATGATCCCGGGAATGAAAGGGTTAGCATACAAGGAAAATTTGATGGCTTTGGGCTGTACTCATTGGAATTTAGAAGAAATGAGGGAGACCTCATTGAAACCTATTAAATATTAAAAGGCCTGGATAGAGTGGATGTAGAGAGAATGTTTCCTATAGTGGGGGAGATTAGGACCCAAGGGCACAGCCTCAGAATAGAGTCATCCATTTAGAACAGAGGATGGGGGGGGGGGGGGAGAATTTCTTTAGCTAGATGATAGACTGTTGTGGAGCCCAAATCATTGGATATATTTAAAGTGGAGGTTATTAAGTTCTTCATTAGTCAAAGTGTCAAAGATTACAAGGAGAATGGGGTTAAGATGGAGAATAAGGTTAAGATGGAGAATAAATCATGGAATGGCAGAGCAGACTCGATTGGCCGAATGGCCTATTTCTGCTCCTGTCTTCTGATCTTGTTCAGACAACACTCAACCAGCTGATCCATCTCACTCATGTGCACCTCCTTGTCCCTGTGTGAAATTCTACCAATAATTGTGTCAAACAAATTTCGAGAAGGTGTTTGAGCCATGCTTAGCCACACAGTTGTGGGAGTAGAGTAGAGAGTAGAGCAGTGGGTTAAGTATACACCCTTGAAGTGCACCAGAGCCAATTGTCAGCCGATTTTGGACCTTGTTGATTAGTACTGAGGGTATGATGTTGAGTCAATGAACATCAGTGTAATTATAATCAATGAACAGTAGCCTGATGTAGGCATTGCTATTGTCTAGGTGATCCAACACCGAGTGGAGAGCCACCAAGACTGCATCTGCTAATTCTCAATACATCATTAATTGATCTCTCCTTTCTTGTTTGTATGATGACTTGCAAGTCTTCCCTTGCAAAACCAACACCCATTTGAAATATATCCATCTTACTTTGGGAACAACTGTACCAATCTTCATCCTCTCCTGCTTCTTCCTGTGCTTGATTATTCCTACTTCGAAATATCAACTGATGAGAAAGACAAAAAACTACATTCAACACGAAAAGATAATTTTTTTGATAACTTACACTACAGCCCAATTTTATCAATGGACTGAAGGAGATAAAAATTAAAAAGACAAAATTCAAGATTCAAGTTTATTTATCACATGTACATCAAAACAGATGTATTACAGGTCGACCTTCAGTAATCCGACTACCTGTAATCCGGTTCCTTCGATAATCCAGCATTTATTATGCTTAATGTGATCCTTCTGTAATTCGGCATTTTCACTAATCCGGCACTCCTCAGGTCCCAATGGTGCCGGATTAGTGAAGGTCAACCTGTACTTGCATTAACGAAGGGTGTGCTGGGGGCAGCCTGTAAGAGTCACCACACATTCCAGCACCAAGATGGCATGCCCACAATGCTCAGCAGAACAAGTAAGAACACAACGAGCACCAGCAGCAAAACAAGGTCTTCAACAATGTCCTGTATGGGAGGCTAGTCATGGAATCCAGGCAATCAAGTTAGGTGGATTCAAGATTGGTTTGGACATAGGAAACAGATGGTGGTGGTTGAAGATTGTTTCTCAGAATGGAGTCTAGTGACTAGTGGTGTGTCACAGGGGTCAGTGTTGGGGTCCTTGTTATTCACTGTTACTATAAATGATTTATCTGGATGTGAATATACAAAGGCTTATTCAATAAACTTGCAGATAACAAAATTAGGTGGTGTTGAAGAAGGTTATCGTAGAATACGGCAGGATTTTGATAGTTCAAGTGAGTTGAGGAGTGGAAAATAGATTTCAATACAAATGAATGCAAGGTGATGCATTTTAGAAAGCCAACCTGACGTAAGACCTATACAATAAATGGTAAGACTCTAGGGAGTGTAATACAACAGAGAAAATTGGAGTACAAGTACATAACTTATTGAAAACTATGTCACAGGTAGACAGGGTGACAAAAAAGGCATTTGGCACACTAGCTGTCCAAATATAGGCAGCCTCTGGGTTACTTAAGAGTTCCATTCTTGAGAACTGTCTCTACGCCAATTTCTCAGTAAATCAGAAACATCAGTTTTTGACAGTAACCTGTATCGTATCACGACATACATTTGCTTTAATTCTTTCATTTCATTTAATACTTTCGACAATACATGGTCCTGGGGCTTCTCTGGGCTGCTCAAGGACTCAGCTTGTTTCGGAATGTTCTTGCTTACTTCTATTGTTTGCATGATGCAGAATTTTGTTCCCTTTCTCTGCGCATTGGGTGTTGGCCTTTTTTTAAAAAAAAATAAGGTTCTTTCATGTTTCTTGCTTTGTGGCTGCCTGTAAGCAAACAAATCTCAAGGATGTATGATTTATAAATTCTTTGATAATAAATTAATAAATGTACTTCAAAATTACACTATTGCAATATATAGTACCTATAAAAATGTATTCACCCCCTTGGAAGTTTTCATGTGTTGTTGTTTTACAACATTGAATCACATTGAATTTAATTTGGCTTTTTTAACACTGATCAACAGAAAAGACTGTCAAAGTGAAAGCAAATTTCTAAAAATTGGTCTAAATTTATTACAATTACTAAAACAGAAAATAATTGATTACGTAATTCCTGAGGAGACTGAGGTCCTTTAACATCTGCCGGACGATGCTGAGGATGTTCTACGAGTCTGTGGTGGCCAGTGCGATCATGTTTGCTGTTGTGTGCTGGGCAGCAGGCTGAGGGTAGCAGACACCAACAGAATCAACAAACTCATTCGTAAGGCCAGCGATGTTGTGGGGATGGAACTAGACTCTCTGACGGTGGTGTCTGAAAAGAGGATGCTGTCCAAGTTGCATGCCATCTTGGACAATGTCTCCCATCCACTACATAATGTACTGGTTGGGCACAGGGGTACATTCAGCCGGAGACTCATTCCACCGAGAGCGTTATAGGAGGTCATTCCTGCCTGTGGCCATCAAACTATACAACTCCTCCCTTGGAGGGTCAGACACCCTGAGCCAATAGGCTGGTCCTGGCCTCATTTCCTGGCATAATTTACATATTACTATTTAACTATTTATGGTTTTATTACTATTTAATTATTTATGGTGCAACTGTAAAAAGTAAACCAATTTCCCCCGGGATCAATAAAGTATGGCTATGACTATGACTCACCCCTTCAAGTTAGTACTTAGTAGCTGCACTTTTGGCAGCAATTACAGCCTCGAGACTTTGTGTGCAGGTCTCCATCAGCTTTGCTCAAACTCATAGTGTGGATTTTGTCAGGATACTGACTCAACAGCAGTTGGACCTTCCAGATACAGGTGTATTTTTAATACAATCTATTGAAACACCTGGACTGTATAGAGGTGATCTCCATTTAACTAATTATGTGACTTCTAAAACCAACTGGCTGCACCAGTAATAATTTGATGCGTTATATTAAAGGGGGTGAATGCCTTTTTACAGGCACTGTATACTGTATCTAGTCATTAATCAATATGAAAATTTTCATTATTACTTGTTGAAACCACTAAAATATATGGAAGTTACACAAGGTCAAATTTCCTAAGTCAGGCCAACCATAACCCAGGGAGTCTTTGTATATTGTTTTTAAAAAATACAGCTGCCAATTCAGGAGGTCTTTAAGAAATTTGCTTTGGGAAATGATAAGACAAATCTCATCTATTGACTTCTGCCGTGGGGGCGGGTGGAAAAAAAAGCAGTTTACAGGTAATTCTCAGAAATGGAACTCTGTGTGCCTGTACATACATGATAAATATAAGCCATTTGTTACAAGGTTAGTACAGAGGTGTCATGGATGTGAGTCAAAATGGCAAAGCGTTTTCCCCACACAAAGGTTTTGAGCAGATAGAAGACAAATGACTAAATCTTATTTGATCAAAATGTGCACTGCAAGCTTTTTGGGACACAAGGGACAGAAATGCTAAGTACAGAAGGAAGGAGCTTAAGCATATTTAAATAAGTTCAACTGATCTCATTTTGAACTGCATGAAGCAATGACACCAAGCTTTATGAATCATATTGGCAGCAAGAACTTAGCTGATAGCAGTTACAAAAGGAGTGTGGGAATAAAAGAGGCAGAGAAAGTTGCATAAATTGAACTTAATTAAAGAGTTTTGAATAAATAAATGCAAGAGACAAAAGAGGAGAGTGTCATGTGACATCTGGGAATCAAAACACTAACACCCCTCCTCCAAGCCAAAAGTGTTTTTCTTCGTGTGGCATCAATCACATCAGTGAACTTCCAACGCAATGAACAACTTTTACATTTTTTAATAGAAATTTCACTGGTTTTTCTGTTGTGGACAGTAAGAATTTTTGCCTCCACTTAAGAGGCCTTAATATCAACAGACATAATTGAGATATATTTAGGCGAACCTGTTTCTTTCCAACACAAAAAGGAAACCTGATCATTAACAACAGGAATTCTGCAGATGCTGGAAATTCAAGCAACACACATCAAAGTTGCTGGTGAACGCAGCAGGCCAGGCAGCATCTCTAGGAAGAGGTACAGTCGACGTTTCGGGCCGAGACCCTTCGTCGGGACTAACTGAAGGAAGAGTTAGTAAGAGATTAGTCTCTTTTGGCCTCAACACTAAGCAGTACGTATGGCATAAATCTGATACTGTACATTAGCCAAGTCACACCATCCCTACTGTAAAGCATGGTGGAGGTAGCATCACACTATGGGGATGCTTTGCAGCAGCAGGATTGGAAATCTGGTCAGGACTGATGAGAAGATGAATGCTGCTAAACACAGAAAGATCCTGGATAAAAACCTGCTAGCCTCTACTGTAGGAAAGAAACTGTAGGAAGTTCGTCTTTCAGCAGGAGAACAATCCAAAGCATACTGTCAGAGCAATGGAGTGGCCTCAAATGAAAAAACTGATGTTCTTAAGCGGCCCAGAGCACAGACCTTAATCCGATCGAACATCTCTGCAAGGTTGCTGTCCACTGCTGTTCCCCAACTAACTTCTGGCACAGCTTGAGCAATTTTACAAAGAGGAATAGGAAAATCTTTCTCCAACACATTGTGCAAAGCCAATACAGATGTAATAGCTGTAAGAGGTGGTTCAACTAAGTACAGAAGAAAGAGGAATGAATACTTTTGAACTACTGACTTTGTTTTTGAAATTGTAGTTTTTCATGCTTTGCAATTTTTCCATATTTATTTTTGGACTCTACTGTGAAAAAAGGAGCATGTGATTCACAAATAAAAATTCCCAGTTAAATTGATCAAAATCCTTGCTTGTAATACTCATTTATGTGATCAAAGGGTTGAGGGCTGAAAACTGTAAGGCACTGTAGCTCTATGACCCAATGCAATTTAATGTTTTTTTTTGAGTATGAAAAGTGAAAAAATAAAGTCAGTGTGATGCAGATGAACTTAGCTGTTAAAGAAATAACCCAAGAAACTTACTTGCGTTGCTTTCGCCACTTAAGGCATTTGAAATAATGAGCTCAGAGTACATGCCCAATAGGCATTTTTCAGCACCTTTCTTCAGTTCTGATGGAAAGTTATGACTGTAATTGTTCTTCCTCTGTGTATATCCAACCAGAACTTTCCCAGCATTTGCTTTCAATTACATATTTACTAATGCGAGATTTTATCAGTACAATGTATAATAGTTGCCTTGTATTCAAGTTTACATCTCATTTGCCATGAAACTTCAAAGCACCCCAAGGCCATAGGTGCCATAGAACATTACAGTACAGTCCCTTTGGACCATGATGTTGTACAGACCTATTAACCTACGCTAAGATCAATTACGCATATATTACTTACAATTCTTGATTAGCCAGGGCATCAAAAGGTATGGGTTGAAAGCAGGGGAGTGGGGATGACTGGAAGAATTGGATCAGCCCATGACTGAATGGCATAGCAGACTTGATGGGCCAAATGGCCTGCTTCTACTCCTATATTTTATGGTCTAATTAAGCACTTATGAAGTCCCTATAACAAATTCATCAACCAACTATTTAAATGTTTTCAAAATTAGAAATTATGTTGTTTAAATACTACAAAAACATCAACAAAGACAGAAGAGGTGTCGTAAATATGGCTAAATATGGCCGCAGCTCTCCTGTGAAAATGATATCATTTCTGTTAAATAAGGGACGTGGACAATTCTGATTTGATGGCGACAGACGTGAAAGTACAGAGAAATTTCTGAAATGCAGGTTCGCTGCCGCTGTTACTGGGCAATCGAGAATCTTCTGGAGGGAAGGCCCCAAAATCCCCGGCTTTGCCTGCTGCTGGCGACCGAGGCTGAGGTCGAATCGTTGGGATAGAGATGGTGCTCGGTATTCGGTGTCGGCGGGCTGATCGGAGGTTCGAAGTTTTTGGACGACTCAGAGTCGGACTGTGGTCAGACATGGCAGGGAGAGTTTTCTTCCTTCTCCCGTGTGTGTGAGATGTGGGACGTCGACAGATTTTGAACTTTTTTTTTTACTGTGCCATGGCCTGTTCTTCATCAAGTTATGTTATTGTTGCACTGTTGTAACTATATGTTATAATTATGTGGTTTTTGTTAGTTTTTCAGTCTTGGTCTGTCCTGCGTTTTGTGATATCACACCGGAGAGAATATTGTATCATTTCTTAATGCATGCATTACTAAATGACAATAAAAGAGGACTGCGTGTCCTCATAATCTAATCTAAACATCCTGCTCTAATATTCTTCTGTGCAAAAAGTGTTTTACATAACTGCCATCCTTTCTGCCCCGCCCCCTCCACTTGGAACATGGGGGAACTGGCTACCCTTGGAACAGAAGAATCAACTTTCCACATGGAGCATCACAAGGGACTAATATAATTACTAATATTCACTGGCATGTAACTTTAAACAGAGAAGGCTCAAAATAAATTCAAATGTGCATGTTGAGACTAGGTATTACCAAATAGAACATCCATGGCGTATCAAGTTGAATCTTCCAAATTTAAGCTTTAATGCTCAGAAAGCAACGGACTGATTTAATTTCCCTCCATCTTAAAAACTAATGACAATTACAACATCCTTGGTATTACTTTCAGTGAAATCAGCCAACTCAAAAGGAAATGGGTACCATATACGAGTTTGTATGATTAATTTATTGCTCAACTACTTAATCAAACCCTTCAAGCCTTCTAGCCTGGAAAAGCAAAAGCCTACAGTTTTTGCACTCGAGATTTGGTACTTCAATTTCATTCCTACATTATTACAAAACCAAAACGAAAAGAAATTAAACTACACCATGCTGAATATGTCCATTAGTATGCCCCTTGTTTAAAATTTTATGCAGATATCACAATACAATATAAAACAATCTCCAAATCACTACGTCAGCAAAACATTTGGCCATGACTACATTTACTACTGCAACTTGTCCGAGGCAAACCCAATTCTGATGCACATCACATGTGCTACTCAGTAACAATTCAAACAGCAGAAGAAATCACTCTTTTACTTTTTGCACACTTTGCAAGCCATACATAAGCCATAAATACACAAAGCTTTCACTAAAGCAAATATTAGAACACCTAGCAGTATGACCTCAATCATTTTTATAAACATTCATGAACAGTCCTCAATACAATCCAAACTGCTAAATCCTACCTTGCTATTAAACAAATATTTCCTCAATTTGCAACTTTTTCAACATCAGCAATGACCTTGAAACAACCTTGATTCACCATTAGTTTCAAGCAATAACAGCAGATGCAGAGCTCATCAAGCAACCTTAATGAATGCATAGTCATATCTTACAATCTCCAGTGTTCAGAACTAGAAGACCAGGATCCAACTCTAGATGACCACAGTGCAGAAGTGCCCATCTAGCCAGCATAATGAAGCCCACCTATTGCTGTTGAAGTGACAATGATACGGGCTGCATACTACTTTATATCAGCAAGTCCACTGCACAGTACAACACATTACAGGCCCTTTGGCCCATAATATTGTGCTGACCCTTTAGCCTACTCTAAGATCAATCGAACTCTTCCTTCCCACATAGCCCTCATTTTCCTTTCATCTATGTGCCTATCCAAGCGTCTTGTAAATGTCCCGAATGTATCTGTCACTACAATCACCCCAGGCAGTGTCCCACACACATATCAGTCTCTAAAAACAAAATTTACCCATGACATTCTTCCTATGCTGTACTTCAAGCACCTTGAAGTTACACCCCTTGGGTTTTTGAACTAGTCTGTGATAAAGATCAGTTTCATATCAACTGCAGAACACGAGAAACAAATTAAGCTGTCGATGGTAGCACAGTGGTTAGCACAATGCTTTGAAGTGCCAGCGATGTGGGTTCAATTCCCATCACTGTCTGCAAGGCATTTGTATATTCTCTCCATGACCACATGCATTTCCTCCAGGTGCTCCAGTTTCCTCCCAGTCCAAAGGCTTACCTGTTGGAAGGTTAACTGGTCATCATAAATTGCCCCATGGTTAGGCTAGGGGTCTGCAGGGCAGCACAACTTGAAGGACCGGAAGAGTCTATTCTGTGCTGTATCTCAGTAAATAATTAAATGGATTATACACACTTTGCAACTTGCCCACCTTTGAAGTATTTTTCCATCAGCTATTCACTATAGACCATTACAGACCACCTGTCAAGTTAGAGAACCTAAAAATTGCTATGGACTAGTGCAGCACCCCAGATATAAAATCCTGAAATAGATCAGGTAGCATTTGGGGATAGAACTCATGTTTCAGTCTCAAACCAATCAAGACCCTTTTTGTGAGAAAGGGGAAAGAGAATGAGTTGTCTTCAGCTGCAGAGGAAAAGGATGGATAGATAAAACCAAGAGAATGTCTGATAGGGTGAAATTAAATGGAACAATGACATTTAGAAGTCATGTTCTTTTTTCCTCTCTGTACAGTGTTGCTAATAGCAAGGCTCTGATACAGGATCAGCAGGCCAGGCTGCACCAATGGAGATAAAAACGAAGCCAAAAATCACAAGTTGATTTCTGGCAGAAATGGCCAATTCTGATAGATTTGATTAGATTCAACTTTATTGTCATTGTGCCGAGTACAGATACAAAGCAAATGAAATGTAGTTAGCATCTAACCAGAAATGCAAAGAATAGTGTTATTAACAAAATAACTGTGAATAAAAAGTAAGTGCTACAGCACACAAATATAAAAGTACTCAGACAGTACAATATGGGTGCAATACTGTTTAGCGCTGTGATGTTCAGCAGTGTCACAGCCTCAGGGAAGAAGCTCTTCCTGTGCCTGCTGGTGCAGGAGCAGAGGCCCCTGTAGCACCTACTGGATGGGAAAAGAGTAAAAAGTCCATGGTTAGGGTGAGATGCATCCTTGATAATGCTTTTCGCCCTGCCCAGGCAGCATTTATGGTAGATGTTCTCAATGGTGGGCAATTGGGTGCTGATAATCCGCTGGGCAGTTTTCAGCACACGCTGGAGTGCTTTGCGGTCCGATACGGGCCAATTACCATACCACACTGAGATGCAGTTGGTGAGTATGCTCTCAATGATACAGCAGTAAAAGTCTGTCAGTATCCTGGGACAGAGGTGAGCTTTCTTGATGCTCCGCAGGAAATAAAGGTGCTATTGCGCCTTTTTGATCAGGATGGAGGAGTTCAGGGACCAGGTGAGATTATCAGAAATGTGGACACGAAGGAATTTGAAGCTTGATACACGCTCCAATACAGCTCCATTGATGTAGATGAGGATGTGAGTGTGGCTCCTAGCATGCCTGAAGTCCACAATGATCTCCTTGGTCTTCTGGGTGTTAAGGGCCAGGTTGTTGTTGGCACACCACGCGGCCAGGTGCTGGACCTCGTCCCTGTAGGCTATCTCGTCATCCCCTCTGATCAGGCCAACCACCGTGGTGTCGTCTGCGAACTTGATTATGAAGTTAGAACCGTGTACAGGAACGTAGTCATAGGTGAAAAGGGAGTACAGAAGAGGGCTCAGCACACAGCTTTGAAGCACACCGGTGTTCGGGTGAGAGTGGAGAAGGAGAGGTTGTCTAACTTAACTCATTGGGGTCTGTTAGTCAGAAAGTCCAAGGTCCAGTAGCAGAGGGGTGAGCTAATACCAAGCTGGCAAAGTTTGGCGATCAGCTTGGAGGGGATCACAGTATTGAATGCCGAACTAAAGTCAATGAACAGCATTCTGACGTAAGAGTTGGGGCTGTCCAGGTAGGTCAGGGCAGAGTGAAGTGCTGTGGAGATGGCGTCCTATGTTGACCTGTTGGTGCGATAGGCAAATTGATGGGGGTCCAGGGTAGTGGGCAGACAGGATTTCAGATGTGATAGAACCAGTCTCTCAAAGCACTTTGCAATGATGGGGGTGAGTGCAACTGGACGGAGGTCATTCAGGCCCGTGGCAGTGGAATGCTTTGGCACTGGCACGATGTTGAAGCTCGTGGGGACAACAGCCTGGGCCAGGGACAGATTGAACATGTCCGAGAAGACCCCGGCCAACTGCCCTGCACAGACTCTGAGCACACGGCCATACAGACAGAAAGGAAAAACATGCAACCTAATATTGAAGACACAAGAGAAAACCTAATACAAAATATCTTTGTTTGCAAGGAAACCCAAAATAGGGTATATGTATAACCAGAATCATCACCAATAAACCCAAAAGAATATTCTGAAAGAATTTTTTGCCAATTACTGACAAACATAGATTTTAATTAATCTTGTACATGCCTCTTTGGATTGTCATTTGACAATTTACCCACAAATTTGTCCATCCTTCACTATAAAAACTGAAAGTAAAATTGAAAAACATGCCACACTTGCTCAGCTGGCTAGCTGAAAATTGTCAGAACAAATCATTAACATCATGTACAATCATACAAACTAGAAGGCTTTGTTATTTACATATACTGTGATCAAACTGATCATCTGGTCTTTCTGACCAAGAAACCCAAATACCAGCATCGTAACAGTTGACACAATACAAATCAGAAGGCATTACAGGCATCCCAAAGAAGCAATTTCTACACCAGTAAATAAATCCATTCTCCTCTAAGGTCTCCAGAAATTTCATCAAAATATGGTTCAATGCTTATCTGATAAAACATACCCTTTCCCAGTAATATTTATTAGGTATTCCAAAATTTACTACACAATAGAATTGCTTGCAACTAAAAATGATTTAGATGTTCAATGTGAATATTAGGCCATTTATGATTTCAGGTCAATTTCTTAAGATTAATTCAAACTATTTGTGATTACTAATGGTTTGACCAACTGATCTGAAGAATAATGACTGCTTAGAACCAAATTATATCGTAATTTTGGGATGCAGAATCAGAAAGAATAGCAAATACAGTACTCAAGGTGTTGTATCCAAATGCGTGTAGTACAAGAAATGATGATGATGGATGATCTTATTGCACTATCACAGATTGCCGGGTATGATGTTGTAGCCATCACTGAATTGTGGCTGAAGGATAGTTGTCGTTTCAGAGTTGAATGTCCAAAGTTACACATTATATCGGAGGGATAGGAAGGTAGGCAGAGAGGGTAGTGTGGCTCTAATGGTAAAGAATGGCATCAAATCAGGAGAAAGATGTGACATAGGATCGACAGATATTGAATCCTCGTGGGTTGAGTTAAGAAACTGCAAGGGTAAAAGGACGTTGATGGCAGTTATATACAGGCCTCCCAACAATGGCTGGGAGGTGGACCATAGATTACAACAGGAAATAGAAAAGGCATGTCAAAAGGGCAATGTTATGGTAGTCATGGGAGATTTTATTGCACAGGTCAATGGG
Source organism: Mobula hypostoma (assembly GCF_963921235.1). Taxonomy (NCBI): domain Eukaryota; kingdom Metazoa; phylum Chordata; class Chondrichthyes; order Myliobatiformes; family Myliobatidae; genus Mobula; species Mobula hypostoma. The sequence continues at coordinate 160,973,184 of NC_086103.1, forward strand.
GGAAAATCAAGTTGGTAAAGAATCTCAGGAGAGAGAGTTTGTTGAATGCCTAAGAGATGGCTTTTTAGAGCAGTTTGTCGTCGAGCCTACTAGGGGAACAGCTATACTGCATTGGGTGTTATGTAATGAGCTGGAGGCAATTAGGGAGCTTAAGCTAAAAGAACTCTAAGAACCAGTGATCACAATATTGATTTCAACTTGAAAATTGATAGGGAGAAAGTAAAGTCTAATGTAGCAGTACTTCAGTAGAGTAGGGGAAACTACAGTGGTATGAGAGTGGAGTTGGTCGAAGTAAATTGGAAGGAGTTGCTAGCAGGGATGTCAGCAGAGCAGCAATGGCATGCATTTCTGGGAAAAATGAGGAAGGTGCAGGACATATGTATGCCAAAAATGAAGAAATACTCAAATGGTAAAATAATCCAACCATGGCTGATAAGGGAAGTCAAAGCTATTTTAAGAGCAACAAAGCAAAAATTAATAGGAAGATAGAGGATTGGGAATTTTTAAAAACCTACAGTGAGCATCAAAAAAAAAATCACTAGAAGGGAAAAGATGAAATATGAAAGCAAGCTAGCAAGTAATATCTAAATGGATAGTAAAAGCTTTATATGTTAAAAATAAAAGAGAAATGAGAGTGGATATAGGACCACTAGAAACTGAGGCAGGAGAAATAATAATGGGGGACAAGGAGATGGCTGATGAACTAAATTGAGTATTTTGCATCAGTCTTCTTTGTAGAAGACACAAGCAGTATGCTTGATATTGTAGTGTGTGAAGGAAGAGAAGGGGGTGCAGTTACTATTACAAGAGAGAAGGTGCTCAAAAGGCTGAAAGACCTAAAGGTACATAAGTCACCCGGACCAGATGAAGTGCATCCTAGGGTTCTGAAAGAGGTAGCGTTTAAGATTGTGGTGGCATTAGAAATGATCTTTCAAAAATCATTGGACTCTGGCATGGTGCCAGAGGACTAGAAAATTGCAAATGTCACTTCACTCTTTAAGAAAGGAGGAAGGCAGCAGAAAGGAAATTATAGACCAGTTAGCAAGACCTCAGTGGTTGGGAAGATGTTAAGAGTCTATTGTTAAGGATAAGGTGATTGAGTACTTGATGACACAGGACAAGATAGTACAAAGTCACCATGGTTTCCTTCAGGAAAAATCCTGCCTGACGAACCTGTTGGAATTCTTTGAGGAGATTACAAGTAGGATAGATAAAGGGGATACAGTGGGTGTTGTATATTTTGACTTCCAGAAGGCCTTTGACAAAATGCCACACATGAGGCTGCTTACCAAGTTAAGAGCCCATGGTATTACAGGGAAGTTACTAACATGGTTAGATCATTGGCTGATTGGTAGGAGGCAGTGAGTGGGAATAAAAGGATCCTTTTCTGGTTGGCTGCCAATGACTAGTGGTGTTCCGCAGGGGTCAGTGTTGGGACCACTTCTTTTTATGCTTTGTAACACCCTGAGAAAGATTTCACTGCTAACGTAATGGTCTTTCTGTAGAAGCAGTGTTTGGGTTATGCTTAGAGATAACGGGTGCTTTAGAATGTGAGCCGTCCAATGAAGGAAGTGTGTTTTCTTGCTGTGTGCCTGACACTGGTGTGAGCTGGGTCTTTTGTTCAGTGAGAGGAAGCGGCCATTATCTGACGAAGCCCGGGGAGATCAAAGCAGGATCGGCGACAGGGAAACCATGAGCTCCAACTTGTGCACATTAGGCTGATTCATTAAAATGGGCCCTTTTCTTTTTTTTCCCCTTTTTCTTTACTAACCCTTTAGCCCAATTAATTATAAAGCTAAATCATTTAATTGTATGTGGTGTACTGTTATTTCGCGGTACATATTTGTAACAGGGTAATGAATCACAGAGCATCCACACAAACAGGGGGTTGACTGCACGTTTGGCAGGGCCGGAGATTGTCTTCCCTAGACTTATGCAGCTGACGGAACCAGAGCATTTCAGCTGTATATAAATGATTTAGATGATGGAATATATGGCTTTGTTGCCAAGTTTGCAGATGATACGAAGATTGGTGGAGGGTCGGGTAGCATTGAGGAAACAGGTAAGATGCAGAGGGACTTACGACAAGAGTGTTGTTGCATGTGTGAATAAAATCACCGGAGAAAATTACTGGGAGATACAAAACACCTTCTTTATTCGACAAAACAAGGTACAGCAAGCATCATATGGAGATGCTTTCGGTGGAAAGGTCTGTTGGCCCAACGTGGGGCTTGATATTTATTTGCTAAACACAAAAGGACAATTCCATATTTACAAAGTATAGACTATACTTTCTTTTGAAACTACTTACAAACTTCACAACTTCTGATTCACATCCATCGCACAGACTGCAGCAGTGTCTGGATCAGGATCCACAGCTTTTAGGAATGCATTGTTCCAAACTGAATCCACAACACATTATCAAGGAACAGAAGACTGGTAGCCAAAGCCATATGTTAAACGTAAATGATCTAAACCCAAAAAAATCACCCAAAAAAAAAGGAGAATGGGCAAGAAAGTGGCAAATGAAAAACGATGTTGGAAAATGCATGATCATGCACTTTGGTAGTAGAAATAAATGTGCAGACTATTTTCTAAACAGGGAGAAAATTCAAAAATCTGAGATGCAAAGGTACTTAGTAATCCTTGTACAGAGCACCCTAAAGGTCAACTTGCAGGTTGAGTCAGTGGTGAGGAAGGCAAATTAATTTCTGGAGATCTAGAATACAAGTGCAAGGATATGATGCTGAGGCACGAGTAAAGACTCACCTTGAGTATTGTCTATGGACAGTTTTGGGCCCCTCATCTTAAAAAAGATGTGCTGGCATTGGAGAGAGTCTAGAGGGTCACAAGGATGATTCCAGGAATGAAAGGTTTATCATACAAGGAATGTTTGATGGCTGTGGGTCTGTACTCACTGGAATTCAGAAAGATGGGGTGGGGGGGGGGGGGAATCTCATTGAAACCTTTTGAATATTGAAAGGCCTAGACAGTAGATGTAGAAAGGACGTTCCCCATGATGGGAGAGTCTAGGACAAGAGGGCACAGCCTCAGGATAGAGGGGCTCCCTTTCAAAACAGATATTCAGAGAAATTTCTTTAGCCAAAGGGTGGTGAAGTTGTGGAATTTGTTGCCACATACAGCTGTGGAGGCAAGGTCGTTGAGTGTATTTAAGGCAGAGATTGTTGGGTTCTAGATTGGACATAGCATCAAAGGGTACTGGGGGGGGGGAGGGAGGCCAGGAACTGGGGTTGAGGAGGAGAAAAAATAAAGGATCCACCATGATTGAATGGCAGAGCAGACTCGATGGGCCAGATGGCCTAATTCTGCTCCCATGTTTAATGGTCTAAACAAGCTCAGAAGCATACTCTTAAGAGTTTTGCTCCCTTATGCTTGAGTACTCATGCCATGATTTTTAACACAATGAAACATCAGATGAGTGAGAACAATAACTGATGCAATAAGACAACCTGTCAGTTATTACATCAACCTCTTCTCACCGGCTTCAAACTGTTCCTAGGTAGCAAATTTTTCACTGTTGTCAATGGAAACAGCTATTGAACTAATATTTGCAATTACTATTTTTGGTCGACCAAGACTACACTATAATTAGGAAAGCCTACTATTCTGTCCCCAGACCACATTTTTGGAAATCTGATCACTTGGCTGTCCTTCTCCTTCCTGTAGCTATTGGACTTAAGCATTTCCCTTCATGGTAGGGTATCACTGTCTCCAAGTCATGCACAAACATAGATAGTATAGTTAGACGTACCTGTGTAAGCCATGTTCTTAGGATTTCCATAAGGAGTCCCAGGTTGAACGGGGCTATAAACCGGATTCATGATGGAAGACTAGGAACTCTATATAAAAAAAAAAGAAAATACAATTTTCAATATTGTTTCTCCCCTATACAGCAATAATTTGTTGCAATTATTTGTAGTGATATTTTTGAATAAATAGCTAGCCTTAATATTTACACAAGATAAAGCTTTTGAAAGATGAAAATAGAAATGACCAACTTACCGGTAAGAAAAAAAGTACACAAAAGTCAGTCAAGAATTTAGATATGGAAGTAGAGCAAAAATATGACCTACGCCTAAAATTCTAAGGAAACAATTCCATCACATGAACCCGTAAACGCCCATGTTTAAGGAACGGAAATTGATAACTTTTTATCATCCTGCACCAAAAGGTTAAAGTTTTAGAAGAGATAAACCAAAATAGTACTCCGAATAACTGACAGTATCCGTTCCATGGGTATTGAAGCGAAGTTACCAGCCTCCTACTGCAGTGAGTCAATGTCCTACTAAATTTAGCTAAGCTCTGCATGAATCATTCAGTTATGCCCAGATCTTAATTCAACTACTGTTGCAAGCTGTATGAACTGGTATGAACTCTGATTTGTAAATACACAGAAACACAGAAAACTTACAGCACCTTACAGGCCCTCCGGCTTGCGAAGCTGTGCCGAATATCACCTTATCTTAGAAATTACCTAGGGTTACCCATAGCGCTCTATTTTTCTAAGCTCCATGTACCTATCCAGGAGTCTCTAAAAAGACCCTACCGTATCTGCCTCCACCACTGTTGCCGGTAGCCCATTCCACGCACTCACTCTCTGAGTAAAAAAAACTTACCTGACATCTCCTCTGTACCAACTTCCAAGCACCTTAAAACTGTGTCATCTTGTGCTAGACATTTCAGCCCTTGGAAAAAGTCTCTGACTATTGACACGATCAATGCCTCTCATCATCTTATACACCTCTATCAGGTCACCTCGCATCCTCCATCACTCCATGGAGAAAAGGCCGAGTTCACTCAACCTATTGTCATAAGGCATGCTCCCCAATCTAGGCAACATCCTTGTAAATCTCCTCTGCACCCTTTCTAGGTTTCCACATCCTTCCTGTAGTGAGGCAACCAGAACTGAGCACTCCAAGTGGGATCTCACCAGGGTCCTATATAACTGCAACGTTACCTCTTGGCTGTTAAACTCAATCCCATGATTGATGAAGGCCAATGCGCTGTATGCCTTCTTACCAGAATCAACCAGCACAGCAGCTTTGAGTGTCCTAGGAACTCGGACCCCAAGATCCCTCTGATCTTCACACTGCCAAGAGTCTTACCATTAATACTATATTCTGTCATATTTGACCAACCAAATTGAACCACCTCACACTTATCTGGGTTGAACTCCATCTGCCACTTCCCAGCCCAGTTTTGCATCCTATCAATGTTCCGCTGTAACCTCTGACAGCCCTCCACACTATCCACAATACCCTCGACCTTTGTGTCATCAGCAAATTTACTAACCCATCCCTCCACTTCCTCATCCAGGTCATTTATAAAAATTACTTAGGGTAGGGGTCCCAGAACAGATCCCTGAGGCACACCACTGGTCACAGACCTCCATGCAAAATATGACCCATCTACAACCACTCTTTGCCTTCTGTAGGCAAGCCAGTTCTGAATCCACAAAGCAATGTCCCCTTGGATTCTATGCCTCCTTACTTTCTTAATAAGCCCTGCATGGGGTACCTTATCAAATGCCTTGCTGAAATCCATATACACTACATCGACTGCAGTACCTTCATCAATGTGTTTAGTCACATCCTCAAAAAATCCAATCAGGCTTGTAAGGCACGACCTGCCTTTGACAAAGACATGCCATCTATTCTGAATCATAGTATGCCTCTTCAAATGTTCATAAATCCTGCCTCTCAGGATCTTCTCCACCAACTTACCAACCACCTAAGTAGACTCACTAGTCCATAATTTCCTGGGATATCTCTACTCCCTTTCCTGAATAAGGTAGAACAACATCCGCAGCCCTCCAATCCTCCAGAACCTCTCCTGTCCCCACTGATGATGCAAAGATCACTGCCAGAGGCTCAGTAATCTCCTCCCTTGCCTCCCATAGTAGCCTGGAGTACATCTCGCCTGGTCCCAATGACTTATCTAACTTGATGCTTTCCAAAAGCTCCATCACATCCTCTTCCTTAATAGCAGTCTTTTCAGTCTGCTGTAAATCGCACCCTCGCGTTCTGAAAGAGGTAGTGGGAGGCATTAGTAACACTTTCAAAAATCAGTGGACTTTGTCATAGTGCCAGAGTATTGGAAAATTGCAAATGTCACTGCATTCCTCAAGAAAGGAGGAAGTCAGCAGAAAGGAAATTATTAACCAGTTAGCCGACCCCAGTGGTTGGGAAGATGCTGGAGTCAAAGGTTAAGGATGAGGTTACAGAGTACTTGGTGACACAGGACAAGATAGGACAAAGTCAGCACAGTTTCCTTCAGGGAAAATCTTACCTGACAAACCTACTGGATTTCTTTGAGGAGATACACGTAGGATGGATAACGGGGATGCAGTGGATGTTGTATATTTGGATTTTCAGAAGGCCTTTGACAAGGTACCACACATGAGGCTGTTTACCATGGTATTACAACAAAGTCACTGGTATGGTTACAGCATTGGCTGATTGGTAGGAGGCAGCGACTGGGAATAAAATAATTCTTTTCAGGTTGGCTGCTACTGACTAATGGAGTTCCACAGGGGTCAGTGTTGGGACCACTTCTTTTTATGCTGTATATCAATGACTTAGCTGATGGAATAGAAGGCGGCTTCGTTGCCAAGTTTGCAGAGGATATGAAGATTGGCGGAGGGGCAGGTAGTGCTGAGGAAACAGGGATGCTGCAGAAGGACTTGGGACAGGTTAAGAGAATTGTCAAGAGAGTGGCAAATGAAATACAATGTTAGAAAATGCATGGTCATGCACTTTTATAATAGAAATAAATATTCAGGCTTTTGGGAGAACATCCAAAAATCTGAGATTCAAAAGGGACTTAGGAGTCCTTGTGCAAAACACCCTGAAGGTTAACTTGCAGGTTGAGTCAGTGGTGAGGAAAGCGTATACAATGTTAGCATTCATTTGAAGAGGTCCAGAATACAAGAGGAGGGATGTGATGCTGAGGCTTCATAAGGCACTGGTGAGGCCTCACCTTGTGTATTGTGAACAATATTGGGCTCCTCATCTGACAAAAGATGTGCTGGCATTGAAGGGGGTCCAGAGGTTAACATAGATGATTCCGGGAACATAAATAATACTCATGTAAACTGTTGGATATGAATAGTTACAGCATTATAGAAAACATGTTCATTCAAAACTAGATACACCTAGGTACTACCTTTAAATGGTATCCCCTGGGTTGAGTAAACTGTTTGACAAGACTGCAACAATCCCCTTTTCCCTCTCACATTATCTCCTTGCCCGCCCATTGCCTCCTCTGGTGCTGCTTCCCCACCCCCCCGCCCCCCTTTCCTTCTCCCACTGCCTTCTGTCTCCTTCACCAACTTCCTGGCTCTTTGCTTCATCCCTCCCTCTCCGAGTTTCACCTATCCCCTAGTGTTTCTCTCCTCCCCCCACCTTTCCAATCTACTCCTCAGCTTATTTTCCTCCAGTCCTGCCAAAGGGTTTCTGCCCGAAACGCCGACAATGCTTCTCCCCCCAATATATGCTGCCTAGCCTGCTGAGTTCCCCCAGCAAATTTTGTGTGTTGCTTGAACTTCCAGCATGTGCAGATTTTCTCTTATTTGCAACAATCTTTCCCCTTTTTCATTTCATTCATTTAACTTTGGATAATTGAATTTCTCTGGAAGTATTACTACTAAATACATCTCTCAAAATTATAGGACCCAACAGTAAGTAATCTACTCAACTATTATCATGAAACTAGAACAAACATAAATTCAGATCAACTTAGTTTGAGTTAAGCAGCTGATGCATTAAGCAGCATCTTCCAACATCAGCTGGAAATGGAGTAAAGTATTTATGATTATGATCATGAGGACATAAACAGAATTTCAAACGATTGACATCACAAAATTGAAGTAGGCCAGCTTGCCACTCAGGCCTTCCCCACTATATGATTATCATACATCTCAACCAATCTTGTGCCAGTTCCGTATTGCTCTACAATGTCAAAAGTTACAGTACTGCACAAAGTCTTAGACATCCTAGGTTTTTTTAAATATAAATTTTGATTTATAAAAAAAAGAGGAACAGCCCATTGTTTAGCCGATTTAAGTGCCGGGCCAGACTGAAAAGGTCAAGATGTCGGGCCAAAGGGATGGTGTTCAACTTATTGTTCTTCAAAGTTTACTCATCTCTGCGCTGAACTGAGACTATGGTCTGTAACTGAGTCTGTGGCCTATAACTAACAGGCTTCTGGATTGGCTGCAGTTGTAGACTCACTTTCATAAACATCAGTTCTGAATGTTATTTACTTACTTCTGTTTGCACAATTTTTTTCTGCACATTGTCTTTCTTTTTAGTGGGTTCGATTAGATTTCATTGTTTGTCGCTCCCTTTAAGGAGACATCTCAAAGTTGTATATACTATACATAATTTGATAAATGTACTTTGAACTTTAGATTTTTTTTGTCTTCTGCATTAGTGTGTCAGTAGAAAAGAGCAAATTTTAGATTTTCAAACATTTTCCAAAAAGTTAGATTTCTTTTTGTTTTTCATTAAAGTAAATTTAAGTAACAGACCAACTTTCAAATAAAAATTCGATTACTTTGTAGGTATATAGCCCAGTGCCTGATTAAACAAAGGTAACAAACATGTGCTAATGATCAATGACATAATGAGTTGAATAAACTAAACTAATTAACTGAAAGAGAAACAGAAATAAATCAAACTGATGTTCTTTCTAAATTGGAAGTAGTCCAGCACTGCTATCAGCTCTGAACTAACTGGATCCCAAGTACATCCCACCACAGTCCGGAGAAGTCTTGTCAGAAGTAATCTTCAGGGAAGAGTTGCTGCCAAAAAGCCATTCCTTCAAAGTGGAAACAGAGCCAAGAGACTCACCTAGGCACAAAAACACAAATACTGGGGTGCTGAACAATGGCACCAAGTGCACTGGACTGATTGGTCAAAATTTCGATGGCAGTTTGACAGTAGATGAACTGAAGAGCACTACACAGATGAGTGTCTGCAGCCAATAGTGAAGCACAGTGGATGCTCCCTGCAGGTTTGGGACCGCATTTCTGCAAATGGAGTTGATGATCTGGTCAAAATTAATGGAATCCTCAATGCTGAGAAATACAGATTCTCATCCATCACACATGGGAGGGATCTGATCTATCCCAACTTAATTCTGCAGCAGGACTATGACCCCAAACACATGGCCAAAGTTATAAAGAACTACCTTCAACAGAAAGAAAAACAAGAACTTCTGCAATAGATGGTATAACCTCCACAGAGCCCCGATCTCAACATCATTGAAGCTGCCTGGGATTAACTAGAGAGACAGAAACAAGTAAGATGGTCAAACACTACAAAGCACTATGGCACGTTCCCCCAAGATGCTTGGAACAACCGACCAGCTGATTTTCTTATAAAGCTACATGACAGTGTACCAGAGAGAACTGATGTAGTTTTAAAGGCAAAGAATAGTCACACCAAATATTGACTTGATTGATTTTTACTATTTTTGAAAACATCTTTGCTTTACATAATTTTAGCATGTGTATAAAACTTTTGCACCGTACAGCATCTACCTCTTTAAATACCCCTTAGGTGAAGCCTTCCAGAGATTTATTACAATTGAGAAATTTCCATTCACCTTAGTTACAAGATGAAGAACAAAACTGAAACCTATGTCCCCTCATTCAAGTTTTTCCCATTAGTAGAAAATCCATCTCATCGTGACCCTTTTGGTTCACACTTCAATAAGATCACCCTTCAAGGAATACAGGTTTAAGCTTTTCTTACCAAATAGTTATCACACTCTATAAACCAATTCCCCTTCTTTCCAGCTATTGAAGTGCAATAAAATGGAGTTGGATGAGATATCCGTAAATATACAAATTAGCACATGGCACCTCAACCTCAAGCTTCTCCACAATTTAGCAAGTTAAGGTCAATGTGACTGTAAACAACTGCTCAGCAAACCTCTATTAATCTCATTCTTTAAAAATATTCAGACTACTTCCACTATCCTTTTAAGTTCCAAAGACTCGTGACTCTCAAATGAAATGTCACTTCATCTGTCATAATTTGAGATTCTCCCTCAAAACTACCTACCTGGTCAAAATCCTTCAAGAATGTTCATTTCAATTAAACCATCTCTTCAGTGAGATCATGATCATAAGAAATAGGAGTCTAGCCTGTCAAGTCTGCTCTGCTATTCAATAAGATCATGGCTGAACCAGCTGTGAACTCAGTTGCACCTATCTGTCTCTCCCACACCCCCCCCCCCCGCCAATAACCCTCAACTCCTCTACTATACAAAACATGTCTTAAATATATTGAATGGAACAGCCTCTACTGCTTTCCTGGGCAAAGAATTCCATAGATTCACTATTCTCTGAGAAAAGCATTTCCTTCTAGTTTCCATCCTTAACCTACTCCCTATAGGCACTCCTCTAGCTCTAGTGTCATACACAGAGGAAACAACTTTCCTGCCACTTATCTATCACTTTCATAATCTTGCATGTTCCACAAAATCCCCCATCATCCTTCTCAATTCCATAAAGTACAGTCCCAAGCGACTCAAACTTTCCTCATAGACTAACCCAGCTTCAGAATCAACCTGGCAAAACTGCATTATGTCAAAGCCAGTATAACTTTTCTCCAATAAAGAGATCAAAAGTACATGCGGTACTTTAGGTGTAGCCTCACCAGTACCTTGTATAGTTGCAGCTACACCTCCCTGGTCTTAAAATCAGTCCCTCTAGCAATGACGGCCGCATTGCATTTGTCTTCCTGATGATCTGTTGTACCTGCAAACCAACCTTTTGCAATTCATACACCAGCACTCCTGAGACACCCCACACAAAATCATGCAGCAGTCTTTTGCCATTTAGATAATAATCTGATTTTCCATATTTCCTTCCAAAGTGGATGTCGTCACATTTACCAACACTGCACTCCATCTGCCCAACCCTTGCCTATTCAACCCATCCATCTCTCTGCAGACTCCCCACATCCTCTGCACAATTTGCTTTTCCACCCAATTTGATGTCATCAGCAAACTTCAATCTGCTACACTCAGTCACCACTTCCAAATCGCTGATGCATACTGTGAACAACTGCAAGCCTAGTACTGACCCCTGCACTATGCTCACCACTAATTGCCAACAAGAGAAACACCCACTTATCCTAACTCTCTGCCTTTATTAGTTAACCAATTCCTTATCCATGTTAATATATTACTCCCAATTCCATGCATCCTTACCTTACGATTTCTTTTATGCAGCACTTTATAAAACAACTTCTGGAAATCCAAGCACATAACATACACCTGTTACCCTCTATCCACCATGTTTGTTACATCCTCAAGAGAACTCCTGTAAGCTTGCCCAAGCTGTGTCTTGTCTGATGGAACCACTTCTATTCATATGTCCTGCTATTTCATTCTTAATGATAACTTCAAACATTTTTCCCCAACTACAGACATTGAGCTAACTGGCCTAGAGATACTTGCATCTTGCCTACGTTATTTTAAAAAAAAAGTGACATGACATTCACCATCTTCCAACCCATCAGGACCTACCCAGAGCACAGAGCATTTTGGTAAATTATCACAAACGCCTCTACTATAAATTCTACCATTTCTTTTAGTCCCTTAAAAATGCATTCCATCAGGCCCAGCGGACTTGTCGTCTGTCAGGTCCATTAGTTTGCTCAGCACCACCTCTTTAGTGGTAGCAACTGTGGAGGTCCTCACATCCCATCTCATCCATAACATCTCTTTTTGCCACTTTAGGCATATCCTCCACCACAAAGATTGACATTCAAACCCTTAGCCATCTCCGTTTCTCATCGTTCAAGGGACCCATGTTCACTTCAGCTACTCTTTTCTGCTTTATAAAAGATTAAAAAACTAATTGTAAAAACTTTTTCTGTTTTATATTTTGTGCTAGTTTATTTTCATAATACATCTTATTACCTGTTCACTAGAATTCTAAATATTCCAGAAGATCATTTTCTAAGTTAGAAAACATTTATCAGGGTCAAGCTCAATTTGACTATGTGTCTTTTAACATTGCACCAACAGTAAATTTTAAACATTAGGGGCCTAATATACCTTTACCAAGCCAACTTATCATTGAGTGATCAGCATTCATACAGAGTTTGGTGATGAAACAAAAACTTGGGCTTATCACAGTCAACAGCTTTCAAAACTGTTTTTCCCTTCTAGGTATTCAACAGGTTAACAAAACTGAAAAACACTTGGCGGTTATTTAGCTCCATAAGCCTATTTTATTATTGAACAAAAACACTGATTTTCTATCCCAAGTCCACAATCCTGACCAATTGCCATTTCAAATGATTCACTGTCAATAGAAATATCAAACAATCTCAGACAAAAAAAACAGAAAATGCTGCCAATAAAACACATCAATAGAAAGAGTTAATGATTCAGGTGAAAACCATTATCAGAAAAGGGAGAAAAAACAGTCCAGGTTGCAGAGAAAATGGGTAAAAGAGATAAACAGGAAAAAATGAAGATCTGTAAAAAGGTCCAGCCAGGTTTGCTGTGTGCATTAGTTGTTACTGAAAGGGAGAAATTTTTTATGTATTTCAATAACAAGTCATTGGCATATCAATGGTGGCGGGAGGGGAGGAGCAGCCAATATTATAGAAAAGATTTGCAACAAAAATGATCAATTGTGATGACCAGAGGCTGGAGATTTCAATATTGACTTCATAAGGCTGCAGTTTGCACAGATAAATGCCCTGGTTTTAAATGGCATCAACTCAATAGTTATTAAATTCTGTTTTATCAATCAAAGTAGCTTGATAAATAGAAAACTGTGCCTTTCCTACAGGAATCTTGCTGCAATTGAAACAGTCCTGAAGAAAGCATTCTTGGAGAGCTACGATTTTAGTGTCAATGCTGAAAAGACATATATGACTTGGAGAAGGAAACACGGATTCGCTAGCTTAATCTTTAGAAGGGACTGTCCAACAAGCTATTGAGGAGGGTAGATGCACAAGAATGAGTTACAAACAACAGTGCTTGACGGCGCTGATGCTCTGGCTGGAATGTCTAGAATACAGGGCTGCAATCATAACAGTGAAGGCCTACTTAAGAGTTCTTTGAAATACAGTTAATTAATTTTCATTAAATTTTAAAGCTTGCATTAAGTGAACTGCACGGTCAGAATATATTAGTTGCTTTGCATCTGGTGAAGTGCTTTTGCTTTTCTGTTATGTATAGGAAATTTGAGAAGTCAGCTTTACCACGGTGCGATCTCATTAACAATTTTGATAAGGAAAACCTGTCCTCATAGCCTTGTTTATTGAGGAAAGAACAGTCGGGATCTGGAAGAACTTGCTCACTCTTCAAATAAAGTCGATCAGGGTTGACCAAGAGGTTTCAAGTTAATTTCTCATCCAAAAACCGTGCACTCAGTCCTACTTAATTGCCTCTATGGCAGGGGTTCCCAACCTTTTTTATGCCAATGAGCCTTACCATTAACTGAGGGGTCTGTGGAATGAAACGCAGCCTCAAGTTTCAAGGCCTGCTAATGGTGGAAAGGAACAATGTGGAAAGCAACAATAGGGCTACGAAAACACAATGTTTACATAGCCCAAAAGAACAGTGACAATCATAGAACTAAAGGTGGTGGTGAACATCTAACACTAGGTACTACAAACATTTAAAAACTTAGATCTATGCTTGCAAATGATGTGGTTGTGGGGAAAATATGAATGAACAAGAGCTGAGCATGAAAGCATCATTTAAAGATTTGTGGCAGTGCAAATACATAAAAGTGGAAAGATAACAAAATTAAGCACCCTGAAACTGATGGATCAAATTACAATTCTGCAGTCAGTTACAGTCAGTGTCTAACAGCAGCAGTCCCCAACCACCAGGCCGCGAAGCATGTGCTACCGGGCCACGAGGAAACAATATGATTTGGCGATATGAGTCAGCTGCACATTTTTTCATTCCCTGTCACCCACTGTTGAACTTGAATGCACGCGAGGTCATTACCTGCACGTCATCCATGTCAGTGCTGGAAGGAGATCAACTCCGAGCTTGCAAATGACGGCGGGCTGAAAAGTATGTTTGACATAACATCTCTGCCGGCATTCCGGATCAAAGTCAGAGCTAAATATCCTGAGGTAGCCACGAAAGCACTGAAAATGTTGCTTCCATTTCCAACATATCTCTGCAATGAAAACTACATTGCGGAATAGACTGGACATAAGGAACCCCCTTCGAGTATCGCTCTCTCCTATCACCCCTTGATGGCACCATCTTGTTGCAGGGAAACAAACCCAGGGCTCCCACTGATTCAGCGATATTGGTCTGTTGCAATGATTTTATATGTTCATACGGGGATATCCAAACGTTACTTAAAATGTTATGATGCTATTGCCTTATAAGTGACTTATATAACCATATAACCATTACAGCACGGAAACAGGCCACCTTGGCCCTTCTAGTCCATGCCAAACGTTTACTCTCATCTAGTCCCACCGACCTGCACTCAGCCAACAACCCTTCATTCCTTTCCTGTCCATATACCTATCCAATTTTTCTTTAAATGATAATATCGAACCTGCCTCTATCACTTCGTTCAACACTTACTTCAAGCTCCCCTGTCCTCCCTGATAATTGACTTATTACTATATTCATGAGAGGAAAATATGTGCTGTGTGTTTAATATTAAATTTGTTATATAAACCCTTTTAGAAATGAAATCGAGTGTATTAGCCACTTATCACCTATATTCCGGTCGTAATTAATACCCCCCCCCCCCCCGAACAGAACCGCCGAACGATTTGTAGAAAATCTGCACGTACACGTCATGCATGCGTACTGGTGCCTACGCAAGGCTTCATGGTCATTGTAGTCTTTCTCGGGGTAAACACACCGTATTTGACTACTACTCTTGTCTGTTGGCAACTTTACCCCCCACCCCCCAGTCAGCCGGTCCGCAGTGCAAAAATGGTTGGGGACCCCCGTCTTACAGCACAGACACAGGCACTTTAGCCTAAGTGGTCTCACTGAAGGTAGTCCCACATGCCTGGTCAATATCCTTCAAAAACCTTTTCTACAGGTATATACACTCAGTGACCACTAAGTACACCTGTCCTGATGACGGGTCTTGGCCCAAAACATCCAAGTTTCTATTGTACCTGACTGAACCTCTTCTGTTGCCGACTCATTCAATGTGAGGATGTGGCAATTACTGCTCCATATTCTCATGCCTACTATAACCCTTCAACTCCTTGCTTTTGTGAATTAGACTTAAAAAATACAAAGGCTCCTACATGTCGTTTGAGGAAAGAATTTCCAAAGATTCACAACATTCAGAAAACAAATTTACACGTTGTGGACTAAATGTGGGCATGGCCCCAGCACAGTATTTTTCTGTTGGTTGTTGACACGAGCGATGTACTCCACTGTATGTTTCAATGTACATGTGACAAATAAAGCTAATCTTTAAAGTGCTATTTCATTAAAGTATTTTATAGTCATTATTGATTACATTACTTATCGATAAAGATCAAAAGATCTAATTTTAAATGATTAACAGTTTAATTAGTGCCTTCTAGCTCTAGATTCTCAAGATGCAACCCCTTGCCATGGCCACCCTGGCAAGATTGCATAAGATTTTGCATCTCAGTTAAGATCCCTCTCACACTTTTGAACTTCAGCTGATACACCCTAGTCTGTTCAACATTTCAAGGCAACCCACCCATTGCAGGTATCTCCAGCAAGCATTCTCCAAAAATGTTTCCTACTCATTAACATTCTTTTTTTAAATAAGGAGACTCAGATTTGAGTGGCAAGAACAAACAGGCATTTACAACCATCTTCAACTCTACGTGCCAGTCAACCCATCTCAGCCTAAGGTCTAAACTACTACAGGAAAAAAAAATCATTCAATTTGTACGTGATAAACAGCTGAGATTATGGATGCAGAGGCTATAAAACGTTTCCCTCAATATCTTCAAGAGCTTGTCATAGAATTCAAGCAGGGCAGAATATATGCCTGTCTGTATTAATGGTACTGAGGTGGAGATGGCTGATAGCTTCCAGCTCCTAGCGGTAAATATCACCAAAAGTTTATCCTAGTCTAACTAGATAGAAGCCTATGCACCATAGAGAGCATCATAGCGTTGTGTGACAACTGCCTGGCTGAAGACAGCAAGAAATGGCAGAGTTGTGAACACAGGCAAATCTATCAAAAAAAAAACAGCCTCCCCTCCATTGACACGGTCTATACACCCCACTGCCTTGGAAAGCAGCCAAGATTCTGACAGGTTGCATTACGGTCTGGTATTGGGAGGTGGGGGGGGGGGGATATTGCACAGGACTGAAAGAAGCTCCAGAGGGTTGTAAATTCAGTCCGCTCCATCTTGGGTATTAGCCTACAATGTACCCAGGACATCTTCAAGGATCAGAGTCTCAGAAAGGCAGCATCCATTATTAAGGACCTCCAGCACCCAGGGCATGCCCTTTTCTCACTGTTACCATCAGGTAGGAGGTACAGAAGCCTGAAGGCACACACTCAGCGATTCAGGAACAACTTTTTCCCCTCTGCCATCCGATACCTAAATAAACATTGAACCCATGAACACTACCTCACTTTAATATATATTATTTGTTTTCAACGATTTTAAATCTATTCAATATACATATACTGTAATTTAATTCTTTTTCTTCCATATTATGTATTGCATTGAACTGCTGCTAAGTTAACAAAATTCAAGACACACGCCAGTGATAATAAACCTGATTCTGACATAACCAAAGACCCCTCTCTTACTCATCATTCTTTCTTCTCCCCCCTCCTGTCAGGCAGAAGATACAAAAGCTCAAAAACATGCATCACCAGTCTCCAGGGATAGCTTCTATCTCACTGTTACAAGACTTTTGTATGGATATCATACACTAAATTTGGGCTCAATCTTTCAATTTACCTTATCACATGTCTTGCACCTTCAAGGTTGAAAGTAAATTTATTATCAAACCATCTAACTATATACAACCTTGAGATTCAACACCTTAGACAGCCACAACAAAGAAACCCAATAGAACCCAAAAAAAGACAGGCAAACGCTCAAGGTACAGGAATAAAATAACAAATCGTGCAAACAATAAAAGCAAGCAAATAACATTCAGGACTGAAGTTCACAAAAGTGAGTCCACGGCCTCAAAGTTAGTCACAGCCAATCCATGAAACTGTTAAATGCAGGCCACAGCCTCAGTATAGCACAGAGACGAGCAGACCTCACAAGCAGCAAGCTGAACACTAGCCAGTCTCTCTCCTCTGGCTCCAATACCCCGGCCTTTTCAATCTGACCCAGCACTTTAATCAGCCAAACAGCGGGTCATTCCCTACTCTTGGACTGGGCTCTGCCACTTCAATACGCTCTTGGGCCCTACACCTTATTTGTCTACCTGCACTGTACTTTTCCTGTAACTGTAAAAATATATTCTGCTTTCCCGTTTGTACTATCGTATGCACTTATGCTTTCAAGTTCAACTTTATCGTTATTGAACCATACACGTTTTGTATATCCACACAAGAGGCTTATAACAGTGGGATAGAAGCTAGCCTGGAATCTGGTGACATACATTTTTGAGCTTTTGTATATTCTGCCTGACAGGAAGGTGGAGAAAAAAGAATGACAAGTTTGGAAGGGGTCTTTGATATGTACAAACAAAACATTCCTGCAGACCAAGGTGTGGAATAGTACATATAACTCACACATGTCAAATAAAGTGAAAAGGTGCATATACAAGTTTACAAAGTACACCGTACAACTCCACTGACACTTCATATGTGATGAGACCAGGGTGGTGGCAAGGAGTTCAGTAGTCTTACAGCCCGGGAGAAGCAGCTGCTTCCAATTTAACAATTCCAAATGCTACGATGTCTTCTGCCTGATGGTAGGGGGTCAAAGAGATTGTTAAGATGGATGGGAGGGATCTCTGACAACACAAACGTCCTATGTATGCAGCGCTCCTGATAAACAAGTCCAATGAATGGAAGAGAGACCCCGATGATCCTCTCAGTAGTCCTCATAATCATTTTAGGGACTTGCAGTCAATACTTGCACCAGGCAGTGATACAACTGCTCAGGACATTATTGATGGTGCTCCTGTAAAAATTGGTTAAAAATCGGGGTGGGGGAGCGGGAGCCTCGCTCACTTCAACCTCCTTAGGAAGTGGAGACACCGCTGTGCTTTCTTGACCAAAGAGATGGTGTTGAGGGGCCATGAATGATCTGACTGGATGGCATGCAAAACAAAACTTTTCACAGTATTTTGGAATACGTGACAACAATAATAATAAGCCAGTTTATAAGGCTGCATCCCCATTACAGTTAGTTTATTCCCGTGTACCAAAGTGCATGACCATGCATTTTCCAACATTGTATTTCATTGGACACTTACTTGCCCCTTCTCCTAATCTATGTCCTTCTGCATCCTACCTGTTTCCTCAGCACTACCTGCCCCCCCGCCCCCCGCCGCCAATCTTCGCAAGATCTACAAACTTGGCAACAAAGCCATCTATTCCATCATGTGGATCATCTATATACAACATAAAAAGAAGTGGTCCCAACACCGACCCCTGCAGAACACCACTAGTCACTGTCAGCCAACCAGAAAAGGATCCTTTTATTCCCACTCACTGCCTTCTTCCAATCAGCCTATGCTCTAACCATGTTAGCAACTTTCCTGTAATACCATGGGCTCTTAACTTAGTAAGCAGCCTCATGTGTGGCACCATGTCAAGGGCCTTCTGAAAGTCCAAATATACAAAATCCACTGCAGCCCCTTTACCTATCCTACTTGTAATCGCCTCAAAGAATTCCAACAGGTTCGTCAGGCAGGATCTTCCCTGAAGGAAACCATGTGACCATTCGACAAAGCACAGGCTCTCTCCCTCCCCCTAAAAAGGGGGAAAAGAGTTGTCCCCATTTCACAGCGAGAAAACAAGGTGCCACAAACAAACTCGCTGATTTATGGTGTTAAAAATCTGTCACGTTGCTTTTTCCGAGCCCTCATGTCCCTGGGCACACAGCCAGCTCACTGCTTTCGATCTTCCATGTACTCCCACGACACATAGTGGTATTGGTCCATGGCATTTTAAAAAAGAAAAGTTGGGAACCCCTGGGTTAACTGCTTGTAATCAGGAGACACTCACTTTCCTGGGTGAATGCAACTCAGTAATACCAGATCAATTCAACAAAGACAAAACATTCCGCTTGACTGGCATCAAAAACTCATGCTCTTCATCAGCAGCACATTGCATCTCCCATGTACAAAATGGGCTACAGTGAATCACTGGTGTTCTGTAATCTTTAAAAGAACAAGAGCAAGACACCTAGAAGCATACCATCTGCATGTTCCATTCAAAGTGCCGATTCTTTGTTCATGAGTCTAAATCCTAGAATTTACACTGATTACAAGGCACCCTGCAGTGGTTCAAGACAAATGCTCAACATTGCCTTTGATGCAGCTTGGGATGGAGAATAAATGCTAGCCTTGCCAACAATTTTCATGCACTGACAAGGAAAAATGCTTTAAGCAATGTGCAACGAGTATAAAAGGATGATATGGTAAAGTGCATGAGATCAAACAAACAGTCAACAGCATAAAACTAAGACCAGCTAAAATTCTCCAGTGTTCTACACCCTCTCTGTAGAATAAAATGATGCGCTCAAACTTACAATTCTACAGCAAGTATTCTCTTCAAATCAAGTTTCTAAAGACCACTTTTTCTGCACTATATCAGGAAACATTCCTTAAAGTCGGGTCACAATTTCCTTTGGCCACAGAAACTGTGCATTTTGATCATTTGTTCTGTCATGCTGTCAGATTTGACATCACTGAGTGACTAGCATACTACCTAAAATTCTCAGTAGGGAAAAGAAACTTCAGGCAATTTGTATACTTACTGTGGGTGGGAGAGGAGGACAATTCACAAGTCTGCTATAATGGAAGGTATCAGTAGACAACATGTAGTGGCATTGATGTCAGAGAAGTGCAGTACAGAAACAAGTCATTTGGCCCATCTGGTCCATGCCATAACCATTTAAATTGCCTACTCCCATCAACCTACACTCCATATCCTTACTATCCATGTATCTATCCAAACCTCTTTAACATTGAAATCAAGCTCGCATGCACCACTTGCGCTGGCAGCTCATTCCAACTCTCATGACCTTTTGAGTGAAGATTCCCATCATGCTCCCCTTTCTCCCTTAACCCATCACCTCTGGTTGTAGTCCCATCCAACCTCAATGGAAAAAGCCTGCTTGCATTTATCCTATTTATACCCCTCATCACTTGGTATACCTCTAACAAATCTCCCCTCAGTCTTCTACATTCTAAGGAATACAATCCTAACCTATTCAATCTTTCCCTATAACCCAGATCCTCCAGACCCAGCAATATGCTTGTAAATTTTCTCTGCACTCTTTCAACCTTGTTTATATCTTTCCTGTAGTAGGTAACCAAAACTGCTTACAATGCTCCAAATTTGGCCTCACCAACATCTTATACAACTTCAACATAGAATCCGATCTCCTGTACTCAATACATTGAATTATGAAGGCCAATATGCCAAAAGCTTTCTCTAAGACTATTTACCTGTGGCACCACGTTCAATGAATTATGGATCTGTATTCCCAGATTGATGTTAAGGATACTATCAGAACGAGCTATTCAAGTGCAAAAATATTTGTTTGTTTTATCGACTACGCAAAAGCATTTGATAAAGTGAAGCACAATAAGTTAATTGAAAGATTACAGAAAACTCTAGATCTAGATTCGAAAGACCTCCACCTAATCAGAAATCTGTACTGGGAACAAAGTGCCGCTGTAAGAATAGATGGAGAAGCGAGTCAGTTTACGAAAATCAAGAGAGGCGTTAGACAAGGGTGTGTTTTCTCCCCCGATTTATTTAATGTGTACAGTGAAATAATATTACAAAAAATAAAGAGACATCTTGGGGATCAAAGTTGGTGGTGAAAACATCAATAATTTCAGATATGCAGATGACACTTAATTGCAAGTACGGAGGAAGAACTACAAAACTTAATTGATATAATTGTTGAAAGTGCAAAAATGGGTCTATCAATTGCATAAAGACAATGTATAGTGATATCCAAAAAGGAAGGAAGGAACGTTGACTCAGACCATGAGAGGCCTGCGTCGGGCATTTTCATGCCTTACAAGGCGCAGATTGGAAGTCTGTGTGGGGCACCACTCCTCACACAGACACTACAGCAATATGCGATTAAGTGCCTTGCTCAAGGACACAAACACGCTGTCACAGCTGAGGCTCAAACCAGCGACCTTGAGATCACTAGACGAACACCTTAACCACTTGGCCATGTGCCCAACATTCCAAAAAGAAAGAATCCTATCTGCAGGCTGAGAATAAACGGGGAAGACATAAAACAAGTAGAGAACTTTTGCTACTTAGGAAGCTGGTGACATCAGATGGCAGGTGCAACATGGACACCAGAAGAAGAATGGGGATGACAAAAGATACCTTTACAAAAATGAAGAGTATACACACCAATACTAAACTAGGCATGACAACCCGCCTCAGAGTACTGAAATGTTACGTTTATCCAGTTATGTTATATGGCTCAGAATGTTGGACAATATCTAGTAACATGAGGAAATGAATTGAAGCAGCAGAGATGTGGTTTTTGAGGAGGATGCAAAGAGTATCATGGATGAAATGAATATCTAAAGAGGGTGTCATGAACAGAGCATACACAAAAAGAGAAATAATGTATGAGATCATGAAAGGGCAACGTAACTTCATTGGACATGTGATTAGGAAAGAGGAGTTAGAATGCATGGTAAGTATGGGAAAGATTGAAGGGACAAAAGCAAGAGGAAGACAAAGACAAAGACAAATGATGATGGAGGCAGCAGCCAGAGAACTGGAAATGAATACCAATGAATTGATCCACTTGACCCGAAACAGGAGTGTGGGGGTCATGGCAGTCAAAGCTCAAACTGGGCATGGCACCTGATGATGATGCCTGATACAGACCCTTTGTTCTACCATACTCTTCAATGCCCTTGTGCTCACTGTGCAAGACCTACCATATAGTAGCTACCAAAGTGAAAAACCTCATACTTGTCTGCATTACCTTCCATCTGCCATTTTTCAGCCCATTTTTCCAGCTGATGCAGATCCCTCTGCAGGCCATGAGAGCCTTCCTCACTGTCCACTACAGCTTCCTCCACACTCCCCCCCCCCCCAACCAATCTTGGTGTCATCTGCAAACTCGCTGATCCGGTTAACCACATTACCATCCAGATGACTGACATAGATGACAAACAAAAAAGGACCCAGCAAAGAGGCAATCCCTCTTTGGCTTCTCCCACAAAGCCAACATCCAACCCAATTTACTTACGTATCCTGGATGCCGAGCAACTGAACCTTCTTGACCAGCCTCCCACGCAGGACCTTGTCAAATGCCTTAAAGTCCATTTAGGCAACATCCACTGTCTTGTCTTCATCCACTTTCCTGCTAACTTCCTCAAAAAGCTTCAAGATTGGTTAGACATTACCTACCACACAACAAAGGCATGCTGACTATCTTAACCGTTCCATGACTATCCAAATACTTATATATCCAGTCCCTAAGAATACTTTCCAATAACTTTCCCACATCTGTTGCCAGATTCACCAGCCTATAATTTCCTGGTTTATGTTTAGAGCCTTTATTTTGTAAAAAAAAAACACAGCGGGACAACATTGGCTATCCTCCCAATTCTCTAGTACCTCTCCAGCCACTAAGGATGATTTAAATATCTCTGCTAGGGCCCCATCAATTTCTCTCCTAGTAGGGTCTGAGGGAACACCTCATCAGGCCCTGGGGATTTATCCACCCTGATTTACCTCAGGACAGCAAACACCTCTCTGTAATCTGCACAGGGTCCATGAAGTGATGCCATTTTGCATCACTTCTATAGACTGTGTCTGTCTCCCGAGAAACACATATGCAAAAGTTCATTTAAGGTCTCCCCAGTTTCTTTGGGCCCCACACATGGATTACCATGCTGGTCTTCCAGAGGACCAACTTTGTTCTTAACATAGCTGCAGAATCCCTTAGGATTTGCCTTCACGTTGCCTGCTAGAGCAACTTCATGTCTTCTTTTAGCCCTTCTGGTGCTCTTGCATTTCTCATACTGCATAAGCACCTCTACGTACTGATTAAGGAAACTTTCCTGAACACATTCGACAAGCTCTATCCCATCTAGTCCTTTTGCAGTATGGCATTCCCAGTCAATATGTGGAAAGTTAAAATCACATACTATAACAACCTTATGTTTCTTGCAACAGTCTAATCTCTCCACAAATTTGTTCCTCTAAACCCTGAGACTGTTGGGTAGTCTGTAATATAGCCCCATTAACGTGGTCATACCTTCCTTATTTCTCAATTCCACTCATAATGCCTCACTAATTGAGTTCACCAGTCTGTCCTAATGGAGCACTGCCATGACATTTTCCTTGACTAGTAACACACCTCCTCCTCTAATCCCTCCTGCTCAGTCACAAAATACAGTCCTGTTCCTCCTGCAATCAAGTCTCACTATTGGCTGCAATGTCATAATTCCAGGTGTTGATCCATGCCCTGAGATCATCCCGCCTTTTCTACGACACTGCTTGCATCAAAATATATGCAGCTCAGGACACTAGTCGCACCATGCTCAACCTTTTGATTCCCGACTTTGTCTGAGGTCTTACCAACATCTGCCTCCACAATCTCTCCACTAACTGTTCTAGCGCTCTGGTTCCCATCCCACTGCAACTCTAGTTTAATCCCCACTGTGCAGCATTAACAAATCTTCCCACTAGGATATTAGTCCCCTTCCAGTCCAGGTGCAAACCGTCCCTTCTGTACAGGTCCCATTCTAGTCAAATCAAAAGCCCTTAAGTGCAGAACTGTCATAGCTAGAAATTGTGAGATGGCTATAACAGATGTCACAACCTTGAACCAGACCGCTTTCAGGTGATACCTTCTTTGCGGAATGTGGCTTGAAAAACAGTACAGAATATACTTTGGCACTTAATTTCCAATATCATCCACATTCAGGTTAAAAAGTTAGTGAATAATTATAGTCAAATAGGATCAGGTAAGATGAGACTAACAAAACTGACTGAAGATGACAGGTGAGAAAACTAAACAAGGGAAAGGTACACTGGGAGGAATAGTTAATCAGGGTTAGTTTCAGTACAGGGATGTCAGTAGTCAGAGTAACAGGGAAAACCAGGTAGAGGAAAGATGAAGGGGGATAACATAAGAAACAGCAGTTGAAGGCCATTTGCCACCCCCTCTCAATCCACAATGATTGCACAGTTGGTGCTTCAGATTGAGATCTTGAATCCTGATCAGTCCTGATGGAGGGTCTGACCCAAAACATTGACCAATTTTCTGCCTCCAGTCGCTGACTGATCCACTGAGTTATTCCGACAGTTTTCCCTGTCGCTCAAAGCATCAAGAAATAATGCAAATATGTAGTTGGGGGAGGTGAAGAAAGAGTCTATCAGATTCATGCTGGCTTTTAAACTGCCTTTTATCTGCTCCCAAATTCCTCCTCAGATGCATCACATATTTTCAGATATTTATCCAATTCCCTTCTGAAAATTACTGAATCAGATTTCATCCTTTAAACAGTGCATTTCAAAATAATGTATCTCAAACAGTATTTTGGAATGCAACTCAATATACAAACATATTCCACAGGTAACATCAATTAAAACCCTGGTAGAAGATCTTGACACATCTCCCAAATCTCGAACCTAGCTCAAATTAAACCTTGGTTAAAGCACAAACTGAAGCTTTCAGTCGTTTATATTCTTTTACCTTAGAGATTTTTAGTAATATGCAAAATGTGAAAGTGTCAGATCATAAACAGGATTTTGGCTTTGCCCTAATACACTGTTCCTTTGGCATTCTTTTTAGGAAGCAACAGCAAACTTAAATGTCCAGTAGAGATTGAGCTAAATTTGATACAGTGCCGTGAGTATTCAACCCCCACAACCATCTTCATATTTTACTGTCTCATTTTCCAAATTTAAAATATAGGGTTTTTTGAGCTAATCGTCATGCATCATGGCAAATTAAAGTAAAAATTTCAAAACCAGTCAATTTACTGAAAATTAAAAACCAAAATCGTGAGGCTGAAAAAATATTCATCCCATAATTACACTAAAGACGGAAGTTTTGTACCAACCGGCTCCTGGCTCAAGCTACAAGGAACCAACTGTCCTCAGATGACACTTGTCTCAATGCTGTCAACAAGTTTTGCTACCTGGGCAGCATAACAACAACCACGGCATCTCTGGATGTACAGACTGAGTCAAGAACCAGAAAAACCTGCTTTGCCTTTCGTCAGCTGAAAAACAAGTTTGGTCACAGAACATCAGGTTGGCCACCAAGTGCAAGGTATACAGGCCGTTGTCATATCAACCTTGTAATACGGATGTGAGACATGGTGCCCATATCAGGGACATTTACACCAGCTTGATCAACTGCAGCAGCGTCACCTACATTCCCTGATGAATATCACCTGGCGAGACAAGGTCTCCAATACCTAGGTCCTCTCTTGAGCCGAAATGCCAGCAGTTTCAACCTTGGTGATGTCAGCCCAACTGCACTAGGCAGGACATGTTGTCAGAATGCCTGATGGAAGACTGCTTACGGACATCTTGTATGGCCAACCGTCCAGTAGTACCCAAAAACGAGGAGGCTAGTGACTATGGTACAAGGATGTTCTGCACAGGAGCCTCAAGAAAGCTGACATTGCCCCATTAACATGGGAGGATCTGGCTCAAGATCACTCACAGTGGAGGGACGCCATCAGAAAAGGTGTGGACGCTGCTGAGAACAAGCTGAACGAGGCAGAGGAAAGGCACAGGAAGCGCCACAACAGAGCTTCTGCCCCTGCTGCCTCTCCAGGCCTCACCTGCCAGGTATGTGGCAAGCACTGCCTGTCAAGGAACGGCCTGGCCTGTACAGCCATACCAGGACACACATATCAAACCTCACTAACTGACTGAAAGGAACCATCATCATCCTATGGGATGGAGAGAGCAAGAGCAACTACACTAACTTTCCTCAAGTGTAATTTTAGGCAGTTTTTAGAGTAGGTTACAAGGTCAGCACAACATTGTGGGCCGAAGGGCCTGTAATGTGCTGTAAATTCTTATGTTCAAAGTAATATATTACCTTACCAACTCACCCAATTTGATGATGTAGAGAATTGGAGGATCACTTGTTTTCAATGAATTCATATGAATAAATATCTCTCCCTCTCTGTAAAGTACAGCAGAATGGTGGATTTTTAATAAACCAAACCAAAGTGAAGACAAAAGAGCATTCAAATCAGGTAAGTGATAGAGAAGCACAAATCTGGGGAACAGTACAAGACCATCTCAAAGGCACTGAACATACCTTGGTGCTCAGTGCAGTCCACTATGAAAAAGGTGGAAAATATGAAACTGCACCACACTGCCAAGGTCAGGCTGCCCTTTAAGCTTAGACACCAGAGAAGAATATAAGAGAGGCTACCGTGATGCTAGTCACTGAATGAACTGCAGAAGTCAGTGGATGCAACCAGAGAGCAAGTACATTGCTCCACAGTCTCTAAGGATTTGCACAAGATATTTATGCAAGAGTGGCCCTGGCCAATAGCATATCTTTGCCAGTCAAGGCTTCGCAAAGCGTCACTTAGAAGATACTGTAAATATGTGGAAGATGATCTTGTGCCTGGATGAGGCTGAAGTGGAACTTTTTGGCCTCAACACTAAGTGGTATGTGTGGCATAAACTTAATACTGT
The DNA here is from genome assembly GCF_963921235.1 of Mobula hypostoma. Lineage (NCBI taxonomy): Eukaryota > Metazoa > Chordata > Chondrichthyes > Myliobatiformes > Myliobatidae > Mobula > Mobula hypostoma. The sequence continues at coordinate 161,000,044 of NC_086103.1, forward strand.
GCATCAGCCAGGTAACACCATCCCTACTGTAAAGTATGGTGGAGGCAGCATCATACTATAGGGATGCTTTTCAGTAGCAGGGACTGGAAATCTAATCAGCATTGATGGGCAGATGAATGCTGAAAAATGCAGAGAGATCCTAGATAAAAACCTGCTAGTCTCTGCCAGAGAAAGATAGGAAACTGGGGAGGAAGTAGTCTTTCAGCAGGACAACGATCCAAAGCACACTGCCAGATGAAGAAAATTCATGTCCCTGAGAGGCCCAGTCAAGAGTCTTGATCTTAACCTAATCAAACATCTCTGGCAAGACCTCAAAATTGCTGTCCACTGCCACTCTCCAACTAACATAGCACAGCATGAGCGATTGAATGAATACACAAATCTTGCTCCATTACATTGTGCAAAGCTAAAAGAGATTTATCGAAAAATAGACTACTGGCTGTAATAGCTGCAAGAGATGGTTCAACTAAATACAGAGTAAAGGGGACATGAGTACTTTTGAACTGCTGACATTTCAGTTTTTGAATTTTTAGTTTTTCCTGCTTTACAATTTTCCCTTTTTTTGGGGGGCTCTGCTGCATGTAAAATAAAAAGTGTGTGATTCACAAATAAAAATTCTCAGTTAAATTGATGAAAATCACTGGTTGTAATACTCATTTATGTGAACAAAGTGTTGAGGGCTGAATACTTTTACAAGGTACTGAAACTTCAGAACATTTAATACATATATGTCACAAAGATCTGAATTTATATCATGTAAGGAAACATACATTTGGAAAACATTCTAGGCGCATTGCAACTTTTTCACCTCAGCATCACCACTAGTAAAAGAATGCAATTACAGCACAAGGAAACAGACATCTTTAAATACAACTTAGGGATTCATTATGGAAAATGGTGACAACCATAAAACAAAATCTTGAAGCAAGATTCACTAAATTATACCCGAAATGATCTATATACATCTGAGTGATGGACATTTTATTTTTGTGGTTGTCAGAAAGACAAAGATAAAAGATACTAGGATAAGAAACAAATTAGATTTATCGGTCTTAGTCAAGGTCATCGTTCACCTCTTTTCATGTATTCTGCTCACTCATCTCTCACCCAACCAAACTCTTAATCACGTTGCCCTTACTTTCCAACTCTATCAGTCTCAAGGATACCTTGCTCCAACCACCTTTGTCAATTTTTGTTCAGCATATCCAGAGGAAAGGAATAAACAAGCTTGCAAATTAGTTCACTATTCCAGGAAAAGTGCATCGCTATCGAACCAACATAATTAGTTCACTCCTGGGGCTTTCTAAACTCAGAAGAAACAACGTTAAAGCAACCTGCTTTATATAATCCTACTTTTATTTTCATTAAAAGAGCCTGTACTAGATTTAACAGCAGATATCCAGCATTATGGATATCACCAATGAATGCCCTGATTGGAAAATCCTACAAAAAAAAAGTGGATATGGGTAAAGCCATCCCCACCAAGCACATCTACATGGATAGCTGTCACAGAAAAGCATCAACATCAGGGATCTCCACCTATCAAGGCCATGCTCTCCTTCCACTGCTGCCATCTGGAAAGTGGTACAGCAGCCTCAGTAATCTCACCACCAGGTTCAGGAATAGTTATTACTCAACCATCAGCTTCCTGAACCAGTGAGGATAATTCAGTGATGGGGCAAGTGAAGTTATTTCTACAATGCATGCATTTACTTTCATGGACTTTTCATCTCGTTCTCAATATTTATTTTCTTTTTTCCTCTGTATTTGCTGTTTGTCTTTTGCACATCGGTTGTTTGCCCACCCTATTGGGTGCTGTTACTAATTGATTCTATTTTGGTTCTTAAATTTATTGAGTATGTTAGCATTGTATATGGTGACATAAATTTAATTCTCGAAGTACATATACTTTGAACTTCCAAGTAATTCATGTATTGCACTGTACTACAGCCATAAAACAACAAATTTCACAACATACTGTATGTTAGTGATAATAATCCTGATTCAGATTTGGAATAAATAATTTGAAGCAAGTCTAATCTTAAAATTAAAATGCAATTTGCCTCTTGCTCTAATCTCATCCAGTTGGAAAATGAAATTTAATTGAGGGAAAGTGTGATAAGTGCATTTGGGCTGATACAGCAAGGCAAGGGAATATAGAATAAATCTGATTTCAAAGTCTAAATCATTACCCCCTCATTCCTGTGAATAACAACCCTTTAACTTCATTTTGTTTTGTCTTGAAACAAACCAACTTGACATGTTGCTATTTGACCTCTGATTCCACATTCCCTAGCCCATGACTACTTTAATGAAGGCCTTTTGAAAATCTTAATAAGATACTCTCATTCTTACCACTGATCACTTTATCACTTCTCCCTATTGAAGAGCATGGAATGGATTATTTAAAATGGTGGTGGTGTTAAAAATTCATGCTTAAATGTCAAACCTTCCATATTTTGGTCAACAAAAGAAACAAAGTATAAGCCAGAGATGTGAAGCCTGTCAGGATAATAAACCTCAGCTTTCAAATTTCAGAATATTACCATTATCCACAATAGGATGGACAGATTAAACAGTCACATTTTAATGCTAGGTGTGTTATGGGTAAGGGTGATGAATTTAGAACCTGGATCAGTACATGGAATTATGGCATGCCTATAGATTTGTTTGAGAGGGGACCAGGGATGCTCCATGGTCAATATTTTAGAGAAGATAGAAAAGGGAGTAAAAGAGGGTGGAATAATGTTATTAATTAGGGACAATATGGGAGCAGCACTAAGGAACACACCGGACGGTTTATCCACTGAGTATATCGGTGGAACTCAAAAGGCATTATCACTGATGGGATTATACTACAGAGCTTTGCCAATAGACAATGGAACATTGATGAACAGATGTGCAGGTAAATTAGGGAAAGGAAAAACAACAGGGGTAACTTCAACTTCCTTAGTATATACTGGGAATTCCTTAGTGCAAGAGATTTAGGGTGGGGCAGTACATCCAGGAAGGTTTGTTAAATCAATACAAGACATAGGAGCAGAATTAAGCCAATTATCCCACCAAGTCTGCTCCACCTGGTACCCCCATGTTGTGAAATTTGTTGCTGTGTTAGTAGTACAGTGTATATTAAAAATTAAAAGATACAAGAAATATTAATGCAAAAAAGAGCACAAATAGGTAGGGTTCAAGAACCATTCAGAAATCCAATGGCAGAGGGAAGAAGCTGTTCCTAAAACATTGACAGTGCGTCTTCAGGCTCTCGTACTTCTTCTCTGACGGCAGTAATGAGAAAAGGCATGTCCTGGATGGTGGTGGTCCTTAGTAATGGATGCTGTCTCCTTGAGGCATCACCCTTCAAAAAAATGTCCTCAATGATGAGGAGACTAGAGACTAGAGCCAACAGAGCTGGCCAAGTCTACAGACCTCTTATCCAAGAAAAGGGGCATACTGGACCAAGTGTTGGACAATGAGCCTGGCCAGGTGACTGGCCTTTCAGTGGGAGAACAGTTAGAAACAGTGATAAGAACACCTGAAGTTTTTAGGTAGCTATATTAAGTACAGACCTTGAGGGAAAGTATTAAATTGAAGCAGGGCAAATAATGAGAATACTAGCCAGGAAATAGGTAGAGTTAATTGGGAACAGTCATGTTTGTAAAGTACCCACACCTGACATGTGGAGAGTGTTTAAAGACCAACTGCACAGGGTACAGGACAGATATGTTCCAGTAGGAAGGGCAGACAAGGATTGCAAGGTACAGGAAATCTAGATGGCGAGAGAAGTGAATTTAGTCGAGAAAAAGGAAGCATACCCAAGGCTTAAGAAGCTAGAATCAAGCAGAGCTTTTGAAGATTATAAAGAAGCCTGAAAAGAACTTGGAGAGAAGCCAGGAGGGAACTTGGAAAGCTACGACGGACCAGAAAACATCTTTGACAAGTATAATTTTAAAAAATCCCATAGATACATACATCAAAAGCAAAAGGGTAACGAGGGAGCAGGTACAACCACTCAAGGATAAAGAAGGGAACATGCACTTGGAAGTGAAGGATGTGGATAAGGTCCTAAATGAGCTTCAGTATTTACCAAGAAGGATGCAAGAAAGGGAGATCAGTATGGGGCATGCTAATATGCCAGGGCATTTCAAAATGAACGAGGTAGTGTTAGGTCTCAAAGAACATTAAGGGGATGTCCCCTGGGTCTGATGGGCCCAAAGTTACTGAGAAATGCAAGATCTCTCTGAAAGTGGCTACGCATGATATAATGATAAAAGGGGCATAGGGCATTCTTGCATTTATTAGTGAGGAATTGACTTTAAGAACTCAAGTTATGTCACAGTTTTATAAAACTCTAGTTAGGCCACATCTGGAATATTACATTCAGTTTGCTCACTCCATTATAGGAAGGAGGTAGAGGCATTAGAGAGCACTGAAGAGTTTACCAAGATCTGCCTGGATTAGAAGGCATGGGCAAGAGGTTGGACAAAGTTGGTTGTTCTCTCTGTAGTGGCAGAGGCTGAGGGGAGATCTGATAGAGGTTTACAAGACTGAGAGATTATAGCTAGTATGCAGCCAGCATCTTTCTCCAATTTGAAATGTCTAATACCAGAGGCAACAATTCAAGTTGAGAGGGAGTAAGTTTAAAGATGTACTTGGCAAGTTTTGGTTTTACTGCGCTGGGTGCCTGTAATGTGCTTCTGGCTCGGTGATGGGAGGTAAATACAAGGTATTCAAAGAGACTGTTACATAAACACATGAATATGCAGGAAATGGAAATTTATGGACATTGTGTAGGCAGAGGGATTAGCCCATTTGATTACTAATTTAATTAGCTCAGCACACATTGTGGTCTGAAGGGCCTGTTCTATAATGAAATTTTGAAATCTCAAGTAAACACGAAGAATTCTGCAGATGCTGGAAATTCAAGCAACACACATCAAAGTTGCTGGTGAACGCAGCAGGCCAGGCAGCATCTCTAGGAAGAGGTACAGTCGACGTTTCGGGCCGAGACCTTTCGTCAGGACTAACTGAAGGAAGAGCTAGTAAGAGATTTGAAAGTGGGAGGGGGAAATCCAAAGTGATAGGAGAAGACAGGAGGGGGACAGATGATTGGCAAAAAGGATATGAGAGGATTATGGGACAGGAGGCCCAGGGAGAAGGGAAAGGGGGGGGAATCCAGAGGGATGGGCGTGGGGTATAGTCAGAGGGACAGAGGGAGAAAAAGGAGAGTGAGAGAAAGAATGTGTATATAAATAAATAACAGATGGGGTACGAGGGGGAGGTGGGGTATTAGCAGAAGTTTGAGAAGTCAATGTTCATGCCATCAAGTTGGAGGCTACCCAGATGGAATATAAGGTGTTGTTCCTCCAACCTGAGTGTGGCTTCATCTTTACAGTAGAGGAGGCTGTGGACAGACATATCAGAATGGGAATGGGATGTGGAATTAAAATATATAGCCACTGGGAGATCCTGCTTTCTAGGGCGGACAGAGCGTAGGTGTTCAGCAAAACGATCTCCCAGTCTGCGTCGGGTCTCGCCAATATATAGAAGGCCACATCGGGAGCACCAGACACAGTACATCACCCCAGCCGACTCTCAAGATATTATTTCTGCATAATAGATGCAGAAAGGTTTAAATTCACAGATCTAGATCCTATCTCTGGAACTTCTACAACTCCCCCCCGCCCAACCCCGTGCTCTGCTCTAATGCTAGACTTCAGACTGCAATTTAACAGCATGTAAAGATACCTGGAGAGCAAGTTTTAGATTAAAGTTACTTGCACAACTCCAGATTTTACAAAAAAAACTGTTTCCTACAAATTTCAGTATTTCTCAGGATATTTTTCCTGAGTATAAGTATTTTCCCGAAGTAAACGTAAATGGCACAGTTAAATAGCTACAGTATATTAGTAAATTAGGAGTACTAAGATTTATAACAATTCAAATGTTTTGATGAATAAAGACCATTTATTCAATGGCCAAGCTTTCTCCATAGCACGTCCAGCATAACTACAAACATGCATATTGTTTTTATCCTTGCTACTCCATCTGATAGTTTCCGCATAAAATAAAATCTGTGACAAATGTCAGGCATCACATACATCAGTTACCGATTATGGAAAAACTTTAAAAAATTCATTTAGACAATTAAGGAAATGCTGGATATTTTAACTCACCATAAATTTTAAAACTTATTTATAGAAGGCGTAAGTTCGAAGTAGATATGAAGAAGGTATTCCCTCTCACCCTCGCATGCTGAGTGGTGTGTGCCTAAAATGCACTCATAGCACTGGTGGTAGAGGCATTCAAAAGGCTCTTTGGCACAAGAATCTGCATGAATTTTAAAGGTATGCACATTATGTAAAAGGAATTAGCTAAAAATTAGTAATAAAATGCCCAACTGTTTAGTTGGGTACAACACTGTGAGCTGAAGGGCCTGATCTTGTACTCTGTTTTATGTAAAATAATCAAATCTAAAAAATGAAAAGCAAACTGCAACACTTGCTTTTACAAAATTAACCAAAAAATAAAATTCTAGTAATACCATGCTATGACAGCAAGTTACAATTAAAGCTTTCTTACTTTTTGCTATTTCTAACATGTGAATTAATTTCTGAATTGGCCATAAAAAAATTATAAATCAAAGCACAATGAGGACATGATCATCCTAGAGATTAGATTACAGGTTAGAGAAAAAAAATTGCAATTTCAGCCATCAATAGGTTTTGCTTTTCATACAAGTTGTTTACCTAATATCTGTAGTTTAAGTGCTCTGGATTTCCATTCCACTCACCTCATTCCCCATTTTAGAGGCAGACTGCAATGTTCCTTCTAGCCCTTATACTAAATATCTCAAACTCCTCAGCCCTGCTTTGAGCTCAAACCAACTAGAGTTAAAAGGAGAAGTCCCAAATGGAAAAAATACTACAGATGCTTAAAACTAGAGCAACAAAATCTACTGGAGGAACTCAGCAAATCAAACAGCATCTATAAGAAGAAAGGAATTACTGATGTTGAAACACTGCACAAGATCAATTCCCTACCAACAAACAGGTACTGCTTGACCTAATGAGTTCCTCCAGCAGCAGATTGCTTGTTGGAGCCTAGTAGGTCTTAGATATTCAGTCAGCTAAGTGCCAATGCTGTCAAGTCAGAAGGCAAGCAGCTCAAGGCCTGCTCGGAGATACCTGGGCAACATCTGCTTTACACAAAAGGTAGTTAATAATGGAACCAGCTGCCAGAGGAAGTGGTTGAGGCAAGTACATTAGGTACATTTTAATATATGGACACGATATGACGTCAAAGGCATGAACAAAGTGATGAGAAAGGGCATTAGTTTGAATGTACATTTAAGTCAGCACGGCCAAAGGGCTCTCTGCACTTTACAACTATATGACACTAAGGGGCTGTGACAAAAGTTTATAAACTAATCCAATATATTTTATACTTTAAATTAAAATATTGTATGCAATTTTAGTTTTGGTCATTTTGAAACAAAATACACAAAACATTTCTTTCCCCATTCTACAGAATTAACAATCCCACGAAAATTAATAGGGCTTCAACTTGCTCACCAATTACCTTGGGATAAAGCTGCCAGATGCAGTGCACAATTTCCTTAGTGAATCACAGCTGAAACAGTAGGCTCAATGACAAATGTAACAGTGAAACAGCCAGATGCATTAGCGTGTAAACTTCAGGGTGTCTCAGACTTACACATTTGACATGCACAAAGTTAAGTGGACACTGTACCAAGGTGCAAGGAGCTCAGAATCACTGACCATCAGCATAACCTGTTCCATTAAACCAAGACAAAAGGCATCACTAGATTGTAGGAATTCTTCTGGTGCTTAACCATTTATTTGCCTTTCAACAAACATTTAAAACTGACTCAATTTTTCCACAGATACAGTTCCTTATGCTCAACAAGTCCATACTGACTACAGTGCCCACACAGCTAGTCCCCAGTTCCTGTATTCAATCCACACCTTTCCAAGTCAAGTACCTCCATGCACCTATCCAACTGCAAGTCTTTCTTAAATGATACAATTGTACCTGCTCAATCACTTCCTCCGGCCAGCCGGTGGGGTAATGGCATCTGTACTAGACTTCTGGGCGAGTGGTCCCAATTTCGAATCCGGCCAGCTCCTTGCACGCTTTCCATCCGTGCTGAGTTGAGCGCCGAGCTAGCAACTCTACCTCATAAAACTGACAAATGCTAAAGAAACTGGAAGGTTGCAATGAGATGCAGGAGAATATATATATATATATCCCAAAATGTGTGTGAAAATCCCAGAAAATCATTCATTTCTGAATATTCAAACCACCCCTTTTGGCACCAATAATTCCACTGTCAAAGTCACTTTGGTCACATTTCTTCCCCCATTCTGATGATTGGTCTGAACAACTGAACGTCTTTACCATGTGTGCATGCTTTGATGCAGAGTTGCTGACACATAATTGGTTGATTAGATATTTGCATTAACAAGATGTACATGTGTAACCTAATAAAGTGGCCACTGAGTGTAACGTCCCAATTCCTATATTCACAATGGTGAAGGCCAGCATGCTAAACAACTTCTTCACTACCATGTCTACCTGTCAGCAAACTTTGCACTTGTACTCCTAACTCACACTGTTCTATTGCACTCCCTGGTGCCTTACCAATCATTGTACAAGTTCTGCTCTGGTTTGACTTTCCAAAATGCAGCATCTTGAACTCCATTTGCCACTCCTCCTCCCACTTCCCTAATTGACCAAGATAACCAACCTCCTTCATTAACAACACCTTATAATTTCAAGTCATCCACAACTTGCTGACCAAGCATTCGACATTTGCATTCAAACCATTTAAATAATGAATAACAACGGTTACACAACAAATACCACTGGCACCCGCAGCACAGCATTAGTCATCAATCTCCTCTCAGAGGACCAACCTTCTACCATCACCCACTGCTTCCCACCTCAGGGCCAATATTGAATCTACCTAACCACCTCTACCTGGATTCCATGGAACTGAAAGTTCCAGACCAGTCTACCTTATCAAAGGCCGCACTGCTCCAAATAGACAACACCCACAGCACTACGATTTTTAATTACTTAATCAAAAACTGAAAGGTTTGTCAAGTATGACTTTCCAAGCTCAAAGCCATGCTGACTCCCCCGAATCAGACACTGTCCCTCTCAACTTCCCCATTAGGCCAAATGTTCTATAGTTCTGATTGACAGCAGCAGAATCCACCAGTAAAATAAATGCATTACAGTTACTTCCACCGCACAAACATGTAACCTCTACCACCATGGGCAAGGAATATACAGGGATCCCCAACCGGCAAGTATTCTGCCTTGGAAATATATTGTGGTTCCTTCATCAGCTGGAACTCCTCTACTTACAAAGCCCACATTAAATAAATAACAATAAAATAGTACCAATTACTTGAGTTAATTGCAGCTTTTTGAACAGCATTCCCACAACTTTGATGCATGAAAGATCTATTTTTTTTTCAACATTCATTCTTCTTGGTAAATACTACAAGGAAAAATGATGAATTATGTATTAGTACTCAAATGTCATCGTTAAAAGCACAAATATGTTGGACATGCTCTGTGTGAAGCCTATATCAAAGGTCTATGGTTGTGCATTCTCTCACCTTACCTCGTGAGGCTGCATAACCTTTTAAAAATGGATGCAAAGAGATGTATCTGTAGTACACAAAGCTACATAAACAGACCGCTTGCTTGCTCACTGTCCCAGCATGAACCTCCCATTACTGCAGTGCAGGCGTATTTTCTATTTTCCAGACTTACGTCATTCCTCCAAATCTATTAACATCTCTTACCGATTCCATCTTCCATCTCCCCTTCTTCAATTCTCTCCCACCCCTACCCCCAGCTACATCACCCTGTTTCTAAATCTTTATCAAAGCCTGGTCCATTTTACTCTTTCACCTCCCATAGTCTGTCTAGCTACAACCTTTTCATTTATAAAATGTGACAACAGTGAAACATTGTCTGTTCTGTCAGTATATAATGCCAATCAACCGAGTCAACTATGCCATTCAAGGAGATCACAGATGAACAGCATCCAAACTCTACTTAACCGTTGTTAAACATCGCTCAATGCTAGTTTTTCCACTCCCCACCCCCCAAAGCACATTCCTAAACAACCTAGATCAGACATCCTTTCTTCATCTCCAGAGAAATGTTTCTCCATAAGCTTCATATTAAGTGGGATACCTTGTAATCTTTCATTCAAGTCATAGAGATGCAGAATGGAAATAGGTCCTTGATGGTCCATATAAACCATCAAGCAACCATTACTAATCCCATGTTAATCATATTTTTTCTTATTCTCCCATTGTTATCATCAACAACCAACCCCCTCCCACAACATCTCAGATTCTACCATTCACCTACACACCAGAGACAATTTACAGTGGCCAATTAGTCTGCCAATCAGCCCATCTTTGGAATGCAACTGGAGGAAACCCACACAATCACAGAGAGAAAGCACAAATTCCACAAGGGCTTCACGCACAGCCATGGTTATCACAGGCCAGAGAGTTCAGAGGAATTGTCATTCTCCTGTATATGCATGCCACCTCTGGTGATCTCAGCAAAGGTTTTCACTTTGCTTAACAACCAGAGTTTTAAAATGGTTCATGAGTCCCCATACTTGGACCAGCTATGATTAATTTCTCAGAGGGCTGAATGAAATATCCATCCTATGATTACTGGGCATACTCAGCTGTTCCTTGGGGCAGGCTGAGCCTTCTAGCTTGGGGAACCTACCAAGCTACTAACAACACCCCAAACCATGGACTTATTTTATACTACTTTAGTAAAAACAAAACGTAATCTGGCAGGATGAAAGTCAATGCTTATTTGTACTCATTTTCTATTTCAAATTTTAAAAGTCAGTATGGAGAACATGACATTCTCAATCTCCCACCATCCTGCTGCCACTAACATCAGAATTATAAATCTGGATATCTAGATTAGCAGTCATGCTAATAGAATACCCATGCTATCACATTCCCCATTCAGGCATGATGAACTTATCAATCAATTCTGGCTTTCTGATAAAGAGTTACACGGTTAAGACACCTTAAAAAGAAATTTCTGACAGCTGTAAAATAACTTTTAAATCAAATTGAGCCATGCTATCATTTTAGTATCTCTTCAATAAATAAATTTCACAAATCTGAATTGCACAACCAAGGTGCAGGAAAACCTGATATCTACTACTCCAAGGATCTGTTGGCTCAGTTTTCTTTCTGTACAACGTGAATCATTTGATCAACAAGATCTTACAAAAAAGAACAGAAAATTTTGAGAAATTGATCTATGTAATATGGAGAAATACAGTGGATTCTGTTTAATTGGAACAAAGAGACTACCCTATTTTGGCCCAATTAAGAAGCTGCCCCCAATTAGTCAATGTTATATGAAAATAATTAAGGTATATAAAAAAGACAAACTGAGTAACAAATTATATGAATTGAAATGAAATATAGAGCAAAATTAGAATACTACCAATAGCACTACAGTACTATAAAACTACTTATCGACAAAGGAGTTCATCCAGTAGACAATGAACAACATCAGCACAGACACCTAGTGCAGATAATGGACTGTCTTCATACAACACTATCAACAACTGCATCCTCTAAATCTTCATTTTAACATTCAACATGATTGTTGATACCTTCAAATTCTTTCTAGTTCCCAACTTGAAGTCCTGAAATTGTTTCATTTTCACTCCCGGCTGTTTCTGGCATCTCCAAGCCCGAATGCTTGAAACCACAGTGAGCAAAACAGTTCTGAATTTTCTTACAGCTTACTTCTCACCAACTATCAATGACAAAAATCACTACTTTTTGAACACTAAATAGCATCAGTTGCTTATTAAGTCTGTTCGCTGTAAACATGCTGTAGCATCTAATGGCCACACAAGTGCGCGTGACCAATGCTAGCTAGAACCTGTTCGGCAAGTCTACTGCTCCAATTAAGCAGCATGGTGTCCTAAATAAACATAGAAAATCTTGTTTGCGTTTATAGGAAATCCCGGCAATTTTCTCAATAGTTTTTGTGTGTTTTTTTAAAAAAGTTGTCCCAAATAAGCAGTTGCCTTGATTAACCAATGGTGCAATTAACCAGAATCCACTGTACATATAAATCAAAAAAAATCAAACCACTACTTGATCTGGTGCAAAAGGTAAACTATTTACTAACAGTTACAACTCTATATAACATTGATCAGGCTACAGTTAGAATACTGCGTTCATTTCTGGTCTTCCAACACTAGGAAGGATGTGACTGTACAGTGGATGCAAAGGAAAATGAGCCAGAATGATTCTAGGACAGAGCACTTTGATAATGAGCAAAGACTGAATAGGTTAGGTCTATTTAACTTAGAGCAGAGGAGGCATAGTCGATAGTGGGAAACGTTTCCTCCAAGAGGATCACAACCTTGCCGTAGGGTTTGGAGGCTTGCGTGCCTCAATGACCCGGAGAGCTATACTGGCTGGAGTCAGGGCCTTGTGCTTTGGCTCTTGCTAGGGTCACCCATGCCAAACAGGTCAAAGGCTAAAGGCCAAAGGCCAGACTAAGCGTGGTCCACCAATCTTCCAAGTTTGGGGATTCAGCTTAGGGCTAACATCCCTCACTGGTCAAAAAAAAAGTTACAGAAACAGCAATGAAGAATCCTTCTATAATTGTGTGCAATGGTATTCTTAAGTCTCCTCCCTGGACTTGCATTGCTGACCATAGTGAAAACCGAGAGGAAGCTACTGGCACGATGAAGGAAGCTCTGAACACCGCCAAGATCAAAACCAAACTTGGCTTTTGAAATGTACAAATCATGTCCAACACTGGCAAGCTAGCACAAATAACTGCAGAAATGTGCCATGACACCCACATATACTGAGTGTCGGTGGAAACAGATGGACAGGGTCTGGCACAATAAAGGCAGCAACTGGTGAAACAGTTTTATACTCAGAAAGGGAAGATGGTCAGCATTATGGTGTAGACAGTGTCCACACCACGGTGATGCTGTACCAAAGGTGTGTTTTGTCCGCACTCTTGTACAGCGCAAAATGCTGGCACATGACAGAGAGCGACCTTGCTAAGCTGTCATCATTCCACACCACGAGCCTCTGGAAAATTCTCCGTATTTTCTGGCCAAAGATCTCCAACCATGCCCTACTCCTTCACTGTTATCAATCCGACATGGCCACAATCATGAGAAAACATTGGAGATGGATTGGACACGTGATGAGAAGAGGCCAACTCCATCAACAAAACAGCACTTCACTGGATCCCTGAACAACACAGGAAATGTGGATGACCAAAGACAACTTAGCACCATACCATGAAGGCAGAAATGAGGACCATGAATCCCACTTGGTGCACAATAGAGAAGATGGACAAGAAAAGACAGATGGAAGACCTTCGTTGCTCCCCTAAATTTCAGTGGCATAACAGGAGTAAGGGAAATGTTTGCCCATAACAGAGTATATAAACCATAGATTTACAGGGGATCTAATGTTTGCCCATTACAGAGTATATAAACCATAGATTTAGAGGGGATCGAATGTTTGGCCATAACAGAGTATATAAACCATAGATTTAGAGGGGATTGAATGTTTGGCCATAACAGAGTATATAAAGCATAGATTTAGAGGGGATTGAATGTTTGGCCATAACAGAGTATATAAAGCATAGATTTAGAGGGGATCGAATGTCCGCCCATAACAGAGTATATAAACCATAGATTTACAGGGGATTTAATGTTTGGCCATTACAGAGTATATAAACCATAGATTTAGAGGGGATCTAATGTTTGGCCATAACAGAGTACATAAAGCATAGATTTAGAGGGGATTGAATGTTTGTCCATTACAGAGTATATAAAGCATATATTTAGAGGGGATCGAATGTTTGCCCATAACAGAGTATATAAACCATAGATTTACAGGGGATTTAATGTTTGGCCATTACAGAGTATATAAACCATAGATTTAGAGGGGATCTAATGTTTGGCCATAACAGAGTATATAAAGCATAGATTTAGAGGGGATCTAATGTTTGGCCATAACAGAGTATATAAAGCATAGATTTAGAGGGGATCGAATGTCCGCCCATAACAGAGTATATAAACCATAGATTTAGAGAGGATCTAATGAGAATTTTTTTTAATCCAGTGGCAATTAGAAACACTGAGGGAATAACGGATGTTGCTCTTTTGGAATGCATGTTAAGTCTTCGGCATCTTAATGAAAGAAATGTGAGAAATAACTGCCACAAAAGTCATCTAATTATGGGATTTCCAGCTGTACTGAAGAACAGGAAAGGGCTTTAAGTATTCCTTCAGAACTCGTCCTATTTTTAATATTAACCTAGGATTACAATGGAACCAAGTATACTTGGGAGTAAACATTCATAGTAGGACTCCAAAAAGAATCTAAGACTTTACTGCATTCAGATTTAATTACAGACAGCATTGAGCAGATGATATTTTTGCTCTGGCTTTGCCAATAGTTACATAACCAAAGAAAATTACTTTATCTTCAGAGCAAAATGTCTGCAGGCCTAAGTCCTCTGGAGACCTGCATGGATGGAGGAGAAGAACGGAGATTGTTTTGATGTGATTTTGTTGTGTTCTGTGTTGGTCTGCTGTGCATTGTGGACATGCCATGTTGGTGCAGAAATGAGTGGCGACACTTGCAGGCTGCCCCCAATAGATCCTCAGCTGTTTGCTGTTAACGCAAACAACGTATTTACCTGTATGTTTTTATTGTACCCGTGATAAATAAACTTGAATCTTGAAATGATTAGAAAACTTACTCACAACCATCTTTAAAAAAAAGCTACATAGTTTCAATTAGAAATACACCCAAATACTAAATGCAGTCTAAAAATCCGTTTAATCATTTGAACTTAATCATGCATTACAGAAGTAATTTTGACTCTCTCCCATAAATATCCAAAGTAGTTTCTATTGCATGGCCTTCACAATATTACTCTCTCAGTAAACTTGCTACTTAATTAAAGGTATTCAAGATATCTTACATGTCCTATTTTTGTTTGGTTACATCTCTATTAGTCACAACACATTAGCATTGCACTCCAGTTCATTCTATACAGAGAACTTGGAACACATTTTCTTCACTGAATGCCTTAGCATATCTCTGGGATATGCAGTCCAAGAGAATGTAACACAAAGTTACGCAGTGAATCACAAAACACTGGCCAAATACTACATTACAAACCAAACTGTGAACTCAATTTTTCAACAGCCAACTATCTGTAAATTATGGCAACAATAATTGTTGTATTCAATTTACTGATCTCACACATGGCCAAGTACAGCCACACACTCCATTGAAACAAAGCATGGTGCCAGTTCCACTTGAGACTTTGGCACAAACGCCCAGGTTAACTCACCAAGTGTATGAGAGATCACCCAAGATTAACCTGATACAGCAAAAGAAACAAGTGATCCAAACAGGAAAAGGAATCCCATAAGTTGCATCTGTTTCCAAAGTGGATGTAAAATGTCCTGTGGCACTATTTTGAACAACAGCAAGTTATCCCCATTTCCTTTGGCAAACATTATTCTTCTATCGGTTCATTACGAGTCCAAATCAAATCTCACGTTCTTCTACCTGAATAGAAAACAATCTTCCAAGCTTCATACATCAAAGTTGCTGGTGAACGCAGCAGGCCAGGCAGCATCTATAGGAAGAGGCGCAGTCGACGTTTCAGGCCGAGACCCTTCCAAGCTTACTGTTTTAGTCATATCTTCATCCTGCTGGCTCAACATCCTTGATCCATGCTCAGACAGTAAAATGATGCATTGGTAAATGGACTTTTAACCTCACAGTCTACCTTGTTATGGTCTTACATCTTGTCTTCTACCTCAAAGCACTTATTTGGCATTCTGTTAGTCTTTTACCTTGTATTACCCATGTACTTATAATGATCTGATCCATGTGATCAGTACGCAAGGCAAGCTTTTCATATGTATCTTGGTACACATGACGATAAGAAACCAATTCCAGTTCTATCTTCTATGGATGTTTATATTTTGTAGCTTAAAGAAATCAAAGAATAAGCAAAAGACCTACTAAATGCCAATTTTTCAGGTCTATTCTGCAACACCCCAAAAACACAAACTTCTACATTGTGTTTAAAGAAGTGATTTCCTATTTTTAATGTTTGTTACAGCTGGTCCTGAGGAGTTTTTTTTGTTATTTATGTCTTGTTTAATTAGTGGTTATACAACGATGGGCCAAGAGTGTATGAACAACACACACACTATTTTGTTAGGCCTGCTGGGGTTTTTTCTTTTAATTTTGCAAACATAATTTCATTCACTGAGGTCATACTATTCTAAGTCTTAAAAAGCAAATTTATTCCACATAGGCAGTGTGCACATCGTTCATTTAGTGAAGTTGGAGATACAGAGCAAATAGACCATCTGACAAATAAGCAGTCAGCCATGTTGGTGCCTGAAATATCAGGCTACCATGCAGCAATGGTTTCTGTACTTCGAGCTGAGCTTCAGTAAGCACACTGCCTGCTCCACAACTACTGACAAGTGAAGCCACACCAAATGTTCTTCAGCAAGACTTGTGTCACTTTCAAATAATGTACGTTGTGAATCACCTGCATCGGCAGTTGTCCACTGCAAAGTGGCAGGCAAAACCTGTTGATGGCCAGAAAACTATCCCCAGTGCTGCTCACTGCACTCCCCAAACAAACACAAACAAGATGTGCACTGGCATCACAGTGCAAGAAAACAGTGGCCATCACCTAACATTGATACATTTTGCCACAAAACATTTAGGCCAATGGCTTTGATGATGTATGACAGATATTATGATTTTTATTATTGATTACTGTTGCTATATTTTGGGTCAATGGTTGTAAACCCCTTCATGGTATACAAATGTTGATAAGTTTATCTAGACTGTCCCTATTTCATGTACCGACAATTTGAATTGGTAAAATATGCCAAAAAACAAAGTTACCTGTAGAAATTAAATCAAAATAGAACCATACTGAGCCCTGCTTATACTACGCACTTTTCAATAGCACAGAATGAAGCAAACTTATCTTAAAGCAACTGTATCTGGATCTATATTTCTGAAAGCCTTTACATGTACAGATGAAATGAGAATTGTGACCAAACTTCATAAACATTTAAATATGGATACAGTTACAGCAAGGTAGAGAAAATTTCAAGTAAGATGCCCAGTTTCAAAACAATCACCATTCACAATTCAGCAAATTCTTCAACTTCAAGGGAGATTCTACCAAAAAATGAGGCATCTCATTCTTGAAGAATCTCAAACATGTTTATCTATATATGTCTATATATATCTATATATCTCTATAGATATAGATAGAGATCCATGCCAAAAATTACAACATCTAGTTTAGCCTGAGTGTGTGTTACACTATTTCTATTTGTAACTATTGCCTTTCGTACTAATGTTCAAAACTCAAGATTTCCAACCTGCTATTGTTTCTGATAACCAACATCTGAGATGACCAAATCCAGAATATTTAATCCAAAAAAAATTACATGAATACATTCAAAATTAAAAATAGTACTAAACCTTCACCACATTCAAAGTAACAGGACGGACAGTTGAAGAGATATCATCTGCACATTACGGCCTACAACTAGGAAGCTGAACTAACAGACACTGTTGCTGTCTTGGGTACAATGGGCCAAATGGCCCTGCCAGGAATCTAAATGATTCTATGCATTGAATGTAGACATGACAAAACTGCACTTTCTGTTTACCTAACTCCCAAGCATGAAATACTTAAAGTGAAATTAAATTTATCTCCAAAACACTAAATAGCATTCAGATCAATTATAGATTAATACAGGTACCAACTGCACAAATTCAAGATGCAAGGAAGAAATTCTAATAGGTAGTAACATTCACAAGATCTGGAATATTTTACATTGAACAGCTCACATTGGTAGTCATGGATGTAGAACAAGCAGGTTCTGCACGAATACACACAACCCATTACAGAGGAAGATGAGACATACAACATCTTAAAAACTGACAACCACTGAACAGGCAATCTACATTTTATATTGTAATTTCTGTACACTAGCAAATACTTACATTATTAGACAGTTGGCAGAATCAAAGTAACTGAATATTAGTGTCATGTATTTTGGAAAGGGGAGGTGAACAGGACAGATTAAAAAAGACTAACAGCATTGAAAAAAAAAATACAGCCTCAGTTATGTTCAATGAAATATTGCTTTGGCATTCAACCCAAAATATAAGTCAGCACATTCAATAAAATCGTGGCGTTGAAACAAAATCAGAAAAACTGCCTGATGAATGTGCCAAGGTCGACAGCAAGGTATAGTATTGTGCATCTGAGTGTTGGTACACCATCCTAGGAAATAACGAACTCCTCTGGTAAGCATTTTTGAATCAAAAATGTTCAGTAGTTTACAGTAGGCGTAAATGTTATTTCGATGTATATCCGCACGTATATACACAAAACGGATTGACGTGTTTGAATTAACGCAGTTGCATCAGAGAAAATGAAAGGAAAAAACTGAAAGAATTTTTTGGCTGAGACAGTCGAAACAGCAATGTACACCGTCCCTAGAGTTCCGTAAAGCCTTTCCCGTTGTTCAAAATGGACCAAATTACTGGGAAACTATTAAAACATTTATGCCTCGGTCATTTGGTTCAACTGACATAGTTCTTAAAAACTAATAGCTTTTAATGCCTTTCAGGTTCTTAAAACCAGCAGCCATAACCCGTCCATTTTAAGTACTCGTATCATGCTCCTAAACAGCAGAAACAGGAATTGGCATTGCTTCAAAATGCAATCCACATTTTTAACATTTATATATTTTTAAACATATAGGTTATATATTTTGAAAAATTGGTTATTCAGCTGCATTTAGGTAATAGCAAAAAGACCCATCTTAGTATAACATCACTACGGTCCTTTTCCGCGTTTGGGGGGGGGTATGGTACTGAGATTGTTCACTAACTGAAAAGAAAATATTGTCGCCATCACAAAGACACTTCTAACAACTGAACGAATGCATTACACACGGAGCCGCCTATATTAACTGTACTTCAGGTGCAGCCTAGCGCATTGAAACACCGTCTCAATGTCTATTTTAAAATAAACATGACAAAAAATGTACCCACAGATTGCAGCAAGGCAGAAAAAAAGAGTGGGAATGGGAGCGTAGAAATGGGACCATGAAAGGGGAAAAAAAAATCAAAATACTTGCTCTTGTTGGGTTTAGCGTAAGGAAGACATAATAAAGCAAATCAAAGTTAAATAGGGGCATGCAGTTTGATGCATTCTCCTTCAAGCTTTGCGGCTGTTTCCGCGCCTCGCTGCATTCCTAGGCTCGTGAGAAAGAGCCCTTCATCGTCTCTGGGACTGAGAAGCAGTGGACAAGGGGGCTCCTGCGCCAGCAACGTCCATTTTAGTTCACTATTTTTCTTCCCACCGTCCCCTCACGGGGAGCCCGGCATCCCAAAACAAACGGACCCGTGTGATCATTACCCCGCACGGAGACTTCGACGACCAAGTTAGGGTGGGAGGGAAGATCGAATCCCGCCGCAGCCAGCCCTGCCCCCCTGCACAACTCAGTCAGCAGGCACAACAAACCGTCCATCTTAAAGCAACAACAAAAAAAAACTCCCTTTTTTATTGTTTCTCCTCCTTCTCCTCACTTGCAATGGCGCAAAACGAAAAGAAAAACAGCAGGGCGCCTGTCGCCTCCAGAGCTGCAAGTGGAAAGAAAGATCAGGCGCTTACCAGCAAGAACCGAACCGAGCACCTCCCTCCCTGCCTGCCTGCTTATGGGTTTTTTTTCTCTCTCGCTCCGCACAGCTCGGTCTCCTTCTCAAACCAGAGGGAGGGAAACGGCAGAACGACACATCCGGCACCGCCTCTGCCTGCCGCGTCATGACGTGCCGAAGGTAACCGGCCCCCTCCAGCCTCCCCAGCTGTCAATCATCCATGCTATCCTACCACGAAGCAGCTCCCCCCCACCCCTTCCTCCCGCTCTCCCTACGTGAGTCCTACGTGAGTCCCTCGTGCCTCGCAGCCGATCTCCCTCCTGGCACCGATCCCGGCAGGTTCCTCCTTCTCCACCCCCGGGGGTCCCAAACACCCCTTCCAGGTGAGGAGACACTTCAGCTGCGCCAGTCTGGCGCTTATTTCTACGTGCGTGCTAGCGGCTACGCCCTCTCCCTCACCGGCATTCAGGACCCCGAACAGGTGAGGTGATACTTCACCTGTATGTCAGTCGGGGTCACCTATTGTATTCGGTGCTCATCTACATCGGTGAGACTCGATGCAGGCTGGAGGACTGCTTTGTTGAGCACCTTTCCTCCGTCTGTCACAAAAGGGAGGATCTCCATCTGCGTATCCTCCAATCTGATAGCATAAATACTGATTTCTCTAATTTCCAGTCATTTCTTTCCGCCCCCCCCCCACACACACAGACCTGCTCTTTCTATTCCCATTCTGGTTACTTTCTCACCTGTGCATTACCTCCACCTTTCCCATTCTCCCATGATCCAATTTCCTATTAGATCCCTTCTTCAGCCCTTTACCTCTTCCACCTAGCACCTCCAAGCTTCTTCCTTCAGCCCATCTTCCCCCCTCACCTGGTCTCACCTATCACATGCCAGCTTGTGCTCCCTCCCTCCCCTCACCTTCTTAATCTGGCTTCTGCCCCTTTACTTTCCAATCCTGATGAAGGGTGTCAGCCCAAAATATTGGCTGTTTATTCCCCTCCATGCCTGACATGCTGAGTGCCTCCAGCATTTTGTGTTTGTTATGCTGAAGCCATACGGTGTTCCAATCTGCCGTCCAAGTTTCTGGCCCGTCATCCATTCTATCCCTAGCTCTTCCCTACCCTCTCAAAGAGTTGTTGCAACTGGAGATACGTGCTAAAATCTGAAGCACAGACAATCCACTGGAAGAACTCAGCTGGATGAATAGCGACTGTGACAGGAAAGGAATTGTCATTAAAACCCTTCATCAGGATTATTGCTCAGTCCCAGAACACAAGAAATTGCAAAGGGCTGTAACACACAGTTCAATCTAGTAGGAAAACCTCCATTGAATCCCCCTGCTTTGGGAAAGCAGGCAACTTAATAAAAACATCTTTCCCACCCTGGTCATTTCTTCTCCCTCTTCCATCCAGCAGAAGATATAAAAGCTTGAGAACGCATACCACCAGACTCAAGGACAGCTGCTATACCTGTTATAGGGACATCCGGTATAAAAGGGTAAAAATGACCTATTATAAGAACCTTAAACAGGCCTATTGTACAGTAGAGATGAGCTCTTAATCTCTTGATATACCTCCTCATGGCCATTAACTGTCTACATGAACAGTGCCTTCTCTGTAAAATATTATTTCATGTAGCAGTTGATTTCAGAGACTAATCGGACAATATGTGATATTACTTGAAGTAGATTACATTCATTCTTTTCTAGTTGAAGCCACAGACATCACTAAATTAGCCATGTACTTAACAAACCTGGATTTTCCCTGATATGAGGTGCATTCCAAATAAAAACAGAAGACTGAAGAATTAGGAGGAGTGGACCATGCAGCCCTTCAGACCTACTGTGCCATTTATCAAGATCACAGAGTTCTTCTGACTCAGCACCATTGCCCTGTATTTTTGATTCCCTTGCTATCCAGAAAACATTCAGACTGTTTCAAATGAGCTCAGTGCCTCCACAGCCATCTAAAGTAACCAGTGGTGTTCTGAGACCACTCCTCCCCCCTTCCCGCTCTGTGGTGCTTATTAATGACTCGGATAAGGAAGTAGAAGGATGGGCTAGTAAATTTGCAGATGGCACGAAGGTTGATAGTGCAATGAATACTGCAGAAGGTTGTCATGGATTTCAGCGGGACATTAACGGAATGCAGAACTGGGCTGAGAAGTGGCAATCCAGAAATGTGTGAAGTGATACATTTTGGAAAGTTGAACTTGAAGACAGAGTATGGGGTCAATAGCAGGATTCTTAGTAGTGCGCAGAAACTTGAGGTCCATATTTATAGATCCCTCAAAATTGCAGTGCAAGTTGATATGGTGGTTAAGAAGGCATATGATATGTTGGCCTTCATTAATCTGGAGTCTGAGTTCAAGAGCCATGGGGTAATGTGGCTCCATAAAACTCCCGGTTAGATCACACTTGGAGTACAGGTACTGTATTCAGTTCTGGTCACCTCATTATAGGAAGGATGTGGAAGCTTTAGAGAGGGTGTAGAGGAGATTTACCAGGATGCTGCCTGGATTAGAGAACATGTCTTTTAAGGAAAGGTTGAGCAAGCTAGAGTCAGCAGTCTTTTCCTGGGGCAGAAGTGACTATTACAGGAAGGCATAATTTTTAGAGGATTGGAGGGTAGTATGGTGGGGGATGTCAGAGATAGTTTTTTTTTACACAGTATGTGTAAGTGTGTGCCAGGGATAGTGGTAGAAGCCTATACATTAGGGGCATTTAAGAGACTCTTAGATAAGTACATGGATGAAATAAAAATGGGCTGAATGGCTTGTACTGTGCTGTACTGTTCTATGTTCTATTCATCTGCCATCTCATAAATCAACCCCTCCTTATTCTGAGTGTGATCTCTCGTTCTAAACTCCTCAGCCAGAGGAAACATCTTTTCCTTCCTGCCACCCTGTAAAAATCTTGTAAGCTTCAATAAGATTGCTTTTCATTTCTCTAAACTCTGGAGAAAGGCCAAAGCTGGTAAACCTTTACTGAATGTGAGGCCACATTTGGAATATTATTTTGCTCACCTTGTTTATTATAGGAAATATATTATGAAACTAGAAAGAGTGCAGAAAAGATTTACCAATATATTTCCTGAACTTAGAGGCCTCAATTATAAGGAGATGTTTCCTAGACTAGGATTTTATTCCCTGGAAGGCTGGAGATTGAAGGGTAACCTGACAGAGGGGCATAGACAGAGAGAAACACATCTTCCTTGGGAACGTTTGCTAAAAACAAGAGGCCATACATACATTTAAGATCAGAGGTGAAAGAGTTAAAAGGACATCAAGGGCAGCATCTTCACACTAAGGGTGTATATGGAGTGTGTTGTCAAAAATTGTGGTTGAGGAGAGCACATTAGCAACATTTCAAAGCCATTTAGATAAGTACATGGATAAAAGAGGTTTGAGGGCGATGAGCCAATTGCAGGCAGAGAGGAACAAGTCACTGGGCAACACAGTCGGCATGGTCAAGGTGGGCCAGAGAGGCTGGTTCCATGTTGTATGACTCCATGGCTCAATAACTTCATTTCCGGCAATTATATTATTTTTGAGATAAGGACGCCAAAACTATATTCCAGGAGTAATAAGCAAAGCTTCCATAATAAAAATTCTCCCACAAGACTTATATCCTCCCAGGATGAAAACTAACATAATATTTGGCCCGCTGACTGTTGCATTTGTTGTTTTGAACATCAACATTTCACAGTTTATCACCAAATTTAAAAAATATTCTTCTTTTCTGTTTATCAGGTTCAGTTATATGATTACTTAGCTCCTCTATTTCTCATTTTGAAACTAAGATTGAACTGAATTCTTCTGGGAGTGTATGGGGAGTAAAGAACAGTTGCGACAGGCCACAGTGTAAGCTAAAGAAGACTCTATCAAAGCAGAGGCTGTGTGAGGAAAGTACTGTAGGCATCTTGGTGAGGAAACACTTAATGGTAATTCCTTTGGCAGTATAGTACAGGAATAGGCCCTCTTGCCCACTACTTCTGTGCCCACCATGATGCTATTGTAAACTAATCTCATCGGCCAAGAACACATGCTAAGAAGAAGATAATCTGCTAGAAGAGTGGGAAGATAAACTAAGGTGTGATTTGGTGGTAATTACCACAACTCCAAGCTGATGTTGTGGACAAAGCAAGTGGTGGGAATATATACTCAGGTCCATAAGGTCATTTAGGGAAAGTTGCCAGCATTCCTGTGCCAGGTTTCCAGTAAGTCATTATTTTGATGCAGTTTATCTGCAATGAGGTTAAATGCTCTTCAGGCCTAGTTTGCAAGTAAACAGACATTCTGGAGAGAGATGAAGAGGAGGTCAGTGATAGTTGATCAGCTGACAGCATTGGGAAATTGACCATTTTCCCTACCTCCAACCCTGTTAATAAAGGAAAATAAGGTATAAAAAAAATTATCAGCTGAGATTCAGTGACACAGATGATTACCGAAAGGGTGGAACTGAATTAGGTAATCTACTTGGTCACTTTGGCTACCAATGTAGGCAGAATAATAAAGGAAAATCCTTGAATCATGATAAAGTCAGATGATCAATTTTGAAAGTTCTCCCACCATTGTGTGTGCATGTGATTTTGTGGCCATACACTAGAACTTACTCTTAAAACGTGCGAGTGATTCATTTTTTTAATGTTAAAAATATGCTAATAAAATGGAAATGAACATGTGCATGATTTTTTAGGAATGCAATATATAATCACTTTGCCTTTATTAATCAAGAATTAGACTGAAGTACTGTACACCTTGATGTGAAAAACAACCAACTGCATTTTAATTGTAATATCTATGAAAATAGATTTTAAATTTTGGGATTGTGAGTGCTGAACTTTACAGCAATATTTTTTTCTTCTTCCAGATATTGTGCCCATTTATCATTGTCACAGTCAATGTGGAAAGTTACTTTTTATTTTGATCTATTTATGTAGAAAATGACAAGATGGATATTTATGTAACGAAGTAAATAATTTTCAGCAGAGCCGTGTCTACAGAAGAACACAATGTCTGAGAGAAAACTGAATTTTCTGGCTCCATTTCAACAGAAGTTTGAGAAATAATTCTATCATGTGAGGTGATGCATATTGAGAATTGTAATAAGAATAGTGGTTTCTTAAGTTTGTTATAGCCAGGGATAGTAATGGGGATAAACTCAGATGACCTGTTAAATGCTCCTAATGGCATGCGCCTCAAGTAGCCTCGAACAACCAAGTCCAGGTCTTGGCCTGCACAAGTGGCTTAGCTACTAAGCCTGGCAGAGTAGTTTATACTGACAGGAGAAAGTGGGTTACTGGTACCTTAAAACCAGTCACTGGGCAGATGGGGCTTGTCAGCCTTGGTTGGCAGCTCATCTAGGAGAAGGAAATCTCTGATCTCAAACCTCTGCTGCCTTGCAGCTATGCCCACGCATGGGGAAGGATTCAGGACTAAATCCTGTGGGATAAGTCCAGACCCAAGTCCCTAAGGCAGTCCTACGTTGAGTTCAACGCAGACTGACAGCTCATGCGATGCTGCTGGTGCCAAACTCCGCTGTTCCTTTGGGTTCATCAGCTGTGTGGAGAGGGGGAGCTTGCTAAGTGGGCAACAGCTTGCTCTCTACTGCCCTGGCTTGTGAATCTAAAGAGCTAGGGCACAACATCCATGGTCAACACTAACCTAAGGAGGACTATTATTAATAAGAATAGTATGTACACCATGATGGTTGGACCCTAAGCTATAATGAGGAACCAAGGGA
The DNA here is from genome assembly GCF_963921235.1 of Mobula hypostoma. Taxonomy (NCBI): domain Eukaryota; kingdom Metazoa; phylum Chordata; class Chondrichthyes; order Myliobatiformes; family Myliobatidae; genus Mobula; species Mobula hypostoma. The sequence continues at coordinate 161,025,610 of NC_086103.1, forward strand.
TATTGGTTCATAAGTCCATAGATCCTCAAAGGTGACAGCAAAGGTAGGTAAAGGCCTTCCCAGTTTACAAACCCCCTAATCTGTGTACAGCCTGTCCGTATATGAACAAGCTATTTGGAGACTTGCAGGATGGATTTGCCAGTTGCTGCAGGGCTGCAGGCAATTTCTGCCACATGAGAACTTAGTTCACAGCTGTGTTTCTGACCTGTGCACTGTATGGTCTATGAACAATTCACAGGAATGGAACCCTGCCGTAACCTAGAGAGGACCTGTAAAGAGACGAAGAAAGCACATAGGATGTTTGCTTTCATTAGCCATAGTATAGTCTATCAGAACACGGAGGTCATGGTATAATTTTATAAAACTTTACTCTTGTCACAGGTAGAGTATTTTAGATCATTCTGGTTGCCATTCTATAGGAGGGTGTCGAGGCTATTTACCAGGATTTTGCCTGGAATGGAAATTTCAGTTATGAAGAAAGACTGGATAGGTTCGGTTTGTTTTCCTTGGAGTGAAGGAGGCTGAAGGAACATATAAATGTACATAACATTATAGTAGACAAAGATGGTACAAAACTTTTCCCCATTATGGTGGTATCTATAACCAGTGTATAGAGAAGATTAAGATGCTTAAGGACAATCGGATGAAGATTTTTTTTTCACTGAAAAGGTGAGTAGAATCTGGAATGCACTGCCTGAGTAAAAATCATCACTTTTTTCTAGTAAGGTTTCAGCAGCATACTTAATAATTTTACATTTCAAGTTTCCATAAAGAAAAAAAAGATCCATGACACCTGGACAACTTTGTGGCATTCATGATTTGCATCATTGTACTAGTAAACAGCAAAGCACGTTACAGAACAGCTTCCTAAGCAGCAATCAGAATAGCTAATTTTATGGCCAACCATCTTATGAGACCTTCTTACAGGGAGGGGCAGCATAACATCAAGCAAAAGGCCCTGAAAATTCCACTGAAAGAGAAGAAAGTCCATTATTTTTGTCATCTTCTGCTGCTTCTTCTGATACTCTGGTCAGGATGGTTCTGGTACGTCTTATCTGAGGCAGTTCAATGATGGTTACGGAAGAGGTCTGTGTGCAAAGGCTAAGATTGTCTTCTTTCACTTTATTTCTACAGAACCACTGGTTCTAAGATAACTTCAAGGACTGGCTAAGGCTGGAAAATAGCAGGTAGCATCATAATGATGTGTCCCTTCCCCTTCTAACATACGTGGGAACTGAGCATTCATTAGAAACTGTGAAGAAAAGCTGCAATTTTGTGAGATAGAACAACATGCAATTTAGTTAATTTTGGTAACAAAGTTATCTTCAGCTGAAGGACAATTTTTGAGTCTTGATGAAGGGTCTTGGCTCAAAGCATCGACTGTTTACTCTTTTCCATAGATGCTGCCTGGCCTGCTAAATTCATCCAGCATTTTGTGTGTGTTGCTTCAAGAAAGTAGAATCTATTTTGCCTGTTCACCTGCCACTAATCAAGTTAGAATTCACCTCAGATATATGTACATAATTGCTATTTTCTAGTTGTACTACTTTTGTTGTTGCATACTAATTTTTAACTTATGTCCCCACTCCTGTTTTGTTACAAGATTTGCTAAAAATTGAAAGATGAAAGGGAATTTTAAAAATCAATATGCTTAGCAAATTGCTTCATTTTTTGCTGCAGCATTTGTGTTAATCTTTCCTTCATTTCCTTTTTTTTCAACTGAGAATCAAAATAGGCAGTTAGAAACATGCAGGTCATAGAATGGCCAATGTATTCATGCTCAATAGTATGGTTTGGAGTGCTTGTGTAAAAGAGGGTTGTTTACATAATAGGGGAATGCCAGAGTCTCTCAATCTTATAGAAGAGGCCATTGCAAGCATACTCAATAAATCCAATAACCATAATAGAATCAATGAAAACCACAGCAACTGGGAAGGCAACTAGTGTGAAAAAGGCAAAAAACTGCAAATACAAAAAGAAAGATAAAATAGAAATAAATAATAATAATCATCATCATCATCACCTCAAAATCACTACACTTTAGCATTAAGCAATTAGGCTTATACAGCAATATTTATGTAAATCTCCCAAAGTCACAATATTAAACACCACTAGAGTAGTCTGAAAGTTACTAGCAATTGAGAAATGTGTGCTTGGCTATGCCTGTACCTCAGATTTTACCAGCTTGAGTTGAGAAAAAAATAAATAAATAAGCAATAGATACCAACTGTATGAGATGAAGAATCCCTGAAAGTGAGTCCATAGGTTGTGGGAACTGTTCTGTGATGGGGGTGAGTGAAGTTATCTCCACTGGTTCAAGAGTCTGATGGTTGAGGGGTAATAATTGTTCTTAAACCTGGTGGTGTGAGTTCTGAGGCTCCTGTACCTTCTTCCTGATGGCAGTAGGGTGAAGAGAGTATAACCTGAGTGGTGGGGACCCCTGGTGATGGATGCTGCTTTCCTGCAACAACACCCCTTGTAGATGTGCTCAGTCGTGGGGAGGGCTTTACTTATGGTGGACTGGGCTATATCCGCTGCTTTTTGTAGGATTTTCTGTTCAAGGGCATGGGTGTTTCCATACAGCTGTGATGCAGCCAGTCAATATACTCCACCACACACCTGTAGAAGTTTGTCATAGTTTTCAATGTCATGCTGAATCTATGCAGACTCCTAAGGAAGTAGAAGTGCTACCATGCTTTCTTCATAATTGCACTTAAGTACTGGGCCCAGGACCGGTCCTGAAAAGGAAATGATGGCAGCAAGAGTTTAAAGTTGCTGGCCTTCACCATGTCTGTTGTTGTGGCACCACTCAGCCAGATTTTCAATCTTTCTCCTATATGCTGATTCATCACCACCTTTGATTCAGTCTACAACAGTGGTGGTCGTCAGCAAACTTAAATATGGCATTGGAGTTGTGCTTAGCCGCACAGTCATAAGTGTAAAGCGAATAGAGTAGAGAGCTAAACAGACAGCCTTGTGGTGTACCTGTGCTGATGGAGATTGTGTAGATGTTATTGCCTATCCGAGCAGACTGGGGTCTGCAAGTGAAGAAATCAAGGATCCAATCACACAAGGAGGTTTTGAGGCCAAGGACTTGAAGTTTATTGATTAGTTTTGAGGGGATGATAGTATTGAATGCTGAGCTGCAGATGATAAAGGGCATCCTGATGTATGCATCTTTGCTGTCCAGATCTTCCAGTGTTGAAATGGCTTCTGCTGTGCACTTGTTGTGCTGGTAGACAAATTGGAGCGGATCCAAGTCACTTCTCAGACAGGAGTTGGTATGTTTTATCACTAACCTCTTAAAACACTTCATCATTGTGAATGTAAGTGCTACTGGATGATCGTCATTGACGCAGGTTACCACATTCTTGTTAGGCACTAGTGTAATTGAAGCCTACTTAAACCAGGTAGGTATCTCAGACTGCTGAAGTAACAGGTTAAAAATCTCAGTGAACACTCCAGCCAGTTGATCAGCACAGGTCTTAAGTACTCAGCCAGGTAACCCACTTGGGCCTGTTGCTTTCCGTGGGTTCACCCTCCTGAAGGATGCTCTCACATTGACCTTAGATACTGAAATCACAGGATCTGTGGGAGTTCATGATGGTTCTTCCATGTTTTGACAGTCAAACCAAGCTCAGAAGGCATTGAGCTCATCTGGAAGTGAAGCTCTTTTGTCACCTATCCCACTTGATTTTACTTTCTAAGAGATGGTAGCATTCAAGCTGTCGAACATCCTTCATTGATTCAAGTTTATTCCAGAATTGCTACTTTGCCCATGAGTTGGATTTCCAGAGATCGTACCTGAACTTCTAGTAACTTTCTTGGTCACAGACTTGAATGCCTCTGATCTGGCCCTCAACAGATTGTAGATCTCATGGTTCACGCATGGCTTCTGGTTGGGGAAGACGGAATGGTTTTGTGGGGGGACACTCATCTGTTTTTTTTTGTCTTTTTAAATCCTGTGACAACTATGGTGTATTCATTCAGATCTACAGATGTGTCCTTGAACACGGCACAGTCTACTGACAGGAAGTAATCCCATAACCACCCCTCTGCCTCCCGTAACCAATTCTTCTCATCCTAATCTTTGCAGCCTTGCTCTTTAGCCTCTGCCTGTATGCACATAGGAGATGGACAACCAAGTGATCAGATTATAAACATGAGAAATTCTGCAAATCCAGAAAATCCAAAGCAACACACAGAATCTGATAGAGAAGAGAGTGGACCATTGGAGAAAGGGAAGGAGGAAGGCACCCAGGGGGAGGTAATAGGCAGATGACAGAGGTAAGGGGTCAGAGTGAGGAATAGAAGAAGAGGGGAAGGGAAGGAAGATTTGTCTCCCAGAAAGAGAAATTGATATTCTTACCATCATGTTGGAGGCTACTCAGGTGGAATATAAGGTGCTGCTCCTTCACCCTCAGGGTGGCCTCATCGTGGCACAAGAGGAGACCGTGGATCGACACGTCAGAACAGAAATAGGAATCTGAACTAAAATGTTTGATCACAGGGAATTTTCTCTTTTGGCAGCTGGAGTGGTGGTGATCGACAAAGTGATCCCCCAATTTACAACAGGTAGAGGACAAAGTAGAAGAAGCAGCATCAGGAGCACTGGATGCAGTAGATGACCCCAACAGATTCGCAGTTGAAGTGTTGCCTCATCTGAAAGGACTGTTTGGGGCCCTGAATGGAGGTGACAGAGGAAATGAATGGGCACTTTGTCACTTGCAGGGATAAGTGCCGGGAGGGAGATTAGTGTGGAAGGACAAATGGACAAGGGAATTGCAGAGGGAGCAGAGGTAAAGATGGAAGGCAGAGGCCAGGTGGGGGGTGGGGGGGGGAAGGTAAAGATATATTTGGCAGTACGATCATTTTGGAGTTGGTAGAAGTTGTGGAGAACGATGAATTGGATGCGGAGGTTCATGGGGTGGTGGGTAAGGACAAAAGGAGCTATATCACTGTTAAGGCAGCAGGAAGACAGGATGAGTGCAGATGTTTGGGAAATGGAGGAGATGCAGGAGAGGGCAGCATCAATGGTTAACAAAGGGAATCCCTGTTCTTTGAAGAAGGAAGACATCTCTGATGTCCTGGAAAGGAATGCTACATCCTGGGAACAGATGCAACAGAGATGAAGGAACTAAAAAAGGGGAATTGCATTCTAACAGGAGACAGGATGGGAAGAGGTATAGTCAACATAACTGTACAAATCGGTATGTTTATAAAAGATGTCGGTTGACAGTTTGTCTCTAGAGATGAAGACAGAGAGACCAAGAAAGGGGAGGGAGGTGTCAGAAAGGGACCAAGTGAATTTAAGGGCAGGGTGGAAGTTCGAAGTTGTTCCCAGCAGATTCCCAGGTGAAGTGAGTACCTCCAGAATTTTGTGTATGTAGCAAGTAATCAGATTTCCAGAAGTGTGGTCTTGGCATGGAACGGTGGGCATTCCTTATCTTAGTATAGTAGTGGTCTAGTGTGTTGGGACCTCTGGTGCTGCGGGTTATATGCTGATGGTAATTGGTCAGGGATTTCTTCAAACAAGCCTGATTGAAATCTCTATAATATGAAATGTTTCTTGTTTGGTGACAGCATCATACAGTATCTCAAGTGCTTGATTATGGTCGTTTGCTGGTGGTATGCAAACGTGATGGACCCGTGCAGATTTGCTCAGACTCACATAATTAGTTTGTGGTTCTTCAGATATTGAAGAAACCTCTGCCCAAACACTGTCACCATCCCAAGACTAACAAGGACTGAGAAATAAAAGCTGGCCTTGCAAAGAATGATATAAAAGCTTAAAATCCTGCACTGCCAGGCTCAAGGACACAGCTTCTATCTCCCTGTTATAAGACTATTGAATGGACATCTAGTATATTAAAGATGAACTCAACCTCACAATCTACTTCATCTTAGCCCTTGCATTTTACTGTCTACTTGCAAAGCACTTTTCTTCTCTGTAAATGTAACAGTATATTCTGCATTCTGTTATTGCTTTTCCCTTGTACAATCTCAATGTACTTACGGTTTGAAATAATCTGGATGGATATTTTTTCATTGTATCCCAGTACATATGACAATAAGTTCAATGTTCTGAAAAGGAATTTTTAGAATCTGATATTCTTTCATTTCTAATCTAATTTCACATTGTTTTTCACTACCCTTTAACTTTTTACCTGCCTGTAATGCTCCTTGCAATTTACAAACATTTGTACGTTGCCTGTAGTCTTTTTCATTTTTCCTTCTCTACCTATGTTTCAGATTGGCAAGACCATATTCTTTGCCTATCCCCAGCACTTTGAATAGTATGAGAATTAGAAGGTAATTTGGAGCTAATCATGAATCATGGTTCATTTTTCTGGTAAGATTCAGAGATGAAGAGCAGCGAGAAATCCTGCAGTCCACATCACTACAGTTTCGCTGAAGAATTGTATGCTGCGCTTTCCTGTGTGCAGTTTGGCTGTGTTTTCTGCATTATAACAGTAACTACACTTCAGAATAACTTCACTGGTTCAGAGATTACATTATATTACTTCTTCATTGTTGACCCATCAGAAGTAATCAAATGAACTGGTGATATTCAGATTGGTGATAGTTGGAGGAAAGCAGTCAAGAACAGAAGTAAACCATCAGCTTTAAGTCAGTCCTGTCAATGTTTTGGATTGAGAGATACTGTACCTCATATCATTATCTCCACTGGGCTTGATATCCTTTAGCTTACTGAAATACGTCAATTTTAATCATTGATCTTTTGACCATGCAAACACGAGGAATTCTGCAGATGCTGGAAATTCAAGCAACACACATCAGAGTTGCTGGTGAACACAGCAGGCCAGGCAGCATCTCCAGGAAGAGGTACAGTCGATGTTTCGGGCCGAGACCCTTCATCAGGACTAACTGAAAGAAGAGCTAGTAAGAGATTTGAAAACAGGAGGGGGAGGAGGAGATCCAAAATGATAGGAGAAGACAGGAGGGGGAGGGATGGAGCCAAGAGCTAGACAGGTGATTGGCAAAAGGGATATGAGAGGATCATAGGACAGGAGGCCCAGGGAGAAAGAAAAGGAGGAGGGGGGAAAAACCCAGAGGATGGGCAAGGGGCAAAGTGAGAGGGACGGAGGGAGAAAAAGGAGAGAGAGAGAGAAAGAATGTGTGTATATAAATAAATAACGGATGGGGTACGAAGGGGAGGTGGGGCATTAGCGGAAGTTTGAGAAGTCAATGATCATGCCATCAGGTTGGAGGCTACCCAGACGGAATATAAGGTGTTGTTCCTCCAACCTGAGTGTGGCCTCATCTTTATAGTAGAGGAGGCCGTGGATAGACATATCAGAATGGGAATGGGACATGGAATTAAAATGTGTGGCCGCTGGGAAATCCTGCTTTCTCTAGCAGACAGAGCGTAGGTGTTCAGCGAAACGATCTCCCAGTCTGCGCCGGGTCTCGCCAATATATAGAAGGCCACATTGGGAGCACCGGACACAGTCGACTCACAGGTGAAGTGTCGCCTCACCTGGAAGGACTGTCTGGGGCCCTGAATGGTGGTAAGGGAGGAAGTGTAAGGGCATGTGTAGCACTTGTTCCGCTTACAAGGATAAGTACCAGGAGGGAGATCAGTGGGGAGGGATGGGGGGAGGATGAATGGGCAAGGGAGTCACGTAGGGTACAATCCCTGTGGAAAGCAGAGAGAGGGGGGAGGGAAAGATGTGCTTAGTGGTGGGATCCCGTTGGAGGTGGTGGAAGTTACGGAGAATTATACGTTGGACCCGGAGGCTGGTGGGGTGGTAGGTGAGGACCAGGGGAATTCTATTCCTAGTGGGGTGGCGGGAGGATGGAGTGAGAGCAGATGTACGTGAAAATGGGGGAGATGCGTTTGAGAGCAGAGTTGATGGTGGAGGAAGGGAAGCCCCTTTCTTTAAAAAAGGAGGACATCTCCCTCGTCTTGGAATGAAAAACCTCATCCTGAGAGCAGATGCGGCGGAGGCGGAGGAATTGTGATAAGGGGATGGCATGTTTGTAAGAGACAGGGTGAGAAGAGGAATAGTCCAGATAGCTGTGAGAGTCAGTAGGCTTATAGTAGACATTAGTAGATAAGCTGTCTCCAGAGATAGAGACAGAAAGATCTTGAAAGAGGTCGGAAATGGACCAGGTAAACTTGAGGACAGGGTGAAAGTTGGAGGCAAAGTTAATGAAGTCAGCGAGCTCAGCATGTGTGCAGGAAATGCAGTTGTCGATGTAGCGAAGGAAAAGTGGGGGACAGATACCAGAATAGGTTTGGAACATAGATTGTTCCACAAAGCCAACAAAAAGGCAGGCATAGCTAGGACCCATGTGGGTGCCCATAGCTACACCTTTAGTTTAGAGGAAGTGGGAGGAGCCAAAGGAGAAATTATTAAGAGTGAGGACTAATTCCGCTAGACGGAGCAGAGTGGTGGTAGAGGGGAACTGGTTAGGTCTGGAATCCAAAAAGAAGCAGAGAGCTTTGAGACCTTCCTGATGGGGGATGGAAGTATATAAGGACTGGACATCCATGGTGAAAATAAAGCGGTGGGGGCCAGGGAACTTAAAATCATCGAAAAGTTTAAGAGCATGAGAAGTGTCACGAACATAGGTAGGAAGGGATTGAACAAGGGGGGATAAAACCGTGTCGAGGTATGCAGAGATGAGTTCGGTGGGGCAGGAGCAAGCTGAGACAATGGGTCTACCTGGACAGGCAGGTTTGTGGATCTTGGGTAGGAGGTAGAAATGGGAAGTGCGGGGTATGGGAACTATAAGGTTGGTAGCGGTGGATGGGAGATCCCCTGAGCGGATAAAGTCGGTGATGGTGTGGGAGACAATGGCCTGGTGCTCCTTAGTGGGGTCACAATCGAGGGGTAAATAAAAGGAGGTATCTGCAAGTTGTCGCTGTGCCTCGGCAAGGTAGAGATCAGTACGCCAGACCACAACAGCACGCCCCTTATCGGCGGGTTTTGTAGTAAGGTTAGGATTAGTGCGGAGGGAGTGGAGAACAGAGCGTTCAGAAGGAGTAAGGTTGAAATGGGAACAAGGTGCGGTGAAGTCAAGATGGTTGATGTCCCGTTGGCAGTTAGCAATAAAGATCTGTTTTAACCATAGTTGTTTGTGGATGGAGATCCATGTTTCCAACATCTTTTGATTGGGGAAAAATTTTCTCCTTTGATGTGGATTCCTTGGAAGAGAAAATAGTTTGCCTTCTTCTATCAGGGGATTCCCAACCTTTTTTTATGCCATGGACCAATACCATTAAGCAAGGGTTCTGTGGACCCCATGTTGGAAACCTCACATTTGTACATTGTAAAGCAGGTTATGTCAATGTGATCAAGTAAGTTTGGTAGAATAAACCTAACTGTTATTGCTGCAGAAATCTAATTAGTGATGCCTATGCCATCATACTCTTAGAACTTCTAGTATCTCTTTTATGTTTTCTCACTGTAATTGCTTCAATTTTCAGTTTTCACTTGGTGAACTTCTCTGTATTGATCATTTATCAAGTTTTAAATTTAACTTTTCTCTTAACTTTTTATTTATCCATGGAGCTACCTATCTTTTATGTACTCTCTTTATTCTTGGATGGAACGTGTTTAATTTGTGGCTCATTTATTTCATATTTATCATCCTTCCTATGGTCTGTTGTTTGAAATGCCTTTTTTTTCAAACCAATTAATCTGGATAGCTCCCCTCTTATGTTACTGAAATTAGTTAATTCCCAAACCTAAACCGCTATCTTGTTCTCTACTTTTCTAATTTCAATGTGATCCTAATTAGGTTGTTTCCCAGGAGTTCACCTATCTTCAGGTTACATACTTGACCTGCTTCATTAGCAGAACAAGATACAGCACTGTACTGTAAATGTTGGACAGGCAATATTTTTATCAAGGAGAAATAGTGTAAGATATGTTCTAACAACCTTTGTCATGCCTTGACCACAAATATTGGTGTTACCCTATCTACATCAGGATAAAGATGAATATGCCATCCATAATTATAACTCTGTTACAATAGCAAAAGAAATTTATGGCCTATCACTTCCTTTCTTTATTTCTTTCACACTCTCTGAAGGTTTATATGCTGTTCCCAATCAGGTTATAAATTCCTTATTATTTATTAACTCAAATACACTGGGCTAGATCTTCCTCTCTGATCCCACAGGTCAGTAAGTTGTCAGCGGGTTCTGAAGTCAAGGTTCTGTGCGAGCAAGTTGAATGAGTTTCAATGAACCCCTGGCTTCACAAATCGGCAAGACCTGAGTCTGAAGCCTTGTGTTTGAAGTCCCATCATTGGTGAGTCTGGTGTTTGAGGCCTAGTGTATGTCCTGGAATCAATGATGAGGATTAAGGCCTGAGGGTTGAATCAGAAGTTGAGGCTCTGCAAATCCCTTGGGGAAGACGAAGCCCAGTATCTGCAAGTCTGTCGCTGGAGGCCGGAGACCTGTCCTGCCATTAAAGGAATGTGTATATGTGTGAGTGGAAGGAAGGAACAGGGCTTGCTTTGCTATTGTTGTTTTGTTGCTTATTTTGTCGCTTATTTTGTCGAAGCATGCCAAGCATTGCTACGTTGGTGCTGGAATGTGTGGCAACACTTACAGGCTGACCCAGCATACCGTTGGGGGTGTTAGTTGTTAATATAATGCATTTCACTGTATGTTTTGATGTACATGTGATGAATAAACTTGAATCTTGAATCTTGAAGTTAGGTAGAAGAGATATAAGTAGAAAGAATAGCAGATGAGGAGTCTTTTTTTTCCATTCACCATCTCAGTGAGGAGGCATACAGGAGTGAGATAGATGAGCTGGTTGAGTGATGTTGCAACAACAACCTCAAACTCAGTATCACATACATCAAGGAGCTGTGGAATTTAGGAAGGGGTAGTCAGGAGAATGTGGAACAGTCCTCATTGAAGTGCAGGCTGTGGAAAGGGTGAAGAACTCTAAGTTCCTAGGTGTTAACATCTCTGAGGATTTGGCCTGGGCCCAACATATTGATGCAATCAAGAAGAAGGCATGCTAACTGTTCTGCTTCATTAAGAGTTTGAAAAGATTTGGTATGTCATCAAAGGCTCTTGAAAATTTCCATTGATGTATGGAATTGAAAGTGGCTGCAGAGAGCTATAGATTCAACCAACTGCATCACAGACACAACCTTTCCCACCACTGAGGACATCTTCAAGGAAGCAGTGGCTCAGGAAGGCCATATCTTTCATAAACGACCCTCACCATCTAGGACATACCCTCTTCTTGTTACTACTGTTAGAGAGGAGGAACAAGAGCCTGAAGACCCATTGCCAATAGGAAGAGCTTCTTCCCTTCCGCCATGAATGATCCATGAACCTATGTATACTATCTCATTATTTCTTTGTTATTGTATTATTGATTTATCTTGTAATTTATCATAATTTTATGTCTTGCACTGTACTGCTGCAAAACAACAAATTCATGTCATTTAAGATAGTGATAATAAACCTTATTCTGGTTGTCTTAAATAATCTTGCTTCACTGCACCTCCCAGCGATGGGGCTGACAATAAAATAGTCACAAAGGTCTGAAGCTGACATTCTGATAAACCTTCCTGATATTAACTGCATTACTGTGTTTTCCAGGATCACAGTACTGCAATAGACTACATCAGCAAGAAAAAATGTGTCACATTATAGCATATTACAGGATTGTCTGTAGAGTTGCATAAAGTGATGTTGATAGCCTGAATAAAAAGCTGTCTCAGTAACAAATAAAAATAGTTGAAGAAATAGTGGAAATAGTTGTTTTCATACTGGAGGAAGATGAATAGCGTCATCTCTCAGGACCCGGTATTAGAGCCAACCAGATTGGGTCATATTCAAAGTTCAAAGTAAATTTATTATGAAAGTACTTATGTGTCACCATAAACAACCCTGAGATTAATCTCCTTGCAGGCATACTCAATAAATCTATAGAATACTAACCATGACAGAATTTAATGTAAGACCACACCAGTGTAGGCATTCAGCCAGTGCACAAAAGACAACAAACTCTGCAAATACAAAAAGAAAGAAATAATAATAATAAATAAATAAACAATAAATATTAAGAACATGAGATGAAGAGTCCTTGAAAGTGAATCCATTGGTTGTGGGAATATTTCAATGATGGGGCAAGTGAAGTTATCCCCTTTGGGTCAATAGCCTGATGGTTGAAGGGTAATAACTGTTCCTGAACCCAGTGGTGTACGTCCTGAGGCTTCTGTACTTTCTTCCTGATGGCAGCAGTGAGACGTGAATGTTTTGGATGGTGGGGTCATTGATGATGGATGCTGTTTACCTGCAACAGCCTTTCATATAGTTGTGCTCAATGGAGGGGAGGGCTTCACCCGTGAGGGTCTAGGCTGTTTCCACTACTTTTTGTAGGATTTTCTGTTCCAGGGTATTGGTGTTTCCATACCAGCTGTGATGCAGCCAGTCAATATACTCTCCACTGCACATCTATAGAAGTTTGTCAAAGTTTTAGATGTCATGCTGAATCTTTGCAAACTCCTAAGGAAGTAGCGGCACTGCTGTGTGTTCTTCATAATTATACTATGTGCTGGGCCCAGGACAGGTCCTCCAAAATAATAACATCGAGGAATTTAAAGTTGCTGATTCTCTCCACCTCTGATCCGCCGATAAAGACTGGCTCATGGGCCTCTGGATTCCTTCTCCTGAAGTCAACAATCAGCTCTTTGGCCTTGCTGACATTGAGTTATGGCACCGCAGATTTTTAAAAATCTTTCAGCCCAAAATATTGACAAGTCCTTTCTTCCCTGAGATGCTGCTCGACTTGCTGAGTTCCTCCACCAGATTGTTTGTTGTTATAGAGTCATAGTTTTATAGTTTAGGCTCTTCGGCCTGACTCATCCATGCTATCATGTTGCTCCTATTTGGCCCTTATCTCTCTGAATGTTTTCCTATCAACATATTTATCCAAATGTTGTAATCTTGAGGGGGTGAAGTCATGATACACGTTGGTACCAACAATATAAGCAGGAAGAGGGATGAGGCCCTGAAGTGTGAGTTTCGGGAACCTGGCAGAAGGCTGAAGAACTGGACCTCAAGGGTGGCATTCTCAGGATTGCTGCCAGTGCTACATGCCAGTGATGGTAAAAATTGGAGGAGATGGCAGTTGAATGCGTGGCTGAGGAGTTGGTGCAGGGGGCAGGGTTTTAGATTTTTGGATCATTGGGATCTCTTCTGGGGAAGGTGGGACCTATACAGATTGGATGGGTTGCACCTGAACTCGAGGGGGAGCAATATCCTTGCAGGTAGGTTTGCTAGCAAGGTTCGGGAGGGTTTAAACTAATTTGCAAGGGGGATGGGACCCAGAGCGATAGAGCAGTGAAAGAAGTGCATGGAGTAAAGCCAGATCTAATATATAGAGAGGCCTTGAGGAAAGAGAAGCAGAATAAAGGTGTAAAGGTAGTAAGGTAGAAGGGCTAAAGTGCATGTACCTCAATGCAAGAAGCATCAGGAATAAAGGTGATGAACTGAGAGCTTGGATACATACATAGAATTATGATGTAGTGGCCATTACAGAGACTTGGCTGGCACCAGGGCAGGAATGGATTCTCAATATTCCTGGATTTCAGTGTTTTAAAAGGGATAGAGAGGGGGGAAAGGGGAGGGGGGGTGGCATTACTGGTCAGGGATACTATTACAGCTACAGAAAGGGTGGGTAATGTAGCAGGATCCTCTTTTGAGTCAATATGGGTGGAAGTCAGGAACAGGAAGGGAGCAGTTACTCTATTGGGGGTATTCTATAGGCCCCCTGGTAGCAGCAGAGATACAGAGGAGCAGATTGGGAGGCAGATTTTGGAAAGGTGCAAAAATAACAGGGTTGTTATCATGGGTGACTTTAACATCCCTAACATTGATTGGCACCTGATTAGTTCCAAGGGTTTAGATGGGGCAGAGTTTGTTAAGTGTGTCCAGGATGAATTCCTGTCACAGTACGTTGACAGGTGGTCTAGGAGGAATGCCATACTAGATCTAGTACTAGGTAATGAACCAGGTCAGGTCACAGATCTCTCAGTGGGTGAGCATCTGAGGGACAGTGACCACCACTCCCTGGCCTTCAGCATTATCATGGAAAAGGATAGAATCAGAGAGGACAGGAAAATTTTTAATTGGAGAAGGGCAAATTATGAGGCTATAAGGCTAGAACTTGCGGGTGTGAATTGGGATGATGTTTTTGCAGGGAAATATACTATGGACATGTGGTCGCTGTTTAGAGATCTCTTGCAGGATGTTAGGGATAAATTTGTCCTGGTGAGGAAGATAAAGAATGGTAGGGTGAAGGAACCATGGGTTACAAGTGAGGTGGAAAACCTAGTCAGGTGGAAGAAGGCAGCATACATGAGGTTTAGGAAGCCAGGATTAGATGGGTCTATTGAGGAATATAGGGAAGCAAGAAAGGAACTTAAGAAGGGGCTGGGAAGGCCAGGAAGGGGGCATGAGAAGGCCTTGGTGAGTAGGGTAAAGGAAAACCCCAAGGCATTCTTCAATTATGTGAAGAACAAAAGGATGACAGGAGTGAAGGTAGGACCGATTAGAGATAAAGGTGGGAAGATGTGCCTGGAGGCTGTGGAAGTGAGCGAGGTCCTCAATGAATACTTCTGTTCGGTATTCACCAATGAGAGGGAACTTGATGACGGTGAGGACAATATGAGTGAGGTTGATGTTCTGGAGCATATTGATATTAAGGGAGAGGAGATGTTGGAGTTGTTAAAATACATCAGTACGGATAAGTCCCAGGGGCCTGACGGAATATTCCCCAGGCTGCTCCACGAGGCGAAGGAAGAGATTGCTGAGCCTCTGGCTAGGATCTTTATGTCCTCGTTGTCCACAGGAATGGTACCGGAGGATTGGAGGGAGGCGAATGTTGTCCCCTTGTTCAAAAAAGGTAGTAGGGATAGTCCGGGTAATTATAGACCAGTGAGCCTTACCTCTGTGGTGGGAAAGCTGTTGGAAAAGATTCTTAGAGACAGGATCTATGGGCATTTAGAGAATCATGGTCTGATCAGGGACAGTTAACATGGCTTTGTGAAGGGCAGGTCATGTCTAACAAGCCTGATAGAGTTCTTTGAGGAGGTGACCAGGCATATAGATGAGGGTAGTGCAGTGGATGTGATCTACATGGATTTTAGTAAAGCATTTGACAAAGTTCCACATGGTAGGCTTATTCAGAAAGTCAGAAGGCATGGGATCCAGGGAAGTTTGGCCAGGTGGATTCAGAATTGTCTTGCCTGCAGGAGGCAGAGGGTCGTGGTGCAGGGAGTACATTCAGATTGGAGGATTGTGACTAGTGGTGTCCCACAAGGATCGGTTCTGGGACCTCTACTTTTCGTGATTTTTATTAACGACTTGGATGTTGGGGTAGAGGGGTGGGTTGGCAAGTTTGCAGATGACACAAAGGTTGGTGGTGTTGTGGATAGTGTAGAGGATTGTCGAAGATTGCAGAGAGACATTGATAGGTTGCAGAAGTGGGCTGAGAAGTGGCAGATGAAGTTCAACCCAGAGAAGTGCGAGGTGGTACACTTTGGAAGGACAAACTCCAAGGCAGAGTACAAAGTAAATGGCAGGATACTTGATAGTGTGGAGGAGTAGAGGAATCTGGGGGTAGATGTCCACAGATCCCTGAACGTTGCCTCACAGGTGGATAGGGTAGTTAAGAAAGCTTATGGGGTGTTAACTTTCATAAGTCGAGGGATAGAGTTTTAAGAGTCGCGATGTAATGATGCAGCTCTATAAAACTTTGGTTAGGCCACACTTGGAGTACTGTGTCCAGTTCTGGTCGCCTCACTATAGGAAGAATGTGGAAGCATTGGAAAGGGTACAGAGGAGATTTACCAGGATGCTGCCTGGTTTAGAAAGTATGCATTATGATCAGAGATTAAGGGAGCTAGGGCTTTACTCTTTGGAGAGAAGGAGGATGAGAGGAGTCATGATAGAGGTGTACAAGATAATAAGAGGAATAGATAGAGTGGACAGCCAGCGCCTCTTCCCCAGGGTACCACTGCTCAATACAAGAGAACATGGCTTTAAGGTAAGGGGTGGGAAGTTCAAGGGGGATATTAGGGGAAGGTTTTTTACTCAGAGAGTGGTTGGTGCGTGGAATGCACTGCCTGAGTGAGTGGTGGAGGCAGATACACTTAGTGAAATTTAAGAGACTACTGGACAGGTATATGGAGGAATTTAAGGTGGGGGGTTATATGGGAGGCAGGGTTTGAGGGTCGGTACAACATTGTGGGCCGAAGGACCTGTACTGTGCTGTACTATTCTATGTTCTATGTTACCCACTTCTACCACATCCTCTCCTAGCTCATTCCACATATCCACTACCCTCTGAATGTGAAAGTTACTCCTTGGGTCCTCTTTAATTTCATCTCCTCTCACCTTAAATTTATGCACATCAGATTTAATCCCCCCTACTCTGTGAAAAGGATTATAACCACTCATCTTTTCTTTAGTTTATCTATCTCCATTAAGGTACCTCTCAGCATCATACACTCCAGGGACAAAGCAGACTATCTAGTCTCTCCATTTAGTTCATGCCCTCAGTAACCTAGTAACCAGCAGCATCCTTTTCTGCACCCTTTCTAATTTAATGACATCCCAGTATTGTACACAATATTCCAGGTGCTGTCTCACTGAAGTCTTGTATATCTGTAACATGACGTCCCAAGTCTTCTACTTCAGGAAGATGATTCCTGGAAAATTTTAATAAACAGGTTAATGAAAAACAGAATGTAACTTTTGCCATAACCTTTTGTCTTCAGATGGAGGATCAAATATGCACCTTAGGAGATCAAGGGTCGAGTGATACAACTAATAGACAAGTTATAGACACATGATATTCTGCAGATGCTGGAAATTTTGATCAACACATACAAAGTGCTGGAGGCAATCATCAAATGAGTCAGCACCTATCAAGGAGACTAACCAGTTGACATATTGGCTGTCTGACTTCCTCCAGCATTTTGTATGTGTTGCAATAGACAAGTTATCCTGATGCCATTAATATTCTTAAGCAAAAGCTTAATGAGAAAGAATCCTCTGTTCTCTTCACTTGCATTCGAGCTAACTAGTTAAGTAGTAGAGGAAGTTATTTCAGATAATTCTCAGGCCAGGAAATATTTAAGAGAAATATCTCAAGAAGTATTTTAAATATCATGAAGTGTCTAAGAGCAATTCTTATTTATTCTCTTCATGTCAAAGCTTACTTTTTTCTTTATGTTTGGACTAACATCCTGCATAACTTTCTATTAAGGAACTGAGACTGAAGTGAAATTATTAAGAGTTTTTGCCGAAAGAGGTATATTGTTATCCAATTTTGATTCAAGCTTACTATACTGTGCAAAAGTCTTAGGCAAATGTAAAAAAAGTCTGTAAAGTGAAGGTGCTTTCAAAATAATGAAATGCAAAGTTTCTAAATATAAAAAAATTACAATAAAGATCAGTAAACAGTAAAAAACCTAAATCATATCAGTATTTGGTTTGAGTACCATTTGCCTTTAAAACTGCATCAAATCTCTTAGGCTCACAGTCATGCAGTTTTATAAGAAAATCCGCTGGTAGGCTATTCCAAGCATCTTGGAGAACTTGCCACAGCTCTTCAGCTGTCTTGCTTGCTTCTGCCTCTCCAGGTAGTCCCAGACAGCCTCGATGATGATGAAATCAGGGCTCTGTGGCGGCCATACCATCTGAAACTGTATAAAAATCTATGTACCTAACACTTTTGCACAGTATTTGCTCAACTAGTGTCTAAGCCTGGGATTGAACCAGGGACCTAGATTTAGAATGCCTGGATTTCAGAACAGCTTATTCCCTGCTGCTTTCAGCCTTCCGAACCAATCACCTCTTTCACATCCTCTTCTCAAGGGAGTTGCCAGTTCTTATACTAACTCTACCTCTCTCACTTATTCCACCATTATCACGCCAATATTTTTGCATTACTTCAGACTGCGCCTTTATACCAATCTGCTGTTTTGCACTCATTGTATTTATTCTTATATTTGGTAATACCATGCATACTGTGAGCTTTGTACAAACAAAGAATTTCATTGTTCCCTGGTGTACGTATATGAAATAAACTAATTAATCCATTCTCACCTTTTTAAAAACTGTTGAAATACTCAAAGGTTGTTTACAACAGGTAACCTGATGCATTTTACAGTGTTTCGTCCATTTCCCAAAATAGTTCATTTGGGAGACTGTTAGCCTCATGGTCCCTGGTCCAATCCCCGGTTTAGGCACTGGTCAGGAACCATTTCTTTGCTATACCATTGAGTAGGAGGTACAGGAGGGTTAGCTCCCACACCTTCAGATTCAGAGTAAGTTATTACCCTTCAATGTGGATAACCGCTCACCTCAGCTCTGAACTGATTCCACAACCTATGAACTTACTTTCAAGGGACTCTACAAATTATGCTCAGTATTTTTTTCAATTTGTATAATTGTCTTCTTTTGCTCAATTTGTTTTCTTTTCCATGTTAGTTGTTGTCAGTCTTTATTTATAATTTTTCATAAATTCCATTGTACTTCTTTATTTTCCTGTAAATGCCTACAAGAAAATTAATCTCAACATAGTATGTGGTGACATATATGTATGTTGATAATAAATTTACTTTGACTTTTGACTTTGACTCAAGTTTTTTTAAACATATGTCCAGTTCACCATATATGTGTAATCAAACTTTAAATAACTAAAAATGACCTTAAAGTCGATTTAGAATTAATGCATTAGAACTTCCCTAGATTTTGAAATGGTTTGGTCAATTTTAGGAAAGTTATTCTAAAAATATCAGCGCACCTAACGGAAACTCCAGACCTTTCTCAGCTTCATTTAGAAGGCAATCGTAGCTAGGATTCAATTGGTTCAGTGGAAAGCATTTAGTGAGATGATCCCAGGAATGTAAGTCTTCAGGCATTAGGACAGAGCAGGACAGTCAGTCATCCTTTCACTTCAAAAAGCAAGAAAAAATTGATTAAAGGTGTTCAAGACTATGAAGGATTTCAATCAGGTAATTCGGGATTTTTTAAAAAAAGCTGTTTCCATTGATCCTTAAAAGATAGGAAAAATTCAAAATTTTAATTAAGACATTGGATGAATGTCATAAAGTGCTATACAGCTCCAGATAAGTTTTTGAAGAAAATTAAGATTTTTTGTCCTTAAAGAATAGTGAAGGAGTTAGTGTATGTTAGTAGAAAGGTACTTGACCATGTTTTCTGTAGTGGGGGTGTTTAGGTCCAGAGGGCACAGCCTGAAAACACTGGATGCCCAATTAGGACAAAGATGAGGAGGAGTCTCTTTAGCTGGAGGATAGTGACTCTGTAAAATTCATTGCCACAGATGGCTGTGGAGGCCAAGTCATTGGATATATTTAAAGCAAAGGTTGATAGGTTCAGGATGTCAAAGATTATAGGAAGAAGGCAGGAGAATGGGGTTGAGAGGGATCAGACTTGATGGGCTAAATGGTCTAATTCTTCCCCTATGTCTTGCACATAAATAAAAAAAATAAGAACAACAGGGGAGCGGGATTAAATGCAAAACATGTTCACTAAGGCAGAATTGATATGATGGGCTGATTGGGCTTATTTTTGTTATAAAATGCCATCATTCTATGGATCTGTTTCTAAAGAAGTTATTTGATTTTAAGAATTTGGTTTGACCTTTCTTGTGCCTCCTGCTTGCTGGGCCTACTGCCACAACCACATAATTTGGAAGCCTATTGCCTCATTTGTTAACTTTAAACAAAATTATCTGGGTGTGATGTTAGTAAAAAGCTGTTTGACCATGTCTGATGCCAGATTGCTTCTTTCTACTCCAGAATTTATGCAGTATAAAGAGAGGATGCTCCTTATTGTTGATTGTGATGTTTTGCAGTATTCTATAATGTACTGTCAAGCCTAGTTTTTCAATTGCCCTTGAACCCCAATTAAATTTTCATGAGCTACACAAGAACAGGATCTACTTGGAAATTGAACAGACATTCTTTGAGAATTAAGTTGCTTACTCATGCTTTTTGATATTCTGTTGAAGTGAATGAGTGAAGCTGACACATTCAGAAAAGGGAACTCCCAGAGTTTAGATTCAGATTTCAGAATAATTTATCATGTGAACATTGAAACATACAGTGAAATGCATCATTTGTTTTCACAATCTAAGGATGTGCTGGGGCAGCCGACATAGCACGCCCACAGTGCTTGGCAGAACAACACAGAACACAACAAACACAGTAAAAATAACTTCTTTTCTACACACTTCGACAGTCCTCCAGCCCCAGGCTTCCAGGCCTCCAAGGCCTCCACCCTTCAGTCATCAGACTTCAACTTCCAGACTTCTGATTGAACTTTGGGTTTCCATCTTCAGTCTCAAGCCCCTAATTAGATTTAGTCCAATATCCAGAGTAGAGGGAGACAGAGTAGGAGGGCTTTGACTCAACTGGGCGCCAGCGATAGCGTATCAAGGTGAGGTAAGTTACTTGTGAAGAATAGGAATAGGAAGTATGTCTGTGAGGCCAGTATTCTGTACTGGGTGTCAGATGTGGGATGTCCAAAAGACTCCCAGCCTCCCAGACGGCCAGATCTGCGCCAGGTGTGTCGAGCTGAAGCTCCTTAGGGACCACGTTAGGGAACTGGAAACGCAGCTCGATGACTTTTGTCTGGTCAGGGAAAGTGAGGAAGTAATGGATAGGAGCTATAGGCAAGTAGTCACACCAGGGCCTCGGGAGACAGATAAGTGGGTAACAGTCAGGAGAGCGAAGCTCAATGTCAGATACTAGAGAGTACCCTTGTGGCTGTCCCCCTTAACAATAAGTACTCCTGTTTGAGTACTGTTGGGGGGGAGGAGGACCTACTTGGGGAAGCAACAGTGGCCATGCCTCTGGCACTGGGTCTGGCCCTGAGGCTCAGAAGGGCAGAGAAAGGAAGAGGATTGCAGCAGTGATAGGGGACTCTATAGTTAAGAGGTCAGACAGGTGATTTTGTGGACGCAGGAAAGAAACACGGAAGGTAGTTTGCCTCCCAGGTGCCAGGGTCCGGGATGTTTCTGATTGCGTCCAGGATATCCTGAAGTGGGAAAGGTAAACATACAGAGGTCGTAGTACATATTAGTATGAACGATATGGGTAGGAAAAGGGAGGAGGTCCTGAAAACAGATGACAGAGAAGTTAGGAAAGAAGTGGAGAAGCAGGACCACAAGGGTAGTAATCTCGGGATTACTGCCTGTGCCATGCATCAGTGAGTATAGGAATAGAGTGAGGTGGAGGATAAATGCGTTTCTGTGGGATTGGAGCAGGGGGCAGGAATTCATATTTCTGGATCATTGGGACCTCTTTTGGGGCAGGCGTCGTGACCTGTACAATAAGGATGGGTTGCATTTCAATCCGAGGGGGACCATTATCCCGGCAGGGAGGTTTGCTAAGACTATTGGGGAGAGTTTAAACTAGAATTGCTGGGGGGAGGTGGGAACCGAACTGAAGAGATGGAGGAAGGGGCAGTTGGCTCACAAATAGAGAAAGCTTGTAGGCAGTGTGAGAGGGAGGATAGGCAGGTGATAGAGAAGGGATGCTCTCAGACTGTTGGTTTGAGATGTGTCTATTTTAATGCAAGGAGTATCACGAACAAACGGATGTTTTTAGAGCGTGAATCAGTACTTGGAGTTATGATGTTGTGGCCAATACAGAGACATGGATGGCTCAGGGGCAGGAATGGCTACTTAAAGTGCCAAACTTTAGATGTTTCAGAAAGGACAGGGAGGGAGACAAAAGAGGTGGGGGTGTGGCACTGCTGATCAGAGATAGTGTCACAGCTGCAGAAAAAGAGGAAGTCACGGAGAGATTGTCTACTGAGCCTCTATGGCTGGAAGTTAGAAATAGGAAGGGGTCAATGACTCTACTAGTGTTTTTTATAGACCACCCAATAGTAACAGGGACATCGAGGAGCAGATAGGGAGACAGATTTCGGAACGGTGCAATAATAACAGGGTTGTCGTGATGGGAGATTTTAATTTCCCCAATGTTGATTGGCATCTCCCTAGAGCAAAGGGTTTAGATGGGGTGGAGTTTGTTAAGTGTGTTCAGGAAGATTTTCTAACACAATATGTAGATAAGTTGACAAGAGGAGAGGCTGTACTTGATCTGATATTGGGAAACGAACCTGGTCAGGTGTCAGGTCTCTCAGTGGGAGGGCATTTTGGAGATAGTGATCACAATTCTATTTCCTTTACCATAGCATAGGAGAGGGATAGGAACAGACAAGTTAGGAAGGCTTTTAATTGGAGTAAGGGGAAATATGAGTCTACCAGGCAGGAACTTGGAAGCATAAATTGGGAACAGATGTTCTCAGGAAAATTTACAGCAAAAATGTGGCAAATGTTCAGGGGATAATTGCATAAGTATGTTCCAATAAGACGGGGAAAGGATGCTAGGGTACAGGAACCATGGTGTACAAAGGCTGTAGAAAATCTAGTCTAGAAGAAAAGAAAACCTTATGAAAGGTTCAAAGATTAGGTAATGATAGAGATCCAGAAATTTATAAGGCTAGCAGGAAAGAGCTTAAGAATGAAATTAGGAGAGCCAGAAGGGGCCATGAGAAGGCCTTGGTGAGCCAGATTAAGGAAAACCCCAAGGCATTCTACAAGTATGTGAAGAGCAAGAGGATAAGACGTAAGAGAATAGGACTAATCAAGTGTGACAGTAGAAAAGTGTGTATGGAACCGGAGGAGGTAGCAGAGGTACTTAATGAATACTTTGCTTCAGTATTCACAATGGAAAAAGACCTTAATGATTGTAGGGATGACTTACAATGGACTGAAAAGCTTGAGCATATAGTCATTAAGAAAGAGGATGTGCTGGAGCTTTTGGAAAGCATCAAATTGGATAAGTCAATGGGACCAGACAAGATATACCCCTGTCTACTGTGGGAGGCGAAGAAGGAGATTACTGAGTCTCTGGCAGTGATTTTTGCATCATAAGTGGGGACGGGAGAAGTTCCGGAGGATTGGAGGGTTGCAGATGTTGTTCCCTTATTCAAGAAAGGGAATAGAGATAGCCCAGGAAATTATAGACCAGTGAGTCCTACTTCAGTGTTTGGTAAGTTGATGGAGAAGATCCTGAGCAGCAGGATTTATGAACATTTGGAGAGACATAACATGTTCAGGAATAGTCAACATGACTTTGTCAAAGGGAGGTCATGCCTTACGAGCCTGATTGAATTTTTTAAGGATGTGACTAAACACATTTGATGAAGGTAGAGCAGTATATGTAATGGTTATTGATTTCAGCAATGCATTTGATAAGGTATTCCATGCAAGGCTCATTGAGAAAGTGAGGAGGCATGGGATCCAGAATTGGCTTGCCCACAGAAGGCAAAGAGTGGTTGTAGACGGGTCGTATTCTGCATGGAGGTTGGTGATCAGTAGTGTGCCTCAGGGATCCGTTCTGGAACCCCTTCGTGATGTTTATAAATGACCTGGATGAGGAAGTGGAGGGATGGATTAGTAAATTTGATGATAACACAAAGGTTGGGGTGTTGGGGATAGTGTGGTGGGCTGTCAGAGTTACAGCGGGACATTGATAGGATGCAAAACTGGGCTGAGAAGTGGCAGATAGGGTTCAACCCAGATAAGTTTGATGTGGTTCATTTTGGTAGGTCAAATATGATGGCATTAATGGTAAGGTTCTTGGCAGTGTGGAGGATCAGAGGAATCTTGGGGTCCAAATCCATAGGACACTCAAAGCTGCTCTGTAGGTTGACTTAAGCATGAGGAATTCTGCAGATGCTGGAAATTCAAGTCCTGATGAAGGGTTTCGGCCTGAAACATTGACTGTACCTCTTTCTAGAGATTCTGTCTGGCCTGCTGCATTCACCAGCAACTTTGATGTGTGCTGCAGGTTGACTGTGTGGTTAAGATGGCATATGGTGTATTGGCCTTCATCAACCATGGGATTGAGTTCAAGAGCCAAGAGGTATTGCTACAGCTATATAGGACCCTGGTCAGACCCCTACTTGGAGTACTGTGCTCAGTTCTGGTCACCTCACTACAGGAAGGATGTGGAAACTATAGAAAGGGTGCAGAGGAGATTTACAAGGATATTGCCTGGTTTAGGGAGCATGCCTTATGAGAATAGGTTGAGTGAACTCGACCTTTTCTCCTTGGAGCGACGGAGCATGAGAGAGATACACCTGATAGAGGTGTATAAGATGATGAGAGGCATTGATCGTGTGCATAGTCAGAAGCTTCTTCCCAGGGCTGAAATGGCTAACACGAGAGGGCACAGTTTTAAGGTGCTTGGAAATAGGCACAGAGGAGATGTCAGGGGTAAGTTTTTTATGCAGAGAGTGGTGAGTGCATGGAGTGGGCTGCCGGCGACAGTGGGGAAGGCAGATACAATAGGGTCTTTTAAGAGACTCCTGGATAGGTACATGGAGCTTAAAAAATAGAGGGCTATGGGTAACCCTAGGTAATTTCTAAAGTGAGTACATGTTCGGCACAGCTTTGTGGGCAGAAGGGCCTGTATTGTGCTGTAGGTTTTCTATGTTTCTATCTGTCTCCTCTTAGAATGTGGCTAATTTATACCAGTTGACTACTTCCAGAATGTAGTTCAGGCTTTGGAACCACTTTCTAACTGATTATGAACAAGTGAGGGTCTAGAAACAGATTGCATCCTATTTTTTAATTGTTATGTTTTGTAACTTCAAAACATTAAACTAATTCAAAAGGAAGACACGGGAGTCTAAAATGTGAGTCTAACTTCATGTTTATTTTAAGTGAGGCGCACACATCACATGGTAACGTGATAATATATGTCATTCACATATTTATACATATAACCCATAATAAATTATTTAAACAAGAATGCTTAATCAGCCGGTATATATATACGAGGTTACTCAAATATTACTGAAATGTAAATACACAACATTACTTCATTCATAGGAGAGGGCAACAAGAGGTCCATGAGCCAGTAATCGTTGGAGGATCAGAGGTGGACAGGGTCAGTAGCTTTAAATTTCTGGGTGTCACTATGTCAGGGGACCTGTCCTGGACCCATCACATAAATATTATTGCAAAGAAAATACGACAGCACCTCTACTCCCTCAGGAGTCTGCAGAGGTTTGGCATGTCATCGAAAACCTTGGCAAATTTCTAGAGGTGTGTGGTGGAAAGTGTGCTGACTGACTGCATTACAGCCTAGTATGGGAACACACCAATGCCTTTGAGCAGAAAATCCTGCAAAAGATAGTGGATTTGGTCCCTCCCAACCGTTGAGCATATCTACATGAAGATTTGCCATGGGAAAGCGGCATCCATCATCAAAGATCCTCACCACCCAGGCCATGCTCTTTTCTCACTGCTGCCATCAGGTAGAAGGTACAAGAGCCTCAGGACTCACATCACCAGGTTCAAGAATAGTTACTACCCCTCAACCATCCCTTGAACAAAAGGGATAGCTGCACTTATTTAAGGACTCTGTTATATTGTTATTTCATTCTCGTTATTTATTGCTATTTATTTATATCTGCATTTGTACAGTTTGTTTATAGTTAACAGTTCCTGATGTTTACAGTTTTTGGTTACCATTCTAAAGATTTGCTAAGTATGCTCATTGAAAAAGAAAAGAAGCTTTATGTGGGGACATGCATGTATTCTGATAATAAATTTTACTTTGACCTTTTGAACTTTGAACCTATGAATACTGGGTTTCTTCCATGGTTTTGGCAAAGTAGATCTGTCGTAAGCTTTTAGTTACAAACAAATACCTCCCGTAATAATGAAAGCCACTGAACCAAAAAAAGTTTTAGGTAGACTGGGTATTAATGGCAAATTTGATTATTGTTGTCACATGGAGTAATGTGTTCAGTTCTGCTTGCCTCATTATAGGAAGGATGTGGAAGCTTTAGAGAGGATGCAGAGGAGATTTACCAGGATGCTGCTCGGATTAGAGAGCATGTCTTATGAGGATAGGTTGAGCAAGTTAGGGCATTTTTCTTCGGGGAGAAGGAGGATGAGAGGTGACATGATAGAAATGTACAAAATGATCAGGTGAATAGATCAAGTGGATAGCTAGCGGCTTTTACCCAGGGCGATATGGTTAATACAAGGGGGTATAATTTTGTTTGGAGGAAAATATAGGGAGAATGTTGAGGTAGATTTTTTACACAGAGAGTGGTCGGTGCATGGAACACTCTGCCAGGGGTGGTAGTGGAAGCAGACACATTAGGATATTTAAGAGGCTCTTAAATAAGCACATAGATGAAACAAAAATGCAGGGTTATGTAGAAGTAAGGGTTAAATTGATCTTAGACGAGATTAGAGGATTGACACAACATTGTGGGCCAAAGAGCTTGTACTGTGCTGTACTGTTCTGTGTTCTGCAGTGAAAATCTTGTCTTGCATACTATTAATACAGATCAATTCATTACAACTGTGTATAGAAATAATAGAAGTTAAAACAATAACAGGACAGAATGAATTGTTATGATTACAGAGAAAGAGCTGTGCAGGGAGACACTAAGGCATAAGGTCATAATGAGATAAGTTGTGATCCATTTTACTGTACTATGGAAGCATTCAGTAGACTTAAATGAATGGGATAGAAGATACCCTTGAGCCTGGTGGTATGTGATGGAGGGTCTTGACCCAAAACGTCAACTGTTTCTTTTCCCTCCCTATACAGTATGCTAAATTCCTCCAGCATTGCTCTAGAATTCCATCAACTTCTGAATGTCTTGTGTCATTGCTTTTCTGAACCTATTTAGAACAGTGTTTCCCAACCTTTTTTAGCCCAATGCCCCACTAAAGCACCTTCACTCTTGCCAACGCCCCTCTTAGGCACAATATACTTTTTGGCACCCCCATAATATAAAAGCATGTCTACCATATGCTAACATGAGAAAAATGATGCTGCTTTAAATTTTTATTTGTCTTTGAGCCTGGATTACACAGTACCTGGGTGCTGTATAGCAGCTTTCAAATCTTTGAATCGTCTCTGAAAATCTTTCTTCAGTGACTGCAGGTGTAAGCAGTACTCTTGTAAAACACAGTCTGTAAAAGAGAATGCCATACTTTCCACGCAGGGAAACTGAGAACATTCTTCTCCCAAAGTTTTGCTTATATATTTCCAATTTTCTCATAAAAGTGGTCACTACACTTGTTGTCTAAACTAAATTGAAATTCTCTCCCTGCAGTTTCATATTTAGAACGTTCATTTTGTCATACAGATCGGTTAGGTATGCCACATTTCCACTTAGAAGTTCAATCTTGTTTCCCAAGCTCTTGTTGGCTTTGAGCAAAAATTCAATTACAGTGTCAAAAAGGTCAAAGAAACATTTGAAGCAGCAGCCTTTTGACAACCAATGCACTTCAGAGTGAAGAAGCAACTCTTCATCATTATCTTGGCATATCTGAAAGTATTCTGCTACTTAATAGATGAGCTTTAGTTTTGTTGATAGCAGAAATTACGAGAGTCATGTTTGAAAAAGTCGCTGGCTGAGGTTTTTGACTGTGAGATGTTGACAATGAATTACACAATGGACTGCAAACGGACTTGGAATTTCTTTTTTCATAAATGCCACTAAACCAGCATGGTGACCTGCCATATATGGTGCTCCATCTGCGGCAGAAGAATCACGTTCCTAATCGGAATACTTTTATCCACAATGCACATTTTGAGCTTGTCGTAGATTCATTCTCCGTTGATATTTGTTTTTTAACTTTTTACTAAAGATAATCTCTTTGAACCCCTCAAGAGGAATCCCCAGAGTTGGCAGGTTCACTGGTTGGCCCTATTTTACTGTTTGTTTTCAACCAGCATTGTATCGCTACGTGGCCTATAGATCTGTAGTGAAAGTTGAAAAGGTGTACTTGACTTACCAACTGATAATTGCATGAATTCATTCTGTGCCACGAATCAAGGGCAACTGTTGGGTACCCTGGTTGCTAATTTATGCATCTCCAATAATATCTGTTTGGTTGGTAAGATCTGATTGCCAAGTTTCAGATGCATTGTGACAACGAGTGCTCACCGCCTGTAGAGCTATAGTTCTTCCTGTGTTCCAGTGCCTCATCCTTTTATTGGAAGTGCCTGCTCTACTAATGGTCAGTCAGGTCTCATGCCTCAAGTTAGGGTGCCACTTACCGCCCCCCCCCCCAGACGACTTCTGTTTCCCCTAGCACCCCCTTAGAACACATAACTGCCCCCATTGGGAATCACTGAGTTAGAACACAGAACAGTACAGCACAGGAACAGGCCTTTCAGGTCCAAACCAGCTAAAAAGTAAATGAAAAACCCCCAAAAACTCATCCCTCCTGTCTACACAATACCATATCCCTCCTTATTCCTCGCATTCATGTGCCTATCTCTTAAAAGCCTCTGAAGTATTTGCCTCTACCACCATACCGGGCAGTGCATTCCAGACATTCACCACTCTCTGAGTAAAAAGATACTCCCTGTCTACACTATCTATGCCTTTCATAGTCTCATAAAACTCTTATCAGACCTTGCCTTAGCCTCCGCTGCTCCAAAGAAAACAACCCAAGTTTGTCCGGCATCTCGCGATAGCTCATGCCCTCTAAACCAGGCAGCATCCTAGTAAACCTATTCTGCATCCTCTCCAAAGTCTCAACATCCTTCCTATAGTGCAAAACTGTGTGCAATACTCCAGATGTGGCTTAACCAAAGTTTTATAAAGTTGCAACATAATCTCTTGACTTTTGAACTCAATGCCTCAACTAATAAAAGCAAGCATACTATAAGTTGTCTTAGCCACTTTCATGGAGCTATGAACTTAGACCCCAACATCTCTCTGCTCAGCAACACTGTTAAGGGTCCTGCCTTTAACAGTGTACTGTCTCCTTGCATTTGCCCTACCGAGGTGAAACACCTCACATTTACTTAGGATAAACTCCATCTGCCAGTTCTCTGCATATATCTGCAACTAATCTATATCATGTTTCACCCTGCCCTCAAGTTTACCTGGTCCATTTCCAACACCTCCCTCCCTTTTCAAGATCTTTCTGTTTCTATCTCTGAAGACAGCTTATCTACTGATGTCTACTATAAGCCTATTGACTCTCACAGCTATCTGGACTATTCCTTTTCTCACCCTGTCTCTTGCAAAAATGCCATACCCTTCTCGCAATTCCTCCGTCTCTGCCACATCTTCTCTCAGGATGAGGCTTTTCATTCCAGGACAAGGGAGATGTCCTCCTTTTTTAAAGAAAGGGGCTTCCCTTCCTCCACCATCAACTCTGCTCTCAAACGCATCTCCCCCATTTCACGCACATCTGCTCTCACTCCATCCTCCCGCCAACCCACTAGGAATAGGATTCCCCTGGTCCTCACCTACCACCCCACCAGCCAACGGGTCCAACATATTATTCTCCGTAACTTCCGCCACCTCCAACGGGATCCCACCACTAAGCACATCTTTCCCTCCCCCCTCTCTCTGCTTTCCACAGGGATCGCACCCTACGCAACTCCCTTGTCCATTTGTCCCCCCCATCCCTCCCCACTGATCTCTTTCCTGGCACTTATCCTTGTAAGCGGAACAAGTGCTACATATGCCCTTACACTTCCTCCCTTACCACCATTCAGGGCCCCAGACAGTCCTTCCAGGTGAGGCAACACTTTACCTGTGAGTCGGCTGGGGTGATATACTGCGTCCGGTGCTCCTGATGTGGCCTTCTATATATTGGCGAGACCTGACGCAGACTGGGAGATTGTTTTGCTGAACACCTACTCTCTGTCCGCCAGAGAAAACAGGATCTCCCAGTGGCCACACATTTTAATTCCACATCCCATTCCCATTCTGATATGTCTATCCACGGCCTCCTCTACTGTAAAGATGAAGCCACACTCAGGTTGGAGGAACAACACCTTATATTCCGTCTGGATAGCCTCCAACCTGATGACATGAACATTGACTTCTCAAACTTCTGCTAATGCCCCACCTCCCCTTTGTACCCCATCCGTTATTTATTTATATACACACATTCTTTCTCTCACTCTCTTTTTTCTCCCTCTGTCCCTCTGATTATACCCCTTGCCCATCCTCTGGGTTTTCCCCCCCTCCCCCTTTTCCTTCTCCCTGGGCCTCCTGCCCCATAATCCTCTCATATCCCTTTTGCCAATCACCTGTCCAGCTCTTGGCTCCATCCCTCCCCCTCCTGTCTTCTCCTATCATTTTGGATCTCCCCCTCCCCCTCCCACTTTCAAATCTCTTACTATCTCTTCCTTCAGTTAGTTCTGACGAAGGGTCTTGGCCTGAAACGTTGACTGTACCTCTTCCTCGAGATGCTGCCCGGCCTGCTGCGTTCACCAGCAACTTTGATGTGTGTTGCTTGAATTTCCAGCATCTGCAGAATTCCTCGTGTTTGCGTATATCATGCTGTATTCTTTCCCAACCTTCTACACTATCCGCAACTCCACCAATCTTGATATCATCTGCAAGCTTACTAACCCACCCATCTACATTTTCATCCAGGTCATTTATATACATCACAAACAGCAGAGGTCCCAGCACAGATCCCTGCAGAACACCACTAAATACAGACCTCTATGTCGACTAAGTTCCTTCAACCACTACACTCCGTCTTCTATGTGCAAGCCAGTTCTGAATTCAAACACCCAATTCACTGCAGACTCCATGCATCCTAAACTTCTGGATTAGCTTCCCGTAAGGGATTTTGTCAAATGCCTTACTAAAATGTAAACGTAGACAACAACCACTGCCCTATCTTCATCAACCTCTCTTGTCACCTTGTCAATAAACTCAATCAAGTTGGTAAGAACATGGCTTATCCTGCACAAAGCCATGCTGGTTCTCCCTAATTAGGCCAGGAGTTTCCAAATGCTCATATATCCTATCCCTAAGAATTTTCTCCAGCAATTTCTCTACAACTGATGCGAGACTCATGTGTCTATGGTTCCCTGGATTCTCTCTTGTCCCCTTCATAAATAGAGGTACAGTATACACCACTCTCCAGTCCTCTGGGACATCACCTATGCCTAGAGAGGACACGAAGATACTGGCAAGGTCCCAGCAATCTTGTCTCTTACCTCCTTCAGTAACCTGGGTAAATTCCATCAGGTGCTGAGGACTGATCCACCGTAAAGCTTTGATCAGGGGCCAGTCCAGACATTGGAAATTTGGAGAGGAGGGGACTTCAAGCAGGTCCACTTTCTGAGGGTTAAAGGCAAGAATGGGTCATGGCAGTGTAATAGAGCTTTGACTAGCACCAATCGGCGTTTGGAATCAATTGGCAAGATAAAATATTAAAGGAAGGCAGAGGCAAGCCCAGCGACCATCATTGGAGTGGATATAGTCAGAGTGGTGATCTAGTCCTTAGCTCTCCTAGACTTCAGTGAAGAGAGGCTTTACTCAGAGAAAGCAAAGGAAAGAAAAGCTCAAGTTTTTTTTCCTTTTCTTCTTTATATCTGCTAAGTTAGGACAGTGGAGATGACAGGCAGGATAGTGACAGATGATAGGAGATAGATCTCCTCTTGCGGGATGTGGGAAGGCAGGGAGACCTACAGTGTCCCTGGTCACTACAACTGCAGGAAGTGCATCCAGCTGCAGCTTCTAACAAACCAGGTTAAGGAGTTGGAGCCCGAACTGCGTGAAATCCAGACGGTTTGGGAGGTGGAAAGGGTGATAGATAAGACATATAGAGAGGTAGTTACACCCGAGATACAGTACACAGGAAATTGGGTGACATTTGGGAAGCAGAAAGGGATTAAGGAGCCAGTGCAGAATACTCCTGTGGCCATCCCCATCAACAACAGGTCTTCCATTGTGGATACTGTTGGAGGGGTGACTCTTCTGAGGAAAGTCACAGTGGTCAGGTCTCTAGCACTGTGACTCAGAAGGGAAGGGAGAAGAAGAGGCGCACTGTAATGATAGGGGTTTCGTTAGTTAGGGGAATGGACAGGAAGTTCTGTGGGCGAGAACAAGATACCCGGATGGTATGTTGTTTTCTGGCTGCCAGGGTCCGGGATATCTTGGATTGAGTCCTCAGCATTCTTAACTGGGAGGGTGAACAGCCTGCAGTCGTGGCCCATGTAGGTACCAATGACATGGTTAGGATGAGTGACAAGGTTCTGGATAGGGATTTCAGGGAGTCAGGTGTTCAGTTAAAGGGCAGAACCTCCAGGGTTGTCATCTCAGGATTGCTTCACGTGCCACGGGCTAGTGAGACTAGATCAAAGAAAATTATACAGTTTAATATGTGGCTAAGGAGTTAGTGTTGTAGGGAGGGCAAAAGGTTTTTGGATCATTGGGCTCTCTTCCAGGGAAGGTGGGACCTGTACAGAAGTGATGCTTTGCACATGAATTGGATGAGGACTAATATCCTAGTGGGAAGGTTTGTTAATGCTGCACAGTGAGGTTTAAACTAGAGTTGCAGGGGGAGGGAACCAGAGTGCCAGAATAGTTAGTGGAGAGGTTGTGGAGGCAGATGTTGGTAAGACCTCAAAGTTAGGAATTAAAAGATTGAGCATAGTGCAACAAAATCAAAAAGAGTGAATACAGGACTGAAGGCATTGTATCCAAATGTGCACAGTATATGGAATAAGGTAGATGAACTTGCAGCACAGTTGCAGATTGGCGGGAATGATATTGCAGGCATCACTGAATCCTGGCTGAAAGATTTTAGCTGGGAGATTATATTCCTTGTATCAAAAGTATAGGCAGGAAGGCAGAAGAGGTGGTGTTGCTCTGTTGGTAAAATAAAATGGAATCAAATCTTTAGAAAGAATTGACAGAGGGTCAGAATGTTTTGAATCGTTGTGGATAGAGCAAAGGAACTGCAAGGGTAAAAAGACACTGATGGGAGTTGCATACAAATGCCCAAACAGCAGTAAGCATACGGCCTACAAATTACAACAGGAGATAGAAAAATGCATGCCAAAAGGGCAGTGTTACAGTAGTCATGGGGAACTTCAACGTGTAGGTAGATTGGGAAAATCAGGTTGGTGCTGGATTACAGGAGGGGGAATTTCTAGAATGCCTATGAGATGGCTTCTTAGAGCAGCTCGTGGTTGAGCCCACCAGAGGATCAGCTAGCTATTCTGGATTGGGTGTCGTGCAATGAACCAGAATTGATCAGAGAGCAGAAAGTAAAAGAACCCTTCGGGGAAAAGTGATCATAATATGATCTAATTCACCCTGAAATTTGAGAAGGAGAAGCTAAAGTCAGATGTATCAGTATTACAGTGGAGTAAAAGGAATTACGGAGGCATGAGAGAGCAGTTGGCCAGAATTCATTGGAAAAAAACACTTGCAGGGGTGATGGCAGAGCAGCAATAGCTGGAATTTCTGGAAGCAATTTGGAAGGCACAGGATATATACATACATCTCAGAGAGGAAGAAGTATTCTAAAGGAAAGATGACACGACCATGATTAGCAAGAAGAGTCAAAGCCAAAGAGAGGGCATATAATAGAGCAAAAATTAGTGGGAAGTTAGAGAATCGGGAAGTTTTTAAAAACCAACAGAAGCCAACTAAAAAAATCCTTAAGAAGGTAAAGATGGAATATGAAAGTAAGCTAGACAGTAATATTAAAGAGGACACCAAAAAGTTATTTCAGATACATTAGTGTAAAAGAGAGGTGACAATGGATATTGGACCACTGGAAAACGATGCTGGAGAGGTACTAATGGGGACAACGAAATGGCGGATGAACTGAATAAGTATTTTGCATCAGTCTTCACTAACAGTATGATGGAAGTTTCAGGTGTCAAAGGGCATGAAGTGTGTGAAGTTACCATATCTAGAGAGAAGCTTCTTGGGTAACTGAAAGGTCTGAAGGTAGATAAGTCACCTGGACCAGTTGGTGTACTCCCAGAGTTCTGAAAGATATGGCTGAAGAGATCATGGAGGCATTAGTAATGACCTCCAAGAATCATAGATTCTGAAATGGTTTTGGAAGACTGGAAGGTTGCAAATGTCACTTCAATTTTCTAGAAGGCAGAGAGGCAGAAGAAAGGAAACTATAGGCCAGGTAGTCTAAGCTCAATGGTTGGGAAGATGTTGGAGTCAATTACTAAGGATGAGGTCTCAGGGTACTTGGAGGCACATTATAAAATAGGCCATACTCAGTGTGGTTTCCTCCAAAGGAAAATCTTGCCTGACAAATCTGTTGGAATTCTTTGAAAAAATAACATGCAGGATAGACAAAGGAGAATTGGTTGATGTTGTGTACTTGGATTTTCAGAAGGCCTTTGACAAGGTGCCACACATGAGGCTGCTTAACAAGCTTCAAGCCCATGGTATTACAGGAAAGATTCTAGCATGGGTAAATCACTAGCTGATTGGCAGGAGGCTAATAGTGGGAATAAAGGGAGCCTTTTCTGGCTGGCTGCCGGTGACTAGTGGTGATCCACAGGGGTCTGTATTGGGACGATATATGTTATATGTCAATGATTTGGACAATGGAATTGATGGCTTTGTTGCGAAGTTTGCAAACCGATATGAAGATAGGCGGGTGGGGCAGGTATTTTGAAGAAGTAGGGAGACCATAGGATTTAGACAGATTAGAAGAATGGGCGAAGAAATGGCAGATGGAATACAGTCTCGGGAAGTGTATGGTCATGAACTTTGGTAGAAGAAATGAAAGGGTTGACTATTTTCTAAATGGAGAGAAAATACAAAAAACTGAGGTGCAAAGTGACCTTGGAGTCCTTGTGCAGGATTCCCTGAAGATTAATTTGCAGGTTGAGTCTGTGGTGAGGAAGGCAAATGCAATGTTAGCATTCATTTCAAGAGGACCATAATATAAAGCAAGGATGTAATGCTGAGATTTCATAAAGCACTGGTAAAGCCTCACTTGGAATATTGTGAGCAGGTTTGGGCCCCTTATCTTAGAACAGATGTGCTGAAACTGGAGCGGGTTCTACGGAGGTTCACAAAAATTATTCCAGGACTGAATGACTTCTCATATGAAGAGCACTTGATGGCTCTGGGCCTGTGTTCACTAGAATTCAGAAGAATGAGGGGTGTCCTCATTGATTGAAACCTATCAAATGGTGAAAGGCCTTGATAGAGTGGATGTGGAGAGGATGTTTCCTATGATGGGAGAGTCTAAGACCAGAGGACACAGCCTCAGAATAGAGGGGTGTCCTTCTAGAATAGAGATGAGGTGGAAAATCCTTAGCCAGAGAATGGTAAATCTGTGGAATTCTTTGCCACAGGCAGCTGTGGAGGTCAAGTCTATATTTAAGGCTGAGGTTGATAGATTCTTGATTGGTCAGGGCATGAAGGGACACGGGGAGATGGTAGGAGATTGGGGCCGAAAGGAAAATTAGATCAACCATGATGAAATGACAGAGCTGACTCAATGGGCCAAATGGCCTAATTCTGCTCCTATATCTTATGGTCTCAATACTCATTAGGAGGCCCAACATTTCTTCCTCCTTGACCTCTAAAAGCCCTAACCTACTTATATACTCAGTACTGATCTCCAGGTCCTCCATGTCCTTTGATCTTTAAACACCTCCACTTGTCTGATCTGGACTTGCCAGCAAAAAGTTGTTCCCAATGAACACTTCTTAGTTCCTGCCTGATGCCCTCGTAATTTTCCCTACTCCAACTTAAAACTCTCCTGCAAGGACCATACTTGTCTTTATCTGTTGCCATCCTGAAAGTTAAGGAGTTGTGGTCACTGTTTCCTAACCTCTCACCCACTGAAGGGTCAGTCAGTTGGCTAGGCTTATTACTTAATACCAGATCCAGTACACCCCTCCTCTCTTTGGACCATCCACATATTGATTCAATAGACCCTCCTGGATACACTTAACAAATTCTGCCCCAACTTTGAACCATCTTTCCACCCTTGAACTAAGAATGCCCCAGTTTATATTAGCGAAGTTGAAATCCCCTATGATAACAAACCTATTATTTTTACACATTTCCTTAATCTGTTTACATACCTGTTCCTCAGTTTCCCAGAGGCTATTGGGGGTGTCTGTAGTACAATCCTATCAGTGTGATTGCACCCTTCCTATTCCTGAGTTCTACCCAAATGGATTCAGTGTCTGAACCCTCCATTATGTCTCCCCCGTGCAGCTGTGATATTATCCCTAATTAATAGCGTCCCCCATGCCCCCACTTTTACCTCCTCCATTTTTTCTAAAACTTTAAAAATCTGGTACATTAATCATCTGTTCCTGCCCCTGTCACAACCAAGTTTCTGTAATGGCATAAACATTGTAGTTCCACGTACTGATCCATGCTCTTAACTTCATCAGTTTTACACATAATACTCCCAGCATTAAAATACATACACTTAAAACCGTCCAACCCATCATACCTGTTATTTTGATTTTACCTTTCAATATTTTCCCTGACATTTACCTTCCTGCCTGATCCTTCACTTACTGACCTGGTGCTCTCATTCCCAGCCCACTGCAAAACTAGTTTAAAGCCTCCTGAGATTGACTTATTGCATACAGTGATGTCACCGTTTGACAGAAAGGTTGTGACTGCAGTGCACAGCATGCAGAGGAAATCCACGAGGTAATTAGCAGGACTGGAAACTATTAGGTATAAGGACAGGTTGGATTTTGGGATTGTTTTCTTTGAAATCGTAGAAGCTGGGAAGGGATTTAATTGAGGTTGTACTATTATGAGGTCATAGTAAAATAAGAATGGCCTATTTGTCTTAGCAGAGGACTGAAGAACATCTGGGCATATAGTAAATGGTAGAAGATTTACAGGGAGAATAAAGACAAATATTTTCACCCGTTTGGGTCAGGTATCTGGACTCTTTGGATGAAGAATGACAAAGACAGAACTTTTACATCTTAACATTTAAGAAGTATTTGGGTGTGTACTTGCAAGGCAGTGAATCAAGTGCTGGAAGATGAGATTAGATTGATGTTGACAACTGGGACTAAAAATGTTATCTATGTTATAAATTTTCTATGATTCATTGATTTGAGCAAATGCATAGTCTCCCTGCTTAAGAAAGCTTCCTGTCTCACCTTGTTTAAACATATGGCTCTAGCAGGTCGAGTAATACTTAAGCTTCCCTCCTCCCCATGTTGAAGTGTTGGAATTATGAGCAATTTTTGGCTAACTTGAGGGGAAAAGCCTGCAAGCATTCACCCTATCTATATCCCTCATAATTTTGTATACCTGTATAAGATCTCCATTCATTTTCCTGCACTCCAGTGAATAAAGTTCTAACCTATTCAATCTTTCCCTATAACTCAGGTTCTCGTCCCATCAACATCCTTGTAAATTTTCTCAGCACTCTATCAAGCTTATTGATAGCTTTCCTCCAAATTTGTTCTCATCAACATGTTATGTAACTTTAATAAAACATCCCAACCCTTGATTTGTAAAGGCAAATGTCTCAAAAGCTCTCTTTATGGCCCTATTAACCTGTGATGTCATTTTCAAGGAATTGCGGATCAGAAAAGATGAGAAGGTGCACTCCCTCTTCTTGCACTTCTCAGATCACTTAACTTCTTTCTATATCGACCTCAGCTCCTCAAATGATCCCCAAGGTCCACGCATCCTAGGGTCAGAGGTCCGAGGTCAATGAGTCTCAGGATTGATGGCTTAAGGGCTGACGGCAGGTACTGAGGTTGAAAGCCCATGATCAATGAATGCTGGAGTCAAAGCTCAGAGGTCGGTGAGTCTGGAGGTTGGAGGCCAAATGTCTATGAGTCCAGGGCCACAGTCTGGATATCAGAAGCTCAGACGGGGCCTGTCCTCAATTAAGTATCCTCTTTAAATACACCAGGTGATCCAGCTTCCAAAACTTTCCAAAGTAAAGAATTTCATTCCTTGGAGTCAAACAGAGTAATATCACTCACCAGAGAATGTAGGCTTGCTTTAAAAAATGGGCCCCAACTTTGAATAACCCTGACCAGTAACTGTTTGGGGGTGGAATTGGTTACTAGTAGGAATCATTTAATGAGCTTCCTGATCCCTAGAATGAAGATACAGACAGCTATGTCAATATCTGTTCCGGCCCGAAATGTCAACTGTACTCTTTTTTCATAGATGTTGCCTGACCTGCAGAACTTCACAAGCATTTTGTGTGTGTTGCTTGGATTGTCAGCGTCTGCTGATGTTCTCTTGTTTATTTCAATTAAGAAGTCTCTGGTAGGGGCAGCATGGCAGCACAGCAGTTAGCATAATTGCTTTACAGCGCTAGTGGGGTTCAATTCTTGCCGCTGTCTGTAAGGAGTTTGTATGTTTTCTCTGTGACCTTGTGGTGCTCTGGTTTCTTCCCACATTCCAAAGACATATGGATTATGGATAGTAAGTTGTAGGCATGCTACTTTGGCACAGGAAGTGTGGTCACACTTGCGGGCTGCTCAGCACAATCCTCATGATTTGATTTGATGCAAACGATGCATTTCACTGTATGCTTTTAAGGCAACATGGTAGTGTGGTTGTTCGCACATTCTTAACAGTGTCAGTGACCTGGATACAGATCCTGCCGTTGTCAGTCAGGAGTTCGTGACCACGTGTGTTTCCTCTGGGTGCTCTGGTTTCCTCAATATTCCAGAGATGTACAGGTCAGTAGGTTAATTGGTCACAAAGGTGTAATTAGATGACGTGGGTTACTTGTTATCTCTAAAAGAAACAAGCCAGGGAATTAATTACACCCATTGGGTCATTCCACTCAACTTGTCTTCAACCCACCTGCCTCTGATTCATGCTTTCAATTATGATAGAGGCTAATTTAATTTACCTTGGTGCTGTAATTCATTTCATAAAGTTAGTAGTGACAGGGCTTTTTGATTTACTACCACCAGTGGAAGTTGCATGGTTGCCATTTTCCTAAATCCTGTTGTCTTGTTCAATAAAAGTGGCCTTTCCTGAGTCCTTATTAGAACATTTTCAGAATAGCTTTGCTAACTAAAGAGCAGAATGAATGAAAATATGTGATTTGCACAGAATTTTATCTGCATGGTATGTGTGAAAGGACATTATTACTGCTGTGCTGTGATTGGCCTATTTTTTTCCACTACTATTGAAATATATAGCAGTGAACACATCGTTTGCAAAGTTGCAAGGAAATTAGCAAAAAAAGCAAATGATATTATCAAGATTATCAACTGATCAATTTAGATAATAGCTCAAAATAATTTCTAACTAATGGTGAATTCCTGTTAATTGGTCTAGCAGTCAATTGGAGCAGCCACTTATTTGGGACAACTTTTTTAAAAAAACGATAACTAATCAAGAAAGTAGCTCAGATTCCTTTCCTTTATTTGGGACCCGATGCCTCTTAGTTTGGAGAGGAGGCTGTTGCCGAACAGTTTCTTAAGTGGCCGCAAGACACCAGACCATGCTTAGACCAAACAGTTTTTAAATAGTTGTAGCTGCATGTGCTTGTGTTAAAAAATCAGTGATTTTTGTCACTGAGAGTTGGTGATAAATAAGCAGTAAGACATTTCAGAACTGCTTTGCTCGTTGCAGTTTCAGGCATCTATGCTTGGAGATGCTCAAAACAGCCTGGAGTGAAAATGAAATGATATCACTACTTCGACAAGTTAGACACTACAAAGAATCTGAAGGTATTGACAATCATCATGAATGTTACAATGAAAATGATGAATTGGAGGATGCAATCGTTGAAAGCATTCTCTGAAGGCAGTCCAATATCTGCACTAGATATGTATGCTGATCTTGTTCATTTACAGAATAGCCAAAGAACACACTGTAGCAACATACACTGGATGAATCCCTCCATTGATAACTATTAGGAACATATAGTTTTATAGTACTGTATTGGTAGTGTTCTAATTTGTTCTGTGTTTCATTTAAATACAAATTATGTTACTCAATTAACTGGTAGTTTGTGTTTTTTTATACCTTTTTAACTATTTGCATGAAATGTTGGCTAATCGGGGCAAACTGTACTGGTCCCAATGTGTCCCAATTAGCCAGAATCAACTATATTAACATACAGGAAGGAATGGACTGTTGTACTATTGCAACATACAGTGTTCTGTGTTCCACAGTCTTTCAAAAGAAAATGGATGAAGTCTTACAGGGCTAGGGTAATTTATAACCTTGATGATATTATAATAACTGAAAGGTGCGAACAGCAGTATCCATTGCAGCTGAAACGATGAATTGGCTCTTTACATAGACAAAGTCTGCAGAAAACTGAATGAACAATTTTTTTTAAGATGAAGTGAATTTTTTTTTTGGCTGAGAATCATTAATGCTGCCTTTATGTAGTCATATGTCAGCACTGCTGTGACTAAAAGAATGTGTCAGCCGTTAAAATTGTGTTTGGTATTAAGGAATTATTTGAAAGAGTTTTAAACAAACCAATATGCCAAAATCATTATTTGGGTTAATTTGTGATTACAGTACTGTATATCCAAACAGCCACCTAACTTTGAACTGTCAAATAATGAACCTTACTATGCTGGTACAGTACATTTCCAGCTTAAGCTATTGACATGTTTATATATGGTGGTCACACCTGAAGGGAAGTGAGAAATATATAGAAAAAAACAATTATATGCGTCCTTCAAAATAATAGTCAAATTGAAAAGGGCAGATTAGTGACATCTTATAGCATAGATGGAGGTTACACAACTCATTACGCCTCCACATCTGCTTTAAAGAGCTTTACAATTAGGCTTCTATGTTGCAATGTATTTTTTTTCTCTTTTCAAGTAGATTCACTATCCTGTTTTGGAAGTTACCAATGTTTCCATCAGACATTTTCATTGCTGCATTCCAAACCACAACTTTTTCTTAGACAAAACAAATTCTCTATCTCCTCTGTGACTCCTTTGAAAATTTATTTTTCCTCCCTTTATCTAGATTACTGGCATCTATAAGATATGTAATCATTTCTTCTAAAGAAGCTTTCGGTCCTGTTTCTTTCTTTGTCAACAATGACAGTGTAAAGGTTTGTCCCTGTTGTTACTATTTTTCAGTATTAGAAGGACAGATAATCTTCAGGATTGTTTGGAAATCAGAATCAGGTTTAATATCACTGACATATGTCATGAAATTGTTGTTTTGCAGCAGCAGTACAGTGCAATACATCAAAAGTATAAATTACAATAATATATCTTATTGTAAGTCCTAAAACTAGATAAAGGGAAGCCAATTAAATAAATAACTCTAAAAACATTACACTTGTTCATTTATTTGTTGAGAAAAATTATCCAATGTTACATGTATTTGTTGGAACAAGTATGTGAACCTCTGGAGTAATGCCTTCTACAAAAGTGATTTGGAGTCAGGTGTTCCAATTAATGAGCTGAGATTGGAGGTGTGGATTGTAGAGGTACCCTGCACTATAAAAAAAGACACAAAATGTTAGACTACTGACCGAGCCTGCTCTTCCCAAGAAAGATCTGCTTATGTGCACCATGCCTCAATCAGAACAACTTTCAGAGGACCTTAGAAGAAGAATTGTAGAGATCCATGAAGCTGGAAAAGCCGACAAAAGCCTTTCTAAAGACCTGCGTGTTCATCAGTCCACGGTAAGAAATTGTTTACAAATGAAGGAAACTCAATACTATTGCTATTCTCCCTAGGAGTGGGCATCTTGTAAAGATCACACCAAGAGCACAAGGTGCTATGCTGAAGGAGGTGAAAAAGAACCCAAGCATAACAGCAGAAGACCTGCAGAAATCTCTAGAACTTGCTAAAGTCTCTGTTCATGTGTCCACTATAAGAAAAACACTGAACACGAATGGTGTTCATGGAGGGACACCACGGAGCAAACCACTGCTCTCCAAAAAAAAAAACATTGCTGCAAAAACGTTTGCAAAAGGCCACCTGAATGTCAAAACACTTCTGGGATAATGTTCTGTGGACAAATGAGACATAAGTTGAACTTTTTGACAAAAATGCACATTGCTATGTTAGGAGGCAAAAGGGCACTGCACACCAACATCAAAATCTCATCCAAGCTGTTAAACATGGTGGAAGGAGCATCATGGTTTGGGACCGCTTTGCTGCCTCACTGCCTGGACAACTTGCAATCATTGAGGGAACAATGAATTCAAAATTGAATCAAGACATTTTATAGGAGAATGTCAGGGTAGCAGTCCGCCACCTGAAGTTAATAGAAGTTGGATAATGCAACAAGACAACGATCAGAAAGACAAGAGTAAATCAACAACAGAAAGGTTTAATAAGAAGAAGATTCTTGTTTTGGAATGGCCAAGTCAAAGTTCTGACCTTAATCCCAGAGAAATGTTGTGGAAGTATCTGAAGCAAGCAATTCATGTAAGGAAGTACACCAATATCGAAAAGTTGAAGCAGTTTTGTAAGGAAGAATGGACTAAAATTCCTCCAAGAAGATGTATAGGACTGATCAACAATTACCAGAAACGTTTGGTTGAAGTTATTGTTGTACAAGGGTGTCACACCAGTACTGAAAGCAGAGGTTCACATACTTTTTCAACATGTAATATTGGATTATTTTCTCAATAAATAAATGAATGAGTATAATGTTTTTTGTGTTATTTGGGTTCTCTTTATTTAGTTTTAGGACTTACATGAAGATCTGATATAATTTCAGATTACATTTATACAGAAATAGAGAAAATTCTACAGGGTTCACAAATTTTCTAGCACCACTGTATAAATTGAATTAAATATGCAGTGCAAAAACGAGCAAAAATGGTGAAATAGTCTCCCTGCATTGGTTCAGAATCAGAATCAGATTTATTATCACCAACATGTGACGTGAAATTTGTTAATTTAGCAGTAGCAGTTCAATGCAATACATAATCTAGCAGAGAGAAAAAAAAAGTAAGATAAAACATAATAATAAATAAACAAGTAAACCAATTACGTATATTGAATAGATTATTAAAAAATGTGCAAAAACAGAAAAAGTGAGGTAGTGTCCAAAGCTTCAACGTACATTTAGGTATCGGATGGCAGAGGGGAATAAGCTGTTCCTGCATCGCTGAGTGTGTGCCTTCAGGCTTCTGTATCTCCTCACTGATGGTAACAGTGAGGAAAGGGCATGCCCTGGGTTCTGGAGGTTTTTAATAATGGACACTGCCTTTCTGAGACACTGTTCCCTAAAGGTGTCCTGAGTATTTTGTAGGCTAGTGCCCAAGATGGAGCTGACTAGATTTACAACCTTATGCAGCTTTTTTCGGTCCTGTGCAGTAACCCCTCCATACCAGACAGTGATGCAGCCTGTCAGAACGCTCTCCACTGCACAACTATAGAAGTTTTTGAGTGTATTTGTTGACATGCCAAATTGCTTCAAACTCCTAATAAAGTATAGCCGCTGTCTTGCCTTCTTTATAACTACATCACTATGTTGGGATCAGGTTAGATCCTGACATCCAGGAACTTGAAGCTGCTCACTCTCTCTACCTCTGATCCCTCTATGAGGATTGGTATGTGTTCCTTCATCTTACCCTTCCTGAAGTCCACAATCAGCTCTTTC
The DNA here is from genome assembly GCF_963921235.1 of Mobula hypostoma. Taxonomy (NCBI): domain Eukaryota; kingdom Metazoa; phylum Chordata; class Chondrichthyes; order Myliobatiformes; family Myliobatidae; genus Mobula; species Mobula hypostoma. Next base: position 161,069,034 of record NC_086103.1, read on the forward strand.
ATCTTACTGACGTTGAGTGCCAGGTTGTTGCTGTGGCGCCATTCCACTAGTTGGCATATCTCACTCCTGTACGCCCTCTCATCACCTCCTGAGATTCTACCAACAATGGTTGTATCGTCAGCAAATTTATAGATGGTACTTGAGCTATGCCTAGCCACACAGTCATGTGTATGCAAAGAGTAGAGCAGTGGGTTAAGCACAGAGGATATGTTATCACCAATCTGCACAGACTGTGGTTTTCTGGTTAGGAAGTCAAGGATCCAATTACAGAGGGAGGTACAGAGGCCCAGGTTCTGCAACTTCTCAATCAGGATTGTAGGAATGATGGTATTAAATGCTGAGCTATAGTTGATGAACAGCATCCTGACATAGGTGTTTGTGTTGTCTATGTGGTCTAAAGCCCTGTGAAGAGCCATGGAGACTGCGTCTGTCATTGACCTATTGTGACTATAAGCAAATTGCAGTGGGTCCAGGTCCTTGCTGAGGCAGGAGTTCAGTCTAATCATAACCAACCTCTCAAAGCATTTCATCACTGTCGATGTGAGTGCTACTGGACGATAGTCGTTAAGGCAGCCCACATTATTCTTCTTTGGCACTGGTATAATTTTTTGCCTTTTTGAAGCAAGTGGGAACTTCTGCCCGTGGCAGTGAGAGATTGAAAATGTCCTTGAATACTCCCGCTAGTTGGTTGGCACAGGTTTTCAGAGCCTTACCAGGTACTCCATCGGGGCCTTCTGCCTTGCGAGGGTCCACTCTCTCTAAAGACAGTCTAACATCGGCCTCTGAGACAGAGATCACAGGGTCATCAGGTGCAGTAGGGATCTTCACAGCTGTAGTTGTGATCTCCCTTTCAAAGCGTGCATAGAAGGCGTTGAGTTCATCTGGTAGTGAAGCATCGCTGTCATTCATACTATTGGGTTTCGCTTTGTAGGAAGTAATGTCTTGCAGTCCCTGCCAGAGTTGCCGTGCATCTGATATCGCCTCCAACCTCGTTTGAAATTGTCCCTTAGCCCTTGAAATAGTCCTCCGCAAATCATACCTGGTTTTCTCGTACAGGCCTGGGTTGCCAGACTTGAATGCCACAGATTTAGCCTTCAGCAGATGATGTACCTCTTGGTTCATCCATGGCTTTTGGTTTGGGAATATACAGCAAGTCTTTGTAGGCACACACTCATCCACACAGGTTTTAATGAAGTCGATAACAACTGCAGCACACTCATCCAGATTCAAAGATGAATCCCTGAATACAGTCCAGTCCACTGATTCAAAGCAGTCCTGTAGGTGCTCTTGTGCTTCACTTGTCCAAACCTTCTTGGTCCTCACTACTGGTGCTGCAGTCTTCAGCCTCTGCCTATACTCAGGGAGTAGAAGTACAGCTGGGTGACCAGACTTCCCAAAGTGAGGGCGTGGAATAGCACGATAGGCATTCTTGATGGTGGTGTAACAATGGTCCACTACGTTGTTTCCTCTAGTATTGCAAGCGATCCGTTGATGGTAATTGCTTAGTGATTTTTTTCAGACTTGCCTTTTTAAAATCTCCCAAAACGATGGTGAAGGCATTAGGGTGCGCTGTTTCATGCATGTTGATCCCATTACTCAGATCATCTAAAGCCTGCTTGACATTGGCCTGAGGTGGAATGTAAACTGCTTTCAGAATGACCCCAGAGAACTCCCATGGTAGGTAAAAAGGATGACACTTTACTGCTAGGTATTCCAGGTCTGGTGAGCAGAATTGGGACAGCACCGATACAGTATATTTGTGCACCAAGAAGGGTTGATCATGAGGCATACTCTTCCACCTCTGCTTTTGAGAGTCTCTATAGATCTATCCTGATGGTAAACTCATCGATCTGAATCGCTGCATCCAGTACAGAAGGGGTTAACCAGGATTCTGTGGAACAAAGGACACACATGGTCCCAATGTCCCTTTGGTTCAGCACCCAGGCACTGAGATCATCAATTTTATTCACCAGAGACTGCACGTTCACCAGCAAGATCATCGGTATAAGGAGTTTAAAACCCCTGAATTATCCTTTCAGAAATCTGATGCCAGAGGGGTAGAAGCTACTTCTAAAACATTGAGTGTGTGTATTCAGGCTTCTGTACCTCCTCCATGATGGTAGCATTGTTTAGAAAGCACGTCTTGGGTGATGGGTATCATTAATGGTGGATGCTGCCTTTTTGAGGCATCGTTTGTTCAGGATGTCATCATGAGAATTGTTATAAAAGATTAATTTTTTGGATGTTCCTGTCATAGAAGCTGCCAACAACATTCGTTTGTTGATTGTAAAAACATTGTAGGTTTTTAAAAATGCTGTTTAACTGGGCAGGGCTGTTTGGGCAGAATTTATAAAGAAACTTCCATAATTTGTCAGCTCTTGGCATGAAGTAAAGTACTCAAGTGCAAAGAGTTAGCAAGCTTGTTAATACTTGCAAAAGCTCAAATATAAAATACAATTGTTTCATCTGATTATATTTATAGTTAATATGAGCTACAGAAAAGAGCAGTGCAGACTCAATTAAAATAATACAAAGTTTGTAAATGGAGGCTGTAGAGCAGGGGTTCCCAACCCGGGGTCTATGGATCCCTTGCTTAATGGTATTGGTCCACAGAATAAAAAAGATTGGGTAACCCTTAGAGTGAAAAAGACTAAGGAACTGGTGGTAGACCTGAGGAGAGCTAAGGAACCGGCGACCCCTGTTTCCATCCAAGGGGTCAGTGTGAACATGGTGGAGGATTACAAATACCTGGGGATATGAATTGACAATACCCTTCTACAAGAAGGGTCAGAGCCATCTCTATTTCTTGAGGAGACTGAGGTCCTTTAACATCTGCTGGACGCTGCTGAGGATGTTCTACGAGTCTGCGGTGGCCAGTGCGATCATGTTTGCTGCTGTGTGCTGGGCAGCTGGCTGAGGGTAGCAGACACCAACAGAATCAACAAACTCATTCGTAAGGCCAGTGAGGCTGTGGGGATGGAACTGGACTCTCTGACGGTGGTGTCTGAAAAGAGGATGCTGTCCAAGTTGCATGCCATCTTGGACAATGTCTCCCATCCACTACATAATGTACTGGTTGGGCACAGGAGTACATTCAGCCAGAGACTCATTCCACCGAGATGCAACACAGAGCATCATAGGAGGTCATTCCTGCCTGTGGCCATCAAACTTTACAACTCCTCCCTTGGAGGGTCAGACACCCTGAGCCAATAGGCTGGTCCTGGACTTATTTCCTGGCATAATTTACATATTACTATTTAGCTATTTATGGTGTAACTGTAACGAAAACCGATTTCCCCCAGGATCAATAAAGTATGACTATGACTATGACTAGAGTATGCAAACACCTGATCCATTTGAAATGTCCAGGATGAAAGGCTGGAGCAACATTTTAACAACAAAACAAACAGTGAGATAGTTTGTGGACTATGGAACTAATGTGAAAATATTTTGCTTTGTGATCTGGAACCTTATATTTTGAAATTGGTATTTGTATTGTTGTCACTTGCATAGGGGTGTATAGGTGTCTAGGGAAGGGTAGCAACTCTGATGAAGGGGCTTGTCATGTCCATTCTGGGGTAGCTTGCTAACTTCAGTCCCCTGTCAAAATGGCAGGCTAAACCAGGCAGCTTCATACTTTGGTGAAATAGGAGCGTGCCTGTTCTAACATGCAAAGCCAGCTCCAGCAAACTGGGCGGATGAGATTTATAGTGAGATCCAGTGCTAGGAAGGCAGCTCTGCAACATTCCATGGAGAGCGAAGGACATGACGAGGCACAGAATAAGTCAGGGTTATCCACTGCAGCCAAGGAAGACCACAGTTGTGATGCTTGTTCATACCACTGGACCTGGACAACTGAGGTTGAGAGAGTGGAACTGTTCCAGTGCAATGGTTTTTACACTATAAAAGCTCTCCTGCACAAGTTTCCTGTCATCCTGACATGACAGACAACCATCATCACATGTATCAAGAGTTTTTGCATACCATCCAGTCAAATCATTCCACACATCAGTATATCATGGCAGTCCAAGAGAGGAAAAGATTCGGAATGCAGAATTAATGTTACAATAAGAGAACGTGCTGTACAGGTCAACAAGTAAAGTGCAAGGTCAATTGAGAAATCAAGAGTTCTTCTCTTTTATATATGAAATCCATTCAAGAATAGGTAAAAGCCATCCTTGAGTCTAGTGGTACGTGCTCTCAAGTTTTTGTATGTTCTGGCCCACAGGAGGAGGGAGACGAGAGAATAACCAGTGGGAGGAGTCCTTGATCATGCCTGCTGTTTCCCTGAGGTAACAGAAAGTATAGAAAATGTCAAGGTTTGGGGGTGGGGTGGGGATGGTTTTTGTGATGGACTGGTTTTATATTCACAACTTTCTGCTATTTTTTATAGTCTTGGACAGAGCAGTTACCATACCAAGCTGTGATGCACTGGATTTGTTATCCTCTCCTGCCCTATAGTCTTCTGAGTATCTGCCTCCTTAAATGGCGACATTCCATTGGCTGCAATATCTTCCGTAAAATTTTGCGGCTCTCTAACTCATTCCTTGTTCTTGAAACTCTTCAATTTGATCAAGCTTTTACTTATTTGCCTTAATAGTGTCATAAGCACAAGAGATGCTGCAGATGCTGGAAAGCCAGAGTAACACAACAAAATGCTGGAGGGACTCAGCAGGTCAGGCAGCTTCTATGGAAAGGAGTAAACATCTGATGTTTTGGGGTGAGACCTTTCATCAGGACTGGAAAGGAAGGAGACAAAAGCCAAAATAGGAACGTGTTGGTGGGAGGAGAACAAGTACAAGCTGGCAGGTGACAGGTGAAAAATCACCTGGTTTCTCCCATCTTTTTAATATCTAGCATTGTATCGTTTGATGATGTTTCTGTCAGGTTCCTTGAAATGCGGCACTAAATTGAAAGTGCTTATATAAATCTACACTCTTGTTCAAAGTAAATTTACTGTTGAAGTACATATCTGTCACCATATATTAATCTGAGATTAATGTTTCTTGCAAGCATTCACAGTAGAACAAAGAAATACAATAGAATTAATGGAAAAACTACTCACAAAGACTGATAAACAACCAACATGCAAAAGAAGACAAACTGTGCAAATACAGAAAAAAAAATAATAAAAATAACAAATAAATGCATAAATAATACTGAACATGAATTGTAGAGTCCTTGAAAGTGAGGCCACAGTGTTCAGTAATGAGGTGAGTGAAGTTATCCACACTGGTTCCACAGGAGTCTGACGGTTGAAGGGTAATAATTGTTCCTGAACCTGGCGGTGTGGGACCTAAGGCTTCTGTACCTCCTTCTGGATGGCAAAAGCAAGAAGAGGGCATGGCCTTGCTGGTGGTGGTCCTTGATTATGGATGTTGCAATCTTGTGGCAGCACTCCTTGTAGATATGCTCAGTGGTGGGGAGGATTTTTCCCGTGATGGAATGGCCTGCATCCACCACTTTTTGTAGGTTTCTCTGTTCTTGGTCATTAGTGTTTCCATACCAGGCTGTGATTCAACCCGTCAGGATGCTCTCCACTGTGCATCAATAGAAGTTTGTTGAAGTTTTTAATGACATGCTAAATCTGCTCAAACTTCTAAGAAAGTAGAGATGCGCTGTGCCTTCTTTGAAAAAGCACTTCACTACTGGTCCCAGGACAGAACTCTAATATGATAATGCCAAGGAATTTAAAATCACTGGCCCTCTCCTCTTCCAATCCCCCTAATGAGGACTGGCCCATGGATCCCTGATTTCTTCCTTCTGTCGTCAATAATCAGCTGATGTTGAGTGAGAGATTGCTGTTGTAGCACCATTCAACAAGAATTTCAATCCCTCCTATTTGCCGAGTCATCACCATGAGTTGTAGTAATAGCTTTGCAAATTTGATTTTTTTCTTGGATTAGTGCAAGGAACCTTCAGGTATGATAAAATGAAAATGATAACTGAAATTACTGACATATGATGAAGACATTGTAAATAGTGAAAACAACTATCAAAGTTAATGCAAAACTGTTGGAAGCCAACTGAACTCAACTTCAAATCAGAGTTTAATACACTAACACTAGTACATAATGCATACAACAGAGAATGCACTTCCAGTCAGTAATCCTTCAGTCTGATGAATAGTGATCAGTAAAGTGAGTTTCTCTTTACAGAACTAACTACTTGGAGTAACAGTGAGAGTTTAAAAGATATACCTCCAACGATTTGCTTGCAGATTTCAATTTACAGAAATTTAAAAGAGACAAGTGTGATAATTGTTAGCTAATAATTGATTGGCCAATCAGTTAATTAACAGCAAACAACAAAAGGAAGGCAAGGTCAAGTGGAGCAGCCATTTTGACAGTAGCTAATGTGAGAACTAAGTCTTTTGCTCAAGAGCTTTGGTGTGAAGAGGCTAAGTAAGGCTGAGAGGTTAAACTGCTGATGTTATATGTTTCCCTTCTGCAGCAACAGCAGACAAGCGGCATTAAGGGAAATATATCAAGCTAGCATCAATGGGAGGCCAGGATTATCTTCTTTTTATGTATTTTCTTCAGAAATTCAGTTTGTTGCAATTACTGAAAACCCAAAGTCAGCTTTCTGACTGAGAGGAGGTGGGGTTATTGGAACAGGAAAAAGGCCATTAAGTCCCTTGGTCCTAATCCAGCATTCAATCAGATCATGACTGATTATGTATTTCAACACCAGTTGTTGGTATTAAAACTGAATCATACGGGCCCAGGCAGTGCGAATATGCTAGGTCAGAAAAACATTTTGCTTTCTATCTCACTGTTTTTGTGTGAAAGAGTTGGTGGTCAGGGAATCTTTCCCTGTGACCTTCTGAAATCAAAGTGATTCAAGTGTTCTGGACTATGTTCAGAAAAAACATATCTGCTTGGACCTCCTGGTACAGGTGGCATAGTAGCATAGCGGTTAGCATAACACTTTACAGCACATTCTGTAAGAGTGGAGTTCAATTCCTGCCACTGTCTGAAAGAATTTTGTACATTCTCCCTGTAACATGGGTTTTGTTGTGTATTTAATGTTTCTATAATATTTGAGTAATATTGCAAATATATTGTTTGATTAAGCATTCTTAGTTGTTTCATAAGTGGAATCAAAAGGAAGGGGAGTTCATTTCAGGGTATGTGGCTAAATTGAAGAGCATTGTCAGTTCAGTGATGGGCTTAATGATGCACTGAGTGATTGTTTCGTTTGTAGAATCTTACAAGAAAGCATTTAAAAATGGCTCCTAACTGAAGCACAATTGTCAAAAGAGCAGTTGAAATCGATGTATCAATGGAAACAGAAGACAGATACAAATGAGTTGCAGTTTGGAATGAAAGTGAGCATAGGCAAAAATTGCAGTATCTAGATGGATGGAAGCCTGTTTGACTGAACAAATTATGTTACTTTTGTGGCAGGGACTCGCATACATCAGATCAAAGCAGATTTAAAAGGAAAATTTGCAGAAAATAGGAGATATACAAACAGGATGTCGGGTAGACAAAAATAAATGATCTGCACAGGCTAGGGAAAAAAATAAAAAGGCAAAAAGAACATTAATCTGCACGCTGTTGATGAAACATCTGAAAATTATGGAAGTGACACAGGACTGGGTAACACACACAAAATGCTGGAGGAACTCAGCGAGCCAGGCGGCATCTATGGAAAAGTGTACAGTCGATGTTTTGGGCTGAGACCCTTCATCAGGTTCCCAGCATCTGCATATTTTCTCTTGTTTGTGACAGGACTGAGTAGTCTTGAGATTTACAATGTGAAAACTAACAATAAGCAAACAAAATGGCTTACACCAGAATGAACGGCAGATTAATTAAGATGGAATTGGACACTAACTCAGCAGTTTTAGCCATTCCACAAAATGAGTTTGAACAGCATTTCAAAGATTACCCTGCAGGTAATTAAGAACTTATATTTGAGAAAAAAAAACTCCTGTGGGAATGACATTCATAACAGTGAAATACATCAACTAAAAAGCCACATTGGGCTTGTATGTGGTAAAAATAAAAGGGTCAGCATTGTGGGATCATGATTGGCCGATACAACTACAGCATGATTGGAGATCCATCCACTATTTGCATGCCACATCTCCTGTAATCGAATCAACTGAAAGCAAATTAAGAAAGGTACTGGATGATGCCACAGCTGTCTTTGTGCTGTAAACCATGAGAACCGTTGCCCAACAGAAGGCAAACAGATGTTAGTGCCAACCCTTGTGCTTCTGGTTGGAAAGCATTATGGACCAAGGAAAGAACTTGTTGCTCAAAGGGATCATGAAAGTGATGAAAGCAGTCATCCGACTACAACAGTTGTTGTAGACAATGTATCTGAGAAAGCTTCTGATATGTTAATCAGCTAGTTACTTGTGAAATTTGCCTTAGTTTTAAGCTGGAAGAGAGTTCAAAGAGCTTCAGGAAAGTTGCAGGCATTTGGCTTTAGTATAAAGAATGAGAATGTACTTTGCATGCATTAAGGTTATTGCATGAACTTCAAGTGGAAGACAAAAAGCTCCTCATAAAAGTAGAAAAGAAAGGAGTCGATGAAGATATGAAAACAGAGGATTCGTCAGATGATGTTGTAAAGAGAGCATTAGAAGGATTATTAAGAGAATACTCCATTGAGCCAAATGCACCTTTCCAACATCAAGATGCACATCCGAGAAAGAAAAAGGAAAAGAAAGAGGAGAATGACATAAAAAAAGTGCTATGGAAATGGAAGAGGATAAACGAAACCTAATTTCTCAAGAAATTAGCCTATTCAGAGACATTCGCAAGAAACCAGTAGAAGAAAAAGGTGAGAAAAAGAAAGACAAGTTGAAAAGGAGAAAAGAAACAGAAAGAAAGAACATGAGTGAGAAGGAGAAAGGCATGAAAGAAGGAAGGTGAGAAAGAAAAAGATTGAGAGCGGGTTTAATAGAGAGAAAGAAGCTGGGACCAGGAGAGAAGCAAGGATTGAAGTACAGTAGATCTAGAGAGAAAAGCGAAGAAATGGAGAAAAATGGTATTCAGAGCTGTCAGAACCACTTCCTGCAGTTTTAGAGTCAACTCCTACAACCAACTTGGAGGAGGCCCGAATACCGGAGATTATTGCACAGCTACAAGTCTCACCTGCCAAACAAAGTGATCCGCTCATCAGGAAAGACATTTTCCCACAAGAGTAAGAGAGCCTCCATAGCAATTAAATCTTTAGGCCTGAATGAGACAATTTAAGATTTACTATGTTGTGGATGTCGATATAGCAGTTGTATTATATAGTATACTGTGTATATAAGTTGAGATGTATTCTATATTGAGTTGGAGTTTAAAGCTAACCAAGGAGGAGGTGTATTTAATATTTCAGTAATGTTTGAGTAATATTGTAAATATGTTGTTTGACTTAAGCATTCTTTATTGTTTACGTAATTAATTACAGGTTATCTTTATAGTTACATAAATAGCATACGTCATCACGCCATCACGTGATATGTGCACACCTTGTTTCAAGTAAAATCAAAACTAAGACCTATTCTGTTCGGCTCCCATCTTTTTCTTGCATTTAGTTTTTAAGTTTTGGAGTCACAAAACAGAGCAGGTTTCCCCCGGGGGCTCTGGTTTCCTCCCACACTCCAAAGTTGTATGGGTTAGGGTTAGTAAATTGTGGGCATGCTACGTTGGCACAAGAAGCATGGTGACACTTGTAGGATATCCCCAGCACATCCTCAGATTGTGTTGGTCATTAACACACACACAATGCACGTTATTGTATGTTCTGATGTTTCAATGTACATGCGACAAAAATGCTAATCTTTAATCTCACACATTCCAGCTTTGCAATCATGATTTAACATCTCATAAAAACATCTCACAACATAAGTTTAATGGCTGCTATAAGAATTCCAATAAAAATTATTTTATATCCTTAAATTATACACAGATGTCTGATAGCTTTTTGATAGATGCATTAGACTCCTTGGGAATTTGTTATTGTCCTTGAATATATTTCTGTACAATCACTCTCAGCAAAGGGCAGTATATGCTGATGATCTGATTCATACATCAACATCTGAAGGCAGAGCTGAGTAAGGGTATTTACCAATTTCCAATTTATCAATCAATAACAGAATTTTCAGATCACCACTTCTCGCTATTTCTTGAAAGGTTGCAGATATTATTATCTCACACGCTGATCAGTTCTGTAAAATTGACTCTTCATTAATTAGTATCTCTACACCTTGGCCACGTTCCTCGGTACGTCCTCTACTTAACAAAGTGGCCACTAAGTGTATATTTGTGGTCTTCTCCTGCTGCAGCCCATCCACTTCAAGTTTTTATATGTTGTGTGTACATCACTGTTGCAACACCTGGCTATTTGAGTTAGTCACCTTCCTGTCAGTTTGAATCACTCTGGCCATTCTCCCCTGACCTCACTCATTAACAAGGAATTTTCACCCACAAAACTGCCATTCACTGGATTTTTTTTTGTTTGTCGCGCCATTGCCTGTAATCTCTAGTGACCGTTGTGCGTGAAAACCCCAGGAGATTAGCAGTTTCCAAGATACTCAAATCAACCTGTCTGGCACCAACAATTATTCCGTGGTCAAAATCACTTAGATCACATCTCTTCTGCACTCCCAAGTTTGGTCTGAACAATATCTGAACCTCTTGATAATTTCTCATGTTTTTATACATTAAGTTGCTGCCACATGATTGATTGATTGATTCAATATTTGCAATAATGAGCAGGTGTACAATTGTACCTAATAAAGTGTATTCTGTCTTTGTATTCATGACATAACCTATGCCAATATTGCCAACCACATGAAGAATTGCTGATAAAGGGTTTGTTGGTTGTGACCAGAGTGGAAACTGATGAAACCTTTCTGTTCAAAAACAATCCCTACTGCTATTTTCTCTATCTCAGCATCGTTTCTGTCACTCTTAGAGGCTGGGTTAGACTGGAGTTTCACTAGAAGAATGATTTGGGATTTAATTGAAACTTACAAAATCTGCTAGCACTGGACAGAGGGGACAGGGAGCCACAGTCTTGTGTTACAGTGCAGGTGGTTTAGAATTGAGATGAGGAGGAATTTCTTTATTCAGAGGGAGCTGAACTTAGGAACCTCACTACAATGGAGGGCATGTCGCTAAATAGATTTAAGAAAGAGAAACATTTCTAGAGTAACACATACAAAATGCTGGGGGATCTCAGCGGGTCAGGCTGCATCTATGGAAAGGAATAAACAGTTGATGTTTCAGACTGAGACCCTTCAGCAGGACATTCTAGGCACAATATGCATCAAGGGACAGGTGTCAAGATGGAGAATGGCTTTTCCTGCTCCTATTTTCTCTTGTTTCTTAAGTACCTCTTTCTTACTACAACAGCTGGATTTGAGATTTATCTTTCCTCTTACCAATTAATTCCTCAAACATTTCTATAATGTCTTCCTTAGGCACCAACCTTCCTTTCAACAATAACCACCCTTATTTTTCAGTCTCTCCTCAGGATGTAAGTATTTTGATCTCCCATGAGTCCTGCAGGAGTACTTTAGGGATTTGAATAACCTCTTTATCTCTTTGAAAGCAATAGTGGCCAAGGAATTGAAGGTGCAATAAATGGCGGGTAGAAGCAAGCTAATACCATCATGGAAAGAAAAATATAAACGGAAGAATTAACCCATGTTGCTATTATGCATCTTCTAATGGCTATCTAGAGACATCAGTGGGAAATGCCCTCTGGCTCTCTTGGTTAGGGAATGGTTGTTCATGATATGCAGATGATTAAAAAACTTAATAAATTAAATAAAAATGTAAATTAGAAATTGTTAATCATGAGGACCTTCTGCTGCTAGGCCTCTGTTGTCTTTATGAGTATGTGGATTTCAAAAAAAGCTTCACAATTATACTGAAAAGTCCTAATCGGGGAGAGACAACTAAATCTCTTAACGGATTTCTGATCAGTTCCTTTTCATGACTATAATTTTTATAATATTTCAATGCTTTTTCTGTATTTTGAAGGCTTGAGGAAATTCAAATCAATACAAATGAAAAGACTTGAAATTTCCTTTTGAAGTTTAGAGATCAGAAACCAGGAAGGAATTATAAATATTATGTGGCCAAGAGAAAAAGAGGAATTACTGCAGGTGCAAATTTGCATTTTAGGCATTGCAGCATTTTCCTTTATGAATTCTTGAAAAAACTTTGCACCCAAAGTTAACAGGAAAGACATTTGTCCTAATAATCTCTAACAATGAATCAGAAAATAGTAGAGTACAGAAAACAATCATTTGAACCATTATGTATGCAGCAGCTCTTTGAAGGAATAATGCAATTAGTCCTAATCCAATACTTGTTCTTGTAGCTCATTTAAGATTTTCCCTTTAATTATTTATCCATTCTCTTTCACAGTCTCATTCTGAATCTGATCCACTACCCTTTCAGGCGATATATTTCTATCATTATTGCAATTTCCTTCCTTCAGTCAGTTGTTTGCCACTTTCCTCTATCCCTCCCATTACCCATGTCCACTGACATAAGAAATTGTTTCCCTTTATTACTTTAATGAATTCAAATACTTCTGTTCCATCAAATACCCTGTTAGCCTTTCCTGCACAGAGAACAGTCCAGTTACCCAGATGTCCTGGCATGTTTTTTTGTTGCATGAATGCTGTTATTGGCACATTGCACCAGCACACCACAGCAAATTCCATATACATGTAAATGTATATGGTGAATCAAGTTCATCCTTGATCATTTGCTCATTCTTGTTTCCATTCTAATAAGTGTCCTTTCTACCACTTTTAAGGTTTTGATATCTCTCTGATTTCCAGAATTGATTATAATATTGTAGTTGAGATCCAACAGCATTTTAAATAAAGGTTTAGCATGACTTTCTTGTTGTGATACTTAATTTATAAAGCATAGAATCCTGCTAACTTTTACTATTGCTTAATTTGTCCTGCCACATTCAAAAACTTCCCAGCAATATGCGAATGCTGCTGGGCCACTCTATCCCTGTACTCTCTTCAATTATTGTACTGCTTCCTTTAAGTTGCATTGTTTCTTTCATCTTGAGCTGTTACACTTCTGCACATTAAATTTTGCATGCATCTGTCTATTTCAAATTGCTGTCTACATTTTTCTGAAGTTGTTAACCCTCTCCTCATGGTTTACTACATTTTGAATTTTAGTTCATCTGCACACCTTGAAGTTATGTTCTCTATATTCAAGCTTATATCCCTAGAATATGCAAAAAATATGAAATGACCCTAGCATCATTTCAAGTTCAAGGTGCACAACACAATGCATATAACTCACACACAACACAAAGTAATATTACTACAAATAAATTAGCAAATAATAAGGTGCATTTACCACACACGTTAAAAAATAAACTACTGGTGTTCCATTTGTGATGAGACCTGAGTGGTGGCAGGGAGTTCAGTAGTTTCATGGCCTGGGGGAAGAAGCTGCTTCCTACCCTAATAGTTCTTGTCCTAATGCTACGGTACCTCCTGGCTGATGGTAGTGGTTCAAAGAGATTCAAGGATGGATGGGAGGAATCTTGTCAATGCTAAGGGTCTTGGAAGTGCAGAGTACCAGATAAATATCTCGGAATGGTGGAACTACTACTACTACGTTGACTCAGGCCTAGGGGGCCGGCGTCGGGTACAATGATGGACTCTCCACTTCTCCCTCTCCCTCATCAGTGTGTTCAGTTCATCTCCAGTAGCCGTGCTGCTGTCTTCTGGGAGCGTGTTGACCATAGTCTTGGGAGGGCACCCAGGGTCATCCTCCCATGCTTGGGCTCCCATATGATGACTAGGCTGGCAGGTAGCTCGGGGTGGAGGGTGAAAGGGAGACCCCAATGTTTCTCCAGGAAGTCCTTGCAATCCTTTATTCTCAAATGGCTGAGTTGGATTGATCTTGTAGACAAGAAAACCAGGTAGATTTTCTGCTTTTATTGCATGGTAGCCAGAGTTGTAATTATATTCAAAAACTTGGTTGATATGTCACCAGTTCCTTCAGAAAACCTTGACAGAACCCAGAACATTTGTTGTAATCTATTCAACTTGCAGCTCCTCAACATCATAGAGTCATAGATCATTACAGTCCAGATACAGGCTCTTCTGCCCCCAGCCTCCCCCCTCCCCCTTCTGATCCCAGCTCTCTTTTCCGTGCCGGGTCTTTACCATCCCCTCCGACCTTCAACTGTCGGAGGCAGAACACTCTGTTCTCAGTAAGGGTCTCACGTTTGTCCCCCTTCGCCCACACCTCAGCGAGTTCCGTGTTCGCCATGATGCGGAACTTTTCTTCCGCCGTCTCCGTCTCCGAGCCTACTTCTTCGGCAAGGACTCTTCCACCCCCACCGATGACCCCTTCTCTCGTCTTCAACCCTCCTCTTCTTCATGGACACCCCGCTCTGGTCTTCTGCCTGCTCTGGATCTCTTTATTGCCAACTGCCGACGGGACATCAACCGTCTCGACTTCACCGCACCTTGTCCCCATTCCAACCTCACTCCTTCGGAACGCTCTGCTCTCCACTCCCTCCGCACTAATCCTAACATTATTATTAAACCTGCTGATAAAGGGGGTGCTGTTGTAGTCTGGCGTACTGACCTCTACCTTGCCGAGGCACAGCGACAACTCGCGGATACCTCCTCTTATTTACCCCTCGATCGTGACCCCACTAAGGAGCACCAGGCCATTGTCTCCCACACTATCAACGACTTCATCCGCTCAGGGGATCTCCCATCCACTGCTACCAACCTTATAGTTCCCACACCCCGCACTTCCCGTTTCTACCTCCTACCCAAGATCCACAAACCTGCCTGTCCTGGCCGACCTATTGTCTCAGCTTGCTCCTGCCCCACCGAACTCGTTTCTGCATACCTCGACACTGTTTTATCACCCCTTGTTCAATCCCTTCCGACCTATGTTCGTGACACTTCTCACGCTCTTAAACTTTTCGATGATTTTAAGTTCCCTGGCCCCCACCGCTTTATTTTCACCATGGATGTCCAGTCCTTATATACTTCCATCCCCCATCAGGAAGGTCTCAAAGCTCTACGCTTCTTTTTGGATTCCAGACCTAATCAGTTCCCCTCTACCACCACTCTGCTCCGTCTAGCGGAATTAGCCCTTACTCTTAATAATTTCTCCTTTTGCTCCTCCCATTTCCTCCAAACTAAAGGTGTAGCTATGGGCACCCGTATGGGTCCTAGCTATGCCTGCCTTTTTGTTGGGTTTCTGGAACAATCTATGTTCCGTGCCCATTCTGGTATCTGTCCCCCACTTTTCCTTCGCTACATCGACGACTGCATTGGCGCTGCTTCCTGCACGCATGCAGAACTCGTTGACTTTATTAACTTTGCCTCCAACTTTTACCCTGCCCTCAAGTTTACCTGGTCCATTTCCGACACCTCCCTCCCCTTTCTAGATCTTTCTGTCTCTGTCTCTGGAGACAGCTTATCCACTGATGTCTACTATAAGCCTACTGACTCTCACAGCTATCTGGACTATTCCTCTTCTCACCCTGTCTCTTGCAAAAACGCCATCCCCTTCTCGCAATTCCTCCGTCTCCGCCGCATCTGCTCTCAGGATGAGGCTTTTCATTCTAGGACGAGGGAGATGTCTTCATTTTTTAAAGAAAGGGGCTTCCCTTCCTCCACTATCAACTCTGCTCTTAAACACATCTCCCCCATTTCACGTACATCTGCTCTCACTCCATCCTCCCACCACCCCACTAGGAATAGGGTTCCCCTGGTCCTCACCTACCACCCCACCAGCCTTCGGGTCCAACATATTATTCTCCGTAACTTCCGCCACCTCCAACGGAATCCCACCACTAAGCACATCTTTCCCTCCCCCCCTCTCTCTGCATTCCGCAGGGATCGCTCCCTACACAACTCCCTTGTCCATTCGTTCCCCCCCATCCCTCCCCACTGATCTCCCTCCTGGCACTTATCCGTGTAAGCGGAACAAGTGCTACTCATGCCCTTACACTTCCTCCCTTACCACCATTCAGGGCCCCAAACAGTCCTTCCAGGTGAGGCATCACTTCACCTGTGAGTCGACTGGGGTGATATACTGCGTCCGGTGCTCCCGATGTGGCCTTTTATATATTGGTGAGACCCGACGCAGACTGGGAGACCGCTTTGCTGAACATCTACGCTCTGTCCGCCAGAGAAAGCAGGATCTCCCAGTGGCCACACATTTTAATTCCACATCCCATTCCCATTCTGACATGTCTATCCACGGCCTCCTCTACTGTAAAGATGAAGCCACGCTCAGGTTGGAGGAACAACACCTTATATTCCGTCTGGGTAGCCTCCAACCTGATGGCATGAACATTGACTTCTCTAACTTCCGCTAGGCCCCACCTCCCCCTCATACCCCATCTGTTACTCATTTTTATGCACACATTCTTTCTCTCACTCTCCTTTTTCTCCCTCTGTCCCTCTGAATATACCTCTTGCCCATCCTCTGGGTCACCCCCCCCCCCCGTCTTTCTTCCCGGACCTCCTGTCCCATGATCCTCTCGTATCCCCTTTTGCCTATCACCTGTCCAGCTCTCGGCTCTATCCCTCCCCCTCCTGTCTTCTCCTATCATTTTGCATCTCCCCCTCCCCTTCCAGCTTTCAAATCCCTTACTCACTCTTCCTTCAGTTAGTCCTGATGAAGGGTCTCGGCCTGAAACGTCGACTGTACCTCTTCCTATAGATGCTGCCTGGCCTGCTGCGTTCACCAGCAACTATGATGTGTGTTGCTTGAATTTCCAGCATCTGCAGAATTCCTGTTGTATACCTGGACCATAGCAGCTCTACATACCCATCATATCTATATGCTTACTCAAACCGCTTAGATGTTCTGATGAAGGGTTTCAGCCCAAAACCTCTCCATTGATGCTGCCTGACCTGCTGAAGTCTTCCACAATTTCATGTGTGCTTCTCTTAAAAGTTGCAATCGTACCTGCATCCACCACTTCTGCTGGCAGCTCGTTCCACACTAGCACCACCTCTGAGTGAAGAAGTTTTCCCTCAGGTTCCCCTTAAATATTTCACCTTTCATCTTCAAACTAGATCTCCAGTTCTAGTCTCATCGAGCCTAGTGGAAAAATCTTCCCATCTATACCTCTCGTAATTTTGTATACCTCTATCAAATTGCCCCTCATTCTCCCAAACTCCAGGGAATAAAGTCTTATAACTCAAGTCCTTAAGTCCTGGCAATATCCTGGTAATTTTTCTCTGCACTCTTTTAATCTTATTGATGATCAGAACTATACACAATACTCCACATTAGGCCCCACCAATGTCTTATACAACTTCAGCATAATATCCTAGTTTTTCTTCTCAATACTTTGATTAATGAAGGCCAATGTGCCAAAACCCCTTTACGCCCCTATCTACCTGTGATTCAATTTTCAAGGTATCTGTATCCCCAGGTCCTTCTGTTCTACCACACTCCTCAGTGTCCCGCTGTTCACTGTGCACGTTCTACCCTGGTCTTGTCCTCCCAAAGTGCAATGCCTGACACTTGGCCACATTAAATTCCATCTGCTATTTTTCAGCCAATTTTTTCAGTTGGTCCATGTGGTAATAATAAACCAATGCAATTTAATTCCATTTCTAATTGCAGCTTGAATTCCAAGTAACACAATAAGGATAGTGTTCTGTGCATATAGTATATGACAGAATATCTTAAAATGTCTTCCTCAGATAAAGGATTCTCTTCAATGTAGTGTTCAGATCACATAGATCCAAACAAATCAAAAGCTTGTTTAGATTATCCACACATAGTAAGTTTGCTATCCAAGCAGGAGGATGATTGCTGGCAGGGTGATATCTTCCTCCGCCACTCTTACAAATTCAACTTTAGTTTCTCTTTTACAGATTGAAGAATGCATCCTGGAGGCTATAATGAGGGTTGCTTAGTCTAATCCAGCTCAAGATGGTATTTATGCAATATGACTAGATCAGGTAGAATTTATTTTATTTTCACAAAACCTTTAGATTTCCAAAGCAGTCTTATTGCTACTATTACTGATAGTTTCTGAATTATTTAATTATATTCATTTAAATTTCCCACCTGGGACTTGAGGTCATGTCTCTAGGTTATCTGTCAAGGCCTTTAGTGTTACTCTAACAGCCATGGGGAATTGGGTAGGTTAAAGCAGCAAATTAACAATAACAGTATTAATGTTAACAGGATTAACAAAATTAAACTAATATGTTTAATTTTACTTTTGGGTATTCGACAGACTGTAAATGAACATTGAAATTTTATTGGTCTTGGTTGGTGCCATACCTTTCTCCCTCCAAAAAAAACACACACGCACACACACACACACACACACACACACACACACACACACACACGCACACACACACAAACACACACACACACACACACACACACACACACACACACACACACACACAGAGTTACATCACACTCTGTCTACACATCTCGCTGCCTCGGTACAGCAGCCAGCAGGATCAAAGATCCTACCCATCTTCTTCCCCTCCCATAGGGCAGAAGATATAAAGACCTGATAGCATGTACCACCAACATCAAGAACACTTCTATCGTGCTGCTAAAAAACTATTGAATGGTTCCCTACCAGGATAAGATGAACTCCTGACCCCACAATCTACCTGACTGTGACCTTGCACCTTACAGTTTGCCTGCATTGCACTTTCCCTGTATTGTAACACTTTATTCTGCATTCCATTATTGTTTTACCTCAATGCATTGCTGTACTGAATTGATCTGTATGCACAAGACAAGTTTTCATTGTACCTCGGTAAATGTGACAATAATCACCCTTTTTACCAATTTACAAATCCACGACCTAATTATTCCTTCATTTTAGCTCCACTATTTATCTTGTGATTTATACTCCTTTATAGTCTTTGCATTTTACTGCAGCAGTGAAATAAATTTCACGTCATTAAGACAGTGTTAATAAATCTAATTCTGATTCGTTGTGTCTGGATGAAAAGTAGGCATGCAGATTAATCCCACCTTCCTGTACTTGGTCAATGACAGGTCTTCAAGTGCACATTCTGGCACTTTTTAAAATGATGAAGGGTTTTACCTTTAACATCTTTTCAGGCTGATTTCCATTATTATATTCTAAGTGAAAATACTCATGTAAGTCCCGCATAAGATTATACATTTAAAACCAAAGGCTACAGGAGCATACTTAGGCTACTCGGTCCATCAAGTCTGCTCTGCCTTTCCTTCGTGGCTAATTTCTTACCCCTCTCAAGTCTATTCTCCTGCCTTCTCCCTGCAATCCTTGATGCCATTCAACCTCCGCTTTAAATATACCCATGACTTGGCCTCCACAGCCATCGGTGGCAACGAATTCCATAGATTCACTATGTCTCCTCTCAGCCTCCTAGGTTCAACAGAAAACACTCTCATTCTGCCCAGTCTTTCATTATAAATAACAAAGTTCCAGTCCTGACAACAACATCATAAATTTGTTTTGCGCCTCCCCACCTCCAGTACAAACACATCTTTCCAGTAATGTGATCAGAAATTTATACAGAACCTATGCTGAAGTCTAACTAGTGCTATTTATATTTCAGGCATAACCTCTAAGCATTAGCTATTAAAGAAAAGCATTCCATATGCCTATTAGCTCTCAGAAGAAATCTGTGGATATCTGCTTCAAGGTCTCTTTCTTCATTTACACTGCACAATATCCTCTCAATAATTGTATGTTCCCTTCCATTATCATACTTCATTACCTGAAACTTTTCTAAATAAAATTGCATTTGCCACTTCTCGACCCAAATGACCTCCTCGATATCCTCATTGGGAAGTTTTTCCTCCTCTCTTGTCAAGCACAAAGTCAATTTTTTAATGTTATCTGTCGGCACCTTCATTTATATTTTAACTGCATTTAAATCTAAATCATTAAGATATACAACAAAAAAACAAGTGCTCAGCATTGTGGAACCCCGTTGATAACTGGCTTTCAATCACAAATCAGATATCCATTTTGACCTTTGTTTTTGCCAATGATCCAGTTTTGGGTTCAAATTGCCCCTTTCCCTTGCATCCTATATACCTTTAACAAAAGAGATTCTGCAGAAGCTGGAAATCCAGAGTAACACAAACAAAATGCTGGGGGATCTCAGCAGGTCAGGCAGCATCCATGGAAAGAAATAAACAGTCAACATTTCAGACTGAGACCCTTCATCAGGACACACACTCCTTGACATCTTAGACATGCCTGACATATATTGTCAAGAGCCTTGTTGCATAACTCAAGGCATTGACTGTTTCTCTTTCCACAGATGCTGCCTGACTTGCAGCGTTTATCTGGCATGTTCTGTTTATAGTTCTGAGTGGGTTTATTCCATGCTGAGTCATACTTTGATTCAGTGATCTGTTATCCATCAGCTGCCCCGAAAACTAATAGCAAAATGGCTTCATGTAAGTCACTTGGAATTTGTTACTGTGCATTTCCTATCTGATCTGTTTCCACCATCTATTGCTGAATTTTGCCCTTTGTCGACGTACAGGCAGTGTTGCCTTAGGGTGAAAGCCACAGTGAGAAATAATGGCTGAACTTTTGAGTCGTGGATAATTCCAGGATAAACACACTGAGGGATAATATTGCTGATTTCACTTTCACCTATATTTATTACAGCTCCAGGCACAGGCCTGTGACAGGGAATATTTACACTAACTGCTCAGACCATTACAACAGAACACTAACATACTTCGATATGTGTTTGGTTACAAGAAATTTTAATCTAATGGGAATGTAATAAACTTGTGTAAAAGTTTTGTTTAATTTGTGTTTTTCTTGTAAATGCTGCCTAATCATTCAGCGGTCACTTTAATAGGTACCTTCTGTACTTAATAGAGAGGCCACTGAGTATATGTTCATGATTTTCTGCTGCTGTAGCCCATCCACTTCGAGGTACAACGTGTTGTGCATTCAAAGATGCTGTTCTGCACACCACTGTTGTAACATTTGGTTATCTGACTTATTGTTGCCTTCCTGTCAGCTTGAGCAGTCTGGCCATTCTCCTCTGACCTCTCTCATTAATCAGGTGTTTTTGCCCACAGAACTGCCATGACTGGATGTTTTTGTTTGCACCATTCTCTGTAAACTCTAGAAGCTGTTGTGCATGAAAATCCCAGAAGACCAGCAGTTTCTGAGATGCTCGAACCACCCCATCTAGCACCAAAAATTATTCCATGGTCAAAATCACTTAATCACATCTCTGGCCCATTCCAATGTTTAGTCTGATGGACCATATCTCACACTTTTATGCATTGAGATGCTGCCACATGATTGGCTGATTCAATATTTGCATTAATGAGCAGGTGCACAGATGTACCTAACTACTTGGCCACTGAATGTATGTTTAATTTGTGTTTTTCTTGTAATTGCTGCTTTTATCAAGCTGTGTGCCTGTCATGCTGCTGCAAGTAAGTTTTTTTTGACCCTGTGCATACATACACTTGTGGATGTGACAATAAACATGACTGACTTTTATGTGAGTTAATCCACTCAGGTACTGCCATTTAAGTAACATCTCGTGCTCTGAATTCTTATGTCCCAATTTATAAGTAAATAACAGTAACACCCAGGGGTTAAAATAGAAACTTTGAATCTGTACACCTGCTTACTACATTGTATCACATCATCACAACCTTCAACTTCCCTGCATAGAGAATGAATATTTATTTACCCATCAAAATACGACCCAAGCTAGAAAATGACTGATAATTTATTAGATATGGTGTAGGTGAACAAGTAATATTTGGTGGCAGAGAATGCATTAACAGGATGGAAACTGCACAGCACTTTGTTTGCCAATATATCAACTAGCTTCAGGAAACTTGTAAACCCAAGGCACGAACAAAACTAGGTCAGACTAAAATTGAATTAAATAGAACATTGTATTTTCCAATGCTAGATAACCCTTATCTCCTGTGTCCCCTCTTTCTCTTCCTATCTATTTTAAGTGCCTCCCCATTTCTCCCCTTCCCTCGCTACTGCTCCAGCTCCTTACCACTCATTTTAATCCTCCTCACCCTTGTTCAGTCCACCTACTACCCACACAACTCCCTTCCCCATCTGCTTCCATTGGCTCTTCTCTAATGTTTTCTTCCTAATTTATTAGATTGCAGCCTTTATTTCCCTGTTTTTCACCCACAAGTTTCTTCTCCACCCTACCCTCTCTTTACTGACTCTATCTGTTTCTATTATTTTCCTTGCCTGCATCCACCAATCACCAACCTGCCTCTGTCTCCCAACTCCACTCCTCCTCTCCCTCACCTGGGTCCTTCCACCCACTATCTTTCACTCCTCCTCAGTCCACCAACCACCAAATGGCCCTTGTCTTACCACGCCCCCTCTCCTCTCTATAACAGCTCCAGACTCTAAATCTCCTCTCTTACCTCCCCAATCTCCACTCTGATGTAGGGTCCTGACTCAAACCATTGACAAGTCATCTCCCCTACAGATGAGTTCCTCCAGCAGTTTGTATGTTTTTTTTTTACTCCAGGTTTACATTAGATTGACAGACTGTGGATGTCTACCATGAATCTACATACTGATCCTCAGGACTAGCCCTCAGATCCTGAGGCAAGATGGGGGATGTCAATGGAATGGCAAAGATGATCAGGAGAGGAGATCCAAGAGATATTTGAGTGTTGAGGCAGGAGGAATTGAGAGAGCTGAAGATTGGAAATAGTCTTTGTGACTGCTAAGGGTCTATCATGCTTCATTGCTCTCTGGAGCAATAGATCCCAACTTGCATAACCCCGCTCTTGAGGGTGTTGTTTTAAAGTAGCTTAGCATCCATTTAAATTTCCAATAGTCAATATAAAATCTTCCAGAGTCATAAGATACCTTTGCCTTGTCCTTGCCATCTTACACTCAGGGGCCACTTTATTGTGTACACATGCTCATTAATATCTAATCAGCCAATCACGTGGCAGCAACTCAATGCATAAAAACATGCAGATCTGGTCAAGAGATTCGGTTGTTGTTCTGACCAAACTTCAGAATGGGGAAAAACTGTGATCTATTTGGCTTGGACCATGCAATGACTGTTGGTGCCAGACAGGGTGGTTTGAGTATCACAGAACTGCTGATCTCCTGGGATTTTCATGCACAACAATCTCTAGAGTTCACAGAGAATGGTGAGAAAAACAAAAACCATCCAGTAAGTGGCAGTTCTATGGGCAAAAATACCTTGTTAATGCAAGAGGTCAGAGGAGAATGACCTGATTTGTTTAAGATCACAAGAAGGTGACAATAACTCAAATAACCACATGTTACAACAGTAGTGTGCAGAAGAGCATCTCTGAACACACAACATGTTGAACGTTGAAGTAGATGGGCATAGCAGAAGACTATGAATATGCTGCACACTCAGTGGACATTTCATTAGAAATAGGAGGTACCTAATAAAGTGGTCTTAGAGTGTAAATAACAATTAACAACAACCACATTAAACTGGCTTTTCTAGTATAGCTGATAATAAATGTTCTGGAAATCAAAATTCAGTAGATGTAGCATCTATTGTAGGTAAGTGAATACCTAGAAGATGCCAACTGTTAGATTGAAGTTAGAATCGGAGAATGAGGATTAGATTCAAAAATTGTTCCTTTAACATCTATTTAATCCAAGGACAACCGTGGGCAGCTAAGTGCTACTGCCAACCACTCACAGTTGTTGCCACTTCCAACACCTCATAGTCAATCTGGCCTTGCTGGCTTTTGATTGCACAGATGTTTTGGAAGGAAAGACCAGATGTGTGCACACTGAGGTATCTACCATCCATTCCTTTCATCATTCAGTGATATGAGCAGAAGGCACCAACAAAATCCTGCAACAATCATTGTCAAAGAGTGATCTGTCTCCCCTGACTTACTGTTCCAATAGAGAGAGAGTGGATATCTCTCCTGCGTTACTGATAATTATTTCTTTCTAAAGGATGATGCCGTCCTCTAAACTTGCAAATCATTGTTACTATAAATCCTGCACCTCACTTTTTTTTCCATCAGATAAGTTCTCAATCAACATTTTTGGTATCTGAAAATAACACTGAAATATTTATTATTTATTTAGTGTAATGGAATGGATTAGGACCTTCTGGCCCTTTGAGATACGCCGCCCCAGCAACCCCACAACCCCGATGAACGCTAACCTAAACATGGGACAATTTACAATGACCGTTTAACCTAGCCGGTATGGCTTTGGACTGTGGGAGGAAACATGAAGTTAGTGCCAAGATGATGAACCAGCTAACTCTCACTTATGCATATGCCTGATTGGAAAAGCTAGATATGTTAGTCATTATTTCCTGAATAAACTGAGAACTGGTGAAGTGTCAACACAGCTCACCATTTTTTACATTAAATCAGTGCTTACGTAGTGATATCTGATGATCTAATTACAAACGGATTTGCCTATTCTGGGAAATGATCCATCTCAGTATTGTGTAAGTAGTGAAACGTAAAATCTCTACAAGGTGGCTTCTTGCATTGGCTTAATTGATTATAGTCTAATATGGCTAGGGATTAGATGTGTTCTTTAAGAGTATTTGCAGAAATTCAACATGTAGCAAAGTAAAGAACTGGAATTGCAGTGGGATCATGATCAGCTGGGTAAGTGGACTGAGGACTGTTGTGTACTCTGCTTCACAGAGACATGGCTCACCCTCAATCACTCTGGACACAGCACTCCCCGCAAAGCCTCCACCTTCCACTGCAAAGGTCAGATGGCATTGTCAGGTAAAGGCAGAGGTGGTGGTATGATTAACTTATAACGGTGTACAGATGTGACAATTTTGTCTCAGTTCTATTCCCCAATGGAACATCAAGCAGTCAAGTGTAGTCCATTCCATCTGCCAAGGGAGTTCTCTGGTGTCATCCTGGTTGCAGTGCAGAGAGTACATTCCACCACTGGTGAGTATCGTGATCAGCAGTCACGTGACAGCGCACCCTGATGCATTCCCAATCATTGCAGAGGACTGCAGCCACACCGGCTTGAAGATATCTTTGACATACTACCACCAACATACCACCTGTGGAATCAGAAGAGCC
Organism: Mobula hypostoma; assembly: GCF_963921235.1. NCBI lineage: Eukaryota > Metazoa > Chordata > Chondrichthyes > Myliobatiformes > Myliobatidae > Mobula > Mobula hypostoma. The sequence goes on from NC_086103.1 coordinate 161,094,104, forward strand.
AGCACACTTGATCACTGTTACACCACGATCAAGAACACTTACTGCACTATAGCACGCCTGAACTTTGGCAGGTCCGATCACCCAGCTGTACTTCTTTTCCCATGGAAAGGGACTGAACACCACAGCACCAGTGATGAGGACTGTAAAGATATGGTTAAAGGAGCAAGAGCAGGATTTACAGGACTGCTTTAAATTGATGCACGAGACTATATTCTGGGACTCACCTTTGGATATGAATGAATATGCCAATTTGTTTACCGACTTTGTCAAGAGTTATGTAGATGAGTGTGGGCCTTTGAGAACATACCCAAACCAGAAGCTGTGAATGAACCAAGAGATTCACAGACTACTGAGAGCTAGGTCTGTGGTGTTCAAGACCAGCAATCTAGAACCTTACAAGAAATTCATGTACAACCTACGGATGGCTGTCTTAAGAGTGATAAGGTAATTCCATATGAAGTCAGGACCACAATCAAATTCACAACAGCTCAGGCAGGGTTATCATGCTGTTACTTCCCATAAAGTGAAACCTAATGACACTCTCCGATGAGTTCAATACCTTTTATGCACACTTTAAAAGGGAGAATAAAATTACGCCTGTGTGAATTCCCACAGTAAATGGTAATCCCGTGATTTTGTCTTGAAGATCGATGCCAGAACAACCTTCAAGAGTGTGAACCCTCACAAGGTGACAGACTCTGATGGTGTACATCAAAAGCCCATGCTGACCAACTAGCTAGAATGTTCAAGGACATCTTCAGTCTCTCACTGCTGCAGTTGGACGTTCCCACTTGCTTCCAAAGGGGAGCAATTCTGGTGCCCAAGAGTTGCCTGAATGTCTGTGCCCTGTAGCACTCACATCTACAGTGATGAAGTGTTTCAAGAGATGGTCATGGCCAGAATTAACTCCTGCCTGAGCAAGGACCTGGACCCACTGCAATTTGTCTACCCCCACAATAGATCTACAGCAGATGCAATCTCATTGGCCTTGCAACACCTAGACAACAGTTATACCTACATCAGGCTGCTGTTTCTTGATTACAGCTCAGTGTTCAACAACCATCATCCCATCAGTACTAATCAACAAGGTTCAAAATCTGGGCCTCTGCACCTCATCTGGATTCTAAACCTGCCATTGGGCTTCTACAGTCAATGCAGATTGGTACTAACATCTCCTACTCACTGAATATCGGTGTAGGTGCACCTCAAAGAGGTGTGCTTAACTCATTACTTCGCTCTCTCTATAATAAAGACTGTGTGGATAGGCACAGCTTAAGGGCCATCTATAAATAAGCTTTTGGCAGAATTTCAGATGGCGACAGGAAGGCATAAAGGAGTTGAATTAAATTCACTTTATTACTTATATCCTTCATATACATCAGGGGTCCCCAACCTTTTTTGCACCGCGGACCAGTTTAATATTGACAATATTCTTGCGGACCAGCCGACGGGGTGGGGCTATGTTCAAGTAGGGTTGCCAACTTCCTCACTCCCAAATAAGGGAGAAAAGTAGAGTCAAATACGGGACACCTGTGTTTACCCCAAGAAAGACTACCATGACCATGAAGCCTTGCGTGGGTACCTGTGTGTGCATGCATGACATGCGCATGCGTGTACGTGCCGATTTTTTTTTCTACAAATCGGTTTTGGCTTAATCTTCCCTATTCTGTTAAGTGAAACTACACTGTACATACATTATTTCTACTTTATATAGGCTGTGTATTTATCATATCATTCCTGCTTTTACTACAAACCTCATTTCCAGAAAAGTTGTGATATTTTCCAAACTGCAATAAAAACAAAAATCTGTGATATGTTAATTCACGTGAACCTTTATTTAACTGACAAAAGTACAAAGAAAAGATTTTCAATAGTTTTACTGACCAACTTAATTGTATTTTGTAAATATACACAAATTTAGAATTTGATGGCTGCAACACACTCAACAAAAGTTGGGACAGAGTTAAAATAAGATTGAAAAGTGCACAGAAAAGTCATGCTACTGTGACAATTATAGCCACCTGGGCTCAGGAGTACTTCGGAAAACCATTGTCACTCAACACAGTCCGTCGCTGCATCCAGAAATGCAACTTGAAATTGTATTACGCAAGGAGGAAGCCATACATCAACTCTATGCAGAAACGCCGGCGAGTTCTCTGGGCCCAAGCTCATCTCAGATGGACTGAAAGAATGTGGAACCGTGTGCTGTGGTTAGATGAGTCCACATTTCAGCTAGTTTTCGGAAAAAACGGGCATCGAGTTCTCCGTGCCAAAGATGAAAACGACCATCCAGATTGTTATCAGCGAAAAGTGCAAAAGCCAGCATCTGTGATGGTATGGGGGTGCATCAGTGCCCATGGCATGGGTGAGTTGCATGTATGTGAAGGTACCATTGACTCTGAGGCATATATTAGGATTTTAGAGAGACATATGTTGCCATCAAGGCAATGTCTCTTCCCGGGACGTCCATGCTTATTTCAGCAGGACAATGCCAGACCACATTCTGCACGGGCTACAACAGCGTGGCTTTGTAGACACAGAGTGCGTGTGCTTGACTGGCCTGCTGCCAGTCCAGATCTATCTCCTATTGAAAACGTATGGCGCATCATAAAGAGGAGAATCAGACAACGGAGACCACGGACTGTTGGTCAGCTGAAGTCTTATATCAAGCAAGAATGGACAAAATTTCCAATTGAAAATCTACTACAATTAGTATCCTCAGTTCCAAAACGATTAAAAAGTGTTATTAAAAGGAAAGGTGATGTAACACAATGGTACACATGCCTCTGTCCCAACTGTTGTTGAGTGTGTTGCAGCCATCAAATTCTAAATTTGTGTATGTTTACAAAATACAATTAAGTTGGTCAGTAAAACTATTGAAAACCTTTTCTTTGTACTTTTGTCAGTTAAATAAAGGTTCACGTGAATTAACATATCACAGATTTTTGTTTTTATTGCACTTTGGAAAATATCCCAACTTTCCTGGAAATGGGGTTTGTATATGATAGTGTTATTTTAGGTTTTATGTGTTATTTGGTATGTTTTGGTAGGTTATTTTTTGGGTCTGGGAACGCTGAAAAATTTTTCCCGTATAAATTAATGGTAATTGCTTCTGCACTTTTATGCCATTTCGGCTTAATGAATGGTTACATAGGAACGCTGTACCTTAGCGGGGGAAATACGGGACAAGGGCGGTCCCGTATGGGACAAACCAATTTAGCCCAATATACGGGATGTCCCGGCTAATACGGGATGTTCAGGCTAATACGGGACAGTTGGCAACCCTATGTTCAAGTTCAACAGTGCGTGACAGGGAATGAGGAAAGGTGCAGCTGACTCATATCGTTTCATATCACCAAATCATATTGTTTCCTCACGGCTTGGTAGCACATGCTTTGCGGCCAGGTACTGGTCCATGGCCCAGTGGTTGGGGACCACTGATATACATGAGGAGTAAAAATATTCACGTTATGTCTCCGTCTAAATGTGCAATGTGCAATTTATAGGAATTTGTAATAAATAGTATGCACAACAGGACAGTCAATATAACATAGAAATACAATTATATCAGGGTGAATTAATCAGTCTGATGACCTGGTGGAAGAAGCTGTCCTGGAGCCTGATGGTCCTGGCTTTTATGCTATGATACCGTTTCCCGGATGGTAGCAGCTGAAACAGTTTGTGGGTGGGGTGACTCAGGTCCCCAATGATCCTTTGGGCCCTTTTTATACACCTGTCTTTGTAAATGTCCTGAACAGTGGGAAGTTCACATCTACAGATGCACTGGGCTGTCCACACCACTCTCTGTAGCGTCCTGTGATTGAGAGAAGTACAGTTCCCATACCAGGCAGTGATACAGCCAGTCAGGATGCTCTCAATTGTGCTCCTGTAGAAAGTTCTTAGGATTTGGGGGCCCATACATAGCCGGTATGTACAAACCACATGAGATCCTCAGTGATGTGTATGCTGAGGAACTTAAAGCTGTTCATCCTCTCAACCCCAGATCCATTGATGTCAATAGGGGTTAGCCCATCTCCATTCCACCTGTAGTCCACAACCAGCTCCTTTGTTTTTGTGACACTGAGGGAGAGGTTGTTTTCTTGACACCACTGTGTCAGGGTGATGACTTCTTCTTTGTAGGCTGCCCCATTATTATTTGAGATTAGGCTAATCAATGTAGTATTGTCAGCAAGTTTAGCAGATTGGAGCTGTGGATGGCAACACAGTCATGGGTATACAGAGAGTGAAGGAGGGGGCTTAGGATACAGCCCTGAGGGGAACCTGTGTAGAGGGTCAGAGGGGCAGAGGTGAGGGAGCCAACTCTTACGCCCCGCTGGCGATTAGACAGTAAGTCCAGGATCCAGCTACATAAGGCAAGGTGAAGGCCGAGGTCTCTGAGCTTCTTGTCAAGCCTGGAGGGAAGTAAGGTGTTGAATGCTGAACTGTAGTCCAAGAGTAGCATTCTCACATGAGCAACCTTCTTCTCCAGAAGTGTAAGGATGGCGTGTAGAGCTGAGGCTATTGCGTCATCTGTTGATTGGTTGTGTTGATAGGTGAATTGTAGGGGGTCCAGTTTGGGTGGTAGCATGCTGTAGATGTAGTCCTTGACCAGCCTCTCAAAGCATTTGCTTATTATTGAGTGAGTGTGACAGGACGCCAACCATTCAGACATGTTACCTTGGTCTTTTTTTAGGTACGGGGACAACGGTGGATGTTTTGAAGCAGGAGTGCATTCCGCACTGGGAGATGGAGAGATTAAAAATGTCTGTAAATACATGTGCCAGTTGCGCCACACACACTCTGAGTATCCGCCCCAGGATGCCATCCGGTTCTGTCAGCCTTGCAACTATCCATTCCTTGGAAACACCTGCAAACTTCAGCCTCAGAGATGACCAAGGTGCAGGTTACTTCGGGGGCTCAGTGTTGGCGATATCAAACCGAGTGTAAAATAGATTTAGCTCATCTGGGAGAGAAGCAACGGTGTTGGCAGCACCACTGCGCTTAGCTTTGAAGTCTGCAATGGTGTGCAGACCTTGCCATAAGCTGCATGTGTTGTTGGTGGAGAGTTGTGTCTGGATCTTGTCCCTGTACTGTTATTTCACTGCCTTGAGGACATTGCGTAGATTGTAGCTGCATTTCTTGAGCTCCTGCTGATTACCGGCAATGTCAGCTCTGTGTGGCGTGATAAGTGCTGTTCACATGGAACTGTTGATCCAGAGCTCCTGGTTTGGGCAGACACTGACCGATTTCTGGGGGACAACATCCTCGATGCACTTCCAGATGAAACTCGTGACCCCTTCTGTGACCTCGGAGACATCCTTATCATGAAAGACATTCCAGTTGATGTCATCAAAGCAGTCCTGTAGCATGGAGGCCGATTGGTCGGACCAACAGTGGACAGTTTTAACTATGGCTGCCTCTTGTTTCAGCTTCTGCCTGTACCTCAGCAGCAGCAAGATGGAGGAGTGATCTGACTTTCCAAACGGCGGGCAGAGGAGCGCTTTGTAAGCATTGTGGAAAGGAGAGTAGCACTGGTCGAGTATGCTATCTCCCCGTGTGCTCGCCAGTGAGATAGATCAACTGTTTGAGTGGTCTTGCCACAACAGCTTCGCATTCAACATCAGCAGGGATTGATTGTGGAGTTCAGGAAAGAGAAGTCAAGAGAACACACACCAATACAGCTGAGGGATCAGAAGTGGAAAGGGAGAGTAGATTCAATTTCCTGGGTGTCAACATCTCAAAGGATCTATCCTAGGCCCAACGTATTAATACTGTCAAGAAGAAGTTAAACCAACAGCTATAGTTTTTTGGGAGTTTGAGGAGATTTGTTTGTTACAAGAGACTCTAGCAAATTTCTACAGATGTAATGTGGAGAGCATTCTGTCTGGCTGCATCACTGCTTGGTATGGAAACTCCAGATCACAGGATCGAATGAGATTGCAGAGGGCTGTAAGCTCAGCCAGCTCACAGACAAGTACAAACTTCTCCACCATTGAGGCAGTGCCTAAAGAAGGCAGCATCCATCGTTAAGGAGCCTTACCACCCAGCACATGCCCTCTTCTCATTACTGCTGTCAGGGAGGAAGTACAGGAGCCTGAAGACCCACACTCAATGTTTTAGGAACTGCTTCTTTCCCTCCACCATCAAATTTCTGAATGGTCCATTAAATCATGAATACTGCCTTGCTATTCCTCTTTTGCACTATTTATTTGTAACTTATTGTAATTTTTTATGCCATGTGCTGTATTGCTGCCACAAAACAACAAAATTTCACAACATTCTGTATGTCAGTGGTAATAGACCTGAACCTGATTCTGAAATGGAGCTTTATTCATATAACTGCCATCAGTTACGTTTTGAGAAGTTATTTCAGAGTAGGACTTTTATAGTGAATGGCAGAGACTTTATTCATTGGATTGAAGGAGAATGAAAGATGATCATATAATCTATATACTACTAAAACTCTCCTGCTCTGTCTGTCTGCTGGTCTGTTTGTGACCTTCAATTAGCACAAACTGTGCATTACAGCGGCACTTTTTTCAGCTAAATTGAATTAAAATGCGCTAACTTACAGAATGCAGGCAACGTTCAGGGTTACGTATTCGTATAAAATTGCTCATTTGCCAAAAATCAACAGGCTGCCTTTCACCCGAGACCCGATCGGCCATCATGGAAATCGGGACGTCACACCACGACGCATGCGCATGGCCAGCCTCAGCAGTGCCTCACGAAGCTCACAGAGCTGCTTCCATCTTCCATGGAGACCGCGACGCCACAGCCCAACACATGCACATGGCCAGTCTCAGCCGCGCCTCACTATGCCCACATAGCCGCTTCCACCTTCCATGGAGACCGCAACATCACATCACGACGCATGCACACGGCCAGTCTCAGCCGCTTCCACCTTCCATGGAGACCGCGATGCCACAGCCCAGCACATGCACACGGCCAGTCTCAGCCGCGCCTCACTATGCTCACACAGCCACTTCTGTCTTCCATGGAGACCGCGACATCACACTACGACACATGCGCACGGGCAGCCTCAGCACCTCACGATGCTCACAGCAGCCACACCAACCGCAGCAAAAGGGCTGGGCTATCACATCCATTTAGGAGAGCACCAACCACATCATCAAGAAACAACAGTATCGTGGAGGCTTTGGTGTTACTGCTTCCTATCTTCTATCAAGCATTAGGGTAAAAATATATGGATAGCCTAATTATATCACGTGGAGAGAGGGGGGACATTACGGTCAAGAGATGATGCCAACATCATCGGGAAGCGGCAAGGAGAGGGAGAGAACAACAATCAGATGAGGCCAGGGCCACACGACTCCAGAATCAGAGGGGAAAATACAAATGGTAAAAGAGATGAAGGATGAAATGGCTGCGCGTCTCCAGAATGACAAAAACAGGCAGAGAAGGAGGAGAGAGGAAGAGACGGAGGAGAAAAGGAAAGATCAACCCGAGAATATGCGACACAGAGTAATTATTGCGAGAGATGTGGTCATAAAAAGTGTCCTTCGTTAAATGAGGAGGAGCAATATCTGTCTTGCTATGCATCTTTCTTCTTTAATACACTGAGTTCTTCTTTAATTTCTAAAGCACATCACATCACACTGTGCTATCTTTCTCTCAAAAGGTGCCCCAACGGGTCACCCGGTTGTCTAGTAATGGATAAAATCATAAGGGGCATAAAGAGGGTGACTGCACGGTCTTCTTTTATGGTTTGGAAAAGCAAGATGTTAAAATGATTGGAGGAAAGTATAAGTGGTACATTTTTAAAGACAGAGAGCGGTAGGTGCATGGAAAGCCCAGCCAGGGATGATGGTGGAGGCATTTCATATAGGCACATGGATGGTAGAAGTATGGAGGACTATGTAGGAGGGAAGGGTTAGATTGATCTTAGAGTAGGTTAAAAGGTCAGCACAGCATCATGTCTGAAGGGCCTGTACTGTGCTGTAATATTTTATGTTGTAAGAGCTGGACAGCAGAAGTTTAGGATACGAGGAGAAAGATTTAATAGGAACTTGGAGGGGCATTCTTTTCACCCAGAGTATGTGGAATGAGCTGCCAGAGGAAGTGGTTGGGGCAGGTACATTACACATTTAAAAAAGCAGTAGGACAGGTATATGGACAGGAATGGTGTAGAGGTCAAATATGGGCAAATGGGACTATCTTAGATGGGCATCTTGGTCAGCATGGATCAACTGGGCTGAATGGCCTGTTTCCCTGCTGTATCAGTCCTTGACTCTTTGATGCAAAGCCCTTTCCTGTTACAGCATTCACGACAGGGGCATGACAGATGAATGGTTGCAGATGATGTACATTAATAAAGCATTCAATGTTCAAGACTGGTACTTTGATTGCAGCAATGAGCAGTATTTATAGTGAATAAATAAACACTGCAATCTTGTAATTAACTTTGATTACTTTATTTACATTCTTGGTTTCCAGAAAGATCTGCTGCAATTTGATCAACATTTCCCATTTCTAACTTCTCACACAGCTGTTAACTATGATTTGGCACATTTTAAAAAATATTTTTTCTCCAAGCTGTCCATAATCCCAATATACATTTTGTTTGAATTTGAATAATGAGTTCTATTATCTAATTATATCCATTCACACTCATGTACAACAATGTTAGTCTCTGTGTATTGTAATTTGAACTGACTGTAAAAATTTAAGTTGGGTTTTCAATCAAGCAACAAAATCAATACACAGAGAACATGACATAAGAGAACAGAATAAGAACAGAGAAGCTGAAAAGAAATGACTGTGAAACCCCACAACAGTTTTCTAATTACTTCAGGTGAGATTGGTGAAATTCCTTGTGAGAAAAATTGCTTTAAGTGCCTAAAAATGGTGTGAATAGTAATTTCTCTAACTTCTGGTAATTTCTACCCACTCTTCCTTCTCTCTTCTTCCATTCCCCACTCTGGCTTCCTTCTTACCGCTTCACTTCTGCACGCCCGCTTATCACCTTCGTTTTGTGGGCCTCCTCCTTCAATTTCTCCCATATTCTACCCTCCACTCCTATCAGATTCCTCCTTCTTCAGCCCTTTACCTTTTCCACCAATCATCTCGCAGCTTCTCACTTCATACCCTTTCCCCCTCACCCACCTTCTTAACCTGGCTTCTTCCCCCTTCCTGCCAAAGGGTTTCAGCCCAAAACATTGACTGTACTTTTTTTCCATAGATGCTGCCTGGCCTACTGAGTTCCTCCAGCATTTTGTGTCTGTTGCTTGGATTTCCAGCACCTGCAGACTTTCTATTGTTTGTCTTCCCCCTTACTTTCCAGTCCTGTTGAAGGATCTCAGACCGAAACTTAATTCTGTTAATTTTTAGTTCCTCTCCCTTGATACTGGCTGACCTGCTGTGTTCCTTCAACACTTTGTACGAGGGGTGATTGATAAGTTTGTGGCCTAAGGTAGAATGAGTCAATTTTAGAAAACCTAGCACATTTATTTTTCAACATAGTCCCCTCCTACATTTATACGGTCGTGGAGCATATGGATCTTGGACCTCCAGAAAGTGCCCACAGCAGGGGTGATTGATAAGTTTGTGGCCTAAGGTAGAAGGAGATGAGTTATACAGCTCTCGTTACATGCACATGCAGTTCAACTCTTTGAGTGATTATGCAGAAAGTTTGAAGTTAATAACTCATCTCCTTCTACCTTAGGCCACAAACTTATCAATCGCCCCTGATGAGTTATTAATTGTTGAGTTATTAACCTCAAACTTTCTGCATAATCATTCAAAAAGTTGAACTGCATGTGCATGTAAAGAGAGCTGTATGACTCATCCCCTTCTACCTTAGGCCACAAACTTATCAATCACCCCAGCTGTGGACACTTTCTGGAGGTCCCAGATCCGTATGGTCCACAACCGCTGGACTAAGTGTGTAAATGTAGGAGGGGATTTTGTTGAAAAATAAATGTGCTAGGTTTTCTAAAATTGACTCCTTCTACCTTAGGCCACGAACTTATCAATCACCCCTTGTATGTGTTACTCTGAAAAAGACTTTTTGAGGTGTCTTGTCAAAGTTATTGGAGGAATCTGCTCAACAAGCAGAAAACCATTGAGAATAAATGAGTACACTGTACCAGCAACTGATAAATCCTTCATAAGTACAGTATATCATGGATATCTATGCGATATATTTTTGATATACATACAAATTGTAGAGAAACACAGAACAATGCTGTTATACATTACTGTGCAAAAGTCTTGGGCACATATATATATATAACTAGGGTGCCTAAGACTTTTGCACAGTACTGTAGTAATTTTATGTGTTGCACTGTACTGCTGCTGTGAAAAGAAAATTCATGACATATGCAAGTAATGATAAACCTTTTCTGATAGGAGTCTCTATTGTGGACTGAGAGTGGGAGAGGGGAATCATGGTTGGAAAAGGGGGAAGGAAGAGGGGAGGGAGCAGGAAGCACTAGAGAAACATTCTGTAATGATCAATAAACTAATTGTTTGGAATCAAATCACCTTGACTGGTGCTTCAGGGATGGGTGTGTCTGCATCCGTACCATCCCCTACCCCTGGCACCCCTGCTCTGCTATCTGTCCAACACCCCTCCTGGGGTGCTCCACCCTCACCACTCCCAACATTCTTCTCTCCCGCCAGATTTACAAACTTGCCCTCCACTCCGCATTGACATATACAGTATTGTGCAAAAGTCTTAGGTTCCCTAGTTTTAGATATATATATCTAAGACTTTTGCACAGCACTGTAACAAATATAACAAAAATTGCAGCAATGCCAAAGCAATAATCCTCTATCATGAAGCATTCAACACAAAAAGCTGTCCGGCATAACAACAACAATTATTTTGAATTGTTTAAGTTGACTAATATTGATCACAGTCAGAGATTCCTTGGTATTCTCAGAAAGAGCGGAATAGCTGATCATCTGCACATCCACAGTGAAGAATTAAAAATTAAGTGATACTTTCTGTGGCACACATTTACATCAGCCTAAATGTTTGCATATTAAATCAGTGGCATTACATCTCACATGGTTGCTCCCACTTGTGTAATGCTGTCACAGAAGCTTTATTGTTTTGAAATAAAGAACAAATGTAATGAGGCTATGTTCCTGGCACCGCAACCTCCTCAAATGGAGCCTGAATTGAAGAGTAATATTGGTGTCACCATGCTTGGTATGTGGCATTTCTCATTTAACCAAAGGCTAAAATTATCAACAGTGATCATTTTGGACCTCTTATCTAAGAAGGATGTGTTGGCATTGGAGAAGTCCAGATGAGGTTCATAAGAATGATCCTGGGAATGAAAGGGTTAATGTATGAGGAGCGTTTGATGGCTCTGCGTCTGTAGTCGCTGGAATTTAAAGAATGAGGGGGGATATCTTTGAAACCTATCAAATATTGAAAGGCCTAGACAGAGTGGATGTGGAGAGAATGTTTCCTATAGTGGGTGAGTCTGGAACCAGAGGACGCAGCCTCAGAACAGAAGGACGTCCATTTAGAACAGAGGTGAGAAGGAATGTCATTATCCAGAGGGTGGTGAATCTGTGGAATTCATTGCCACCGCCAGCTGTGGAGGCCAACTCATTGGGTATATTTAAAGCAGAGGTTGATAGGTTCTTGATTAATAAGGGTGTCAAAGGTTACGGGGAGAAGGTAGGAGAATGAGGTTGAGAGAGATATTAAGTCAGCCCTGATGGAATGGCAGAGCAGACTGTATGGACCAAATGGCCTAATTCTATTCCAGGTATTATGGTCTAATCCCGCAGTACTGTGTCAAAGATGCCATCTTTATATGCAAGGTTAACTCAAAGCCCCATCTCTCCTCTACTGTGCATGCAGAAAAGTACATAATACTATTCTGAGCAGTGGCGGAATTCAGCCTGTGCTGATGCTTATCCTGCAACTAGAATCTCTGAAACTGATTACCTCCCTGCTGTTTGTGAGACATTGCTGTTTGCAGGATTCCTGCCAGGCTGTGAAAGATGATACATTAATACATTCATAAAAATGCAAGTTCTTCTTATTATCATTTAGACATCCTATCTGAACTCTAGTAAAATGGAACTTAATATCAAGAGCGTAATTTTACCAAATTCACAGCATCTCTCTTGCATGCTTATGTTTAAATGTAATATTACCCACCATTTGCTGTCCGTATATTAAGGTACAATACAAGAGGAAATTCTGCTTTTTAACCTTTAGTATGGTGGTAAAATTTCTTCAGAATTTATTACACTTTGTGCAAATTTCAACATCAAATTTGAATTCACAAGGAATTGTCCCAGGCTACACACCCCATTATATACAAAAATATTCTGAAATTTTTTTTGGCTGCAATTTTTATATTCTATGATCATTTTAAGAGATATTATCTAATAACATTTATGAAACTGTTTCTGAAAAATCCAAAATCAACATTATCATTAGTTGCATCACACATAAAAAATGCTGGTGAACGCAGCAGGCCAGGCAGCATCTATAGGAAGGGCTACATTTGATGCCTCGGGCCGAGACCCTTCATCAGGACTAACTGAAAGAAGAGATAGTAAGATATTTGAAAGTGGGAGGGGGAGGGGGAGATACGAAATGACAGGAGAAGACAGGAGGGGGAGGGAGGGAGCTAACAGCTGGAAAGTTGATTGGCAGAAGGGATACGAGAGGATCATGGGACGGGAGGCCTAGAGAGAAAGAAAGGGGGAGAGGGGAAGCCCAGAGGATGGGCAAGGAGTATAGTGAGAGGGACAGAGGAAGAAAAAGGAGAGAGAGAGAGAGAAAAAATTAATAATAAATAACGGATGGGGTACGAAAGGGAGGTGGGGCATTAACGGAAGTTTGAGAAGTCAATGTTCATGCCATCAGGTTGGAGGCTACCCAGACGGAATGTAAGGTGTTGTTCCTCCAACCTGAGTGTGGCTTCATCTTGACAGTAGACTTCCGTTAATGCCCCACCTCCCTTTTGTACCCCATCCGTTACTTATTTGTTTATTATTATTATTAGTTTTTTTTCTCTCTCTCTCCTTTTTCTTCCTCTGCCCCTCTCACTATACTCCCTGCCCATCCTCTGGGCTTCCTTCTCCCCCGTTCTTTCTCCCTAGGCCTCCTGTCCCATGATCCTTTCATATCCCTTTTGCCACTCCCCAGCTGTTAGCTCCCTCCCTCCCCCCTCCTGTCTTCTCCTGTCATTTCGGATCTCCCCCTCCTGCTCCCACTTTCAAATCTCTTACTATCTCTTCTTTCAGTTAATCCTGATGAAGGGTCTCGGCCCAAAACATCGACTGTACCTCTTCCTATAGATGCTGCCTGGCCTGCTGTGTTCACCAGCAATTTTTATGTGTGTTGCTTGAAATTCCAGTGTCTGCAGATTTCCTCATGTTTCCATTATCATTAGCTTGTTCCTTGATTACGGTCCAGAAGGAAGATATGTTTCTTTTTCATAAATGACATTCAGTCTCATTAGTCGTGTTTCAGCTTTAACTAAAGCTCACACAAGTAAGTAACTGGGTCACACACCCAAGAAGGACCAAGGTTTGATTCCAGTTCTATGCTGAATTGGTTAATTTGTGTTATGGAGAACACTGGGCTCAGCAATTGTTCTAATCTGGATCAGGAAGGGTAAAATCAGATAGAGAAATATGCAAAGAGAATACATGTGTGTGACATCATGGAAGTGTGTGCTTGGAATGACAAAGAGAGACATAGCAGTGTCCCTTTATGATTGTGTAATGAAGGACGCAATTGAAGGGAAGTGACAATTTGAATAAATGTCACTTTATCCAGAGGGACATGGTAGTGTAGCAGCTAGCATAAAGCTTTACAGTACCAGCAATCAGGATTCAGTTCATACTGCTTGTACATTCTCCCCGTGAGGTCTGGGTTTCCTCTGGGTGCTCACGATATTATCAAATTCACCGTGCAGTTTGAGAGAGAGAAGATACAGTTAGATGTGGAGCAAAGGGAGTTCCAGAGGCATGAGAGAGGAGCTGGCCAAAGTTGATTTGAAGGGGATTCTAGCAAGGATGATGGCATAGCAGTAATGGCTGGAGTTTCTGGGAGCAATTCGGAAGGTACGGGATAGATATATCTCAAAAAGGAAGAAGTATTCTAAAGGGAGGATGGTGCAACCATGGCTGATAAGGGAAGTTACAGCATAAAAGCAAAAGGGAGTGCATATAGTATAACAAAAACTAGTGGGAGGCTAGACAATTGGGAAACACTTAAATCAGAAATCAATTAAAAACAATAAAGAGAGAAAAAATAAAATATGAAGGTAAGCTAGCCAATAATATGAAAGAGGATATCACTTTTTTTCAGATATATAAAGAGTAAAAGAGATGCAAGAGTTGATATGGGACTGCCGGAAAATGATGCTGGAGAGGTAGATGTTGGGGACAAAGAAATGGAGGATGACCTGAATAAGTATTTTGTGTCAATCTTTGCAGTGAAGGACACTAGTAGTATGCCAGAAAGTCGAGAGTGTCAGGAGGGAGAAATGAGTATAGTTGATATTACTACAGAGAAGGTGCTTGGGAAACTGAAGATCTGAAAGTCCATTATTAAGAATGAGTTTTTGGAGTTTTGGAGGTGGCGGATAAAGTAGGCCAAAGTCAGCATGGTTTCCTTAAGGGAAAATCTTTCCTGACTTATCTATTGGAGTCCAGGCAGGATAGACAAAGGAAAGTTAGTGGAAGTTGTCTACTTGGATTTTCAGAAGGCCTTTCACAAGGTGGGCAGCACTGTAGCAAGGTATCTAGCACAACACCTTGCAGTACCAGTGACCCAGGTTAATCTCCCACTGCTGTGTGTAAGGAGCTTGTACTTTCTCCCCGTGTCCGCATAGGTTTCTTCCAGGTGCTGTGGTTTCCTCCCGCAGTCCAAAGGCGTACCGGTTAGTAGATTAATTGGTCATTGTAAATTTTCCCACAATTAGACTCAGGCTAAATCGGGGATTACACCTCAAAGGGCCAGAAGGGCCTACTCTGCACTATATTTCAATAAATAAATAGAAAGACAGATAGACAGATAAATAAATAAATAGATAGAAGATGCCACACATGAAGCTGCTTAATATGCTACAAGCCCATGGTATTGCAGGGAAGATTCTAGCATGGATAAGACAGTGACTGATTGGCAGAAGGCAAAGAATGGGAATAAAGTGAACCTTTTCTGGTTTGCTGCACTGACTAGTGGTGTTCCACTGGTGTCAGTATTGGGACCGCTCCTTTTCATCTTATATGTCAACGATTTGTATGATGGAAAAGTCTGAGTGAAAAGCCTGTCTTGCATTCTGTTCATATAGATCAGATCATTACACTGTGCTTTGAAGTAGAACAATAACAATGCTGAATAGAGTGTAAAAGTTACAGAAAAAGTGCATACTATTTGTTGGGTGGTTTGCTTATGGTAATTAAGCCTATCATGCTTCCCGCATTGATAAACTAAAGATTATCTTGTCCAACTGGGAAGGGATTAACCATATAACCATAAAACAATTACAGCACGGAAACAGGCCATTTCGGCCCTTCTAGTCCGTGCCGAACTCTTACTCTCACCTAGTCCCACCGACCTGCACTCAGCCTATAACCCTCCATTCCTTTCCTGTCCATATAGCTATCCAATTTAACTTTAAATGACAACATCGAACCTGCCTCAACCACTTCTGCTGGAAGCTTATTCCACACAGCTACCAATCTCTGAGTAAAGAAGTTCCCCCTCATGTTACCCCAAACTTTTGCCCTTTAACTCTCAACTCATGTCCTCTTGTTTGAATCTCCCCCACTCTCAATGCAAAAAGCCTATTCATGGCAACTCTACCTATCGCCCTCATAATTTTAAATACCTCTATCAAGTCCCCCCTCAACCTTCTACACTCCAAAGAATAAAGACCCAACTTGTTCAACCTTTCTCTGTAACTTAGGAGATGAAACCCAGGTAACATTCTAGTAAATCTTCTCTGTACTCTCTCTATTTTATTGACATCTTTCCTATAATTCGGTGACCAAAACTGTACACAATACTCCAAATTTGGCCTTACCAATGCCTTGTACAATTTCAACATTACATCCCAACTCCTCTATTCAATGCTCTGATTAATAAAGGCCAGTATACCAAAAGCTTTCTTCACCACCCTATCCACATGAGATTCCACCTTCAGGGAACTATGCACCATTGTTCTTAGATCCCTCTGTTCTACTGCATTCTTCAATGCCCTACCATTTACCATGTATGTCCTATTTTGATTAGTCCTACCAAAATGTAGCACCTCACATTTATCAGCATTAAACTCCATCTGCCATCTTTCAGCCCACTCTTCTAACTGGCCTAAATCTCTCTGCAAGCTTTGAAAACCTACTTCATTATCCACAACTCCACCTAACTTAGTATCATCTGCATACTTACTAATCCAATTTACCACCCCATCATCCAGATCATTAATATATATGACAAACAACATTGGACCCAGTACAGATCCCTGAGGCACACCACTAGTCACCGGCCTCCAATCTGTCAAACAGTTATCCACCACTACTCTCCGGTGTCTCCCATCCAGCCACTGCTGAATCCATTTTACTACTTCAATATTAATACCTAACGACTGAACCTTCCTAATTAACCTTCCGTGTGGAACCTTGTCAAAGGCCATACTGAAGTCCATATAGACAACATCCACCACTTTACCCTCATCAACTTTCCTAGTAACCTCTTCAAAAAATTCAATAAGATTTGTCAAACATAACTTTCCGCGCACAAATCCATGTTGACTGTTCCTAATCAGACCCTGTCTATCCAAATAATTATATATACCATCTCTAAGAATACTTTCCATCAATTTACACGCCACTGACATCAAACTCACAGGCCGATAATTGTTAGGTTTACTCTTAGAACCCTTTTTAAACAATGGAAAAACATGAGCAATACGCCAATCCTCCAACACCATCCCCGTTTCTAATGACATTTGAAAGATTTCTGTCAGAGCCCCTGCTATTTCCACACTAACTTCCCTCAAGGTCCTAGGGAATATCCTGTCAGGACCCGGAGATTTATCCACTTTTATATTCCTTAAAAGCGCCAGTACTTCCTCTTCTTTAATCATCATAGTTTCCATAACTACCCTACTTGTTTCCCTTACCTTACACAATTCAATATCCTTCTCCTTAGTGAATACCAAAGAAAAGAAATTGTTCAAAATCTCCCCCATCTCTTTTGGCTCCGCACATAGCCGTCTACTCTGATTCTCTAAGGGACCAATTTTATCCCTCACTATCTTTTTGCTATTAATATAACAGTATAAACCCTTTGGATTTATTTTCACCTTACTTGCCAAAGCAACCTCATACCTTCTTTTAACTTTTCTAATTTCTTTCTTAAGATTCTTTTTACATTCTTTATATTCCTCGAGCACCTCATTTACTCCAAGCTGCCTATATTTACTGCAGATCTCTCTCTTTTTCCGAACCAATTTTCCAATATCCCTTGAAAACCATGGCTCTCTCAAACTTTTAACCTTTCCTTTCAACCTAACAGGAACATGAAGATTCTGTACCCTCAAAATTTCACCTTTAAATGACCTACGTTTCTCTATTACATCCTTCCCATAAAACAAATTGTCCCAATCCACTCCTTCTAAATCCTTTCGCATCTCCTCAAAGTTAGTCTTTCTCCAATCAAAAATCTCAACCCTGAGTCCAGTCCTATCCTTCTCCATAGTTATATTTAAACTCCATAGTTATATTTAAACTAATGGTATTGTGATCACTGGACCCGAAGTGCTCCCCAACACATACCTCTGTCACCTGACCTATCTCATTCCCTAACAGGAGATCCAACACTGTCCCTTCTCTAGTTGGTACCTCTATATACTGCTGCAAAAAACTATCTTGCACACATTTTACAAACTCCAAACCATCCAGCCCTTTTACAGAATGGGTTTCCCAGTCTATGTGTAGAAAATTAAAATCTCCTACAATCACAACCTTGTGCTTACTACAAATATCTGCTATCTCCTTACAAATTTGCTCCTCCAATTCTCGCTCCCCATTAGGTGGTCTATAATACAGCCCTATAAGCGTTACAACACCTTTCCCATTTCTCAATTCCACCCAAATAGCCTCCCTAGACGAGTCCTCTAATCTATCCTGCCAGTGCACCGCTGTAATATTTTCTCTGAGAAGTAATGCAACACCTCCCCCTCTTGCCCCTCCGATTCTGTCACACCTGAAGCAATGAAATCCAGGAATATTTCGTTGTCAATCACACCCCTCCTGCAACCATGTTTCACTAATAGCAACATTAAGAAGGAGATAATTCTCTTGGTGAAAAGTATTGTAAATATTTGCAATTCTAACGCTTATAGGGGTGTATTATAGAATAGACAGTCACTGGGTATGTGACAAACCTCTAAAGACACGTAGAGGGGATTATCCTGACTGATTGTCTCACAGCCTGGTATGGGAACACCAATGTCCATGATCAGAAAGGATCAGAATTAGGTTTAATATCACCTGCACATTTCGTGAAATTTATTAACTTTGCAGTAGCAGTACAATGCAATACATGATAATACAGGGGGGAAAACTGTGAAATACCATAAGTATATATATGTATATCGAATAGTTCAATTAAATAAGTAGTGCAAAAACAGAAACACAGAAGTAGTGATGTAGTGTTCATGGTTTCAATATCCATTCAGAAATTGGATGGCAGAGGGAAAGAAGCTGTTCCTGAATTGTTGAGTGTGTACCTTTAGGCTTCTGTACTGCCTTCATAATGGTAACAATGAGAAGAGGGCATGTCCTGGGTGGTGGAGGTCCTTAATGATGGACACCACTTTTTTGAGGGACTGCTCCATGAATCAGAATCAGAATCCTTTATTATCGCCAAGTATGCGGACACTTACAGGGAATTTGATGCCGGTTTCCCTGAGCTCTCGCTGTACAGAATCAAAAAGCAAACAAAACAATAGTACAAATAATCATGATCTATATACAATGAGGTATACCTGTGTATGTACAGGTGGACTTGTTTATAATAGACTAAAATTCAAGTGTTCATAAGACTGATGGCATATGGAAAGAAACTGTTCTTGTACCTATTTGTCCTGGCATACAGTGATCTAAAGTGCCTACCAAAAGGGAGGAGTTGGAACAGGTGATGTCCAGGGTGTGATGGGTCTACAATGATGTTGCTTGCTCGCTTCCTGACTCTAGATGCATATAAGTCCTGGATTGAGGGCAGCTTCACACCAATAATCCTTTCTGCAGCCCTGACGGTTCTTTGGAGTCTATTCTTGTCTTGTTTGGTAGCTGATCCAAACCAGATGGATGTCTTGGATACTAATGAAGCCAGTGTCCATGATGGAGATGACTAGTTTCACAACTCTCTGCAGCTTACTACACTCCTATGCAGTAGCTCCCACCCCCACCCCCACCCTGCCGTACCAGATGGTGATGCAGTCAGTCAGAAAGCTCTCCACGGTACAATTGTAGAAATTTGCAAGTATTTTAGGTGACATTCTAAATCTCCTCAAACTCCTAAAGAAATATAGTCACTGTCTTGCCTTCTATATAGCTGCATCGATATGTTGGGACCAGGTTTGGTCCTCTGAGATATTAACACCGAGGAACTTGAAATTGTTCACTCTCTCCACTTCTGATCCTTAAGAATAGGTGTGTGTTCCCTCATCTTACCCTCTCTGAAGTCCACAATCAGCTCTTAAGTCTTACTGACCTTCATGCAAGGTTGTTGCTGCGATACCACTCAATTAGCTGGTATATCTATTTATTAGCAATAAATAAATAATGCTGAGAACATGAGTGATAGAGCCCTTAGAAGTGATCCATATGTTGGGGAATCCACTCAGAGTTGAGGTGAGTGATATTATCTACACTAACTCAGGGGCCTGATAGTTGAAGGTTAATAACTGTTCTTGAACTTGGTGGCAGGGGACCCAAGGCTCCTTTACCTCCTTCAAAATGGTAGCAGTGAGAAGAGAGCATGGCTTGAATGGTGGGGGTCTTTGATGATGGATGCTGCTTTCTTGTGGCTCCTTGTAGATGTGCTCAAAGGTGGGGAGGGCTTTGCCTGTGATGAACTGGACTGTATCCACCACTTTTTGTAGGAACTTCTGTTCATGCAACTGCCTCTCTGTAACTGGATCCATGACTTCCTGAGCAGAAGACCACAATCTGGTCGGATTAGTAATAACATCTTCACCTCGCTGACAATCAATACTGAGAAGTGTGCTTAGCCTACTGTTCTACTCTGTCTATAATCATGACTGTGTGGCTAGACACTGCTCAAATGCCATCTGTAGATTTGCTGATTGTTGGTAGAATCTCAGATGGTGATGAGAGGGTGTACAGGAGCGAGATATACCAGCTTTCTTTTGCACATTGTTTGTTTTTTGGATTTTGTTTGTGAAAGACTCTGGTTCCACCGGCTACGTAAATCTAGGGAGGACAACCTCCAGCTCTGCCAATTGTGTGAGACTGAGGCGCGAGCCTACCTCAAAACTCCCCATTTGTGTGATTCGTTACCCTGTTACAAGTAAGCGCTATGGAATAACAGACAGTACACCACATACGATTAAAAGATTTAGCTTTATAACTCTTAATTTGACTAAAGGATCAGTAAAGATAGAACAAAAAAAGAAAAGAGCCCATTTTAGTGAAATAGTCTAATGTACACAAGTTGGAACTCATGGTTTCCCCTTTGCCAATCCTCCTTCGATCTCACCCTGGGCTTCGTCAAATCATGGTCCCGCTCTGGGTCAAATCCTACAACCTCTTCTCTCCGGCGTCTTCTCTCTTCATACCCCCCCACAAAAGACCCAAGCCCAACCTTAGTGCCCCTCACCAGAGAAACCTCCCCTTAATCCGGCCATCCTCATTGGGTGGCACACAATTCTCCTATCTCTTATCTTCAACAGTAACCCAAACAAGCAGTTTGCAGAGAATCAGATACAGAACAGCATAACGGTAAAAAAAAATGAACCAGGAACCAGGGCATTATATGTGTAATTATTCTTTGATTCTGTTGTATTTCTTTGTTCTACTGCAAATGCCTGCAAGAAAATGAATCTTGAGGCAGTTAATGGTGACATATATGTACTTTGATAACAAATTTATTTTGAACTTTTTGAAGTTTGTATTGAAGGCTGGGATCAATACATTTTCTGAAATAGTAAGAATCTGATGATGCAGGAATTGGAGGCAATGTGGATGAGGCACTACACCAGCCATAATTTTACTGAACAGAGGAGCAGATTCAAGGAGCTACTGTGTCTTCTAGTTCCAATGTTGTACATCCAGTTCTTCGATCCTTATGTTTCTTTAAGAACGTGGAGCTGAATTCATCTGCACATTATTTATCTGAGTCAGAGTTTAACCCTGTAGTGAAGATATGATACCATTAAACCTCTATCTACCTCCAGCATCTGTGGTGGGATGAATGAACACAATTATACTTGTTGGATATAACCCTTAGGGAAGTAAATTGACAAAAGATGGGCTCAGAGGAACGTTCTGCGAAATATGAGTAACAGTCTTTCCAGTTTAAGGGATCACCATCTGCCAGCCTGTTGGGGAGATATACTGTTTCCAATGCTTGAGGTTCAGCCTCCTCCACATGGTGAGACGCAACATAGATTAGGGGTCTGCTTGTCAAGCACCTTCACTCTATCCACTACAACAGGTGCCCAGAGGCCACCCATTTTAATTCTACTTCCTATTCCCACTCCTACATGTCGGTCCATGGCCTCCTCTACTACCACAATGAGACCAGTCTCAGGCTGGAGGAGCCATGCCTCATATTCTGTCTGGATTGCCTCAAAGCTGATAGCGTAAATATCGATTTCTCTAACTTCCAGTAATTTCTCTCCTCTTCCCCTTCTCTCTTTTTCTATTCCCTATTCTGACTCCCCTTTGACTCCTTCTCCTCACCTGCCCATCACCTCCCTCTAGTGACCCTTTTCCTTCCCTTCCTTACATGGTCCACTCTCCTCTCCTATCAGATTCCTTCTTCTTCAACCCTTTACCTCTTCCACCTATCACCTTCCAGCTTCTCACTTCTTTCCCCACCCCCCCATCCCACCTACCCACCTATCCCCTCACCTGGATTCAATATTCACGTATCACCAGCTTGAGCTCCTTGCCGTCCTCCCCCACCTTCTGATTCTGCTTCTTCCCCCTTCCTTTCCCACGCTGATGAAAGTTCTCAACCTGAAATGTTGACTCTTTATTCCCCTCCATAGTTGCTGCCTGACCTGCTGAGTTCCTCCAGCATCTGCAGAATCTCTTGTGTTTATCTCATTCCGTTCCATTTTTTACCATCTCATCTTTTTTCCACAGTTGATCAACCTTTGCAGTAATATCCTTTTAATGCCTAATTAATTTCCACATCATCTCAAGGAAATTGAGAAATACAAAGGTCCTTGTCAAGACATAATCTCCAACATGCTGTGGTAAAGTTCAAAGACAATGTTGGCCAACATTTTATCATTTTTATTTTAGACCTAATTTACCATTTTAAAGCAGTTTAATTTCAGAAAGGCTATTAACCCTGCTTTCTCCAATACCACAACTTCATTCTCACCCTTTCACTGGATCTCCTTATTGTATGCAAAATTTGCCTCTCTTTCCAAATTAAGAATTAGGGACAACATCATCTCCTTAGGTTTCATTCAGTTTTTCAATCTGCATTGGAGGATTAAAGAAAAATGATTTTTTTTCATGTTGTAGAGGGACAGGCAAAAAGAGAGATCCAAATCTTAGAAAATATGGGCACAGAGAGTGAAGAGGCAGCACAAAAGTCCTGTTCAAATTAGCTGACCCATCAACAATTTGGCATTGTATTCTCCAGTCGACGTTGTTCCCATAGCAACGTTTAAACCACTAAGTTCCTCTGTGCTTCTGCTTTGAATAAATGGGTTAACACCTATGCTAAAATTGCATGCAGATGAACTTAATATGAGAGCCTTAAGCATTTGTGTTGAAACAGAGCCAGCTAGAAAATGGACAGATGGTAAAATTGTTCTGGTGATTTTGTGGGGGTAATACTTTTTTCCTAATTATAACTGGACCTTCACTAGATGGTGTTCTCTAAATCTATACAGCCTGAAACCAGGTTGTGTTTGTTTCTGTAAGTTTAAAACCTATTAATTATCTTTAAATGTTATCATTCTTTACAAATTAACTATCCTTATTGTTTTGTGCTTCTTTGAAAGTACCAAGAGACAAAAGAAAGCTTGTATAGCTCCTCTACTGTAAAGATGAAGCCACACTCAGGTTGGAGGAACAACACCTTATATTCCATCTGGGTAGCCTCCAACCTGATGGCATGAACATCGACTTCTCTAACTTCCGCTAATGCCCCACCTCCCCCTCGTACCCCATCTGTTACTTATTTTTATACACACATTCTTTCTCTCACTCTCTTTTTTCTCCCTCTGTCCCTCTGAATATACCCCTTGCCCATCCTCTGGTCCCCCCCCCGCCTTGTCTTTCTTCCCGGACCTCCTGTCCCATGATCCTCTCGTATCCCTTTTGCCTATCACCTGTCCAGCTCTTGGCTCCATCCCTCCCCCTCCTGTCTTCTCCTATCATTTTGGATCTCCCCCTCTTCCTCCTACTTTCAAATCTCTTACTAACTCTCCTTCAGTTAGTCCTGACGAAGGGTCTCGGCCTGAAACCTCGGCTGTACCTCTTCCTAGAGATGCTGCCTGGCCTGCTGCATTCACCAGCAACTTTTCTGTGTGTTGCTTGAATTTCCAGCATCTGCAGAATTCCTGTTGATTTTGTTCTTGTATAGTTTTCATAGTCACAGTTTTTAAGACTGGATGCTGGTAGAAGCAACAAATGTAGATATAACAAATAGTGCATGCTACTAAGTGTTATGGGAATAGAAAAAAAGTAAAACAGGAATAGCATTTTAAAATATTAAATATGAAATGAGTTAAGTTAGGACACCTCTGGTGCTCCTCCCCTTTCTTTTCTCGCACAGTCCACTCTCCACTCCTGTCAGATTCCTTCTTCTTCAGCCCTTTACATTTTCCACCTATCACCTCCCAGTTTCTCACTTCATCCCACCTCCCCCTGCCACAACCTGACCACCTTCTCCTCCCTAGCTGACTTCACCTATCACCTTGTACTTCTTCACCTCTCTCACCGTCTTATTTTGGCTTCGTTCCCCTTCCTTTCCAGTCCTGATGAAGGGTCTCAGCCTGAAAGGCCGACTCTTTATTCCTCTCCATGGAAGCTGCCTGACCTGAATGAGTTCCTCCAACACTTTAAAGTTCAAGTTCAAGCTTAATTATTATTCAACCATACACGAATACTCATGGAAACAGCCAAATGCACCAGTGCTCCTCTGGAGCCAAAGTGCAAAACACAGTACCAACACAGTACACAGCACAAGGCACATATAGCACATATAAGTAAACATATATAGCCCATCCATGAGTGACATGTCCTGTAAATTTGTGCATGAGTGTTATCGGCAAATCATGCAGTTCTTGGCAGTCCACAGATAAACATACGCACGCATGTATGCAATCCATCTTCTCTTCCACCAGTTGAGCACCTATGGAAGGGGCCAGCCCCCAACACAGCATGGGTGCCGCATCTCCTCTCCTGGACTGCTGCAACAGGCAAGCTTGTGGTATGAGCCCTGTTCCTCACTACAACTGAGGCCTCACAGCTCATCTGCAACTGTCTTGCCAACAAACAAGGGAAACAGACTTGCAGTATTTTACATTACCAGCGTCCAACAGATCTTGCAATTGAAAGAGAAACAGCCAAGACGATCACTTGCTGTTAGACTAGAACACTGCCTTCGTGCACTGACTCCGATGCCTTTCTGTAGTGGGCAGTAATTTGGTCCGCACCAGGTCCAGCCCCTCCGCCAATAAGCAGCTCGCTGATGGGGTAGACCCACAGTACTGGAAGTTCTTAATGTCCAGCATTGTCTTGCAATCATGGAAAAGATGTTTAAAAAAGACAAAAACACCATCATCTTACTGGAAAGATACACTAACATTTTGTGTGTGTTACTCTGTATTCCAGCAGCTGCAGAATCTCTTGGACTTGGGAGAGGATCGGTAATTTATGGTTATTTTTCAGAAATTTTACAAGAACTTACATTTATATGGCACATTTAGACCTACTTAATGCATCCAATTTTTTTTCACAAAAGATTAAATGTATGGAACAAACTTCAGCTGAGATGAAACCCTTCCTGAAATTACATAACATTTGTAGTAAGCAACAGGTCATTCACCCCAACAATCTGTGCTAGTACCCCTCTACTTCCAAGAAGCTGTAATTTTTATGAATCTAGAGAAAGGGCTGATGCTGGAAATCTGAAATCAAAAAACAAACCTTCAACGTGCTACATGCCAATTCTACTTTCTTTTCCATGGATGCTGCCTGATAATTAAGTATTTTCACCCTTTCCTGCTTTAGCCATGACTGTGCCTCTACTTTCTTAAAAGTTGTGTAGATTCGGCATGTCATCTAAAACTTTGACAGACTTGTGTAGATGTGCAGTGGGGAATATCCTGGCTGGTTGTATCATAGCATGGTATGGAAACACCAATGCCCAGGAATGGAAAAATCTGCAAGAAGTTGGGGATACAGCCCAATCCACCATAGGAAAAGCCCTCCTCACTATTGAGCACATCAACATGGAGCACTGCTACAAAAAACAGCATCCATCATCAAGGACCCCATCATCTAAGCTATGTTGGCTTCTTGCGATTGCCATCAGGCAGGAGGTACAGGAGCCTTAGGTCCCACACCACCTAGTTCAGAAACGGTTATTACCTTTCAACCATCAGGCTTCTGAACCAGCGTGGATAACTTCACTCATAGAACTGACTCCACAACTCATAGATTCACTTTCAAAAACTCTACAGCTCATGTTCTCAATATTATTTATTTACTTTTTTATTATTTGCATGATTTGTCTTCTTTTGCCCACTGGTTGGTTGTCAGTCTTTAATTATGTATAGTTTTTCATAAATTCTTTTGTATTTCCTTAGTTTCCTGCAAATGGCTGCAAGAAAATTAATCTGTGTACTATATGTTGACATAGATATTTTGCTACACTCAGTCCGCCAGAGAAAGCAGGATCTCCCAGTGGCCACACATTTTAATTCTACGTCCCATTCCCATTCTGATATGTCTATTCACGGCCTCCTCTACTGTCAAGATGAAGCCACACTCAGGTTGGCGGAACAACACCTTATATTCCGTCTGGGTAGCCTCCACCTGATGGCATGAACATTGACTTCTGTAACTTCTGTTACTGCCTCTCCTCCCCTTCTTACCCCCATCTGTTATTTATTTGCCCCTTTTTTCTTTTTTTTTCTCCCTCTGTCCCTCTCACTATAACTCCCTGCCTGCTCTCCACCTTCCTCTGGGCTCCCCTCCCCCTTTCTTTCTCCCTAGGCTTCCCATCCCATGATCCTCTCTCTTCTCCAGCCTCATATCCCTTTTGCCAATCAACTTTCCAGCTCTTAGCTCCATCCCTCCCCCTCCTGTCTTCTCCCATCATTTCAGACCTCCCCCTCCCCCTCCCACTTTCAAATCTCTTACTATCTCTTCTTTCAGTTAGTCCTGACAAAGGGTCTCAGCCCGAAACATCAACTGTACCTCTTCCTATAGATGCTGCCTGGCCTGCTGCGTTCACCAGCATTTTGTGTGTGCTGGCTGAATTTCCAGCATCTGCAGGTTTCCTCGTGTTTGTGTATTTTGCTAATAAATTTACTTTGACTTTGAATGCTACAGTTTAGTGATTTCTAGAATCCTATTGGATAGATACATTTTGAAGTACCAAATAGTTTTCTTCATGTATTAAAATCTTGTGACTTTCCAAATATCTATCCTATGCTCCAGTTAAGACAAAGGTATATGGGGAATTAAAGCCATTGTCAAATTGCTGTTCAATAAAGTATATGAAGGAAATATAGCCAATTTAAAAATGATATGATTAGAACAAACATATGACTATTAGAAGGTGAGCAATTCATCTAAAGAGGGTTTTGGAAAACCTGTAAAATCACTGGCCCTGATATATTGGCAGTAGAATGGAGGCTATCAGTGATCTCCATTATTGAGAGGTAAGTCAGACTTCTGTGACACACACTTCACAGTTAAATGTAGTTAAATGTAGAAATTCCCGATCTGAATTGTCTTAGTCCTCTAAATGTCCCTTGTTCCAGTATCATGTTGCAATGAAATATAGTTTGAAGTTGCAATAACTTACATGCTCTATGGCCACTAAACTCATCGGGAAATGTCAGAATTTGTCCATTCTAGAGAACATTAATTTTTAATCCTTCCTTCTCACAAACTGAAAATTAGCTTTCAGAACTCAAATATTTTCTGTCTATTTTACATTACTTTCTTAATCCCTTCTCTCACTTTTCATATATATATATATGTATACTAAATATTCTAATTGATTCTTCTTGGCTTCTCTGCTTACTTCAGGAAAGTGTCTAAGCTTGATTGGTTACAAAGGTATCACTTTCTTTAAAAACGGCACTGCGCCAAGATACTATTCCAGTAAAAGTTGGTGTGATCTGTGCAAAAGTGTATTATGTACAGACACTTACGTAATGCTTTTCTGAATGCCATGCTTCAACACCTGCCAGTTATATAGCTGGGGCCAGCTGGTTGTCCAGGCCTTAGCTGAGAGCCCATTTGCAATCCTATTCATAAGGATTCGATGCTTATAAATGTTGAGGAAAGGGGTAAAGTTCTTACTCTTTGGCATCACAGACACAAGGGACTAGAATGTCTATTTCCATCATTCTGGAAGCCACTACTGAAACTGCCTCAAAAGCCCTCAGTGTCAAACTTCGGCTGTTGACGTTGACGCATTCAGATACGAAAAGGATGTCCACAGGCCTTAGAGCTACCTCAACATTCTACTTTCATCCAGATCACGGAGGGCCCAATTAAACTTCCCAACATAAGGGAAATTTGCATTGGCACCATCAAAGTAGTTGGTGATAAGATCTGGTAACTTACATCACAAAGGCTCTCCGCAATTTTGCTTCTTAAAAATCCCAAGTTTTTCAGTAAAAAAACAGAAAAGCTGAAAATACACAACAGGTGAGGCTGCATCTGTGAGAAAGGAAACTGAGTTAATATTTCATGTTGGAGATGCTTCATCAGAATGAAGGTTCTTCATCTTGGAAAGTTGGCTTTGTTATTTCCCACAGATGCAGCCTGACTTGCTAAGTATTTCCAGCATTTTCTGATTTTAGCATAGAACATTATAGCACAGTACAGGCTCTTTGGCCCACAATGTTGTGCTGACCTTTCAACCTGCTCTAAGAGCAATCTAACCCTTCTGTCCTACATAGAACATTTTTCTATCATCCACGTGTTTATCTAAGAGTTTCTTAAATGCCCCTAATGCATTTTCCTCTCCCACCACCCCTGATAGAGCATTCCAAGCACCCACACTCTCTATGTAAAGAACTTACCTCTGACATCCCCCCATGCCTTCTTCCAATCACCTTAAAGTTATAAACAAAAGAGATTCTGCAGATGCTGAAAATCCAAAATGATGGAGGAACTCAGTCAGTCAGGCTGCATCTATGGAAAAATGTGGAATTGACATTTTAAGCTGAGACCCTTCTTCAGGACTAGAAAGGAAGAGGGAAGACACCAGAGTGAAAAGGTGGGTTGAGGGGAAGGAGGACTAGCTAGAATATGATAGGTGAAGCCGGGTGAGTGGGAAAGGTAAAGGGCTGGAGAAGAAGGAATCTGATAGGAGAGGAAAGTGGATCATGAGAGAAATGGAAGAAGAAGCCCTGCATTTTATGTGCATTACCTTAAAATGATCCCCCCTTGTATTAGCCATTTCTGTCCGGAGAAAATGACTCTGACTATCCACTCTGTTTATGCCTCATCATCTTGTACACCTCTATCAAGTCACCTCTCAGCCTCCTTCACTCCAAAGAGAAAAGCTCTAGCTCACTCAACTTACATTCATAAGATATGCTGTCTAGTCTAGGCCGCCTGCTGGGAAATCTCCTCTGCACCATCTCTAAAGCTTCCACATCCTTCCTATAATGAGGTGACCAGAACTGAACACAATATTCCAAGCATGATCTAACCAGGATTTTATAGAGCTGCAACATTACCTCATGGCTCTTGAACTCATCCCCTGATTAATGGAGGCCAATGTGTCTCCTTAACGATAATATCAATTTACATGGCAACTTTGAGGGGCCTATTTACATATAACGCAGGATTTCTCTGTTCCTCCACACTGCCTAGAACCCTTTCATTAAACCTATATTCTGCCTTCAAATTCATCCTTCCAGAATGAGTCACTTCACACTTTTCAGTGTTGAACTCCATCTGCCACTTCTCAGTCTAGTTCTGCAGCCTAACAATGTCCCATTGCAACCTGCAACAACACTCCACACTATCCACAATTTCACCAACCTTTGTGTCATGTGCAAACTCGCTAACCCAACCGTCTACTTCTTCATTCAAGTCATTTATAAAAATCTCAAATAGCTAGGGTCCCAGAACAGGTCCCTGTGGAATACCACTGATCACCAGCCTCCATCTACAACCACTTTCTGTGACCACACAGCCAAGATTCCCCGGATCCCATGTCTCCTGACTTTCTGTATGAGCCTACCATGGAGAAGGAATCCTCAATGACTGGTGCTGCTGAAAGTGATTTGATTTGAAGGTGACATCATGGGAGAAGATTGCAGCTCTACCCTATCTAAGGAGCTAATATCCTCCAGCAGGGAATGGCCATGATGTGCCGCCAACTAACAGCTACTCCCCGAAATGGAGCTCAGATTCCATTCTTCCAGAAGCATAGTGAGCATGAGTCAAACAACACCTCCATGGAAGAATCAGGGTATAGCTCTAGTGATTATCTATAGCCATTTTAGATCTTGTCAAAGCTGTTCACTCTAACAGTCCAGAGAGATTGAATCACCTTCATCAAATTCAGTATTCCACAGAACTCAGCCATTTTACACTTACTCCACGGCTGCATACAAACCATGATATTATCCAAAGGACCTACAACAGAACTATTGCCATTGAAGACCTGAATCACACAAGGCTGCATCATTTCCACAATATGTTCTTCGATCTTTTTTGGTGCAATGTTGGAACTCACTTCTGACAAGTTCTCCATGAAAGTGGAACTAATCTTCCATCTAGCTGCTCACTATGGCAACTAGGTTCCTTAAGGTTGTAATAGCTGGGGGAGGTAGTGAGGATAAGCTCCCAGTATCTATTAAATGCTCCCAAGCAACATACATCAAAGTTGCTGGTGAACGCAGCAGGCCAAGCAGCATCTGTAGGAAGAGGTGCAGTCGACGTTTCAGGCCGAGACCCTTCGTCAGGACTAACTGAAGGAAGAGTGAGTAAGGGATTTGAAAGTTGGAGGAGGAGGGGGAGATCCAAAATGATAGGAGAAGACAGGAGGGGGAGGGGTAGAGCCGAGAGCTGGACAGGTTATAGGCAAAAGGGGATACGAGAGGATCATGGGGTGGTTTGCGCCTTAAATAGCCTCTGACAACCAAATCCATCTCCTGGCCTTCACATGTGGCTTAGCTTTTAAACCTGGTGGAATCATTTCTATTGACAGGATGGAGGGGCAGAGGTGGGTTACTGGTGCCTTAAAACCAATCGCATCAGGCAGATGGGGCTCATCAGTTTTAGTTGGCAGCTCATCTAGGAGAAGGAAAACTGATCTCAAAACTCCACTGAATTGCGGCTATATCCACTCATAGGGAAGGCTTCGGGAGTAAACCCAGAGGAAAAATTCGGACCTGGAATCCCTAAGGCAGTCCTACGTTGAGTTCAATACTGACTGGCAGCTCCTGTGACCCAACTGGTGCCAAACTGCATCAATCTCTGCCACTCTTTTGGATTCATCAGCTCCATGGAGAGGGGGAGCTTGCTGCATAGGCAACATCTAGATCGCTATATCATGCTGCCCTCACTTGTATATCACATAGACAGCTAGGACACAAGGTTGACCTTGACCAACAGAAGGTCTCAATATGGCAACTATATCCCAGATCTAAGATTACTCAAACTTCAGTGATTGATGTGCAGTGTGCAGATGACACACACACTTAGAACCCTGGATAACACATTACAGGTCCTTTGGCCCTCAATGTTTTGCTGACCTTTTAATTTCCTCCATGATCAATCTAACCCTTCCTTCCTACACAGCCTATAACCTCCATTTTCCCTACATCAATGTGCCTATCTAAGATTCTTTTAAATGTCCCTGTCATATCAGCCACCCTTGGCAGAGCATTTCAGGCACCCACCACTCTCATAATCTTATAAACCTCCATCAAGTCGCCTCTCATCCTCGGAAACTCCAAAGAGTTAATTGCAAATGGCGCAACTCACTGTATGTTTCGATGTACCTGTGATAGGTAAATCTGAGTTTGAGTCCAGTAAAATAAAACTCAGTCATGTTCAGAATGCTCTCCACGTACACGTGTAGAAATTGCTGGAGTCTTTGGTGATATGCCATATCTTCTCAAACTCCTCATGAAGTATCGTTGAGGGCCTGCCTTCTTCACGACTGCATCAATGTTTTGGCAGTTTATTGGTCATATTAAAGAGCTTTAAGCATGAAACTTATGTGTATCCTTCACCTTGTTAAATGAGTATTTGTTAATCACACAACACACTACCAGTTTTCCAGTGATATCTAATTTAGCCATTACCTTTCCAAAAACTCGCTCCAACAACTATCTCCAGCAATGAGTTATACCTAAGTTGCTATACTAGAAAAAAAAATCATTTATTTAAATCTATGCTTTAAAGCTTCAAGGAGACTGAGTCCTCGAAGCCACTGGGAAATTTGGAACATGTATAATCAATCAAAGCATTGACAACAGTGCCGAGTTTTCCCCTGGAAATTTTCAAAGTGGAACTTATGCATTCAATGTCAATGTTGCTAAGATACTAGAGCCTTAATACAATCAGTGCTTTGATCATGCTGCTAATGCTATTTAAAAGAATCATATTTTAATTTACACCCTGTTAACAATGTACTATAAGAAGAGGACGTGGATTAATGTAGCACAGGTAACAACATCAATGCAATTTATTGTGTTTTGTTTAACACTTCTATCAGTATGGCTGACAATGTCACCTTGAAAGATCAGTGCAGAGATGACATTGTGGCTCAGTCATTTGGGAAAGATTTTCATGGATTTTTTTTCCCTCGGCTCTTCTGTGCTAACAACCATATGAACTGATAAATCTCTTTACAACCAAAAATATGAAGCATGCCTTTGGAAAAGGACTAGTACACTTAGTACCCGCTCTGTTAGGAACACCTGTACACTGGCTTATTAATGCAAGTATCTGAACAGCCAATAATGTGGCAACAACTCAATACATAAAAGCATGCAGACATGGTTAAGAACACTGTTCCCTCTAAGCCGCGCAGTCACGTTGTAACTGAAATGCTCCCATGCACATAGCCTTTATTGCCGCCCAGCTGCAAAAAAGACAGATGAGAAAAAGCCTTTGTTGTACTGTAATTCATTATACTCTTCAATTAATAAATAGAATCAGAAGTACGTGATTTTTAAATTTTCATTATAAATATTCATAGTATACATATTACAAAAAAATGTAAGTGACGTGTAGTTTTCAGGCCATTTAAAAACTTCCTGCTCAGACCAATGATTGGTCTGCAGAGCTGGGAAAAAAATGAGAGGGACTGTTAGTCAATAGGTTCAGTTGTTATTCAGACCAAATATCAGAATAGAAAGAAATATGATTTAGGTGACTTTGACAGTAGAATGATTGTTGCTGCCAGACAGGGTGGTTTGAGTATCTCAGAAACTGATGATCTCCTGAGATTTCCATGCGCACTCATCCCTAGAGTGAGAAAAAATTTAAAAACAACAACCGGTGAGCTGCAGTTCTGTGGGTGAAAAGGCCTCATTAATGAGAGAGTCGGAAGAGAATGGCCAGACTGGTTCAAGCTGACAGAAAAGTGACAGTAAGTCAAACGACCATGTGTTACAACAGTGGTGTACAAAAGAGCATCACTGAACACAGAGCACATCAAACCTTAAAGTGAGTGGGCTACAGCAGCAAAAGTCCACAGGAACTACTTAGTAAAGTGGTCACTGAGTATATGTTAGCTCATGATCTGTGGCAGAAGTGAGATCTTTGTGGGAAAGCATATTATGTACCTGACAAGAGTTGGATAGACTAAATGGAGGAACACTTGAATCTTATGAGAATTATTTTTAAAGCAAGATGGTAAAATAAAACTGAAATGGTCATGGATCGTGAGTTTACTCACACAGTGCAGATCTCACTGAGGCAGCTTTTGTTTCATTGTTGGATAGTGGAAATATTGAGACCGATATAAATGGTAGACAGATATTAGGATGTGAATACTTGGCAGCTCATTGAAAAGAAAGATACTGTAGTTGCTGTAAATTTGAGGCATAAAGTACTGGAAATGCTCAGGTAGCACCTTTGGAGAGAAGAAACAACTCCAATTTCCAAATGCATGTCCTGTACCAACTAGAGGGGAAGGACAGCAGAAGTGTGGGTGTACCATTGTCTGGAAGCTCCCTCTCAGTGAAACACAATCCTGACCTGGAAGCATAATGCTATTCCTTCACCATTACTGGGCTAACATCTTGGAATTCTCTCCCTAACAGCACCAACACCTCAATGACTGCAGCAGTTCAAGAAGGCAGTTCCTACCACCTTCACATACACAACTCTGTATTGTATGACTATGATTCTCTCATAACTGTAAACCCCTTGAATGAATAAAACTGTTAACATTTCAGGCCAATGATCATTCAATCCTAGTATGTCTGGCACTTCTTGCTTTCATTTAATAGCCTACATTTGCCATGGTGTTGTCAGTAAAACTAAAGAGTCCCTCATCATTATCCCATTACAATGATAATTATTTCAGGACTTGCACACATATTGTCAGTACCTCCAGCTGAACTCTGTCTTTTTGTGTGTTTCCTCTAGCTGTCAGTCTGTGGTTTTGTATTGCCATGTGCTCTTGACCCTGCTCCTGCTCTACTCCGGCCCCTGTATTACTGAGTACTCCGTCTCTCATCTGTTTCTCATTATTACCTGTATTGCTGCCACTGTGTCTCATTGTGCTCCACCTATCATCTGCCTCTCTGTTTATTGCCCTGTGTATTTCAGTCCTGTGTTTTCAGCTGTTTGTCGCCAGATTGTACCACTGAATTTTCCTGAGCCTTTCCAGCATTTGTATCTGTACTCTGTCTGTCTGAATATCGACTCTGCCTGTTTCCCAATTCTGGTTTTTGGATTTCTCCGGATGTTTTGATCTCTGCCTGAACTTTGATGCTGACTTTGTTTGCACCTCAGGATTTGTTACTCAATTAATATCACTGTGTGCACAGTACTGGTTGGATCCCTGCTCCAGCAACCTGACACATATATAATTTAATGTAGAAGTATCAGAATTGTCTCTGGTGATCGACAAAGTAGCAACAATGTGAAATATAAGCAAAATACTGTGGATTTTGAAAATCAAAAAGAAAGAAAAGTCACCTGAAAGTGTACAGTTCAGCAAAATTGGCAACACATTTGGAGGGAGGTGCGGAGTTAGCAGATCAAAACGATGATCTTTCATCTGAATTTTTCTATTTACTTTGTGTTTTTTTCCATCATGTCTGCACAGCATCAGGGAGCAAGTTCCTGATGTGAACTGGCACCAGGAAAGGGTAACCTGTGCCACAGAGATCACGAGATTCTGAGCAACATACAAAAACTGCTGGAGGGAGTCAGCAGGTCAGCCAGCTTCTGTAGAGAGTAAGGAACGGTCAGCATTTCAGGCCTAGACCTTTCATCAGTCCTGATGAAGGATCTTGGCTTAAATTGTCGACAGTTTATTCCCCTAGATGCTGCCTGACTTGCTGAGTTCCTCTGGCATTTTGTGTGTGTTGCTTAAGGTTTCCAGTATCTGTAGACTGTCTTGTGTTGATCACTGGATCCTGATTGACACCTGTTGGCAAAGACCATGATAAAACTGTCACTCATTGCAAAATCTAGGCCCATGTCTTCAGGTCATGTGCAATTTTGTTATTCATTTTTCTAACAAAGTACTAACCAACATGCACAAAATGCTGAAGGTACTCAGCAGGTCAGGTAGAATCTATGGGAAGGAATAAACAGTCAACGTTTTGGGTCGAGACCCTTCTCCAGGACTGGAAAGGAAATGGGAAGTCACCAGAAGAAAAAGGTGGGGGAAGGGGAAAGAGGCTAGCTAGAAGGTGATAGGTGAAGCCAGGTGGGTGGAAAAGGTAAAGGGCTGGAGAAGGAATCTGATAGGAGAGAAGAGTGAACCATGGGAGAAAGTTAAGAAGAATGGGCACGAAAGGGAAGTGATAGGCAGATGAGGAGGAGAAGTAAGAGGCCAGAGTGGGGAATAGAAGAAGGGATCACAAGACAAAGGAGCAGAAGTAGGCCATTTGGCCCATCGAGTCTGCTCCACCACTCCACCATGAGCTAAACTATTCTCCCATCTAGTTCCAATTTCCAGCTTTTTCCCCATATCCCTTGAAACCCTGACTAGTTAGATACCTATCAATCTCCTCCTTAAACACCCTCAGTGATCGGGCCTCCACAGCTGTATGTGGCAACGAATTCCATAAATCCATGATCCTCTGGCTAAAAAAATTTCTCCTCATCTCTGTTTTAAATGGGTACCCTCTAATTCTAAGACAGTGGCCTCTTGTCCTGGACTCACCCACCAGGGGAAACAGCCTTTCCACATCTACTCTGTCCAACCTCTTCAACATTCAAAATGTTTTATGAGATCCCCTCTCATTCTTCTATACTCTAATGAATACAGTCCAAGAGCCGACAAACGCTCCCCATATGTTAGCCCCTGCATTCCAGGAATCATCCTCGTAAATCTTCTCTGAACTCTCTCCAACATCAGAACATCCCTTCTAAGATAGGGGGCCCGAAGAGGGAAGGGGAAAAAAAATAACAGAAAGAGAAATCAATGTTCATATCATCAGGTTGGTGGTTACCAGGACAGAATATGAGGTGTTGCTCCTCCACCCTGAAAGTGGCCTCATCATAATAAAAGAAGGTCATGAAACAAGATGTCAGAATGGGAATGGGAATAATAATTAAAATAGTTGGCCACCGGGAAATTCTGCTTTTGGCAGATGGAGCGGAGGTGCTCGTCAAAGCTGTGCCCTAAACTTAAGTCGGGTCTAATCAATGTAGAGGAGGCTACATCAGGAGCACAGGATACTCTAACAGATTCGTAGGTCGAGTGTTGTCTCACCTGGAAGGACTGTTTGGGCCCTGAATGGAAGCGAGAGAGGAGGTGAATGGGAAGGTGTAGGATTTCTGTTGCTCGCAGGGATATGTGCCAGGAGGGAGATTAGTGGGGAGGGGCAAATGGACAAGGGAACTTTGTGGAAAGCAGCTAGTGGAGGGTGAGGTAAAGATGTATTTGGTGGTAGGATCCCGTTAAAGATGTTAGAAGTTTTGGAGAATGATGTGTTGGATGTGGAGGCTTATGGGGTGGTAGGTGAGGACAAGAGGAACTCTATCCCTGTAAAGGCAGCGGAAAGATGAGGGTGCCCAGATGTCCAGGAAATGGAGGAGATGCGGGTGAGGGCAGCATCAATGATGGGAGAAGGAAAGCCCCATTCTTTGAAGAAGGATGATATCATTAATGTCCTGGTAATGGAAATCTTCATCCTGGAAAGAGTTGCAGTGGAGATGAAGGAACTGAGAAAAGAGGATAGCATTTTTACAGGGGACAGGGTGGGAAGAGGCATAGTCAAGATAGCCATGAGAATTGGTAGGTTTATAAAATATGTCAGTCGACAGTTTGTCTCCAGAGATGGAGAGATTGAGAAAGGTGTTAGATATGGACCAAGTGAATTTAAGGGCAGTGTGGAAGTTAGAGGCAAAGTTGATGAAACTGAAGAGCTCAGAATGGGTGCATGAAGCAGCACCAATACAGTTGTTAATGTAGTTCAGGAGGAGTTGTGGAGCATTACAGGGGAAGGCTTGGAACACGGACTGTTCTACAAAGCCATTGAAAAGGCCGGCATAGCTGTGGTTCATGCAGGTGCCCATGGCTATCCCTTGTGGGAGAAGCTGAAGGAGAAATTGTTGACCGTGAGGCGGGGGGGTGGGGGGAGGTTGGTAAGGCTACTATGAGTTAGCTGGCAGTGGATGGGAGTTCTCCAGAGTTGATGCAGTCAGACAATTTTCTGATGGTCCAGAGTGTTGAAGGAAATGCTAATATTCACGCAGTTTAACTTCTGGGACAACATCACAAGTGTAACTGTTTTCAGATTTGCTTATCTGGTATATAATTATAAATCATTTTCTTTACAGTTCAACTTTCTCCAGTCTTTTGCATGGTGAATTTTCACCAGCTGAGAGAAATAATAAATGGCCAATGCCTATTTTGAAGACTTTCTCATCTCTAGCTGGGGTACAGTAGCTATTATTGGATGAATCAGTTACCATTTTAGTGACAAATAAGTTGCTAGCTGTTGCAGACCCTGTTCTGTCTCGAAGGTTGGCACTGTAAATTAATTACTTGTGTATTTCAATGGCGATGACTCAATTTGCAATTTTTTCTTCTTCTTGCTTTACCAAGCTCCACCACCCACAAAACTCCACCTCACCTAAATTCCATTCTTCATATCCATAGTCATAGTCATAGTCATACTTTATTGATCCCAGGGGGAAATTGGTTTTCGTTACAGTTGCACCATAAATAATAAATAGTAATAGAACCATAAATAGTTAAATAGTACTATGTAAATTATGCCAGTAAATTATAAAATGTCCAGGACCAGCTTATTGGCACGGGGTGTCTGACCCTCCAAGGGAGGAGTTGTAAAGTTTGATGGCCACAGGCAAGAATGACTTCCTATGACGCTCTGTGTTACATCTTGGAGGAATGAGTCTCTGGCTGAATGTACTCCTGTGCCCACCCAGTACATTATGTAGTGGATGGGAGACATTGACTAAGATGGCATGCAACTTCGACAGCATCCTCTTTTCAGACACCGCTGTGAGAGAGTCCAGTTCCATCCCCACAACATCACTGGCCTTACAAATAAGTTTGTTGATTCTGTTGGTGTCTGCTACCCTCAGCCTGCTGCCCCAGCACACAACAGCAAACATGATAGCACTGGCCACCACAGACTTGTAGAACATCCTCAGCATCGTCCGGCAGATGTAAAAGGACCTCAGTCTCCTCAGGAAATAGAGACGGCTCTGACCCTTCTTGTAGACAGCCTCAGTGTTCTTTGACCAGTCCAGTTTATTGTCAATACGTATCCCCAGGTATTTGTAATCCTCCACCGTGTCCACACTGACCCCCTGGATGGAAACAGGGGTCACCGGTACCTTAGCTCTCCTCAGGTCTACCACCAGCTCCTTAGTCTTTTTCACATTAAGCTGCAGATAATTCTGCTCACACCATGTGACAGAGTTTCCTACAGTAGCCCTGTTCTCGACCTCATCTCCCTTCCTGTCCTGAATGCAACCTTGCTCACTTTTACATTAGTACTCAAATATTCCTCATATGCCCTGTCAAAATACCCAGCCCTCAAAAACAAATGATCATCATACTCTTTCTCTCCCCTTCACATCCTTCCTCTACTCTTTCTCACACTGATCATGCTAACCTCTTCAAAGATCTCTCTTCTGCAACTGTGTGTGGCTGCCCTTGCTTGCTTTCACCTTTACCCGTCCAGCTTTTGTCAAGGGCTTCTTTCTCTCTGCTTCTGCATCTTTGATGTGCCTCATGAATTTACCTTTGGCCCCTTTAGAATTCTAGTCCACTTGTTCAATTAAATAACTTAAAGACCTGGAGTGAAACTCCATGTTTGTGACTCAGAACTGCTAGTATCATCTTGTTTGTTCTGCATACAGTCTTGGATAAGAATGTAGAACATAGATCATAGAACAGGAATTTACAGCACATTACAGGCCCTTCGGCCCACAATGTTGTGCTGACCATGTAACCTACTCTGGAGACTTCTGCAATACCCTGGCACAAATTCTATCTTTGCCCATAATTTGAATCTGCATCGATGACAAGTGTCCTATTTGACATAATATAAGTATTCAATTCATCTAACTGAATTGGCTTCAGTAATCAAGACCTACAGCATTAAAACCTAGAGGAACCTTCACAAACTCCCACAACCCCTGATGATCCTGTGATCTCAGCCTCTGAGGCTGACATGAGGGCATCCGGCCCTGAACGAGTACCCGGCTGAGAACGAGAGGCCTATGCTGATCAACTGGCTGGAATGTTCACTGATATCTTTAACCTCTCACTTCGGCAGTCTGATATACCCACCTGCTTCACCAGGTTTCAATTATACTGGTGCCTAGGAAAGACGTGATAACCTGCCTCAGTGACTATCATCCAGTAGCACTTACATCCTCAGTGATGAAGTGCTTTGAGAGGTTGGTGATGAAACATATTCATCTCCTGCCTAAGAAGTAACTTACACCCACTCCCAATTGCCTAAAATGACAACAGATCCATAGCGGATGCTATTTCATTGGCTCCTCACTCAATCATGGAACATCTGGACAGCAAAGGTGCGTACATCAGGATGCTTTTCATTGACTACAGCTTGGCATTCAATACTGTTATCACCTCAAAACTAATCGACAAACTTCAAGATCTAGGCCTCAATAACTCCTTGTGCAATTGGATCCTCAATATCCTCACAGACGCCAGTCAGTTTGGATTGACAACAATATCTCCTCCACACTCTTCCTCAGCACAGGTGCACCACAAAGCTGTGTTCTTAGCCCCCTGATCAACTCGCTTATACTCGCTTTAGTGAAACTAAGCATAGCTCCAATGCCATATTTAAGTTTGTTGACAACACCACTGTCATTGGTCAAACCAAAGATGGTGATGAATCAGCATATAGGAGGCTGAAAATCTGGCTGAGTGGTGTCACAACAACATCTTCTCACTCAATGTCAGCAAGACCAAAAGAGCGGATTATTGAGTTCAGGTGGAAGAAAGTAGAGATCCATGAGTCAGTCTTATTTGAGGGATCAGAAGTGGAGAGGGTCAGCAATTTTAAATTCTTCAGAGATATCATTCTTCACCTAAGTGCAATTACGAAGAAAGCATGGTATTGCCTTGCTCAGGAGTTTGCAAAGATTTAGCATGACATCTAAAACTTTGATAAACTTCTTTAGGTATGGAGGGGAGACTATATTGATTGGTTGCATCATGGCCTGGTATGGAAGCACCAGTGGCCTTGAACAAGAAAATCCTACAAAATGTGGATATGGCCCAGTCCGTCACGTGTAAAGCCCTCCCCATCACTGAGCATATCTACATAGAGTGCTGACACAAGAAGCAACATCCATCATCAGAGACTCCCGCCACCCAGCCCATGCTTTCTTCTCACTGCTGCCTTCAGGGAAATGGTACAGAAACCTTAGGACTCACACCGTCAGGTTCAAGAACAGTTATTACCCCTCAATCATCAGGCTTGAACTACAGAGGATAACTTCACTCTACTTCACTCACACCGTCACTGATCTGACCCCACAACCTATTGATTCACTTTCAAGGACTCTTCATCTCTTATTCTTGATATGTGTTGTTTATTTATTTATTAGTATCATTTTTTGTATTTGTGCAGTTTGTTGTCTTTTGCACACTGGTTGTTTGTCTGTCCTTTTGGTTACAGCCTTCCATTGATTCATTTGTGTTTCTTGGATTTACTGTTTATGCTTGCAAGAAAACGATTCTCAGGGTTGTATACGGTGACATACAGTCTATGTACTTTGATAATAAATTAACTTTGAACTTTGAAGACTGGAGAAATTGTCAGCCTATTACTTTTTCAGTAAATAAATTTTGCTTTGCTTCCTACTGATTATCTAGTGCAGCACATGTTAGTGCCGGCAGGTAAGAAACATTTGAGGCAAAATGTGCGTCCATCATTTAAGACTGCAGCTCCCAAGATACATGTCACAAGTGTATGCAAGGACACTGTCAAAACATGTCCAGTGAAGGAAGTTTTTGGAGTACGACACTCTGTGTCAAAAAATCAGAATCTTCATGCTTCACCCAATTAAGAATAGTTATGTAACCCTAGCTTAGTCTAGTGGTATGATCGAGGGGTGGTATCCCCTGCCCAGCCAAACCTCGTTTGGGTGAATGCTGTGCGATATGCCCCGTTTCAAATCAGTACCCCGTAATGACAAGCTGTGCACAGGATGCGGTTAAATAATTAAGATTTTATAACTCTTACTTGAACTATGGGGTTAATAGAGAACCAAAATATAAAATAAAAAGGCGCCACTATATCTTTATTCAGTCTGTGCACAAGTAATTAGTTGGAGCTCACGCAATATCCACTTTCCACCATTCGATCTCCTCTGAACTCTGCCGGGTACCGAGCCCCCGCTCGGGGTCCGCTCTGCTAGCCAGCTCACAGCATCTCTTCGTGTGCGTCTTCTCTCTTCATCCCCATGGTGCGTTCTGGCCAAATCCTGTGCAAACAACAGCTTTCGGATACACAAGAAAGAATAACATCTGTCCCAATTGGTTAGTAAATGAATACTAGTCCCGTTGTCACTAATTATAACCAAAACATGCTGCTACAGAGAACCCCTTACCTCAGCAGTTAACATTACAGAGAAGCCATGTTATTAGCCTTAGCAAGTAACATGAAAGAAGAACCCCTTACAGTTAAATGCCTCTATTGTTGCGATCACAGTCTCTAGTGTGAAATACTTTGGGGTTGGCACACAGTAATAACAGGAGCTAGAGTGCCTGTAAGGAGTTTGTACGTTCTCCCAATGACCGCATGGGTTTCCTCTGAGTGCCCTGGTTTCTTCCCAAAGGCCAAAGATGTACTGGTTGGTAGGCTAATGAGTCAATGTATATTGTCCTGTGATTAGGCTAAGATTAAACTGGGGGATTGCTGGGCGGCGCGGGTCAGAGGGCCAGAAGGGCCTATTGCGTGCTGAATCTCAATAAATTCTATCAACGTGCTTTTAAACTGTCTACCTTCCTTATACATAATAGTTGAAACTTATTAGAAAGTGCCTGGATGCGAATGGTGTGTTTTAGAAATTAAAAACTAATTTTAACCTATTTTTTAAAATTAATTGACTTTTCAATTTATAATGTCTAAATTAATAATTGATTGCTTGTATTTGAAGGCAGCTCTAGGCGATTGCTTGTCTGGGGAGCCTGACAACGAATAACAAAGAAATGCATACTTTGTTTTGTGTGGAGCGGCAGAAACAGAACTTGTTTCTGAATAACGTATGTTTGTGTGTGTGTGAGAGAGAGATTGCAAAACATCCTCCACCTGTTTTCTAGAAGCTTCTTGCCTTCAGTAGCTGGATCAACCAGTGACGATAAATCCTAATCCGGTCATTGGGATCAGGATTAAGAGAAAAGGCCGTCTTTCTCTGAGGTGTCGAGTGTAAATTGTTCCAGTGTAAGTGTGCGAAGTAAGATAAATTCAGTTGCAAACCAGGCGAGAAACAAGGAAGTTGTCCCGGATCCCGTTGGGTGGGCGTCCCTTCTTTTGGATGACCGAAGATGGCCCTGGTGAAGAGTGGCTGGTTATGGAGACAAAGTCAGTGCTTTTAACTCATTTCTGCATTTTCAAAAGGGAAACCTTAAAAGAAGTTAAAATGGTTATACTTATATTTTATTACATATCTATAACAAGTATTTAAATCAATTATGTTTCTAATTACTTTCATAGCTTTTAATTTTGAAAGAATTGTGAGGAAACCCCTATACGATATGAAACTGCCCCCTTTTTGACTTTTAAGAGGCAGGAGCTTTCTTTATTTGACTTATTTGAAGTTTTATTTTAATTGAACTGTTTTAAAGTTCAATAGTAAACAAGGCCAGCTGATGAATATATGTTATGTGTGTCTGTAGGCTCAGTTCTTCGACGATGGAAGAGGAACTGGTTTGATTTATGGCTGGATGGTAGCCTTTATTATTATCAAGATGAAAATCGCAATCAACTGGAAGACAGAATCCATCTAAAAATAAATTGCTTAAGTGTAAAGGTGGGATATGACTGCACAGGTAAATATTTCCTGTCACTTTGTAAGTTTAATAACGATTTGTTTCAATCCCTGGCGAACAGCTTTCTGAACAAATTAGATCATTTTTCTCTTGAGAAAGAGAGGTTGTTGGGGGCGGCTGACCTAATGGAACTTTCTTTAATATTACAAGAAGTTTCAATAGAGTGGCTTAGAAAGAGAACATTGCTACTGAGGTGATCAGTATCAGGTTGTCACCAAGAAATTCTAGTAGGGAATTCTGAAGAAAGTTCTGGATTGAAAGAGTGGTGAGAA
The DNA here is from genome assembly GCF_963921235.1 of Mobula hypostoma. Lineage (NCBI taxonomy): Eukaryota > Metazoa > Chordata > Chondrichthyes > Myliobatiformes > Myliobatidae > Mobula > Mobula hypostoma. The sequence continues at coordinate 161,137,520 of NC_086103.1, forward strand.
TATGGAATATACTTCAACAGAGAATGGTGCAAATGACACATTCAAGCATAGACTGGACAAGCATGTAGAATATAGAACATAGAACATAGAATAGTACAGCACAGTACAGGCCCTTCAGCCCACAATGTTGTGCCGACCCTCAAACCCTGCCTCCCATATAAGCCCCCACCTTAAATTCCTCCATATACCTGTCTAGTAGTCTCTTAAACTTCACGAGTGTATCTGCTTCCACCACCTCCACCACTGACTCAGGCAGTGTATTCCACGCACCAACCACTCTCTGAGTAAAAAACCTTCCTCTAATATCCCCCTTGAACTTCCCACCCCTTACCTTAAAGCCATGTCCTCTTGTATTGAGCAGTGGTACCCTGAGGAAGAGGCGCTGGCTATCCACTCTATCTATTCCTCTTATTATCTTGTACACCTGTATCATGTCTCCTCTCATCCTCCTTCTCTCCAAAGAGTAAAGCCCTAGCTCCCTTAATCTCTGATCATAATGCATACTTTCTAAACCAGGCAGCATCCTGGTAAATCTCCTCTGTACCCTTTCCAATGCTTCCACATCCAAAGTTATATAGAACTGGATAGAACTTTACACTAATAGATAGAGAAAGACAGAAAGCTTGAAATTTGGATAAATGCTTAGATTGAGTGACCAGTTTCCAATCCATATGTCCCATGTGATCTTATATGACCCTGTAGTAGTTGATGGCATTGAGACATTGATTTGATTCCATTTCATACTGTTGGTAGGACATCTTGTTTATAATGGACCGAGGATCAACTTTATTTGCTATATACTTTTACATGCATTAGGAAATTGCTGTGGTGTGTTAGCGCTACATGCAACAAAAACTGACAACCTTCAATAATTATGCAGAATAAGGACATATATACAAATAAAGTTAAAAGTACAGACATGGAGTAAGATGTACATAAATACAATGTAAACAGCATTATAAAAGTGGTTTAAAGTGTTTACTGTGAAGTGCAGTGGAGGAGGCAATAGAAAGAGGGGAGTTTGGGGCTTTCCAAATTCATGTTGGGGTATAACACAAGGAACCATAATTCAACACAATTTGGCTATCTTGGGTTACGAGGGTGGATGGCATGAGAAATGGTTCCGTAATGGTGGATTGTAAAGAAAGATTCCAGTAGACTGACACAGGTTCAGAATTTTCACTTGTATTTGGAAGGCTCGCCTTGCTTTTTTTTTTGAGATGATGGCTCAGGAAGTTCATTGGAACTGAGTAGAACAGTAAAAGTGACCTATTTAAAAGTTAGTTGATGTAATATTTCCTGAGGCCTCCTCCCCCCACCCCACAATTGTTGCCTTCTTTTTTCCTTCACATGGTTGCATCTTGGCAACATAATACAGAAGCCAGAAGTCAGGAGAGCTAGAATGGAAAAGGCATGCTGTTTGTTATGTTTTGTAACTCCAAACATAAAACTACTTGGAAGGAAAACATGGAGAGTTCAGACTACGAGTCCAACTTTGTTTTTTACTTTAAGGGAGGTGTAAACATATCACATGGTAGCATCACAATGTATGCAATTCACGTATTTTTACAAATAACCATAACGAATTATGTAAACAAATAAAGAATGCTTACTCAATCAATATATTTACAATTTTATTCAAATATTACTGAAATATTAAATACACAACACTCCTCCCTGTTAGCCATAAACGCCAACTCAATATAGAATGCATCTCAAGTCAAGTCAAGTTTATTGTCATTTCGACCATAAACTGCTGGTACAGTACACAGTAAAAATGAAATAACTTTCCTCCAGGACCCTGGTGCTACCTGAAACAACACAAAATTACACTAGACTATGTGAAACAACATAAAAACTGCACTAGACTACAGACCTACATAAAGTGCACAAAACAGTGCAGGGCAGTACATTAATTAATAAACAAGACAATAAGCACAGTAGAGGACAAATTACAATATAATAATAAATGATGTAGATGTCAGTCTAGACTCTGAGTATTGAGGAGTCTGATGGCTTGGGGGAAGAAACTATTGCACTGATCGTGAGAGCCCGAATGCTTCGGTACCTTTTGCCAGATGGCAGGAGGGAGAAGAGTTTGTGTGATAATATATACACAGTATATGATATAATAAAACAGCTATATAGACAACCAGTGCACAGTAAATTTTAAATTGTCCCATTCAGGTCTAAAGATTTAATTGTTGTGGAAGATTTCTTACTCTTGTGGGATAACGTCATTCCTGACAAGGGAGGTTGTGCTGCTTGGCAGGTGAGAACTGTGGCCGTAAAAACAATCTTAGATTCTGGGCCTCCTCCCTCTGAGATTGCAGGAAGTGGTTCTGGACAACTTGCTTCTCCTTTTCTCAGCTTGTCTCTCTGGATCTACTTCGATTCTTGCTTCTCTCCTGGTCTCGGTTTCTTTTTCTCTCTTTATCCTGCTCTTTTTCTTTTTTTTTCTTTCTAGAATGTACATCTTGATCTTATGAAGGTGCACTTAGTTCGCTGGAGTATTCTCTTATTAACCCTTTTTATTGCTCCCTTTATGATCTGCTTTCTCCTCTTACTTTCCTCATCCACAACATCATCTGACAAATCCTGTTTTTGTATCTCCATTGACACCTTTTTTTTGGCGTTCCATTCATCCAGCTGGGTTTTGGTCTTTCCATCTACTTTTACAAACAGCTTTTTGTCTCCCACTTGAAATTCATGCAATAACATTAATGCATGCAAAGTAGATTCTTTGTACTCACAAAAACTGAATTCTTGCAACTTTCCTGAAATTCCTTGAGCTCTCTTCTAGTTTAAAACCAAGCCACATTTTGCAAGTAACTGCCTGATTAACATATCAGTAGCTTTCTCAGATATGTTGCCGACAAAAACTGTTGTATTCGGATGACTGCTTTCTGCATTTTCAAATTTCTTTGAGCAGCATGGTACTTCTTTGGTCCAATATGTTTTCTAACCAGAGGCACAGAGGTTGACACCAATACCTGTTTGCCCTCTGCCGGCCACTGGTTCATGGTGTACAACATGGAGACAGATACATGCAAATGGTGGATGGATTTTCAATCAAGTTCTAGATGTCACAGCCGATCACACTCCCACAATGCTGGCCCTCCAGCTTTTACCGCATAAAAGCCTGATGTGGCTTGTTGCTTGTTGTATGTCAGTGATACACATGTCATGCACACTGGAGTTATCTTCTCTCCAATATAAGTTGTTAGTTGGTTAACTGCAGGCTTCCATTTAGTACCTTTGAAATGCCGATCAAACTCACTTTGTGGAATGACTGAAACAGCTGAGCCAGTGTCCAATTCCATTTTAATTCATTTGCCATTCACTTCTGGTGTAAGTCATATTGCCTATCTATTGTAAATTTCCACTTTGTTAATCTCAAGGCAACACAGTCCTGCGTCACTTCCACCATTATCAGATTTTTCATCAACAGCATGAGATTAGCACTTTACTTGAAACTGCCACTTACCTTTTACGTTTTTCTCTTCCCTGTGCAGTCCATTTATTATTAACTGCCTGACATGCTTTTTGTATGTGTCCTGCTTTGTTGCATTTTCTGCACATTTTGCCTTTAAATCTGCATTGGCCTGATATACGTGAGCCCCAGCTACAATGGTAACACAATTTGTTTGGTCAGGCTGGTTTCTGTTTAAATGTTGTAATTTTGTTCATACTCACTTTCATTCCTGACTGTAACACAATTGCATTTCTCTCAGTGGTTTCCATTGAAATAGCGATTTCAAGTGCTCTGAACAATATATATTCTCTAGACGCTGGAAAAATGAGAGTGATCTTGTAGGTTTACGCAAATAACACGACTTGAAGCATTTTAAGTTTAAGAAAACTATAACAACACATTTATTGAACTCCAAAACTTGAACAAAAAAATGCGTAAAAAATCCTTCACATAATACACACATTCTTTCTCTCACTCTCCTTTTTCTCCCTCTGTCCCTCTGACTATACCCCTTGCCCATCCTCTGGGTTTTCCCCCCCTCCCCCTTTTCCTTCTCCCTAGGCCTCCTGTCCCATGATCCTCTCATATTCCTTTTGCCAATCACCTGTCCAACTCTTGGCTCCATCCCTCCCCCTCCTGTCTTCTCCTATCATTTTGGATCTCCCCCTCCCCCTCCCACTTTCAAATCTCTTACTAGCTCTTCCTTCAGTTAGTCCTGACAAAGGGTCTTGGCCCGAAACGTCGACTGTACCTCTTCCTAGAGATGCTGCCTGGCCTGCTGCGTTCACCAGCAACTTTGATATGTGTTGCTTGAATTTCCAGCATCTGCAGAATTCCTCGTGTTTACATAATTACCTCATTGTGTTAGACCAGCCTCTATTGGTGGCTGACGGTTGTGAATTCAGTACGTTTCCACCAATTACATTCCCCATACACAGGCCTCCCCAGGATTCATTAAAACTGGCATTGTGAGCCTGTTCAGAGCACAGATGAGCTGTCCGGCTCAGGTCGTATGTTCCATGGGTGAACGAGTTCTCTGACTCATCCAATGAGAGTTGGCACACTCATGGTCGTGTTGTAATGCCAGGGGCATGATTGTGGAATCCTCCAAATCCTGGTGGGCTGGTTTAAGGCAGTCTATTGAAACACATTCAGGCTTACCCCTCTTATCTGTGATAAAAATCTTTTCACTCCATTCAAAAATGCAGAATGGGCCATTGTAAGGGGGCCTAAGGGAAAGCTGGTGTACATCATGGCAGACGAAAACAAACGGGGCAGAAAATAGATCAACAGGAACCTAAGGGTGTTGTATGACATGATGGTTGGTAGGAATAGGTGAAAAGAGAATTGAATTTACTGAGGAAGGTGGAGTGCTGTTGAAAAGCCAACTAGGTCCTCTTTGGAGTCCCAACAGAACCCATGGAAGACAATCATGCCAGCACTCGGGGAAGCTCTCAGAGCAGCCTTTAAGGAGTGGTGAAACCACTTGCATGGGCCATTGGACTACGGGTGATACAGTTATGGAGTAATGTAGCCGGGCCATTGCAGCCTGGAGGTCTGATATGGATTGGGGACCATGTTTAAAGGAAATATCAGATATGTTGTCAAACTGAGCGACCCAGGTGCTGATGAACACCCAAGCCACATCTATGGCTGTCTTTGCTGCTAGAGGGACAACTTCTGACCACCTGGTGTTATGCTCCATCATGGTAATGTGCGTGAAACTGCAGGAGGGGGAAACAGGACCAACAAGGTCCACAATGACAATGTTAAACTGCTGCTCAGGGACCTCAAGAGTTGCCAATTACGCCTGGACATGGCAGTTAATTTTTGCCTGCTGGCACTCCACATAGGCTTCAGTCAAATCACACACGTCCTTTCTAAGGCCGTGCCACACAAACTTTAGTGCAACCAGTTTCTGTGAGGCCTTCTGACTCAGACGCAAGAGGCCATGCATGGAGTCAAAAACAGTCCACCGCCTGTTTGCAGGCAATTTGGGATGAGGATGACCAGTTGAGACATTGTACAGGAGAGAAACCCCAGCTTCTCCGAACTTAATATCAGCCAATTGCAGGCTGTCTGGTAAACCTGGACCTTTGGGTCAGTAGCTTGGCTGGCTGACATGCCAGCATAGTCAACCCCTATGTGTATGGCCTCAATGGCTGGCCGTGAGAGGCAATCAGCCATGACATTAACTTCCCCTTAATATGTTGTATATCAGTTGTGAACAAGTGCCATATAGGCAGCAACCAACATCGGACTTAGGGACCATATGGAGGGGCAAAGCCCAGAGGCTATTCAACTGGCGTACAACGCCAAGTTTTCCAAGTTTTCCAAGTTGGCAAACTCAGCCTTCATGGTCGCCAGGTTTTCTGGGTCCGATCTATACACGCAGCCACGGACATAGGCCAGTTGTAAAAATGTGGTGCTCGACCCTGTGTTTTGTGGCTACTGTGGAGAATGTGGGCTTGGTGCGGTCTGGGAATTTGCCCAGCAATCGAGTAAACTCACATGCAATGGTGCACGCAATTGACAGAGTTGTTGTGGGGAATTTACTGGGAGAGCAGGGTAACAACCCAAAGTCCTTGAAATCCACAAGCCAGCAGTTCTTAAGGTTAACTAACAGTCCTTGGGCACGCAGGAAATCTGTACTGAGCAGAGGTCTAGCCACTTTAGCCAAAATGAAGTCTTATGTGCAACATCGCCCAGTGAAGCAGAGTGTCACTTGTTGTGTCCCGAAGGTCTGAATCTTGCTGAGGCTTCATCACTCTTTGCCTTCTCATCAATAGGCGATGCTGGCAGCACGGTAACTTGAGCACCGTTACCACACAGGAAGCATCGCCCTGAAAGAGTGTCCGCAATGAATAGTAGACATCTCTGGCAGCCGGAACCTACAGTGTTCACAGAGCTCTGATGTCCTGATGCACTGGCACTGTTGAAAATGCAAGGTGGTCAGCACTTCCTAGCGTTTGTACCAAGGCGAGCGTGGTAAAAACAGGCCTGACATCATCTGTTTTGCAGGCGCAGGTGTGCTTATGTTGGGGGCCTTACTGACCGGGCTTACTGAGGTAGAGAAAGGAGGAGAAATGATGCACTGCTGCCTAGTTGTGTGTAGACTATCAGCCATTTTAGCAAGCTCTCTGTAGTCATCACAGGTATATTTGTGAGGCCTGTGCGAACAACCAGGCATTTGCTGCATGAAGAGTTCTTTAAAAATAAAGCAAGGATGGTGATTTCCCAGGGGAAACAGCATGTGATTCATTATCTCTGAAGGCTTAGTATCACTGATGCCGGGCAAGGAGAGCAACTGTAAGGATAGCTCAGACTTCGATGGTCCAAAAGTCTGTAAAAGGTAAATTTTCAGCAATCGGTATTTATGGTGCTCAGGCGGGTGTTCCAGTAACTCACCAGACTCGCAGCTGTGGAGTTTCCGAGTAATGCTACCGCATAGTAGAACTCGGTGTCACTGGCTGTGATTTCTCACAGCGCAAATAGGGCCTCAGCTTATACAAACCAAGCGACGGCATCTTGCTCCCAAAATTCCAGCAGTTTCAAAGCAACTTGGATTTGTCCAAGAGCATGGGGGTCACCAGTGTAGGTTTTCACAGATAACACAACGTGAGGCATTTTAAGTTTAAGAAAACTGTAATAAGACGTTTCTTGAACTCCAAAACCTGAACTCAAAATACGGTAAAAATCCTTTACGTAATTACCTCATCACGTCAGACCAGCCTCTTAAAGTGAACCCCAACCCAATGTCAGTGGTTGGAAATCTGTACGTTTCCACCAATTACATTATCTTACAATCTCATTAAATGAATGGTAAGAATGTAATGTTAGCATACATTTTGAAAGGAGTAGAATAAAACAGCAAGGATGTAATGCTGAGGCTTTATAAGGCTTTGGTCAGAACACACTTGGAGTATTTTGAGCAGATCTGGGCCCTTTACCTAAGAAAGGATGTGCTGGCATTGGAGAGGGTCCAGATGAGGTTCACAAGAATTGCCCTGGAATTGAAAGGGTTAATATATGAGGAGCATTTGATGGCTTTGGGCTTGTACTGGAGTAAGAAGAATGAAGAGGGATCTCATTGAAGCCTATAGAATATTGAAAAGCCTAGACAGAGTGGATGTTTCCTATAGTGAGGGAGTCTATGACTGGAAGGCACAGACACAGAATAGAAGGACGTCCCCTTAGAACAGTGATGAGGAGGAATTTCTTTAGCCAGAGAATGGTGAATCTGTGGAATTCAGTGCCATAAGGGACTGTGGAGGCCAAGTCATTGGTTATACTTAAATCAGAGGTTGATAGGTTCTTGATTAACAAGAGTGTCAAAGGTTATGGGGAGAAGGCAGGAAAATGTTGAGAGGGACTGTAAATCAGCCATGATGGAACGGCACAGCAGACACGACAGGCTAATGGCCTAGTTCTGCTTCTATGTCTGATGGTCTTATTAAAAAAGTAATCCCCTTAAGTATTAAAATGATATCAGAATAAAAACTGCATGAACAATAAAACAAAAACTGTATGCCCGTTTGCAGAACGATAGGAAAAATACCTTTGCTCATGTGATGAGCTATGGAGGTGTTGCTGCCTGGAATTTCCCTAAAACTTGACTGTTAGAAGCTTCCTTCATTTTCATTGTTCATTATGACACAGGGAAATTACCAACAGAAATAAAGAACAAATACAAGTACAACAGGTAACATTGGAATGATGTAAAATGACATTGTTCAAATCATTGTGAATTCCCTTGATTTGCAGATGGCAACTAATTTTAAGCAAACACTATCTCCAAACAACTTGCACTAAAAAGCACCAACACTGACTCTGCATAAGACAGCAGTTTATGATTACTGCTGGGGATTATATAAAAATTGTAATTTACATAGTCTTTTCTTTCCTTAATGTCATATTTCTTTCTCTTGCTTAATGTAGATAATTTTACATAGATTTACCTACTCTATCAGATGCCTCCAGGTTTGAGGCTTAGAAATTCTTCATTCTGATGGGTTCCTATCACTTAATAATCCAATATATTAGCCCAAAAGAAGGCTATCAGCACGTGTAGGAAATGATAGCCAGTACTGTTTGTTCACCTCTCCCTGCTCAGTCAGGATTACTGTACAAACAAGATGTTGTGCTGTTGAATCCAATATGGCACCAAACAGTGTTGGGTAGATATAATAGTGAAGTCCTTGCCACTGTAACAGAACTGTGACATTTCGAGAGACTTCCGGTAGCGCTCATGGAGTGAAGTCGCGTTCTTGACTCGCTCCATTACCTCTGAGTTTTTTTTCTCTATGGTCAGCTATACTTTAATTAACCATTAAGGCATCAACTCTTACAATACTTTGAATTAAACTGAATTCTCCGACAACTGGATGGAACTTAGATCTGCTATGTCTAAGAACGAGAAAGACGGCAAGGATGGTAAACCTCCGGTTAAACCAAAAGCTACGGATCTCCCCCCGACTGAATCACCGGTGACTTTGAAAGCGATATCGGAGTTAATTCAGAGGGAAATTTCAACCTCTGTTAGGGAGATGATTCGTACGGAAATTGCAGGACCTGTTAAAGACCTGATTCATACGGAAATCTCAACTAATTTCCAGAAAATTGCCGATTTAATTGATAAGATGCAAACATGTATTGCGGAACATCAGTCGGCTATATCTGATCTTCAAAAATTCGCGCAACAAAGTGAGCTTAAGATGGGGAAAATCGAAGAAACAATTAATGTTATGAAGAAGAAACTGGACTTTTTGACTTTTAAAAACTCTGACTTGGAATCTAGAATGCGACGGCAGAATTTACGAATGATCGGCGTGAGGGAAGCCGTTGAAGCCAACAACCCTATGAAATATTTCTCTCAACTTTTAAAAGATGCATTCCCTACTGTATTTCCTGACCAACCACCGCTACTGGATCGTGTTCACAGAATCCCATCATACTCGTCTAGGTCAGATAGACCTAGGCATGTTATTTTACGTTTTCATTATTTTCAAGACAAGGAGAGACTGTTTCGATTCGCTCGATCTAAAGGTTTCATTGATTTTTCGGATCTTAAGTTCCGATTCGTGGAAGATTTCAGTAAACCAATCTGGGACCAACGGGTCCGTTACAGATCCGTGATGTCGGAATTCTATAAGATGGATTTAAGACCAGCGCTGCTGTACCCTGCACGTCTAAGGATTCGCATGTTAGATGGAGCCCTTCGTTTTTTTTGATTCTCCATCGGATGCCCAGAGTTATCTGGATCAACTTTCATCTTCAACATCTTAATTGCCTTTTTTTAATTATCTCCGTTGATCGGAGGCTGTGAATTGGTTGGTTTTAACTTTTCTGTGCCCTATTTGGGCAGAAAAGTTTACTTTTGATTTCTTAATATGGCTGCTAAACTTTCTTTTTAACTGCGTCATTTCTTTCTTTTCCCAGGGGATTCTGGGTGGTTACTTCCCTTTTGTCATTTTACGTATTTCCTGTGCGGCCTTAAATTTTGTAGTTTTTTTTAAATTTTATTCTGTTTTGCTTTTTATAATCACTTTATGTTAATAATCCTATTTTTTTTGTTGCTGTGTCTATTCATGAGTTTGAGGTTTATTGTGGTTTTTTTTAATATATATTTTCCGGCTTTTGTTCTGTTCTGTATGTATCTTAATTGAGTTAACTTTTTTTTACTTATTTTTTTACTGTTTTACAATTAGCTGATCTTTTTCATATTTATACCTTTTTTTAAGGGAGCGTATACCGGAAGTCATGGGGGTAGTTTTAGCGCTTGCTTCTTTCTGGCGGGTCTGCTTTAGATTTTGCCTTGGGGTCTTGGGGTGGTGGGTGGTGGGAGGGGCTTCACGTTTTAGTTTGTTTCTCTTTGGGCTATATACATTATTGAAGTACTGGTTGCGTCCTTTTCCCCGGTATCTTTTGTATGTTCTGTTTCCTCTCCGGGTTTGTGGGTCGCGCCTATTGTCAATCCTCCATGTTGTGGGTTGACTTTAGGATTTATGGAGTCTATTATTAATTTTGTCTCCTGGAATACTAATGGTCTTAATCATCCTATTAAAAGGAAAAAAGTTTTTAAAGTGTTCCGGAGACTTAAAGCACAAATTTTATTTTTACAAGAGACCCATGTACGGAGGGGGGACAGACTACGTTTTTTCAAATTCTGGAAGGGCCAACAATTTCATTCGAACTCTAATGCTAAGATTCGAGGCGTCTCTATTTTTATAGATTCCTCAGTTACTTTTATACAACAGGATATTATCTCTGATCCGAATGGTAGATTTTTATTGGTTAGTGGTTTACTATTTAATAAAAAAGTAGTTTTGGTTAATGTTTATGCTCCTAATATGGATTGTCCGGAATTTTATAAATCATTGTTTGATCAGTTTCCGAATTTGAACGAGTTTTCATTGATTTGGGGCGGAGATCTTAATACCTGTTTATCTCCAGCTTTGGACCGTTCGGCTCCTTTACGGACTTTACCTAATAAATCTGCAAATTTGATTAATTTTTTCCTTTCTGATTCTGGGTCGATGGACATTTGGCGTTTTCTGCATCCTCAGGAAAAAGATTTTTCCTTCTTTTCACATGTTCATCATTCCTATTCAAGAATTGATTATTTTTTCATTGATTCTCGTCTCATTCCTTCAGTGATTAAATGTGATTATGATTCTATAACCATTTCGGATCATGCTCCACTTAAGCTTTCTATTAAAATTATGGCCAATATACCAAACAATAGACAATGGCGTTTTAATTCGCTGTTGCTTCAGGACTCGGACTTTGTTAATTTTATGAATGAACAGATTGAGCTTTTTTTTACAATTAACTATACAGAAGATATTTCGGTTAACACTCTTTGGGACACTTTTAAAGCCTATATTCGGGGTCAGATTATTTCGTATTCCGTTGCTTTGAGGAAGAAACAGAAGCAGGAGGAGATGGCAATTGTGGACAAGATTAAAGAAATTGATAAGAAATATGTTATGGCTCCTTCTGAGGAGCTATACAAACAAAGAACTGAACTTCAAATGGAACACAGTTTACTACTCTCGTCCTCGATTGTAAACCAATTAAAGAAAACAAGAAGTGATTTTTATGTTCACAGTGATAAAATTGGCAAGCTGCTGGCTAATCAATTGAAATCTAATTATGTTAAATCTCAAATCAATCAGATTTATAACCAAAATGATCGATTGATATTGGATCATGTGGGGATTAATCAAACCTTTTGTGATTTTTATTCTTCTTTATATCAATCAGAGTCTCCTCGAGATTCTAAATATATGAATGATTTTTTAGATAAGTTAGACTTCCCTCAGATTTCACGGGATATGTCTTCTTTATTAAATACTTACATTACAATGGATGAGATTAAGAATGTTATTTTTTCTATGAATCTGGGGAAAGCTCCTGGCCCTGATGGATTTACCGTTGAATTTTATAAATGTTTTGCTTCTTTATTGATTCCTTGGCTCTATAAGGTTTTTGAGGCTTCTTTGAAACTTGGTAAACTTCCGGAATCTTTTAATAGAGCATCAATTTCTTTAATACTAAAGAAGGATAAAGACCCTGCTCAATGTGCATCTTATAGACCAATATCTTTATTAAATGTTGATTCTAAAGTTTTTTCTAAGTTATTAGCAAATAGACTAGAAAAAGTACTTCCTTCTATTATTTCGGAAGACCAAACGGGTTTTATTAAAGGTCGTTACTCTTTTTATAATATTCGTACATTGTTAAATATCGTTTATACTCCCTCACAAAATGTTCCTGAGTGTGTTATTTCTTTAGATGCCGAGAAAGCTTTTGATAGAGTAGAATGGCCTTATTTATTTAAGGTGCTTGAAATGTTTAATTTTAGCTTGAAATTTATATCCTGGATTAAACTGTTATATTACTCCCCTGTAGCCTCGGTTCGTACTAACTCTTTAAACTCACCTTTTTTTCCTCTCTTTCGTGGTACTCGACAAGGCTGTCCTCTTAGTCCCCTATTATTTGATATTGCATTAGAACCTCTTGCAATTGCTATTCGAGAATCTTCAAATATTACTGGGATAACTCGGGGATTAAAGTCCCATAAATTATCACTCTATGCTGATGATTTACTTTTATATATTTCTAATCCTGAGAGATCCATTCCTGCTGTTTTAGAGTTATTAGCACAATTTGGTCTTTTCTCAGGTTATAAATTAAATCTTAGTAAGAGTGAACTTTTTCCGATTAATAAACATCTTCCCTTATATTATAAATTTCCATTTAAATTGATTAATAATTACTTTTCATATCTTGGGATTAAAATTACTTGTAAACATAAAGATTTATTTAAGACTAACTTTTTACCATTAATAGACCATATTACTCAACTTTCATCTAAATGGTTTCCCTTATATTTAACTTTGATTGGTCGTATTAATGCAGTTAAGATGTTTTTTTTGCCAAAATTTTTATATGTGTTTCAGGCATTACCAATTTTCGTTCCTAAATCTTTTTTTGATAAAGTTGACTCTAAAATTTCTTCATTTATTTGGCAGAATAAGAATCCAAGACTGGGTAAAATACATTTACAGAAAGCTAAGAGAGATGGAGGTTTAGCATTACCTAATTTTAGATTTTATTATTGGGCTATTAATATTCGATATATGAAATTTTGGTTACTTGACCGGGACATACTATCTATTCCTAAATGGGTAGCATTGGAATTACAATCTGTTCAGGGTTATACACTTGGTTCTATTTTAGGTTCCTCTCTTCCTTTTGATTCGAAACGCCTTAAGCAGGTCTCTAACCCGATAGTTAAATATGCTTTGCGCATTTGGTTTCAATTCAGAAAATTTTTTGATCTTAATCAATTCGGGTTAGCGATTCCTATTTTAGGTAACATATTTTTTCCTCCCTCTTTTACGGATCGCGCTTTTCAAACTTGGAAGACTAAGGGTATTTTACGGTTTTTGGATTTATTTTTAGATGGTTCCCTTATGTCTTTTGAACAATTATCTAATAAATATAACTTATCAAGAATACATTTTTTTAGATATTTACAAGTTAGAAATTTCCTAAGTACTATACTTTCTTCCTTTCCAATGCTCCCTCCTATATATATTTTAGATTCGATAATTAACCTTAATCCATGTCAGAAAGGTGCATCGGCTATGATTTATAATATTATTATGAAACTTAGGAAAGCTCCATTTGATAAGATTAGGGTAGATTGGGAACAGGAATTGGGGCTTACCATTTCTGAGGATGATTGGGGGCAGATTTTACAATTAGTTAATACTTCCTCTATTTGTGCTAAACATTCCCTAATTCAATTTAAAGTGGTTCATAGAGCACATATGTCCAAAGATAAGTTAGCGCGTTTTTACTCGCATATTAATCCTTTCTGTGATAGATGTTCGGGGCAGATAGCCTCTTTAACTCATATGTTTTGGTCTTGCCCTACTTTGGAAACTTTTTGGAGAGATATTTTCAATATTATTTCTAAGGTATTAAATATAGATATCTCTCCTCACCCTATTACTGCTATCTTTGGACTACCTAAAATTTCTAGTAATCTTTTCCCTTCAGCCCGTAGAATGATTGCATTTCTTACTTTAATGGCGAAAAGATGTATTTTACAACATTGGAAAGAGCTTAATGCCCCAACTACCTTTTTTTGGTTTTCTCAGACGATTTTATGTTTGAATTTGGAGAAAATTAGAAGTAACCTTTATGATTCTTCATTTAAATTTGAACAGATTTGGGGACCTTTTATTCGATATTTTCATTTAATGTAATATTTACCCTTCTTGTTTTTTTTTCACTGTTTTAATGGAGGTCGGGATTGAGGACGTGATTTTAAGTTTAACTCTGTTTGGTTTCAAGTTAGCCCATTGCTTTGTCTTGCTTTTAGTTAGTTGCACGGTGGGTTTTTTTTGGGGGTTTTTTTTTTCTTTTTTTCCATTGATATATATAAAATTTAGTAAACTATTATGTTATCTTGGTTTCTTATGCTTAAATTACATTGTAGTATTTTCTTTTTGGTATTGTTATCTTTTGGAATTTTATTATACTTTAACATTGTATTAATGTTTATATGGCTTACCTTTTTTGTATACTTACTCAATAAAAAGATTTAAAAAGAAAGAGAACTGTGACATTTCACATTTTCCAAACTTTACGTTCTTGTGGACCATATTAGTGGTTGACAATTTGGAGATTTTTAAATTTTATTGAGAATATATTGAATCAGCAGCAGACTTTTGCTCTGAATTTTGCTAAACTGGTCCTATACCAGAATCCTTACCGTTTTTCTTTCTCTAAACTGTACTCATCCATAAGCTGACATTTGCTGATTCGGAGAGATTTGCACCTACATGATCGGGTTGGTGTAGATGTGATAAATAACACAGTACTTCAGATTCTGTGATAGGCCAAGTTCAGTGCTGCCTGCTCCTTATAATGGTCTCATCCGAATCAGAATTAGGTTTAATATCACTGGCATATGTCGTGAAATTTGTTTTTTAATGTGGCTGGCACTAACTACTTGTATACATTAAATGCACCATTTTGTGAGTGCTTCGCAGCAGTTAAATCTGGTCCCACCTTCTAAAGTGGGAAATGCATTTTTTGCTGTGGCTGGTATTGTCAGATGAAATAGAAGCTAAAGTGTAGCATTCCACTAACATTCTCTTGAAGGAGCTAAGCAATCAATGTTCATGACCCTGCTGACCTTGACATCCACTTGCAAAGCAATGAAAAAGGATCCAGTGCTTTCCTGGCATATATGATGAATAAACTTTCTCAAGCTTCCAGGTTATAATCGATACCTGCAGCCAGCTGGAAGCCCGAGGAGAGTTTATTTGTAATGATTGTCATTTTCTGAGAATGCAGCTGATGCTTCGGAGTAGGTGTTTCCACCACCATGGATCCATGTACCCTTTCTCCCATTGATAGCCACTCTTCTCATCTTTCCATTCCTTTCATTCCCATTCATCTCTCCCCTCTCTCTACCTCCACCTCTCCTCTCGAAGCAGTTGGTTGTAAACTGTGATCTTTCCTGTCTTGCAATTTCCCAAGGAAAAATAAAACAAGGTCTTTCAACATCTTGCACTACAGGGGTCCGTGTAACCCCTGCAGACTTCAGCAACATTAAAGAATCTCAGAAAGAGCCAAACCTTTGTAGAAGTAGTGCAGCTGACTTGATGTTCCTGTTGAACAGTCTGGTGGTGAATCAGTGAGGTTAAGGGTGGAAGGTGTTGGTGGGAAAGGTGAGGGATAGAGCTCAGACAGGTGCTGGCTGATTCTGGATGCCTGGTCTGTTACGAAATGTTGATGGTGAGCAATAGCTAGAGTGGAACTCCCGGTTTCCTGCTCACTAATGTTAGGGTTTTACATAACTTCCATAGTGTCACCAGAATCAGAATCACAATCAGGTTTATTATCGCTGACATATATTGTGAAATTTGTTGGTTTTTGTGGCAGCTGTACAGTGCAATACATTTAAAAAAGTACTTATCATCATCATCATCATTATGTGCCATATCATATTGACATGGGCAATCTTGGTCTTAACCATGACCATGATTGTTCTTGGCAAACTTTCCTACGGTAGTGGGTTACCATTGCCTTCTTCTGGGCAATTATCTTTACAAGACAGGTGACCCCAGCCATTATCAATACTCTTCAGAAATTGTCTGCCTGGTGTCAGTGGTCGCATAACCAGGACTTGTGTTATGTACCAGCTGCTCATAGGACCATCCACCACCAGCTCCCATGGCTTCACGTGACCCTGATCGGGGTGGGGGGGGGGTCTGAGCAGGCTAGCGGAGGGAAGGAGAGCCTTACACCTCCTTCAGTAGAGACATATCTCCACTCTGCCACCCGTATAGAAATCTATAAGTCACAATAAGAAGTATAACAAAAGAATTAGTACAAAAAGAGAACAAAATATTGACATAGTCTTCGTGGGTTCATGGACTGTTCAGAAATCTGATGGCAGAGGGGATAAAGCAGTTTCTAAAATGTTGAGCTTATGTCCTCACCAAATAATGACTAGCATTGTGGGATAATTGTCCTTTTGGATTAATTTAATGTGTTTATTTTTGTCACCTATACCAAGGTACAATGAAAAGCTTATCTTGCAGACAGTTCATACAGATCAATCATTACACAGTGCATTGAGGTTGGTTGGTTGGCATCCGTCTGTATTGAAGGGCAATGGGTGATGATCATCATCATAACAAGCCTGGGCGGAAGGTATGAAGATCCTGAGACGCCCCGTCATTAGGATTGCCCTCTTGGCTATATGATATATATGTACCAGTATAATCCAAAGGAAAGCTTATGAAGCAATATGTTTGGCACCAACTTGGCTGCAGGAGCTACCGGAAGGATGTTCAATGAGCTTAGGGGCTCCACTCCGGATTTGCTGTCTGGGTTTACTCCCGTAGCCTTCGTCTCTCCCATGGCTGCCCACAGGGCAGTGAGGCTATTTACCCATAGCTGGGGATATGGTTCATGAGCCTCAGGGCGTGTCCACACACCGGTGAGCCTGCGTGCTGCGTGTGCAGGGGCCAGACCTCCTCCCCATTGAGATAGTACAAGCTAAAACAATAACAGAATGCAGAATGAAGTGTAACAGCTCCAGTAAAAGTGCTTTGCAGGTAGACAATAAGGAGCAAGATCATAACAAGGTAGATTGTGAGGTGAAGAGTCCATTTTGTCGCATTAGGGAACCATTCAATAATCTTATAACAGTGGGGGAGAAGGTGTCCTTGAGCTGGTGGTACGTGCTTTCCGGCTTTTGTATCCTCTGCCCAATGAGAGGGGAAGAAGAGAACATTTCTGGGCTGGGTAAGGTCTTCCATTAAGTTGACGTTTTCAACGTTGGTGCTCCTCAAGGTTGAGCCCTCAGCCCTCACTCTACTCCCTGTACGCTCGTGACTGCGTGGTCATATTCATCACATTCATTCCCCTCCTCCCCTTTTTTTGTGATTTATTTTTTATTGAAGTTCATCATCAAACAAACAATTCCATAAAATGTATTTCAGATATTGTACATATATATCATATAGTCATATATGCCACAAATCTCCACATAATATTAATCTGAGGTATACACCTATAGAGAAGAGAGGAAAGAAAGAACAAGCAAAAGGAGAAAACTATGTACAAGTAGGGAGTGATTTTTTTTTTACAATGTATTCAATTGATTTGTGAGAATAAAATCAGGCCTATGAGGTGTTATGTAGTTAAACCATTTTTCCCAGTATGAATCAAATTGTTCCAACTTCTCCATTTTGTAAATGTCCATTGTAATTTCCATCCATGCATTTAAAGTTGGGCTCTCCTGTGATAACCATTTCCTGGTGTTACGAGAATACACATAAAATTAAGATGTTTGCTGGCCTGGGCTAGCATCAGTGGCATCAGCAGTTGGTCTGCCACCTGCCCTCAGGGGAAGGAGAGATAAGGAACAATGGAGCAGCGTCTGGAGATGTGTAATGAAGGGATGTGGGAGGAAGAGCTGTCTGGAGCGGCTCCCCCCTTTGAGCCCTGAACTGTTTGAAGTGATGGACAGGCGATACCCCAGCAGGGGGATAAAAAGGGACAGGTTCGCTAAGACAGATACACACGCCACCCGAGGTAACGAGACCCTGGAAGCGGTGCGCTTCTCACGAGTGGGTGAGAAGTCCCAGACAACGACAAGGGTGGAAAGGTACGATCAGCGGGAACCCGGTGTGTGTCCGCCCTTGCCTGGGTGCCGGGTTCACTGCAGAGGATCGACCGCATCTGGAGGAGGGGTCACAGTCGGTGACCTCAGGTGACATCACCAAGGACCTGCCCAAAAGCTGTTTGTGAGCCATCTTGCTGGTCTGTGAGTGAAGCTGTGCTGAATGATGAGTTGTTCTCTCTGTCTCTTTTCCCCCACCTTGTCCATCGCCATGGCAACGATTACTGCGAACTGAACTTTGAGTCATTTTGAAATTGGTCATTTACCCCTAGACGACGATAGAGCTTGATTGATGCTGTTATCTTAATTCTGTGCACATGTGTGGTTATCATTGTTGAATTGTTGCATTTATTATCCTTTCGATTACTGTGTTGCTTGTTTCTTTAATAAAACTTTCTTAGTTCTAGTACTCCAGACTCCAACTGAGTGATCCATTTCTGCTGGTTTGGCAACCCAGTTACGGGGTACGTAACATAAGTGGGGTTCTCGTCCGCGATTTTGAACGCTAAATTTGGGACGGAGTAAATTGATTGGGTTAAAATTCCCGAAAGAAAGAAAAGACAAACAGCAGAAATGGAGGTTGAGGAATTTATAAAGGCGCCGACCTTGGAGGCATTAGAGGATGCCAGGAAATCGGAATTGATAGCTGTGGCAAAACGGGTGAATCTTGCTAAGGTGAAGTCGACAATGAGGAGAGAGGAGATACACAGAGCTATTGTAGAGCACTATGTATCTAAAGGTGTGTTTCCCCAAGGTGAGCTGGGGGTGGTGTCTATTGAAAAACCTGCTGGAGACGCGGTACAGGTACAGCTTGAAAAACTGAGACTCGAGCACGAGTTCCGGGTACGGCAGTTAGAACACGAAGAGAAGCAGTTAGAAAGGCAGGAGAGAGAGTTAGAAAGGCGGGAGAAAGAGAGAGAGTTAGAAAGGCGGGAGAAAGAGAGAGAGTTAGAAAGGCGAGAGAGAGAGAAAGAGGTAGAAAGGCAAGAGAGAGAAAGACAGTTGGAGAGAGAGGAGAAACAGAGGGAAAGGGAATTTGAGCTGGAGAAGTTAAAGATAAGGGCCGAGCAGGGGCTCGTGCCGAACCAAGGTGGAGGGTTCCGGGCGACCCAGGAGGTTAGGCTGGTTCCCCCATTTGACGATACCGATGTGGATCGGTACTTTCTCCACTTCGAAAAAGTAGCTATAAGTCAGGACTGGCCGAGGGATAAGTGGGTTGTTTTACTTCAGAGTGTACTGAAAGGGAAAGCCCAAGAAGCTTACTCAGCTTTATCCGCGGAAGATGCCCAGAAGTATGAGGTGGTGAAGGAGGCCATCCTCAGGATTTATGAGTTGGTCCCGGAGGCATACCGGCAGAGGTTCCGGAATGCGAGGAAGCGGTGGGACCGCACGTATTTGGAGTTTGCTCGCGAGATGCAAACATATTGTGAGCGTTGGTGCGCCTCGAAAGGGGTAGAGGGGGATTATGACAGACTGCTGCAGCTGATTCTGATTGAGCAGTTTAAAGGTTGTGTCCCTGAGGGTATGAGACCCTACCTCGATGAGAAAGAGGCAGCCACGTTAGCCGCAACTGCTAAGTTAGCGGATGAGTATGCGTTGACGCATAAAATGAGGGTTGCCCCGAGTAAAGGCTACCAGAAGGGTAGTCAGGACGGCGGGGAGAGTCCGCCGGAAAAGTCAGAAAGTAAGCCGGGGACTAGTGAAAAGGATAAGGTAGACCGGGAGCAGTCTGGT
This sequence comes from Mobula hypostoma, assembly GCF_963921235.1. Taxonomy (NCBI): domain Eukaryota; kingdom Metazoa; phylum Chordata; class Chondrichthyes; order Myliobatiformes; family Myliobatidae; genus Mobula; species Mobula hypostoma. The sequence goes on from NC_086103.1 coordinate 161,157,448, forward strand.
AGGAAGTCTCCTGGGGTCGTCTGTTATAATTGTGGGAAAGTCGGACACTTTGCGTCCAGGTGCTTTGCCCCAAGGAAGGAGACGGGGAAAGGAAAAGCGGAAATTTGGAATGGCTGTATTGAGCTGTTAAGCGAACCGCTAGGGAAGGACAGGTCTGAAAAAGTCCAGGAAGGGCGCGAGAGGTTTATCTCGGCCGGACTGGTGTCAGTGAAAAAGAGGTTAAAACCAGTTCCAGTGCGGATCTGGAGAGACACGGGAGCGTGTCAGTCACTAATACTGAAGAGTGTATTAGAGTTTAGCTCAGAGACCCAGACTGGGGAGGTAGAGGTCAAAGGTGTTGGGGAAGGGACAGAGTCAGTCCCTTTGCACCAGATACACTTACAGAGCAACCTGGTCTCTGGACGAGTCACGATCGGGGTGAGGTCCGAATTACCGATGAAAGACGTGGAAGTCTTGCTCGGTAATGACATCGCCGGAGGAATCGTGTTCCCAGTCGTGAGATTGACGGGTCAGCCTGCCAGCATGGAGGCCCCGCCCGCGATGGTGAATTTGGCTGAAATATTTCTGCCAACCTTGTATGAGACAGGGTGTAGTGAGATAAGAGGTAGTGAGGGAGCTGGGACGGACGTAGCAGTAGCCAGGAAAGAATTTGTGCAGACGCAGGAGCGAGACGAGGGGCTGATGGTTTTGGCCGAGACAGCTCTCTCTGACACAGCCTTGACAAGGGAACTAGTAGGCTATTGTGCGGATGAGGAAGTGCTAAGGAAGAAAGGGAAATCAAGTACAGCATCCGCAGATGAGGAGTGGGGGGTGGTGCAAAAGAGTTATGGGGATGAGGTTTTTAACATGGCCCACGAGGTACCCCCCGGTGGACATTTTGCGGTGCTGGAGGAAACAGTTGGTGGAATCATGAAAGAGATTTACCGGCTGCCCAGGGGGAAGAATGTTATTGATCATGACCGACGCGAACTGAGACGGTCACCGGCTTTTGATATGCTAACAAACCTAGTCGGTGTTAGCGTGGAAATCAATGAAGCTAGGGGCCCCTTGATAAGAGGGAAAAACCATTTTGAAAAGATTAGGATGGGATCGGTCAGATGGGAGAAGGCTATTGTTTTGGCCAGGTCTACTGATAAGGTCTCTCCCTTAATCCCCGAAGGAGTAATTAAACGACTCGCACCCATGTGTTTGATTGTCCCGAGGAAATGCAAAGAACTGGGACGTTGGGTTATGTCGGTTACAATAGGGCGGCCAAGCAAACAACACCCATATTTTTTGAGTAATTCAGTGACTAAAGGGCTGATGAACACAGAGGTGTGTATTGGCAATTTAACACGGCTGTCTGAAGCCAGCTTGATAGTGAACCTTGGAAAAAATGAATTCGGCCACACGAATGTCACCTACCTGGGAATTGTGGTGACACAGGGGCAGCTGGCAGTGATGCAAGCTACAGTGCAGGCTATCGCTGACCTCCCAACCCCGACAGACAAGAGGGCCCTCAGAAGGCTTTTGGAGATGGTGGGGTACTGCAGGAAGTTTTGCAATAACTCTGCGGTCAATACCCGTCCCCCTCCTACTAAGCCCTTGCGAGAGAAAACTGAGCCGGAATGGGACGACCCTTGTTGTTGTGGTCCGGGACAAAACCAAATGAGAGGTTACATTGGTCGCAATTCATCAGTGTTTTTGGCCACTATGAAGTTTGCTGAGTTGGAGCCTGGTCTAAGGGATTATTAATAACACGTGTAAAAGGAACAGAAAATGTGATGACTGTCTGTCAAGGTGTTGACAGCTTCAAATTCTCTGTATTAGCTAAATAACTGTTAAAGATGTATATTGTGTATGTATCAGATAATGTAGTCATGTTTGTAATTTTTACCTCCCGGTAAAAATCCTTAAAGGGGGGAAGTGTTACGAGAATACACATAAAATTAAGATGTTTGCTGGCCTGGGCTAGCATCAGTGGCATCAGCAGTTGGTCTGCCACCTGCCCTCAGGGGAAGGAGAGATAAGGAACAATGGAGCAGCGTCTGGAGATGTGTAATGAAGGGATGTGGGAGGAAGAGCTGTCTGGAGCGGCTCCCCCCTTTGAGCCCTGAACTGTTTGAAGTGATGGACAGGCGATACCCCAGCAGGGGGATAAAAAGGGACAGGTTCGCTAAGACAGACACACACGCCACCCGAGGTAACGAGACCCTGGAAGCGGTGCGCTTCTCACGAGTGGGTGAGAAGTCCCAGACAACGACAAGGGTGGAAAGGTACGATCAGCGGGAACCCGGTGTGTGTCCGCCCTTGCCTGGGTGCCGGGTTCACTGCAGAGGATCGACCGCATCTGGAGGAGGGGTCACAGTCGGTGACCTCAGGTGACATCACCAAGGACCTGCCCAAAAGCTGTTTGTGAGCCATCCTGCTGGTCTGTGAGTGAAGCCGTTCTGAATGATGAGTTGTTCTCTCTGTCTCTTTTCCCCCACCTTGTCCATCGCCATGGCAACGATTACTGCGAACTGAACTTTGAGTCATTTTGAAATTGGTCATTTACCCCTAGACGACGATAGAGCTTGATTGATGCTGTTATCTTAATTCTGTGCACATGTGTGGTTATCATTGTTGAATTGTTGCATTTATTATCCTTTCGATTACTGTGTTGCTTGTTTCTTTAATAAAACTTTCTTAGTTCTAGTACTCCAGACTCCAACTGAGTGATCCATTTCTGCTGGTTTGGCAACCCAGTTACGGGGTACGTAACACTGGTAAGAGTCTTTTTACCAGCCACCAGCAGTATATTCATTAAACATTTATCTCTTTTCAACCATTCTTGAGGTATATACCCAAAATATATGTTCTTACTTTCTAAGGGTAATTCACATTTAAAGATGCCTTGTAGGGTATTGTGTATCCCACTCCAATAGTCTTTTGATAACGGGGCATTCCCAGAAAATATGATAATGGTTTGCATTTTGATTTCCACAATTTCTCCAGCAAACAGGGAGGTTACTATCATAATGGAATTTCTGAGAAGGTGTAATAAAATATCTTATCAAGTTTTTCCATCTGAACTCCCTCCATTTCTGTGAACTGGTACACTTCCATTGATACCTCCATATTATTGTCCATTCTTCCTCAGATATAATTATCCCTCCTTCCTTCTCCCATTTTGTTTTAATGTATGAAGTCGAATGTGTTATAAGATTCCTCCCCTTTTATTATGCATATGCACTATCTTAAGTCAATGATCAGCCTTTTGAATGGCCAACTTTGAGGGGAAGGTTTTGTCATGACACCATGTTATTAAGCTCCTTTTCTCCTTCCTGTACTCTAAATCATCATTACTTGAGATGCGGCTCACAACGATGGTGTCATCTGCAAACTCGTAGATGGAGTTGGATCAGAAATATGAACAGTGTACAGAGAGTAGAGTGGGATCTGAGGATGCAACCTTGTGGAACACCAGTGTTGAGAATAATTGTGGTGGTCCTATTTCTGATTATCCTTACTGATTACTGCTTGTTACAGTGTTGAAGGTGGAGCTGTAGTCAACAACAGTCTAACTCAGGTGTCTTTACTGTCAGATATTTCAGAGATGATTGTAGGGTCAGGGAGATGGCATTTGCCATAGACCTGTTTTGGCACTAGGTCAGGTTTACAAGGAAAGCTGGAGTTGATGTGTGTCATAACCAGCCTCTCAAAACACTTCTTGATGGTAGATATCAGGCTGCAGTCAATAAGACACATTACCTTATTTTTCCTAGGTACCAGGATGATACTGGTCTTCTTAAAGCTTCTTAATGGCCTTATGCTTTTAATTCCTGCATTTCCGTTGATCTGTATGATGTCATGGGGAATTTGAAGGATTATAATTGTAGAATTCTTCTGAGACTCCCATTAGAAATACAGTTTTCAGATTTCACTCTAGAAATAAGTCAAACCATTTTTTCTTTTCCTCAGAAGTTACCCCTGTTTTCTAACAGAGTAAGTTTAAGAGTTGTATCTCAAGACTGCGATGAGAACTTGGGAGTGGAGGTGTTGTCTGGAGACTATATACTTAAGTTGCTCGTTTGTCAACATGTGTTGATTTTATATGTAATTTCATGATATGGCATGATGAACATAGAATGCAAAAATATTCATTATCTCCAAATTACTGAAATAATGCTAGATCTGAACAGTATTTTTGCAATGCCAGATTTATTTGACACGTGTACATTAAAACATACAGTTACTGTTCTCTATAGAAACAGCTGAAGGGAAACAAAGGCTCTTTCATTAACCCATTTTTTTCTCTAAATTAATTTTACTTTCTTTACTGCTGCAGGCGGATTGCCACCCGAAGAAACCAGTAGGGAATGTATGCTGATGATTCACCTAAAAGACGGGTCAAAACTGACACTTAGTGCTGACAGCGCTGATGATGCACTGTAAGTCTTATCAATCCTGCTTCCTTTCTCATGTATCTGATCTAATGAAATCATTTACCACTGAGTGTGGCTCATCTACTAAGCAGGGACCTAGGGAAACCGAGGAAACAGTGTTGTTTTATACATACAGTATTGTGTAAAGGTTTTATGCACATAAGTAGTGCTAGGGTGCCTAAGACTTTTGTATAGTTCTGTAGTAATTTTATGTATTCCATTGTACTGCCGACATATTAAACAAAAACAAAGTTCATGACATAGTTGAGTGATGACAAACCTGATTCTGATATGGGTCTCTATTGTGGACAGAGGCAGGGCGAAGGCAATCAAGGTTGGAAAAAAGGGAAGGGAGAGCATAGGGAGCATGAAACACCAGAAAGACATTCTGTAATGATCAATAGACCGATTGTTTTGAATCAAATGACCATGCTTGGTGTCTCAGGGCTGGGTATGTCTGCACATGAGTCAGCCCCTGCCCCTGGCACTCCTTCTCTGCCACCTGTCCTTCACCCTACTGTGGTGCTCCACCCCCACCATTCCCGACATCCTCTGCTCCTGTCAGATTTGCAAACTTGCCATCCATGCCACATTGACAAATACAGTCCTAGGCACCCTAGCTGTATATATGTGTTTAAGACTTTTGCACTGTACTGTAGATGACAAAATTGTTTCAGGATACAACACATGAACAGTTTGAGATCTGTTCAAAATGCAAAGTAAATTTATTATCCAAGTACATATGTGTTACCTTATACTACCTTACGATTCATTTTCTTGAAAGAGAAAAAAAAGAAATACGATAGAATTTTACAAAAAGCCCTACATCACAGACAAAGGCTGACAAAGACCAATGTACAAAAGAAAGCAATCTGTGCAAACAAAGAATGAAACTGGGAACATGAATTATAAAGAATCCTTGAAGGTGAGTCTATAGATCGTAGAATCAGTTCAGAGTAGTGGTGAATGAGGTTATCCACATCAGTTCAGGAGCCTGATGTTTGTAGAGTTGTAACTGTTTCTGATCCTGCTGGTGTGGGACCTAAGGCTTCTGTACCTCTATTGAATCAGTACTTTTCTGTACTTGATGGTATTCGCGAGAAGAGGGCATGGAGGGGGTGGTCCTTGACAATGAATGCTCCTTTCTTGTGACCGCACTCCATGTACTCGGTGATGGGAGGGCTTTGCCTCGAATGGACTGGGCTGTATCCACTATTTTCTGTGGCTTTTTCTATTTCTGGGCATTGGTATTTCCATACCAGACTGTGATGCTACCTGGTGGTTTACTGTGCATTTATAGAAGAAGTTGTTAAAAGCTTTTAGTGACGTGCTGAATCTACGCAAACCTCTAAGGAAGTAGTGGTGCTGTTGCACCTTCTTTGTGTGACACTTATATGCTGGTCCCTTGAATTGATGCCAAGGAATTTAAATCTACTGATCTCCTCCACCTCCATTCCCCTACTGGCTCATGGGCTTCTTCCTATAGTTGATAATCAGCTCTTTGGTTTTGTTGACAGTGAGTGAGAGGTTATTGCTGAGACTGACACCACTCAACCAAAATTTCAGTCTCCCTCCTATATGCCAATTTATCACCACCTTTGATTAGACTAACAAAAGTGGTGTCATTAGTAAACTTAGGTATGGCATTGATACAGTACTTAGCCACACACTTATAAGGCCATAAGACATAGGAGCAGAATTAGACTACTTGGCTCATTGAGCCTTCTCCACTGATCCATCATGGCTAATTTATTATCCCTTGCAACCCAATTCTCCTACCTTCTCCCTATAACCTTTGATGCTCTGGCTAACAAGAACCTATTAACCTCTGCTTTAACTATACCCAATGACTTGGCCTCCACAGTCATCCATGGCATTGGATTCCACAGATTCACCACCCTTTGACTAAAGATATTGCTTCTCATCCCTGTTCTAAATGGAATCCCTCTAGTCTGAGGCTGAGCCCTCTGATCCTAGACTCAGCCACTACAGGAAACATCCTCTCCACATCCACTCTGTTTAGGCCTTTGAATATGTGATAGACTCCATTGAAATCCCCCCTCATTTTTCTAAACTCTAGCGAGTACAGGCCTAGAGCCATCAAACGCTCTTCGTGCATTAACCCTTTCATTCCCGGAATCATTCCTATGATCCTCCTCTGGACCCTATTTAATGTCAGCACACCCTTTCTTAGATAAGAGGCCCAAAACTAATCACAATACTCTAAATGTGATCTGACCAATGCCTTATAAGACCTCAGCATCATATCCTTGCTCTTATATTCTAGTTCTCTTGACAAATCATGACATATAATGTGAAAAGAAGAGGTCTTAATGCTCAGTCCTGTGGAACACCACTTGTCTCCAGCAGCCAATGAGAAAAGGCCTCCTTAATTCTGTCTGTTTGCCTCCTGCCAATCAAGCAATCTTCTATCCATGCTAGTATCTTTTCTGTAATACCACGGGTTCTTATCTTGTTAAGCAGCCTCATGTGTGGCACCTTGTCATATTCCTAACTACTGAAGTCAAGCTAACTGGCCTATTAATTTCCTTTCTTCTGCCTCCCTCACTTCAGAGTGGAGTGACATTTGCAATTTTCTAATCCTCCAGAACTACTCCAGAATCCAGTGATTCTTGAAAGATCATTCCTAATGCCTCCACAATCTATTCAGCTATCTCTTTCAGAACCCTGGGGTGTATTCCATCTGATCCAGGTGACTTATCTACCTTAAGACCTTTCAGCTTCCCAAGTACCTTCTCCTTAGTAACTTCATTCACTTCTGCCCCCTGACACTCTTGAATTTATTGCATACTGCTAGTTTTAGTGTATTTAATATTTCAATATTATTTGAGTAATAGTGTAAATATATTGTTTGATTAAGCATTCTTTGTTTGTTTACATAATTCATTATGGGTTATATGTATGTTATTTACACGTGAATAGCATACATCATAATGCGACCCCGTCATAAATGCACGCCTCACTAAAAGTAAAACTAAGAGCAGACAGACATCTTCCTGCCTCCTGTGCTTTTCTTTCAATTAATTTCTGGAGTTACAGAACATAACAGTCGTGCCTTCCATACTGAAGGCTGATGGAAAATACTTATTAAGTTCATCCGACATTTCCTTGTCCCCCATTAGTACCACTCCAGCATCATTTTCCAGCAGTCCAATATCTACTCTTACCTCTCTTTTACTCTTTATATTTCAGAAAAGAACTTTTGGTTTGGCTAGTTTATTTCATCATTTCTCTCCTTATATTTTTTAATTGCCTTCTGTTGGTTTTTAAAAGCTTTCCAATCCTCTAATTTCCCACTAATTTTTGCTATATTATGTGCCCTCTCTTGCTTTTATGCTTTGACTTCCCTTGTTACTTATAATTGCTTCATCCTCCCTTTAGAATACTTATCCATCTTTGGGATATACCTATCCTGTGCTTTCCAATTTATCCTTGGAAACTCCAGCCATTACTGTTCTGTCATCATTCCTGCTATTGTCCCCTTCCAATCAGCTTTGGCCAGCTCTTCTTTCATGCCTCTATAATTTCCTTTACTCCACTATAATATTGATACACCTGACTTTAGCTTCTCCCTCTCAAACTGCAGGGTGAATTCTATCATATTATGATTACCACCTCCCACTGGTTCCTTTACCTTTTAGATTTAGATTTAGATTATGAGAACACTCAGTCCTCTTTTATTGTCATTTAGAAGTGCATACATGCATTAAGAAAAGAGACAATGTTTTTCCAGAGTGATATCACAGAAAACAAGACAGACCAAAGACTAACACTGACAGAACCACACAATCATAACATATAGTTACAGCAGTGCAAAGCAATACTATAATTTGATAAAGAACAGACCATGGGCACAGTAAAAAAAGTCTCAAAGTCCCGAGTCGATCGACACCCGAGTCCCCGATAGCAAGCGGCAAAAGGGAGAAACTCCCTGCCATAAACCTCTAGGCACCATCAACTTGCCGATACCTTGGAAGCAGCCGACCCCAGCCGACACTGAGTCCATCCATCCGAAAACTCCGAGCTTCCGACCAGCCTCTCCAATACAGCCTCCCAAGCGCCATCCTCTGCTGAGCGCCTTCGACCTCTCCCCGACTGCTGAAACACGCAAAGCCGAGGATTTCGGGGCCTTCAGCTCCGGAGATTCCGGTTACCACACAGTAGCAGCGGCAGCAAAGCAGGCATTTCAGAAGCTTTCCAGATGTTCTGCTGTGCTCTCACATCTGTCTCCATCAAATCAGAATTGTGCACGGTCCCCTACTTGACAGATAACAGATATTCATCACCGAAGTGGCCGCGTGCGCTGTTGGCGCGTCGCCATCTTCTCCCCCCCTCCCGGGAGATGCTTAAGCTCCCTAATCAAAACTGGTTCATTACATAGCACCTAATCCAGAATTGCCTGTCCTCTACTGGACTCAGCTACAAGCTGCTGTAAAAAGCCATTTTGTAGACTTTCTACAAACTCCCCTCTTCGGATCCAGCACCAATCCGATTTTCCCAATCTACCTGTATATTGAAGTACTCCATCACTATTGTCACCTTATTACATCTCTTTCCTATTTCCTGTTGAAATTCATATCACACATTCTGGCTACTGTTTGGGAGCCTGTATATAGCTCCCATCAGGGTCTTCTTACCCTTGCAATTTCTTAGCTCTAACCACAAGGATTCCATATCTTCTGATCCTATCTCACTTCTTTCTAAGGATCTGATTTTATTTTTTACCAACAGAGCCACCCCACCTCTTCTGCCTACCTACCTGTCCTCTTGATCCTTGGTTATTTAGCTCCCATCTATGATCTTCTTTCAGCCACATCTCAGTGATGGCCCACAACGGCATACCAGCCAACTTCTAAACTGCGCTACAAGATCATCGACCTTATTCCATATACTGCGTGCATTTAAATATAACAACTTCAGTCATGTATTCATCACCCTTTGCAATTTCACCCCATGTTACATTTTACCTCAACACACTGACTGCAATCTTGTCCTATCATCTGTCTGTTGTACCTCATGGACTCGATACACACTGCATCAACTTGTATATCAACTACCCCATCCTCAGTTCTATCATTCTGGTTCCCATCCCCCTGCCAACTTAGTTTAAACCATCCCCAATAGCTCTGGCAAACCTGCCGGCAAGGAGGTGGGTATTCATACCTCTCAGGTTCAGTGTAACCCTTCCTTTTTGTACATGTCATACCTTCCCCAGAAGAGATCCCAATGATTCAGAAATCTGAAACCATCTGTACTATCATCCTATTCCTGCACTGACTAGCTTGTGGCATTGGGAGCAATCCAAAGATTACTACCTCGGATGTTCTGTTCTTCAGCCTTTTCCCTAACTCCCTATACTCACTGTGCAGGATCTCTTCCCCTTTTGTACCTATGTCTTTGGTGCCAAAGTGCACCATGACCTCTGGCTGCTCACCCTCCCTCTTGAAAACCTTTTGCAGCTGCACTGAGACATCCTGAACACTAGCACCGGGGAGGCAACACACCATCCTGGATTCTCTTTCATGGCTAATGAATCTCCTATCCCTTCACCTAACTATCGAGTCATTACCACTACCTCTCTGCCTGACTTTACCCTTCTATGCTGAGCCAAAGTGCCACTTACATGGCTGCTGCTGCTGTGCCTTGATAGGTCAACTCCCACAGAAGGGGTATTCTTGTTGCTGAGGGGAATGGCCACAGGAGAACCTTGCACTGACTGCTTATTCCCCTTACTTCTGATGGTCACCGATCTACTATGTGGAGCCTGCACTCTTGGTGTGACCACCTCAGTAAAGACCATCTATGAAGTTTTCAGCTTCCCAGATGGTCCTGAGTGCATCCAGCTCCAGCTCCAGTTCCTTGATCTTGTCAGTCAGGAGCTGAAGTTGGGTGCACTTCCTGCTAGCTGTAGTCATCAGGGAGATCATTAGGTACCCTGAAATCCCACATCTCTCAGAAGAAGCATTCTGCTGTCTGAACTATCACCCTGCCTATACTTGTTATGCCTCTAACTTCTCCAAGTTAAGTTCTAGCCTGCACCACTCTTGACCAAGCCTGTGTGAGCTAAAGTCTGACCACTCTAACACTGCCCACTCACACAATGGCCACTCTGCTCAAACCCTGCTTTTGTTTATTGACTCTCGCTAATTAACTTTAATTAATATTAACCCAAGCAATCTCCTGCTCTGTAGAGAAGTATTGACAGGCCCCACTTGCTTTTTAAAACTGCACATAAAGTCCACAAGCAACTATCTCCAACTCACTCTGCAATCTCCTGCTCCACAGCTAAGTCCCGATTAGTATAAAGTAAGTAAAGTAGGGGGCTAAGCACACAGCCTTGTGTGCACCTGTGAAGATGGTGACAGTGGAGGAGAAGTTGGCCTGTGAGGAAATGGAGGATCCATTTACACAGGTGGGTACCAATATATTCACATAGTTTAGAGCAACAGGTGACTTTGTAGTTATGGTTTCCATTACTGTGCATTTCCTCACCTAACACTTGTTTTGGGATATGTTGATGTATTTTTGAGGAACATGTGACTTTGTATTTATGACTTCCACGATGATGGGTATTCCACACCTAACACCTGGATCAGTTATAAATTTAGCCGATGGAGATTGATGTGATTGATCCTCAGCTCCTATTATTATCCTTTCAGGCAACAATTGCACTTGTAGTTGGACTGAAGTTCATTGAATGGATACCAATGAGCTGGCTATTATGTTTTTCTCTTGGATTAAAGTAGGTGAAATATGTAAACGAGCAGGATATTCCTTGTTCTGAAGTCTGATGATAATGAAAAATTACAATCAGTGGATAATAGGTGTGCTTTCACCATTGGCTCAGTCCTTTTAGATTACTCTCTAAGGTTTTAGCTAAACAGCTGATGGACATGGTTGTTCTTAATTGTCATCAGAATGGATTCATCCCAGCTGTAGTGAGAGAGGAGGCCAAGAGGAACCATAAAGATCTATATGACTGTCATTTTTATCAACGTATCTAAGGCATGTATCTCTGTTAGCTATAGACTTATTATTAAAGTTTTGCCAGATAGGAATTGATGCCCATTTCATGAGCCTCATTTCAGGCATGTAGAGTAGATGGCTCCTGCAACCTTATTGAGAATGGTAAGGCCAAGACTGGGCCACCCATACTTTAAGAAGGCTAAACTTTATGCATCTAACATCCTCCATATTAATCATCATCAGGTAATCTTATCTTGAGCAAGAGCAGAAAAAGCAAGGAGCAAAGTGACATAGAGTTGTACAGTACAGAAACAGATCAAATAGGCCACCATCTCTGTGCTAGCTACTAAAAGCCTAAGTACACTAATCACTTCATGGTAGTTGCTCATAGCCTTTCAGACATCCTTGAACCTTTCTACATAATCGTCAAAGACCATCAAGATCCAGAGGAGGTTCACAAGAATTATTCCGGGGATCAAAGGGTTAATCAATGACAAGCGTTTGATGGCTCTGGATCTATACTCGCTGGAGTTTAGAAAAATGGGGGGGGTTATGTCATTAAAATCTATCAAATATTGAAAGGCTTAAATAGAATGGACATGGAGTGGATGTTTCCTACAGTGAGGGAGTCTTGGACTAGACGGCACAGCCTCAGAGATCAAGGATATCCCTACAGAACAGAAATGAGGAGGAATATCTTTAGCCAGAGGTGTGAATCTGTGGAATTCATTGCAACAGTCGGCTTTGGTGGCCAAGTCATTGGATATAATTAAAGTGGAGGCTGATAGGTTCTAAATTCGTAAAGGTGCCAAAGGTCACAGGGAGAAGACAGGAGAATGGGTTTGAGAGGGATAATAAATCAGCCATGATGGAATGCGGAGCAGATTCGATGGGCTAAGTGGCCTAATTATGCTCCTACGTGTTATGGTCTTATGTAAGGACGCCTACCGAGCCATTCCTCCCCCTGCCCACACTTCTGTAAATCAGACCGCCAGGCTGCGGTCCTCCCTGCATAAAAGCAGTAGCGGAAATGTGAGAATGGGAAGTCATACAGTTTTGGTCTGAGGAAACAGATGAGCTTCTAAGTGACTGCTTCGAGTCAGTTGACTTGTCCAAGTTCAATGTCTCAGCAGGCCCGCCAGGTGAGTATGTCACTGCTGTAAATGAATTTATCAGCAAGTGTGTAGAGGACACTCTGCCAAAGGGGTCAATACAGTGTTCCCAAATTGGAAATGATGGACGAAAATGGGAGATTCACTCCCTGTTGCAGTCTTGGACTATAAGACCATAAGATGTAGGAGCAGATTTAGGCCATTTGGTCTTCTGAATCTGCCATTTGATCATGGCTGATTTATTTTTCCCTCGTCAAGACTATTCTCTTGCCTTATTCATATCTTTACAAATCAGGAGTCATCATCCTGTGCTTTAACTATATTCCATGGCCTCCACAGCTGTCAGTGGCAATGAATTCCACAGATTCAACACTCTCTGGCTAAAGAAACTGCTCCTCATCTCTGTTCTAAAGGGACATTCTTTTATTCAGAGGTGTATCCTCTTGTCCTAGACACATCGACTGTAGGAAACTTTCTCTCCACAGCTACTCTATGCAGGCATTTCTTTATTTGGTAGATATCAATGAGATTCTACTCCCACCCCCCGTCCCCGTCCCAATTCTTCTCAAGCCAGCAAATACAGGCCCAAAACCATCAAACACTCCTTTTATGTTATCTGTTTCATTCCGAGGTCATTCTCGTAAACCTCTTCTGGACTTTCTCCAATGCCAGCATATCCATTCATTGGAATGGGGTTCAAAACTGCTCACAATACTCCAAATGTAATATGACTAATACCTTATAAAGTCTTATTTTTACATCCTTACTTCTATATTCCAGTCCTCTGGAGGTGAACGCTAACATTGCATTTGCTTTCCTTATTACTGACTCGACCGGCAGATTAACCTTTAGGGAATCCTGCACCTGGGCTCCCAAGTCCTTTGCAGCTCCAATTGCTGAATTCTGTCCCTATTTAGAAAATAACCCTCTATTCCTCCTAAAAATATGCATGATCATACGTTTTCCTATGTTGTATTTCATCTGCCACTTCTTAGCCTATTTTCTCAACCTATCCAAGTCTATCTGCAGGCTCTCTGTTTCCTCAACATTACCTGCCCCTCCACCATTTCTTTGTTTCCAGTTACGACTTCTCCAGTATAATTTTCCAGCAGTCCGATGCACACTCTTGTTTCTCTTTTACTCTTTATCCCCACACAAGTGCAATCTACAGCCCCACTTATGTTTAGTTGCCAGCACTCTAATCCCAGCATGCTTCAGATAGAGCCCATCCCACCAAAGCTTTCTGAATTCTGTGCCAATGTCCACAAATTCAAACCCACTTTTTCCACACCAATCTTCTGTTTAAATCAGGTAAGTGTGGCCTTTTCAAGAAATTGACATTTGATCTCTGTAAAGCTATCAGGGATGCCAAAGGTCAACAGCAGTCCAAAATCTAATGGTCACTTGTGGCAGTGCTATAATGAGTTAGGAAGTCATGCAGCATTGCCAACAACAATGCAACCTTTTGCACTAATCAGTGCATTCTATGCATGTTTTGAATAGAAAAGCGATTGGAATATCACCATCTGTCCAAATGACCTCCATGTACCTGTACCCATATTCACCACTGCGGACTTAATATCAGTCTTCCGGAGAGTGAACCCATGGAAAGCATCTGGCTTGGATGGTTCTGAAACATATCCTTAGATCCTGTGCTGATCTGCTGGGCAGGGGTGTTTGCAGAGATTTTTAACCTCTCCCTGATTCAATCTGAGGTTTCCAGCTGCTTTAAGAATACCACTATCATCCTGGTAACTTAAGAAAAACAAGGTAACATGCCTTAATGAAAACTGCCCGCTGGCTCTGACATTGCCATCATGAAGTGCTTAGGGAGCCTGGTCATAGCACACATTAACTAAGCCTCCCAGACATCCTCAACCCACTGCAATTTGTCTACCGCTGTAACAGTTCCATGACAGGCTCCATCTCCTCGGCCTTTCCTTATCTCTAGAGCATCTTGACAGTAAAGACTCCTATGTCAGCCTATTGTTTATCGACTACAGCCCTGCCTTCAGTACTATATTTATAAACTCCCAATTTAATCTCCAAACTCCTAGACTCCTGTGCAACTAGATCCTTGACTTCCTGACCAATAGAGCACAAGTAGTAAGGATATGCAGCAACCTCTCTACAACAATTATTCTCAATACTGGTGTCCACACAGCTGTGTCCTCTCTATGCACTCTCTATACACGCACAACTGTGTGTATCCTGCTTTAATTCCATCTGTAAGTTTGCAAAAGATAGGAAGGGGAGCAGTGCACATGCTCCTGTTTCCATCAGTGGTGCTGAGGTTGAGAAGGTTGAGAGCTTCAAGTTGCTAAGAGTGAACAGCACCAATAGTCTGTCCTAGTCCAAGTGCATTAATGCCATGGCCAAGAAATTCCCAACAGCACCTCTACCTTCTCAGGAGGATGAACAAATTTAGCATATTCCCTTTCACCTTCAGTAATCTTTATTGATGCACCAGAGCATGGACCCCACCATCCAGGCCATGTTCTCTTCTTGTTGCTGCCATCAGGAAGAAGATACAGGAGCCCTGGGACCCACACCACCAGGTTCAAGAACAGCTATTACCCCTCACCCGGCAGGCTCTTGAACCAGAAGGGAAGTTCAGTCAACTTCACTCTCCGCAACACTGAGCTCTTCCCACAACCTATTCTTTCACTTTCAAGCACTCTTCATCTCATGTTTTCGATATTTATTTCTTATTTATTAATTATTACTATTTTGGTTTTTTTGTATTTGTCGAGTCTGTTGTATTTTGCACATTGGCTGTTAGTTGTATGCAGATTTTCACTGAACCTACTATGTGTCTTTGTATTTACTGAGAATGCCCAGAAGAAAATGAATCTCATGGATGTATATGGAGACATATATGTACTTTGATAATAAATTTACTTTCAATTTTGAAAGAAAGCATCCTGTCTGGATGGATACTGTAAAGGCTTGGTATGGAAACTGTTCTGGCAGTAATTACAGGTACTGGTGAACAATGGGTTAAATATCTCCTTTAGCTGAGGACAAGGAACATTAACAACTGGAGATTTTGTTTTAGTTTTATAAAAAAGCATGATTTTTGAAACCTGGGGTTTAATTTAATTCTCTACTTTCTATGACTGGTGTAAGGTTCCATACTTTTCCTGATTGGTTATGAATGTCAAACATGAGGGCATCATCGTGGCCTGATTCTATACTTAGCTGATACACGTCCATGCATGTTGCAACAGGAGTCATCGCTTAGCTACTCCTTTCATTGACCCAGAGGCACTGATGTTACCAACAGAATCCCTGCTGAGTTCAGTTAACCCCTGAAGTAAGGAACCTGTACTGTCACTGGTTTAGATAGCTGAAACATCAGAGCTGTTGCTTTATTTCCTTAACAATATTTTCAGATGAATGACTTAATCAGATAAGTAACAACTGAATATTTTGGACAAATTAGTTTGGCGGTGTTCTGATGTTCTGGTTTATTAGATCTGTAATGGCTGCAAGAATTTTGAGCCTCTACACTCACTGCACAAGGCTTATCAAGGTTACACATTCTGTTCAAGTTATTAGAGCTCTTGATTAATGCAGCTGGATTATCTGAAAATTGCCTCAATCACTCACTGCCTGTTTCACGTGAATGCTTCAAAGGAAGGCTATAAAAATAATTTTATTTCCTCCTTCACCCAACCCCCCGCCTTTGCCTTCCCACCTCCACATTCCATTAGATGATCCCGCCATTGATACAGGGCTGCCCTTCATTGCTATATAACCTTTTGCTTAACTGCCAGAGGCTAACTGATGAATGCAATGGTTCTCTCCTGAAGCGCTTTTCTCTTTTAAAAAAACATTTCAATGTCAAGGGCAGCCAACAGCCCTTTGAAAGCTGCTGGTGCCCGAGACTACAATTCCGGACCCCCACCCCGGAGCTTCCACTTTCAAAGCGCTAGAGGGACAATCTATGCGGCAACATCAGTGTCACCTACATCCTAAGAACAATGAAGCAAAAAGACACAGAACCTTGTGGGATTATCTGTTGATTTGCACACATTAATTCCTGCTACGCACTGCCAGAATAGAACAATCTACGCTAGATGTTCAAATTCATTAAGTCTGTCTTACTATTTAACTATGCAATATCTGATTCTCTGACTATACAACCAGAGTGCCTTTTGTATTCTCAGAGGGCTTTGATGAACAATAACCTCAACAAGCGAAAGAATAAAGAAGTGTCTGAAGGTTTGGTTTCTAGGATGCTCTTGTATTGTTCAAATAAAAATGTCAGTATATGATTAAGGAATCAGCATAATATTCTGTTTAAGCATCGGCTGTTTGACAATTTAACAGTCTTTGTCCCATTGCAATATCCTGACTGGGTGATGACTGCAAGCTTTAGAAAAATCTATGAGAGAACTGAGTATAATTGCAATGAATGATGTAAATCAGCTGATATTATCTTAATTGAAAGATAACTTTCTGAACAGTAAGGGGATTATGAAAAAAGTGTGCTTCGCTTTCAGCAGTGTAAATACAAATTACACTGAATTTGTTTCCATCCCTAACAATATTCTTGGATACCAGGTCAGATGCCTGGTTACTTACAGGTCACTTTCAAGATTCAAGATTGTTTAATGTAATTTCCAGTACACAAGTGTAAAGGAGAATGAATTAATTGTTACTCTGAATCCAATGCAGCACAAAAAAATGATAAAGAGCACAATAAATATAAATACATAAGATAACTTATATACATAGACTGATTGTATGTCCATAAGGTGATGCTAGGCACAGGAGTGTCTGTACATAAGGTGACTGACAGGAAATGATAAAGCAGTGGTGGAGGTGTTGATCAGGCTTACAGCTTGGGGAAAGTAACTATTTCTGAGCCTGGTGGTTCTGGCGTGGATGCTACATAACCTCTTCCCTGATAAGAGTGGGACAAACAGTCCATGAGCAGGGTGTGTGGCCCTTCATGATGTCACTGGCCTTTTTCTAGCATCTTTCCGTGTATACCTCCTTGATAGCAGGTAGGCTGGTGCCAGTGATGCATTGGACAGTTTTGACCACATGTTGTAGAGATTTCCTGTCCACTGCAGTGTAGTTTCTGACCCATGCCATGATGCAGCTTGCTAGGATGCTCTCTACTGCTCATCTGTAGAATGACATGAGTATACATAGATGAGCATAGTCCAACTCACATCAGCCTCTTCAGAAAGCAGAGGCATTGGTGAGCTTTCCCGATTGTGTGGAATGTGTTCTGGGACCATGAGAGGTTGTGTGAGATGTGCAGTCTCAGGAGTTACTGCTATGGCATCTGTCGTAGAGCAGTTCTGTTGGTAAGCATATCGGTGAATGTCCACTGTGACCGGAATGGACTTTTTCATATGCGCCATTACCAACCGTCAAAGGCACTTTGTAACAATTGGCATCAATCTACTGGGCGGTTTTTGAAGTTGTAGAGTTCTTTGGCACAGGGATGATGGTGGCTAATATGAGCATGTGGGGCAACAACCTGGATGATTGAAGCGTTGAAAATATCCATGAATATGTCAGTGAGCTGGTGTGCACACCCCCTGAGTACTCAGCCTGGGGTGTTGTCTGATCCATCTGCTTTATGGAGATGAACTCTCAGCAGAGTCCTTCTCATGTCTGCTGCTGTTTGCTCATCTGGAAAGCGGGTGGCTTTCGTGGCTGGTGTTGTTTTGCAAGCCTTGAAGAGTGCAGAGAAGTTGCTTAGAGCATCAGGAGGGAGGCATCACCTGTAGAGTCGATGCTGTCTTGCCTTGCGTGGTCAGTAATACCCATGATGCCCACAAACAAGAGAAAATCTGCAGATGCTGGAAATCCAAAGCAACACACACAAAATGCTGGAGGAACTCAACAGGCCAGGCAGCATCAATGCAAAAGATGAAGGGTCTTGGCCCAAAACGTCAATTGTTTACTCTTTTTCATAGATACTGCCTGGCCTGCTGAGTTCCTCCAGCACTCTGTGTGTGTTCTCATGATGCCCAAGCACCACTGGGGTTTGTTTTTAGAAAGGTATTCCTGAATCTTTTGTGCATAGCCAGTGTTTTCCCTCTTGATGCCCAAGGTAAGATTTCACTATATACACGCACAGTAGATTCTGATTAATTGGGACACATCGGGACCAGTGCATTTGGGCCCAATTAGGCAAAGTTTCATGGAAATATTTAAAAGGGTGCAGAAATCGACAAACTACCTTTTAACTGAGTAGCAAATGATGCACTTAGATAAAGTACGGAACAAATTAGAACACTACCAATACTACTACAGCACTATAAAATTGTGAACTAGTTCCTAATAGTTATCAATGGAGGAACTCGTCCAGTGTATGCTGTGTTCTTTAATTAACCGTAAATGAACAAAATCAGCACAGACACCTAGTGCAGATATTGAACTGCATTTCATGGCTGCCTGTCAGGAGATGAATCTCAAGGTTGTATAATATATACATACTTGGATAATAAAGTGTACTTTGATTGCCTTTGTACAATGCTTTTTGATGATTGCATCCTCCAAGTCTTCATTTTCATTGTAACGTTCAACATGATTGTCTGTTCCTTCAAATTTTTTTGTAAGTCGTAACTCATTTTCACTCCTGGCTGTTTCTGGTAGCTCTAAGCCTGAACGCTTGAAACCACAGTCAGCAACACTATTCTGAATTGTCTTGCTGCTTATTTCTTGCCAATTATCAGTGATAAAAATCACTGCTTTTTGAACACAAATACACGCAACTGATGCAATTTAAAAACTGTTTGCTCTCAGCACGGTGTAGTGTCTAACAGCCACCCAAGCGCACATGACTGACGCTAGTTAGAACCTGTCGGCAACACTCTCCTGTCCCAGTTAAGCGGTGCAGTGAGCCAAGTAAACGAAGGGAATCCCGGCTATTTTTTGATTAGTTTTTGTTCTTTAAGAGTTGTCCCAAATAAGCAGCCCTGATTTACCAATGGCCCAATTAACCAGAATTCACTGTGTGTGTGTGTGTTTATGTGTGTGTGTACACATATAGTATACATATATATTTTTATTTGCACAATTTGTCTTCTTTTACACATTGATTGGCAGTCTTTATTTATGCATAGTTTTTCAAAAATTCTATTGTATTTCTTTATTTCCCTGCAAATGCCTGCAAGAAAATTTATCTCAAGGTAATATATGGTGATATATATGTCCTTTGATAATAAGTTTACCTTGTCTTTGAACTTTTTGTATCCATATAACTAAACTACAATGCCATTGTATCTTTGTCCCTTTAGAGTGTGCACTGACTTTATTTACACAGATGAATCAGTCTCCTAATATTTTATTCTATATTGAAGTATACATTTTATTAGACTGGAGTAATAGAATCCTTTTCCTATGCATTATACTAGAAAGATGATTCTTATTTTCAGATGCATGTTAAAACTGCTGATTGGTTTGACATTGACATTCAGCATACCTTGGAACTCACCTTGCAAAAATTGCAACCTATTATTACAGGAGTATTTTTAAATTCTCACAGCTTGTGGAAGTGATATATCTCTGTTGAATTCCCTGCAGCTTGAGTGTTAAATGTGGTTCAGTAACAAAACATGAAGCAGTTATTTTAAAAAATTAACAGATCACTGCCGTTAGGTCAAAAGATTGAACCTTAAGAATCCGATGACAGAACAAAATATATTTTTTGCCCTGACATCTTCATGTGAGGAGAGTCACAGTGTTTTATCTCCACCCTTTAATTCTTTTCTGTTGGAGATTTGTTTTATTATTCTTGTAATTAGCTTAGTGTTATATTGTGCGAGATATGCGTTGCACTGTGTGTGCTTTCGAGATGATGAGGTCCCTAGTCATGTGAAAACTCACCAAGGAATTGCAGTGCTCATTTAATTTCCTGTTACATGTAGCTGTATCATTCTGTGCTGCAGGTACTGGCTGTGTTTCAAGAATTACCAAACATGAAATGACAGATATTTATATCCTTATAACACAACTCAAAACTCTAGGTGGGGTAATAAGATTGTCATGATTGCACTGAGCCCTCAGCGGCCACTTTATTAGGCACACCTGCACTCCAACTTGTTAATGCAAATATTTAATCAGCCAATCATGTGGCAGAGACTCAATGCATAAAAGCATGCAGACATGGTCAAGAGGTTCAGTTGTTGTTTAGAACAAACATCAAAATGGGGAAGAAATATGATCTAAGTGACTTTGGCCGTGAAATGATTGCTGGTGCCAGAATGGTGTGAAAAACAAAAAAAATCCAGTGAGCAGCAGTTTGTGGGTGAAAGTGCTTTGTTTAATGAGGGAGGTCAGAGGAGAATAGCCGGACTGGTTCAGGCTGGCAGGAAGGCGACTAACTCAAATAACCATGCGTTACAACAGTATTGTGCAGAAGAGCGTCTTTGAACACACAACACATCAAACCTCGAAGTGGATGGGCTACAGCAACAGAAGACCACAAATATGGTCACTTTAGTAGGTACAGAATCTTTTCCGCGTATTTGTTAAAAAATATGATGAAACGATTCAGATACTCTGAAGTTAATTAGATTTATCTCCATGTTCTCGTCTCATGACATAAAAGGAGGCCATTCTGCCCATTGAGTCTATGCAGCTCTCAGAGCATCTCCATCGGTCCTGTTACCCATTTACTTCCCTCTAATCCAATCTCTCTAACATGTTATCATTGACTTCCCATATTCTCCTGCAAACACGTGCACGAGAATTGACCTGCAGTGGTCAATTATCCCACCAATTAGCACATTTTTTGGGACCTTAGTAGAAACCCAGAGCACTCAGGGCAACTCCAGGAGGTCAAAGGGAGAACATGCAAACTCCACATAGACAGCTCCCTCTGTCAGGATTGAACTCAAATCACTGAAGCGTTGCAGCAGCAGCAATAATTGTTGGGCCATTCTTCCCTCCTGCTGTTTGCTGGCATTGAATCAAAACCATGTCAGTACCACAGGGATATCTTGGAGGAAGTTCTGAGCTTCTTATACTTCACCTGTTTCTTAAAACGGGATTATAATCTTTAAATGAGGGGAGGGGGAGAATCTCGTTGAAATCTAATTGGATATTGAAAGGACTAGATAGAGTGGACGTGGAGAGAATGTTTCCAACAGTGAGGGAGTTTGGGACCAGAGGGCACAGCCTTAGAATACAAGGACCTCCCTTTAGAACAGAAATAAGGAGGAATTTCATTAGCCAGAGGATGGTGAATCTGTGGAATTCATTGCTAAAGACAGCTGTGGAGCCTAATTCATTGGTATATTAAAAATGGAGGTTGATAGGTTCTTGTTTAGTAAGGGTGTCAAAGGCTCCAGGAAGAAGGCAGGAGAATGGGGTTTGAAAGAGAAAATAAATCAGCCAAAATTGAATGGCAGAGCAGACTCAATGGACCAAATGACCTACAGTAATTCAGCTCCGATGTTATGGGCTTATGGTCTCTGTTGATGCTTGACAATAACGTGGTTCAGAGACATGTAAGAAGGATCCAGCACATGGCTCTTGCATTTGATGGCTCAGCATCTGTTCTTCCACTGTTATTCCCAATTTACTCAGAAAGGCCCATGTAGTAAGAGTTCTGAGAAGAAGCCAGGTTCAGCTTTGTTCTCTGGACAATAATATCAATAGGAAATTGAAGAAATAATTCATGGGCGAGGGGGGATTAAGGCCATATTTGCAACCTCCTGGAGTCATGCTGTACAGAAACAGACCCTTCAGCCTACTGTGTCAGTGTATCAAGCACCCATTGATACCAACTCCATTTCATTCACCCCACATTCCCATTAATTCTCCCAGATCGTATTAGTCCTAATTCACACTGTGCAATTAACTAACGAGCCAACTTAACAGACCACTGCTGTCTGATCAAAAAAAATTGAACCAAATTAAATAAACTTGAGAGATTCCACACAAGAACAAAATATTTTTCTTCCTGAAACTGTCATGTGAGAAGGTCCATAGTGTTTTCCCCCTCCCTTCAATTCTTTTCCTTTTGAGATTTCTGTTAGAGAACCCCTCAAGGAATTTGGGCTTTATATTTGGAGTAGCTTTAATTTTAGGAAGAAAAGAAAAAGAATGTCATTTTCTTCCTAAACTTAGATGATATAATGCTACTCCTTACATAAAGCCCAAATTCTACATGAGGTTATGCCACACCTTCACCAGTAACAACCCAAACCATTCTGACTGGGTATTTCTGACCTACCTTAAAGAGATCAAGATTGTGAGTCTGGTAATGTAGCAACTTACCTACTTGCCCTTCAAGCACAAGAAGAATAAAAGCTGGTTAACTGTATCTTGACAAGTGTAAACATTTGTAAAACTGTTAAACCCTGTGATCACTTTACAGTGTCTGCATCTAGAAATAGTTAAATTTGGGACCTAGAGTTATTCTTTGGGCGAGCTTCCAGCAGCTGATCTGTCTCTACTGGCAGGGGCCACTTGTCTCATTGGCTTTGATCCAAAGCTATGTCCTTTGAGGACTGAAGCAGGGCAAGCTCTCTTGCTCCCCTGGACCCTGTAGCAATTGGTGTTTAAATGTACTGAGGAGCCATGAGCAAAATAGACTCGGGGCCAGCTTGTGGCTGTTGATTAGAAGTTACATCTCCTCAGAATATGAAACTCCAATACATTCTCACACCAGCAACTATTCAACTTCTCATCCCCATGGTGACCAGCTATGTCTGCGCCTTGTGTGAGACCAGGGTTGTTTGCCACTTACTCACTGTAGCCTTTCAATAATAAGAAAAAGGAAATCTGCTGTATTGTATCTTCACATGTATAAACATGTGTCAAAGTGTGCAGCTCTGTCCATTACTAATTCTGTAAACATTGCGGTGAAACCTTGGGTTTTTCAAGTTCAAAGTCTGAAGTAAATTTATTATCAAAGTACATATACTACCCTGAGGTTCATTCTCTTGTTGGCATTAACAGTAGACACAAAGAAATTCAATAGAATCATTGAAAACTGCACAAAAATGATGGACAATCAATGTGCAAAAGAAGACAAACTATGTAAATACAAAAAAAATTCCAGGGTTCCAGGGTAAAGCGATAGCTACTTATTCAGTTACTCGTTGACTTCCCTCCAGTCTAACGCCTGATGCTCTGTACATTCCTTTTGAATATCCTTCAGTGAAATTCCTTTCACAAAGCTAATTTTAACTCATTGCAGATTTTTTTTTTGCTTCTTTAAATTTGAAGATCCATCAGAAGTTTCTAGGAGCTGGAGGTAGTAAGGGAGCATAGGCCTGTAATCTATATTCAGATTAGGACTAATTTTCACACTTTTCCCTTTCATTACAAGGTCCCAGGTTTCCCTGGCTTTCAATAACAAACAGATCAGGATGCTCAGCATCTAGGATAGCTTCAAGGAGTGATGCCTCAAAAAGGCAGCATCCATCATTAAGGAACCCCACCACCCATGACATGCCCTCTTCTCATTGCTACGATCAGGAAAGACAGACAGGAGCCTGAATGCACACATTCAATGGTTCAGGAATAGCTTCTTCTCCTCTGCCATCAGATTCCTGAATGGCACTGAGCACATGAACACTACTACTGTTTTTCTCTTTTTGCACTATATATTTAACTTAACTTTTAAATATATATATAGTTACTGCAATTACAGCATCTTGTGTATGGATTGCAATGTACTGCGGCTGCATAAAAACAAATGACATTATATATACCAGTGATATTAAACCTGATTCTGAGGTCAAATATTAAAGTGAGATGTAAAGTGTGTACTTCCTATCAGAAACAGGGATTACCTACTTTCACTGTGGATTAAGGAGTGTGAAGATGACATGTAGAAAGAGGTGGCGTAGGATCAGAAGATGTAGAACCCTTGTGGGTAGAGTTAAGAAACTGCAAGTGTAAAAAGACCCCGATGGGAGTTATATACAGGCCTCTGAACAGTAGCCAGGATGTGGGCTACAAATTACAACGGGAGATAGAAAAGGCTTGTCAAAAGAGCTATGTTAGATGGGGGATTTCAATCCACAGAAAGATTGGGAAATCAGGTTGTGGCTGGATCCCAAAAGAGAAAATTTGTAGACTGCCTACAAAATTGCTTTTTAGAGCAGCCTGTGGTTGAGCCCACCAAAGTATCAGCTATTCTAGATTGGATGCTGTGTAATGAACTGGATTTGATTAGGGAGCTTAAGGTAAAGGAACCCTTAGGAGGCATTGATCATAATATGTTAGAATTCACTGTGCAATTTGAGAGGGAGAAGCAAAAGTCAGATGTGTCAGTATTACAGTGGTATAAAGGGAAATGCAGAGACATGAGAGAGGATCTGGTCTAAATTGGTTGGAAGGGGACACTAGAAAGGATGACAGCAGAGCAGCAATGGCTGGAGTTTCTGAAAGCAACTCAGAAGACGCAGGATAGATACATCCCAAAGAAGAAGTATTCTGAAGGCTAGATGACACAACCATGGCTGACCAGAGAAGTCAAAGCCAACATAAAAGCAAAAGAGAGGGAAGATAATACAGCGAAAGTTAGTGGGAAGTTAAAGGATTGGAAAACTATTTAAAAAAACAACAGAAGGCAACTCAAAAAGCCATAATGGGGGAAGATGAAATATGAAGGAAAGCTAGCCAACAATATCAAAGAGGATACCAAAAGTTTTTTCAGATATATAAACAGTAAAAGAGAGGTGAGACTAGATATTGGACTATTGGAAAATGACATTGGAGAGTTAACAATGGGGGATAAGGAAATGGTGGATGAACTGAATAAGTATTTTGCATCAGTCTTCACTGTGGAAGACACTAGAAGTATGCCAGACATTCAAAAATGTTAGGGGACAGAAGTGAGTGTAGTTGCTAATACTAGGGAGGAGGTGCATAGGAAACTGAAAGGTCTGAAGGCAGATAAGTCACATGGACCAGATGGACAACACCCCAGGGCTCTGATGGAGATAGCTAAAGAGACGGTGGAGGCAGTAGTAATGATCTTTCAAGAGTCACTAGGTTCTGGAATGGTACTGGAGGACTGAAAAATTGCAAAGTCACTCCACTCTTCAAGAAGGCAGAAGAAAAGAAATTATAAGACAGTTAGCCTGACTTCAGTGGCTCAGAAGATGTTGGAGTCAATTGTTAAGGATATGGCTTCAGAGTATTAGGAGGCGCATGGTTATACAGGCTAAAGTCAGCATGGTTTTTTTAAGGGAAAACCTTGCCTGACATATCTGTTAGAATTCTTTGAGGAAATAACAAGCAGTGTGGACAAAGGAGAATCAGTGGATGTTGTGTACTTGGATTTTCAGAAGGTCTTTGACAAGGTACTGCACATAAGGCTGATCAACAAGATAAGAGCCCGTGGTATTGCAGGGAAGATACTAGCATGGATAAGGCATTGGCTGATTGGGAAGAGGCAATGAGTAGGAATAATGGGAGCCTTTTCTGATTAGTTGTGGATGATTGGTGGTGTTCTCCAGGGTTCAGTGTTGGGTCCTGTTCTTTTCATGTTGTATGTTAGTGATTTGGATGACAGCATTTGTGGCCAAGTTTGCGGACAATATAAAGATAGGTGGAGGCTCAGGTAGTGTTCAGGAAGCAGGGTGGCTGCAGAAGGACTTGCTCAGATTAGGGGAATGTGCAAAGAAGTGGGAAATGGAATACAGTGTCGGGAAGCGTATGGTCATGCATAGACTATTTTTTAATTGGGGAGAAAATTGAAAAACCTGTGGTGCAAAGGATTTGTGAGCCATCATGCAGGATTCTCTAAAGGTTAATTTGCAAGTTGAGTCTGTGGTGAGGAAGGCAAGTACAATGTTTGCATTCATTTTGAAAGGACTAGAATATAAAAACAAGAATGAAAGGCTTATCGTATGAAGAGCAATTGATGGCTCCGGGCCTTTACTCACTGGAATTTAGAAGAATGAAGGGTGGATCTCATTATAATCTATTGAACATTGAAAGGCCTAGATAGAGTGAATGTGGAGAGGACGTTTCCTGTGGGGATGGGGGTGGGGGAGTCTAAGACCAGGTGACACAGTCTGAGAATAGAGGGATATCTATTTAGAATGGAGATGAGGAGGAATTTCTTTAGCTAGAGCACGGGGAATCTGTGGAATTTGTTGTCGCAGGCGGCTGTGGAGGCCAAGTCTTTGGGTGCATTTAAGGCAGAAGTTGGTAGGTTCTTGATGAGTCAGGGTGTGAAAGGTTATGGGGAGAAGGCACTAGAATGGGGTTGAGAGAGAAATGGATCAGCCATGATGAAGTGGCAGAGCAGACTTGATGGGTTGAATGGCTGAATTCTGCTCCCATGTCTTATGGTCTTATGATCTACATGTGACATGTTACAGAACACAGAGCCAATTTTTGGGACTGTCGCAGGCTACTTGGATTTCTGAGTTCCAAATGAACTACACCAGTGAGTTCCACAATTTGCATCATCGGTTGTAAAGCTAACTTAGAAATAAATCTACTTTCTATTCATTTATATGGTGTTCCTGTTAGCATTATGGATTATTTTTCTATTGAGAGTCTTTTTATTTGGCAACATGAAAGCACAAAGAATCACAATCCTGTTCAGTATCCACTCTGTTGCCTTTGACTTTACAAATGCCAGGGAAGATCGTACTAGGAAATGCTTCAGATTATTTTGTTATTTATAGATATAGCCTAGTAACGGGACCTTCCAGCCCAGCAGGCCTGCACCACCCAATTCCATCCACGTGACCATTAACCTACTAACCCATATGTCTTTGGAATGTGGGAATAAACGGGAACTTCCAGTGGAAACCCACCTGGGGAGAACATACAGACCGCGGCGGGAATCGAACCAGGGTCGCTGGCGCTGTAATAGTGTCACACTAACCACTATGCTTCTGTGCCCTCACCCACCCCGCCCCCCCCCGCTGCCTAAATCTTCGTGCTCTAAGATCTGAATAGACCTGTTATATTTCGGCAGTTTGAAATGTTGCATGTGTGATGCAGGATAACAGATTCTGCGTGATCTCTCCAAAAGTGCCGCTAATGCTCACAGTTTGCAAGATGAATGTCGCAGCCGGTCGTCAGCGTGCCTCAGCGTATTGGTTCTCAGAAATTCACCTGTAATTTGATGTTCAGTCAGCTGGAAGATCAGAACAGTCAAAACACCTCCACTTGCATTGGTATTTATTGCACAGCTGATATAGAGTATCATGCCACAGAAGGAGATAGTTTGGCCCATCAGGTCCATGCTAACTCCCAGCATTGAAATCCCATTCTCCTTATTCCTCTCTACCACTACATCTTATTCTCTCTCACTTGTCTGACAATTCCCCTTTCCTTGGTTTGCAATTTACTAAGAGGTAAATTAGATTCCTGAATTAACCTGCAAGCACATCTCTGGAATTGTAGACGGAAACTGGCAAATCCCATGCATTAATGTACAGCACTTGAACCTGAGTGCTTGGGACTGTGAGGCGTCAGCATTAGCTGCTGCATTAACAACAAAATCTACTGTATGGTCATCTTTACCCCTTGAGATCTCTTCTGCATTTCCCTTCTACTATTAATTGTGCATCCTATTATTTTAACATCAAAAGCAACACCTTGATCATGCCTTCTGAAGATGGTAAAGTGACATGGAGATAGATCCTGCTGAGCTGCTGGAGTGTTTCTGTCTGCTTGCCTTTTGTCCAGAATCTGACCCTGAGCCAAAATTGGTAAATGGGTCCAGTAACACAGACAGGTAAAAATGCATCTGCCATCTCCATGTCTATTCTTCACTAGATGAGAAAGAGACAGTCCCAAACTAAACTTCAGATTGCTTGTAAATGGACTGAAATTTGATACATTAACAAGAATATCAAGTGAGATCATTTATGTAATCAATCTAACTCAACTATCTTGCAGTTCAGAAATTGAACTTATTTTTCCCCTAATAATCATTGGATGGATATAAGGTTTCTGTGAATTTTCTTGACATTGTATAGAAAAAATTCTAAAACCAAATCATTGAACTATCTGTTTTATTTTGTGTGTGGCAGGGCATGGAAACTGGCTTTTCTGGAAGCAAAATCCAATGTGGTAAGGGCATGTTTCAAATAGTTTCTACTTTATAACACTTCATCTCATTTGTTTTTTTTAGATTTCTCTAAGCATTATTTAATACACAGATGACAATGAATGAAAATGTACAATATTTAAATAAAACCAAATTTGGATCAGTGAGGTTAAATCATAGGGCCAAATTCAGGGTAGATTAAAAATATCATGTATTTTCGCTCTGTGTTATTATGGGATTGTGACTTAAGTTAAATTTTTCTATAACATGAGGTACATGATTGTTAGTCCTGAATTATTCCAAAAATTTCTCACCATTATGATTTGAATTGAAGTTATGAATAAAAAGGAGTTTTTAATTTCATGCCTGAATATGTGCACCTTGCTCTGCTCAATGTGGTTAATCTCATTCCACACACAAGAAGCTGGAGGAATTCAGTGAGCCAGGCAGCATCTATGGAGAAAAATGGTCAGCCTGCATTTCGGGATGAAAAGTCTTCTCCATTTCACTCCACAGATGCTGTCTGGCACAATGAGTTCCTCCAGTGCCATGTGTACAGCTCCACATTCCAGCATTGATAGTCTCTTGTGTCTCTGCCAACCTCTCGTCGTTTACCCTAAAATTCAAAGTGCATGTTTGTTATTCAAATTCTGTTAAATGTACACCTTGTACTTCATGACACTTATGATGGTGGCCTCTAAAACATTGAACAGTACAGCACAGCACAGGGACAGGCCTGGTAGCCCACAATGTTGTGCCAAACTGATTGACTATAAATTAAACTCGACTAAACTAATCCCTGTACAGCTCTATATCTTCCATTCTCTTCATAGTCACGAGCCTATCGAAGAGCCTCTTAAGTGCCTCTATCGTACTTTGCTTCTAGTACCATCCCTAGCAGAGCATTCCAGGCACACGCCACTCTCTGTGTAAAACAACCTGTCCATCCATCTCCTTTGAACTTATACTCGCTAACATTAAATGCATGCCACACACACAAAATGCTGGTGGAACGCAGCAGGCCAGGCAACATCTATAGGAAGAAGTACAGTTGACATTTCGGGTCGAGACTCTTCGTCAGGACTAGGGTTTTAGACATTTTGACCCTAGGGAGAAAGATACCAGCTGTCTATACTCTATGCTTCTTATAATCTTATAAAATTATATTAGGTCTCCTCTCACCCTCTGTTACTCCAAAGAAAACAACCCAAGTTTGTCCAACATCTCCTCATAGTGCTTGCCCTCCAGTCCAGGCAGCATGCTGATAAACCTCTTCTGCATCCTCTCCAAAGCCTCCACATCCTTCTCAGAATGTGGTGACCAGAACTGAGTACAATATTCTAGACAGAGGTGAATAAGAGTTTTATAAATATGCAAAATAACTTCCTAGCCAAGACCCTTCATCTGTCCCAAGGAAGGGTCTTGGTCTGTAAAGTTGACTCTTTATTCCTTTCCATAGATGCTGCCTGACCTGCTGAGTTCCACCAGCATTTTGTGTGTGTTACTCTGTGTTGTGTCTGTGCACAACTACATATCAATTAAATAAAAGCACGCACGCATGAGGTGCTTTTAACTGGTGTATTCACATTACAGCAAGAGAGAGAGCAATGTGCATGCGTAGACAACAGACCAATACGTTGTGCCAAGGGGGAGGTCATTGCTCTAAAAGAAATAGATCCATACATTACACTTCTCCCCCTTTAGATTAATGCAACTTAAAACTGTGTATGTGCAAAACATTCAGTTTCCCTTTCATAGACCCATATTCCAGATAAACATGTTTTCACAATAACAATCCATAACTAACTTCACTGTTCTAAAGATTCAGTCTATTGGGTGGCACTCTGTTCCTTTCAGGATAGAGCCTCTGGACCTGTGGAGTGGCATCAGGTTTGGTAGGTGTCTTGTCTAAGACACATTCTTGGTTTCTGTGTCACATTGCTGTCAGTGACATGATCATCACTGAGAGGCAAGTCTGGTGACTGCAATGTGTCCGCCCTGTTGGATTCAGTCAACTCAGGTGTGTTCTTGGGTTGAGCATCCAGTATCTGGTCCACATGATGTCTCCATGTCTGGTCTGCAACATCCACTGTGTACATCAGTGGTCCAGTTCTTGTAACTATCCTACCAGGTATCCACTTGTCTTCTCGGCAATCATGCTCTAGAACCTCCTGTCTCGAAGCTCCTTGCTGTTTCACTTGGCAACTGGCTGAACTGTTTATTCTCTACTTCCCTCCAGAGGTCTGATTTCAGGAGGTCTGTGCAAGATCTCAGATTCCTGTTCATGAACAACATTGCAGATGTTTGATTTGTTGTCGCATGAACAGAGTTCTGATTCAATAAAAGGAAGTGGTCCACCTTGTGCTGTAGAAAAATGTTCTCCCTGTCCATCATTTTAATAGACTTCTTGAAGGTTTGGATAAACCTTTTAGCTAACCCATTCATTGCTGGGTGGTGAGGAGCTGACTTGAAATATCTGATGCCATTTTTCTTCATGAAGGGTCGGAATTCTTCTGACATGTAGTGTGGTCGGTTGTCAGTCACAATTTATTCAGGTAAGCTGTTTCTGTGAAGATAGTCCTCAGAGCATAGACAATTTTTGTTGGTGTGGTTGACTTCATTAGGATAACCTCCGGTCACTTCAAATGAGCATCCACAACGATCAAAAACATGGAGTCCATGAATGGCCCAGCAAAATCAACATGTACTCTTTGCCACGGTGATAACAGCCACTCCCACAGATGTAATGGTGCCTGTGGAGGTGCATTTTGAACTTTTTGGCATCCCGAACAGCTTTTGGCCAAGTTTTCAATCTGTTTATCTATTCCCGGCCACCACATGTAGCTCCAGGAGAGACTCTTCATTTTGACTGAACTTAGGTGTCCTTCAACCACTCTGGTGTTCAGTTTAGAGGGAATCACAACATGAGAAGCACACATCAGCGTTCTTTGGCATACCGACAGTTGGTCTCATCTCGCTAAGAACTCTGGAAACACGGGGTTTCCATGAGTTGGCCATTCTTGCATGGTGATGTCATAGACTTTTGGCAATGTCAGATCATTCCTTGTTTCCCTTTGTATTTCGAAATTTGTTGCCGGCAACTGGTCCACCGATGCGGTGTGGAACACTTCTGCTGGGTCACAGTATGAAGACTTTTCTTCTTCAGTTGCCAATAGTGGAAGACGTGACAAGTCATCAGTGTTGCTTGGTATCCTTAAACTCTATGTCATAAGAGTGGGCTCCTAGGAACAGTGCCAATGTTGTAACCAGGTCGCAGTCATCACTGGAATTCCCTTCCTGGGATTGAAAATTGTCACACGGGGCTGGTGATCTGTCACTAGTGTGAATTTTTGTCTCTAAAGGAAGTGGCAGAATTTCTTTTTTCCCCATACTAGACCAAGGGCCTCTCAGTCGATCTGTGCATAGTAGCGATCTGTGCTCCTCAGTGATCTTAAAGCAAAGGCAATCAGATCTATCTTTAAGAATATGTGACAAAACAGCTCCACTGCCATAAGGGGACACATCGCACACCAGTCTGATGGGTCATAGTAGGTGAGCAGTTTGTTGGATATTATTAGTCTCTTTGTTTTCTTGAATGCTTTTTCATATCTTTCAGGCCATTCCCACTTTGCTCCTGTCTGTAGCAGTGTATTCAATGGATGCAGCACTGTAGCAATATTTGGGAGAAATCAGTGGTAGTAGTTTACAAGGCCCAAGTATGACCAGAGTTGCGACACATTTTCCGGTTTGGGTGCCTGTAGCACTGCTTCATTCTTCTCTTGTGACTTAGGTAAGCCATGCTTGTCAGTGATATGTCCACAATATGAGATTTCATTCTTTAAAAAAATCACATTTCCCTCTCTCTTTGCACGCAGACGACACTCACTCAGCCTGGTAAGCACTTTATAATGTTCTGGAGGCGCTCTTCATCTTTTTTGCCAGTCACAATGATGTCATCAAGATAACATTGTGGTTACAAGATTCCTGGTGTATCCTGGAGCACTTGATTGATTGCTCTTTGCCAAATTGCTAGAGCTGATGTGATGCCGAAGACGAGACGATTATACTGGAACAGTCCCTTATGAGTGTTGTTTGTGAGGACTTCCTGCTTGACTCCTCAATCTCCATTTTCAGATAGGCTTGTGACAAGTCAATCTTTGAAAATCTCAAAGATGCAAAAATGTCTTCTGTTCGTGGCTGGGGACACTGCGCAGTATGCAGCACAGGGTTTATGCTCACTCTGAAATACCCACAAATGTGAACAGCTTCAGCCTTCCCTTCCTCGATCACTGGGACAATGGGCATGGCCCAATCACCCCACTCAACCTTGGAGAGAGTTCCAGATGCCTCCAAGCTCTGCAGTTCAGCATCCACTTTAGGATGTAGTGTGTAAGGCACTGAATCCGCTTTATGGAATCTTGGTGTTGCTGTTTCATCCAGTTCAATTCTGGCCTTCATCCCTTTAAGTTTACCAATTCCCTTCTCAAACACCTTCTCGTTAGCATTAAGTAGCTTTTCCAGTCTCTGGTTAGTGCTACCACTTGGGCTGCCATTGCGTGTTGATGCCTCGCTGAGAGCTTTGATTGAGTGCCAGTACAGTTGGATTTTTCTCAACCACTCATGTCTGAAAAGTGCTGGCCCTCCACTTTTCAATGCATAAAGCTCTAACTGTTGTGTTTGGCCTCCACACATCACATTTACTTTCAGTTTTCCTTTGGAAGGCACTTTTTCATCTGCGTAAGTCTTTAGCATCACTGAGGTCTTCTCTAATTGGATCTTAGAAAACAGTCTGTTGTAGTCAGCATCTGGAATTCAGAACAAAGCTGACACTGTATTCATCTCCATTTTCAGTTTTACACCGGACACGTCTATTGTGATCCAGATGACTTTATGACCTGCTTCAGTTATACACAGCAGTTCTAGGCATGACAGTTCATCTTTGTCAGACTCTATGTTGTCTGATTCTGCTTTACATTTGGTAACTTTATGCATTTGCTTAGTTTTGTGTTAGAGACTTTTCACATGGTTGTGCTTTTTGTCTGCCTTGCACTCTCTCTCTATATCAGGGGTAGGCCACCTTAAGCACAAATGATTTTCTAGCATGCATTATTCATTAATTTGAGGAAAAATATAACTAGATGTATCTAAATGGATAATTCCCATATTTCATGGTATTTAGCTGGCCCACCATCTGCTCATTAATACGCGATCTGGCCCACAGAGACAAGAAGGTTGCCGACCCCTGCTCTATTTAATTTTGCGGCATCCTTTGCTACAATCTCTAACAATATTGCAATGGTCAATGCTCATACTAAGTTTAGGACTCTTTCGGATAGTAGCCTCTTTTGAGTGCTTTAACTATGCATACCACATGGCTGTCCCTTAATGTCCATCTCTAAAGTCACAGTATTCGTAAAGTTTGCGCAGTTCTGCAATGTATTCAGAAATGCTTTCATCATTTGACTGATTCCTTTTGTAAAATCTAAATATCTCAGCTATTACCAGTGGTTTAGAGTTCAAGAGATTTTATAAAATTGTAACAATTTCATCGAACGTCTTATTTGCTGTCTTTTCTGGGGTTAATAGGTCGTGTAAGAGACTGTACGTTTTTGCACCCATTAAGCCAAGAAGTGTAGAAACATTGTTTTGTTCCTCCATGTTGTTTGAGTTACGATACAGTTCCATACTCTCGATATTTGACTTCCCAGCCTTAATTAGTTTTATCAAATTTGTCAACTTTCCCGGGTGAAGCCCTCTCTACTTTATTTTCACTTTAAATTCAGCATGTCTTTCAGTGTGTACTATGCGTTGTACTCACGCCTTTGTTAGTGTCCGTGATGGCTTTCTTGGTGCAGTTTAAATCTCGTTGCTTTGTTCCGTAGCTGCCGGTGTAGTTTGTGATATTTTCTGACATTTAGGTTTGTACTTTTCACCAATTTGTTGTGTCTGTGCACAACTTCATATTGATTAAATGAAAGCGCGAGAGATGGCTTTAACTGGTGTATTCACTTTGCACCGAGAGAGAGAGAGAGAAAAAAACAGTCAGCATTCATAGACAACAACACATGTGCGGGCAACAGATCAATATGTAGTACTAAGGGGTGGAGGGGGGTTCATTGCTCTAAAAGAAATAGATCCATACATTACACTCTGAATTTTCTAGCATCTCTAGCGTCTCTTGCATTTATGAACATAACTTCCTGACTCTTGAACTCAATGGCTCAACTAAAACAGGCACGCATGTCGCAAGCCTTCTTTACTGCCCTATCAACATGTGCAGTCACCTTCAGGGAGCTATGGACTTGGACCCCAAGGTCACACTACACATCAATACTGTTATGAGTTTCTTGTGGTCACGTGCACAGCAGTTGCCATACCAAGCCATCATTCATCCAGAAACACCATTAGCAAGGCATGATGCTGCCTGATCTGCTGTTTCCAACCTGATCCTGGTACAGGTGGTTTTACTTCAGATTCCAGCATCATCAGCAGCTTGTATCTCCAGTGTTGTAGACAATTATTAATTGAGTCAATGTTGAGGATTAGCTAATTTATTTATTGTTAGTAGTACAGTATTTTTTTTGTATTTGCTCAGTTTGTCTTCTTTTCCACATTGCTTATTTGTTAGTCTTTGTGAGTAGTTTTTCATTGATTCTCTTGTACTTCTTTGTTCTATTGGGAATGCCTGCAAGAAAATAAACTTCAGGGTGGTATATGGTGACATATACGCACTTTGATAATATATTTTACTTTACTATATTGTCGCCAAACAATTGATACTAGAGCATACAATCATCACAGCGATATTTGATTCTACACTTCGCACTCCCTGGAGTACAAGTCGATAGCAAATAGTAAAAATTTAAATTATAAATCATAAATAGAAAATAGTAAAAAGGAAAGTAAGGTAGTGCAAAAAAACTGAGAGGCAGATCCAGATATTTATGATTATGAAGACACGTAGTGCTCTTTTATTGTCATTTAGTAATGCATGCATTAAGAAATGATAAAATATTTCCTCCGGTGTGATATCATAAAACACAGGACAAACCAAGACTGAAAAAACTAACAAAACCACATAATTATAACATAGAGTTACAAACAGTGTAAACTTGATGAAGAAGTCTGTGAGCACAGTAAAGTTCAAAGTTTCTCAAATGTCACATCTCACGCAGACGGGAGAAGGAAGAAAAAAATCTCCCTGCCATGCCGATCACAATCTGACTCTGAGTCATCCGAAAACTTCGAGCTCTGATCAGCTCTCCGACACCGAGTACTGAGTGCCATCTCTGTCCGAACGATTCGACCTCCTTCTCGGTCGCCAAAAGCGGGCAAGGCCGGGGATTTTGAGGCCTACCCTCCGAAAGTTCCCGACCACACAGTAACAACAGCAGCGAACGGGCGTTTCAGAAATTTCTCCAGGTGTTCCTCTGAGCTTTCACGTCCATTCTCCATCAAATAAGAATTGTCCACGGCCCCACTTAACAGATACAATATCATTTTTCACTGGAGAGCTGCGCACACGCAGGCGCACTGCCATCTTCTCCTCCTGAGGATACGGCCCAGATCCAGGTCAGGATCCGTTCAGCAG
Source organism: Mobula hypostoma (assembly GCF_963921235.1). Lineage (NCBI taxonomy): Eukaryota > Metazoa > Chordata > Chondrichthyes > Myliobatiformes > Myliobatidae > Mobula > Mobula hypostoma. The sequence goes on from NC_086103.1 coordinate 161,193,553, forward strand.
TCTTATCACAGTTGGAAAGAAGCTGTTCCCAAATCTGGCCATACGAATCTTCAAGCTCCTGAGCCTTCTCCCAGAGGGAAGAGGGACGAAAAGTGTGTTGGCTGGGTGGGTCATGTCCTTGATTATCCTGGCAGCACTGCTCCGACAGTGTGCAGTGTAAAGTGAGTCCAAGGACGGAAGATTGGTTTGTGCGATGTGCTGGGCTGTGTTCATGATCTTCTGCAGCTTCTTCCGGTCTTGGACAGGACAACTTCCATACCAGGTTGTGATGCACTCTAGAAGAATGCTTTCAACGGTGCATCTATAAAAATTAGTGAGGGTTTTAGGGGACAGGCGAAATTTCTTTAGCTTTCTCAGGAAGTAAAGGCGCTGGTGGGCCTTCTTGGCAGTGGACTCTACTTGGTTGGACCAAGTCAGGTCATTTGTGATATTGACCCCAAGGAACTTAAAGTTTTTGACCTGTTCCACTTGCACACCACCAATGTAAATGGGGTCGTGCAGTCCGCTACTCCTTCTGAAGTCAACAATCAATTCCTTCATCTTGCTGACGTTGAGGGATAGGTTATTGTCTTCGCACCATGCCACCAGATTCTTAATTTCCTCTGTACTCAAACTCATCATTACCTGAGATACAACTTTGGTAATTGGTAATGGGATTATTACAGCTGCAATCTGCAAATTAAATTTGCTGACAATACTACATTGATTGGCCTTATCTCAAATAATAACGAGGCAGCCTAGAGAGAAGAAGTCATCAGCCTGACGCAGTGGTGTCAAGAAAACAACCTCTCCCTCAATGTCACAAAAACAAAGGAGCTGGTTGTGTACCACAGGAGGAATGGAGACAGGCTACCCCTTATTGGCTTCAGTGGATCTGGGGTTGAGAGGATGAACACCTTTAAATTCCTTGGCGTACGCATCACTGAGGATCTCACGTGGCCTATACATACCGGCTGTGTGGTAAAAAAAAGCACAACAGCGCCTCTTTCACCTCAGATGGTTGAAGAAGTTTGGTATGGGTCCCCTAATCCTAAGGACTTTCTATAGGGGCACAATTGACAGCATCCTGATTGGCTGCATCACTGCCTGGTATGGGAACTGTACTTCCCTCAATTGCAGGACTCTGCAAAGAGTGGTGCGGACAGCCCAGTTAATCTGTAGATGTGAACGTACTCACTATTGAGGACATTAACAGTGACAGGTGCATAAAAAGGGCCTGAGGGATCATTGGGGACCTGAGTTACCCAAACCACAAACTGTTCTTGCTGCTACCATCTGGGAAACAGTACCTCAGCATTAAAGCCAGGACCAATGGGCTCTGGGACAGTTTCTTCCACCAGGCCATCGGACTGATTAATTCATGCTGATACAATTGTATTTCTATGGTATATTGACTGTCCTGTTGGACATACTATTTATTTAAGAATTTTAGAACAGTTTAAGAATTAGGGGTAGGCCATTTAGAATGGAATTGAGGAAAAACTTTTTCACCCAGAGAGTGGTGGATATATGGAATGCTCTGCCCCAGAAGGCTGTGGAGGCCAAGTCTCTGGATGCTTTCAAAAAAGAGATGGATAGAGCTCTTAAAGATAGCGGAATCAAAGGTTATGGGGATAAGGCAGGAACTGGATACTGATTGTGGATGATCAGCCATGATCACAGTGAATGGCGGTGCTGGCTCGAAGGGCCGAATGGCCTACTCCTGCATCTGTTGTCTATTGCCTATTACAAATTACTATAAAATTGCACATAGCACATTTAGACGAAGACATAACATAAAGATTTTTATTCCTCGTGTATGTGAAAGATGTAAGAAATAAAGTCAATTCAATTCAATACAGAATTTCGGACAATAACAAAGAAATCTTTATAGAGCCAGGTGGGCTTGGTGTGTCTTTGGTATGTCTGAATATGGTCCCCTGATCAATTCAAAGTCTTGGCCTCTATCCATTTATATACTTTTCTGTTTCATTGTGTTTTTGTTACATCTGAGTTGCTTGCTAAATCACATCAGTGCTGCAGGTCTGGAGTCACATATAAGCTGACTGGATAATGACTGCAGACTTATTTCCCTTGTGCATCAGATGCATTTTTTATGATCATCCAATAATTTTGTCATTACTAACGCTATCTTTTTAATTCCAGTTTTTAAAATTTAAACCCACTAGCTTCCCTGGTGGGGTTTGAAAACAGGTCTCCAGATCATTAGTGTAGGCCTCTGGAAAACCAGTCCTATAACATAACCTCATAGTCATTGTACAATTGTACATCTTTAAATGAAGGAATATGAAGAACTACTTATACTAATTGAATCTGCCTTTGTATGTGTGGGCAAATTAGTCTGAGCTTTTATAATCATTTAGTCTTATATGTCTAATTGCATGGAGTGGTATTAAGAATTCGCTAATACATGGAGATAATTGGATGATAAAAATACTGACGTTATGATATCTGACTATAATATTCTGCCAATAGTAAAATTATTTGTGTTAGGATTTAATTTATTTTCTAAGCATTTTCTTAGCACAAGTATAATTTTATTGAGAGATGTGACCACTAAATCTGTCATCCTTCAGTGCAGCACTGAGAGCATGCTGTGATGCCAGAGGTACTAGCTTTCACATCTCTCTCCAAAAGGTCCCATTTCCTCTCATGTCTTGTTTTCCTGGCCATGGTGATAAATACCCTTGTCCGAATCAACATCATTACCACAGATAATCTGGCTATAATCTTGTTGTCAATTGTAGGTCATTGCTGCCAGTAAATTGATACCCCGTATCTTACATTACAATAGTGATGACTCTTTAGATACACTTTATGGGCTGCAAAGCATTTTGCGTAGCCTGGGTGATGTAAGCAAAAATTTAAACAAAAAAACTGCAAATGACGTATTCCTAAAATAAAAACAGAAAATACTGGAAATAGTCCTAAGACCATAAGACTATAAAATATAGGAGCAGAATTAGGCCATTTGGGCCATCAAGGTTGATTTATTGTCCCTCTCACCGCCCCCCCCCCCCCATTCTCTTGCCTTCTCCCCGTAGCTCATGACACCCTGACTAATCAAGGACCAATCAACTTCTGCTTTAAATGGCCTCCACAGCTGTCTGTGGTGATGAATTCCACAGGTTCATCACCCTAAGGTGCAGACACATCTGAGGGAAGAAGAATTGAGTCAACGATTCAGGGTGAAGACCTTTTGTAAGAACTGGGCTGAAGATAAAACAAGTTTGTTCAGCTGCAGGACAGATGGGGGGGGTGTTTGTTACTGAAAGGGTAAAACCGAGGTAAACTGTAAACAAGTTTATCCGGCAACAGGTGAATAGGGGCGATTAGAGAGTGAGAACATACAGTAAATTAAAGAATTAGTTCTAACATGCCTCTATTTTCAAGCTAACTTGAAGAAGTCTCTACCTAACTACTATCAACACATCACCTGCAATACCAAACAGTTTAACACTTCACCACTGCTGTACCACCATCAGGAATGCCTACTGTTCTATCCCTCGTCCACACTGGTAAATCCAGTTACCAAGATATATTTCTTCTCTCTAAATAAAGACAAAGACTGAAGTACAGTCTTTGGAAAGCCACTGCAAGTGCAGAGAGGCAACTTCAGACTAAACTGGAATTATAAACGGACACCCGACAGCAGTGGCAGGGTTTGCACAATGTAACTTCCTACAAGGTGAGATCAGTTAACCTAAGTGAAAACAACCCATTGCTCCTGGACGAGTTCAACGCTTTTACGTACACTGAGACAGGGAGAACCATGACACACCTGTACAAGCCCCCACATCTCCAGGTGACCCCGTAATTTCAATCTCTGCAGCTGACGTTTAGGCATCCTTTAAGAGGGTGAATCCACCAAAGGTACCTGGTCCAGATAGCGTACCTGGTCGAGTGCTAAAGATCAGTAAGTACTAACTGGCTGGAGTGTTTATGGATATATTCAACCTTTTGCTTCTGTGATCTGAGGTACCTACCTGCTTGAAAAAGGCACCTATTGTATCAGCAGCAAAAAGAGTGTGGTGACCTGTCTCAATGACGACTATCCTCTAGTGCTTACATAATGAAGTGCTTTTAGAGGTTGATTATGGCGTGAATCAACTCCTGCCTCAAAGATGACCTGGATCTGCTCCAGTTTGTCTACTGTCACAAGAGATCAACAGCAGATGTGATCTCTCTGGCCCTTCACTCTGCTCTGGATCATCTAGACAAAGACATCCATTAGTCTTGCGAGACCATGGACCTGCGCCTGGAAAGTCTTCACTCTCCAGGGCACAGGCCTGGGCAAGGTTGTATGGAAGACCAGCAGTTGCCCATGCTGCAAGTCTGCCCTCTCCACGACACCAATGTTGTCCAAGGGAAGGGCATTAGGACCCATACAGCTTGGCACCAGTGTTGCCGCAGAGCAATGTGTGATTAAGTGCCTTGCTCAAGGACACAACACACTGCCTCAGCTGGGGCTCAAACTTACGACCTTCAGATCGCTAGTCGAATGCCTTAACCACTTGGCCACATGCCCACACATCATCTAGACAACAGACTCATAAGTCAGGCTGCTGTTCATCAACTACAGCTTGGCGTTCAACACAATCATCCCACCCAAACTCATCATCAAGCTTCAAGACCTGGGCCTCTGTATTTCCTGCAACTGGATACTCGACTTCCTCATCGGTAGACCTCAATCACTGACATTTGGTAACAACATTTCCACCTCACTGACAGTCAACATTGGCACACCTCGAGGATGCACTACTCTACTCTCTCTACACCCACGAATGTGTGGCTAGGCATAGCTCAAATGCCACCTATAAATTTACCAATAACATAACTATTGTTGGCAGAATTTCAAATGGTGACGAGAAGACGTCCTGGCACTAACACAAATGCACCTTAACACTGCGTGCCAGACCCTAGCTCTACGCTCATGACTGTGTGGTTAAGCACAGCTTCAATGCATCTTCAAATTCAAAGACACCACTGTTGTTGGATGAATCACAGGTGGCAGTGAGTCAACTTGCCAGAGTGAGACAGGACACCTGGTTGAGTGGTGCCATAATAACAACCTCTTGCTTAATATTAGCAAAAATAAAGAACAGATTTTTAAATCCAGGAAGGCGAAGAAGAAAGAACTTACACCAATTAACATTGGGGATCAGCAGTGGAGAGAGTCAGCAGCTTTAAATTCCTGGGTATTAAAATATTGAATGGACGTATGGACCCAACATGTAGATGCAATCATAAGGGAAGCACGCCAGCATATTTTTCAGGAGGTTAAGGCGGTCCCGTTTCTCACCAAACATGCTATCAAACTTCTATAGATGTTCTGCTGAAAGTATCCTGAATGATTGCGTCATTGTCTGTTTATGGCAATACAAGTGTGCGGAACATGGGAACATAAGAAGCTGCAGAGAGAAGTGGACTCAGCACAGTACATCACAGGTATATCCCTCCCCACACTTGATGGTATCTACAGGAGGTGCTACCTCACGAAGGCAACATTCACCATCAGAGATGCCCACCATCTGGGCCATGCCATCTTTTCACAATTACCATCAGACAAGAGGTACAGAATTCTGAAGTGTTACACCATCAGGTTCAAGAATAATTACATTCCTTCAGCCATTCAGTTCTTAAACGAACCAACAAAACCCTGATCACTACAGTTTAGCATCACTGTGGTCACTTTGCACTAAAATGGATTTTTTTTCAAATCAGTTCTTTCTTGTAAAATTTTATATATAATTTATTTATTTTGAATGTTGCTTATGTGATTCTACAGGCCTAATATGTTGGTGCAAATAAGTTTTACATTGCACCTGTGCATATGATAATAAATTCGACTTTGACTTCTGTCTCTGCCATATTTGCTCCAAAGATGAGGCTTTCCATACAGCTGCCTCTGGGGTGTTTTCCTTCCTGATTTTTTTCTACCACTGTAAACAAAAAGCACATCTAATCCATTCCCCATGCTTTTGCACTCAACTTTTTCTCCTCAGGGACAAAACAGGGATGGAGTTCCCCCAGTCCTCACTTTCTACCCCACCAGCTTTTGCACTCAACAGATCATTCTTTGCGTTTTCCACCTACTTCAGAGATTCCACCACCATCTTTCTCTCTTCTCCCCTTTCAACGTTTCACAAGGACTGTTCTCTTTGTGACTCAGTGGTTCTCCCTTCCATTCCCATCAACCTGTCCCTACTTAAGGCACTTTTCCCTTTCAACTGCAGGTGATGCAACATTTGTACTTTCACTTCATTCCTTCAAATGTACCAGAAACCCAAGCTGTTTGGGTGAAGCGGTGATTCACATACATGTCTTTGAATCTTATGTACTGCGTTCAGTGTTCACTGTATGATCTCCTCTGTACTGTAGAAACCAAACACAGATTGGATGACCCCCTTTATGGTGCAAAATATTCCACTGAAGAAACCTAGTGAACATCTTCTGTTGGGGGTAAGGGAGATCCGAGGTTTCAGGTTGAAACCCTACATCAGATTGACCTGCTGAATTCCTCCAGCAGTGTTTTTGCTCAAAGTTCCAGCATCTTATATCTTCACTTTGTGGAGCACCGGTGCTTGCTCCATGGAGACAAACCTGACCTGAGGTCCCCATCCCACGTTCTGACCTTTCAGTCAGTGACCTCCGGCACTGTTACAATGAGGCCCGATGTAAGCTTAAGGACAGAACCTCTTTATCCAAGTGGTCACATTGCAGCCTTCTGGACTCAATATTAAAGTCTATGTATTCAGCTAACTGGACTTCTCTGCCTGTATCACTCGTCCTCTAAAACTGAACCTAAATAAATCCATCCACGTTAGCTCAGCTTGTTTTTCTCCCCTTTCTTTTTCTCTGGGAGTTGAGGACATGCCAGACTGACCTGCATTCTGCAACACCTATCTGCTTTTGTCTATATTCTCATTCAACTGCTTCCATTCGCTCATGGACCAGATAACCTTGCTTACAGCTTTTCCCCAAAGTCACTCTGGTTTTAAACTACTGAAGCTTAATGAGCTTCTTTTCTCTCCTTTCCAGTGCTGATGAAAAGCTTTCGACGAGAAGTATTAACTCGATTTCTCTTCCCACAGATGCCAAGTATTTCCAGCATTTTCTGGTTTTACTTTACACGATATAAATGTTTATTTTTTGGTTCGGATGAAAGGTCTCTGATCTGAAACATCTATTCCTCTCCGCCACTGAGGCCACTCGACCTGCTTAAGTGTGTCCGTCATTTTCTGCTTTTGTTTTGATTTTCCAGCAGCTTCATTTCTTACCCCAATTTATTCCAGCTTTATTGCACATTTCTTCTTCTAGAGCAGGGGTTCCCAATCTTTTTTATGCCAAGGACCCCTACCATTTTACCAAGGGGTCTATGAACCCCAGATTGGGAACCCCTGTTCTATAGGGAATGTTTTGCTGACAAGTTGTGCCCTAATTCTTAATTTAGTGTGTCTTTGTTGGTTGTATTGAAAAGGGCACAGATACAGCTGGCTTGTGACCTATAGGCTTGATAGTGTGTGTTGTAATAGTTTTATGGTGTGGGGAGTATTACAGAGTCTCATTCTTCAGAAGTTTGTGTCAGAGAACGCAATGATTAGTAAACGCCATTAATAGTTGTAAAGGAGACAAAAGAGGCAGCAGATATTGGAATTTTGAGTAACAGACAAAATGCTGGAGGAATTCAGTGAGTCGGGGAAATGATCAATTGATGTTTTGAGTCAAACCCTTCCAGGCAGATCTGGACAGATGAAGTGTCTCATGTCAAACTGTCAACTGTCTATTTTGCTGTCATTCCACAGATGCTGCATACCTGCTGAGTTCCTCCAACATTTAGTCTGTTGCTCCTAATGGATATAGATATGTTTACATTTGAAATTGTGCTTCTTGAAGTGAGAGGGCTGAATGTAGAAGATGGACTTTGTGTTGGAAGGCTTTTATTTACCACTATTTTAAAAATATTTACTTTGTTATACTTTTAATATTAACCTTCAAGGTTAGCACTTTTCTTACACCTGAATGGGTTGAATCTTCTGTTCATCAACCACAGTATATATAACCGGAATAATTGAATCTGTGGCTGTGATTAGTGGGTTGCTAAACTGGGACTGAAACACTGCTGAGGAAATAAAAACAGGTCAAGTCGGAAGAGTAAAAACTAGCTAAAGAAGTGCCAACAAGGAACTGGTCAGGGCATGTTAAATGAGATCATAATCTGTCAGCAAAGATTACTTCTAAAAAAGAAAATGAGTGCTGCATTTAGAGTATCTTGTGTCTTTTCTACAACTATTAAAAGGTGTTTACTAATCATTGCATTCTCTTTCATATACTTCCAAAGGATGAACTTCTGAAATTCACCTCATATTATAAAACTATTATAGCACAGGGAGTGCTGGGTGCCTGGAGGCAAATACGATAGAGGTGTTTAAGGCTATTAGATGATATAGATATAATGGACAGCCAGTGCCTTTTTCCCAAAGGAGAAATGGCTAATACGAAAGGACATAATTTTGAGTGATTGGAGGAAAGTATAGGGAGGTGGTATGTCAAAGATAAGTTTCCTTTTTACACCGGGAGTGCTGGGTGCGTGGAATGCCCTGACAGGGGTGGTGGTGGATACAGATACATCAGCTACATTAGGGATATTTAAGAGACTCTTAGATTGGCACATGGATGAAAGAAAAATGGAGGGCTATGTGGGAGAGAAGGGTTAGATTGATGTTGGAGTAGGCTAAAAGGTCAGCACAACATCGTGGTCCGAAGGGCTTGCTGCATGCTTTATGTTCTAGATACGCACATGAATGCCCAGAGACTGGAGGGATATAGACATTGTGTAGGCAGAAGGGATTTGTGTAGTTAGGCTTTTAATTACTAGCATTGTGGAGTAAAGGGCCTGTTCCTTCACTGTACTGTTCTATGTTCTAAAATTGGTATAAAACTGGTATAAATTAGAGCAAGAAGTGAAGATTTTGGAAATCCATAACAAAAACATGTAAATGTTAGAAGCACTCAGTAGGCGAAGCAGCTTCAGTGAGGAGAGGAATTGTTATTTCATGTCAAAGACCTTCCATTAGAACTAGAAAAGAGAGAAAGCAAGAGAGTTTTAAGCTGCAGTGAAGGGAGAGAACAGAGAGAATGCTTGGATACAGCACAAGCCTATGTTGTCAAGGCAGCAATTACTTGAAAACTGCAGCTAGGGACAGAAAATTTTTTTAAAAAGATAGACATTTCTGAAGAGGGACATCCACATGTGCAGACACTCTGTGGCCACTTTATTAGGTACACCTGTACACCAGCTTGTTAATGCAAATATCTAATCAGTAAATCAAGTTGCAGCAACTGAATGCATAAAAACATGCAGAAATGGTCAAGAGGTTCAGTTGTTCAGATCCAACATTAGAATGGGGAAGAAATGCAACCTAAGTGATATTGACCATGGAATGATTGTTGGTGCCAGATGGGGTGGTTTGAGTGTCTCAGAAACTGCTGATCTCTTGGGATTTTGACGTATAACAGTCTCTAGAGTTTCCAGAGAATGGTGCGGTAAGCAAATAATAGCCAGTGAGTGGCAGTTCTGCAGGCAAAAATTGCCTTGTTAATGAGAGGAGTCAGAGGACAATGGCCAAACTGGTTCAAGCTGACAGGAAGGCGACAGTAACTCAAATAACCACGCATTACAACAGTGGTGTGCAGAAGAGCATCTCTGAATGCACAACACATTGAACCTTAAAGTGGATGGGCTACAGCAGCAGAAGAACATGAACATACACTCAGTGGCCACTTTATTAGGTACAGGTGGTACATAATAAAGTGCCACTGAATGTAAGGATAGTTATCTAAAATTGTTTAGTTCAAATTAAATCCCTAGAATGCAACTCATTCCGATAGAAGTTGTCTTACTTTAGATGTCATTAGAACAAGTATTTGAAGATAGAAAGATGACAGTGAGAGTGGGGCAGGAAACTAGAAGCTTAGGGTGCCCTTGCAGATTAAATGGAGATGCTACACAATGTGGTCACCCAGTTTGCATTTGGCTTCTCTAGTGCAGTATACTAGATTTGAAAAAGTGTAAGTTTCACAAGGAAGAACTCTTTGTATCTCTGGAGGATAACAAAGGAAAGGTAAAGTGGCAGGATTGATATTAACTGGTATAAATATTTACTTCTTTCCAGTGACCGCAAATAATTTTTTTAGCATCCTTTATATGATGGTGTGATCCTGTGCTCTCTCACTCACTCAGACACACACACACACACACACACACACACACAATTGCTGGTCCAATGTGCGATTCCTACACTAACTTAAAAGGCAATTTTTAAAATTAGCTAGTTGTTCTTAAAAAACTTAACAAAGGAACTTCATGTGAAAGTTAAGCACGAGGGATTCTGCAGGTGCTAGAAATCTGCAGCAACACGCCCAAAGTTCAGGAAGAATTCAGCGAATGAGACAGCATCTATGGAGGGAAATAAACATTCGATATTTCAGGCCGAGGTTATCGGGACGCATGTTCATGCGAATGTGTTAATCTTTTACCAAGATGGGCTAACAATTCAAAACTATAACTCTTTAAAAAGCTTGATTCTTTCCGCAGCCTGAACTGTATGGGCATAATGCATTGGTATAAGTGCTAGATTAAAGCTCCAGTAATCACAGCCATAAATTTGATAAATCCTGTAATTTGTGGTTTGCCATTTTAGAAATGATCATGAAGGTTGCTATATTGTTTTAAAACCTAATTATCCACAACAGTGTAAAGAACTCTGAAAATTTCAGCTTTTTCATGCTCTCTTATTAAAAAGCATGCATTTGACAATCATAGTAGCAGATAACAATGCAAATTTGCAATCTTTTGCACAATAAATTAGTTGTCACATGCATCATATTAAAACCATTTTACTCTTTGAAAAGACATGTAATTAATCCTGCACATAAATCACATTGTGTCTTTTTAGGATCTTATCCTTTCCCTGTATTTTCTAATAAATCTCTAGACTTACATTTTCAGTCAATTGAAATATATGCATGGCTAAACTTAAATGGCAGTGATAAATTTAGAAGAGATAATGTCCTAAATCACAGCTAATAGATAACAGAATGGGATAACTTGAAACTATCTCACATTTTCACTGTTTAATGGACACCTTTTCTAACTTATCAAGAGGAAATCAAATTAAATATCCAACATGAACGATGATGAAATGAAGAATAATTTCAATATGCCAATCTATCAGAAAAAAATTGGTGATTACTCTGAAAAGGATTTGCTTTATATGTATGAGAGTGGCTATTGGGAATATTTAATGTACCGTGTGTTGTGGTGTTCTCATTAAAAGGTGTTTAAATGAGCAGATTCATAAGAGTAAAACCTGCTGCTGTGAGTAAGTTACATAGAAGGTACTGTTGTTTAGCTAATACTTCAATAAAATTTGAGTAATCTTGTGTGCGTGTGTATATATATATATATATATACACACACACACGCGCACACACACACACACACACACACGAGGGGTGATTGATAAGTTCGTGGCCTAAGGTAGAAGGAAATGCGTTATACAGAGCTCGTTACATGCACATGCAGTTCAACCTTTTGAGTGATTATGCAGAAAGTTTGAAGTTAATAACTCATCAGGGGTGATTGATAAGTTCGTGGCCTAAGGTAGAAGGAGATGAGTTATTAACTTCAAACTTTCTGCATAATCACTCAAAGCGTTGAACTGCACGTGCATGTAACGAGAGCTGTATAACGCATCTCCTTTTACCTTAGGCCACAAACTTATCAATCACCCCTGCTGTGGACACTTTCTGGAGGTCCAAGATCTGTATTTTTCATGACCGTTGGACTAAGTGTGTAAATGTAGGAGGGGACTATGTTGAAAAATAAATGTGCTAGGTTTTCTAAAATTGACTCCTTCTACCTTAGGCCACGAATTTATTAATCACCGTGTGTGTCTATATATATATATATATATATCTTAATTAAGCATTCTTATTAATTTAAATAATTCATTACATTATATGTATAAATACATGAATTGCCTATGTCATCACGCTACCATGTGACACATGCTTCCCTTGCCTAAAGTAAACATGAAGTTAGACTCAAATTTCAGACTCCCATGTCTTCCTTTGAATTAGCCTACAGTCTTAAAGTTACAATACATAACAAGTACAATGTAGAAAAAAGCCACTCAACCCAAACCATGCGAGCTAACACCTGGGCCCCCCTTGCGTCTTCTCCCACCTTCCCTGTAACGTTTTAACTGGGTAACCCTCTATCCCACGGGTGGCGAACCTATGACACCTGTGCCCAAGAAGGCACAAGCAAAAAAGATTGTTGATACATGTCATACACGGTGCTGCCCCTTGATTCTTTAAACCCCACCTATAATCGAAAGATATATAACGATTACCTTTACTGCCAAATGAAGCAGCAAATTATATTTTACAACCTGAGAGCAGTGAGATGTTCTCACAGGAAACATCTCACACTGGTTTGGTGCCAGCTAGATGGCTGTGAGAACATATGATGTTGGATAATGTGTTTTGAAATCCTCACAGACCTGGTGTACACATCAGTATTTAAATAGTAAACGGTTGCGTCAGTTGGCATTAGCTTTACTCTGCTCTAATTTTTCTTCCGTCATTTGTGAGTGAACACTGAATTTTTGGTTATAGTATTGGTGAACAATATATGTACTTTAGTGCTTCCATAAATATTTTTTCACAATCAACAGATTTTACTTATTTTAGTACAGTATGTTATTTAACTTGATTGATTTATCAAACTGCTCAATTTGTAAGCAAAAGCTGTTCGACTTAAGAGCTGAACTTGAAAAAGCAATCAGTTAGTGATTGGACCAAAGCATAAAAATCCAGATAATAAGCTTCTAAAACTCCAGGATTCCATTCCTGAAACTTTTAACTGTCTGAACTTTTTTGCAATGGAACTATTAACAGTACTTTTATTGACATTTTCATTGAGTTATTGTTTTCAGTTATGAACTTGGTCAAGTCTAATTATAGTAGACTGCTGAAATTAGTGCTATGTACATAATTCTAAAAACATCTAGCTACAAGTTAGATGTAAAATATTCGTCATCATTAGTGCAGCAACAGAAGTCGTACTGAGGGTAAAGTGTGTTTATTTTCCTTTCCTTGATCTTCGATGAATATGCTCCAAAGATTATAATTTCACATTCCCATTTCTTGTATTATGTATGAGGTACAATAACAATGCTATTTAGAAATTATTGTATTTTTCTGTTGGCTTTTTAAAAGATTAATACTGTATTAATAATTTTTGAACATGTTTTCTGAAATGCTTCATGTAATTCAATCTGTCTCTGTTATACTTTTATTAATAGTAAAACAATGAAACTTAAATAACCCACTGTATGCCCTTGAGTTCTTGATTTCCCAATCTTGGGAAAAAGACTGTGCATTCACTATAACTATGTTCCTCATGATTTTATACTCCTCTATAAGGTCCAATTATACATTCCAATTAATAATGTGTTAGCCTGCTGAATCTTTTTCTGTAACCCAGTCCTTTGAATCCTGGTAGCATCCCAATAAATTTTCCTGCATTTTTTTCCAGCTTAATGCAGCTTTCCTATAGCATGGTAGTCAAATCTGAGCACAATATTCCATCATGTCAGAATCAGAATCAGGTTTATTATCACCAGCATGTGACGTGAAATTTGTTAACTTAGCAGCAGCAGTTCAATGCAATACATAATCTAGCAGTGAGAGAGTAAAAATAATAAATAAAATAAAACATAATAAATAAACACATAAATCAATTACATGTATTGAATAGACTATTAAAAAATGTGCAAAAACAGAAATACTGTATATTTTAAAAAAGTGAGGTAGTGTCCAAAGCTTCAAAGTCCATTTAGGAATCCGATGGCAGAGGGGAAGAAGCTGTTCCTGAATTGCTGAGTGTGTGCCTTCATGTTTCTGTATCTCCTACCTGATGATAACAGTGAGAAAAGTGCTTGCCTTGGGCGCTGGAGGTCTTTAATAATGGATGCTGTCTTTCTGAGACACCGCTTCCTAAAAATGTCCTGGGTACTTTGTAGGCTAGTACCCAAGGTGGAGCTGACTAGATTTACAACCTTCTGCAGCTTCTTTCAGTCCTGTGCAGTAGCCCCTCCATACCAGACAGTGATGCCGCCTGTCAGAATCCTTTCCATGATGCAACTATAGAAGTTTTTGAGTGTATTTGTTGACATGCCAAATCGCTTCAAACTCCTAATAAAGTATAGCCGCTGTCTTGCCTTCTTTATGACTTCATCGATGTGTTGGGACCAGGTTAGATCCTCAGAGATTTTGACACCCAGGAACTTGAAGCTGCTCACTCTTTCTACTTCTGATCCCTCTATGAGGATTGGTATGTGTTCCTTAGTCTTACCTTTCCTGAAGTCCACTATCAGCTCTTTCGTCTTACTGACGTTGAGTGCCAGGTTGTTGCTGTGGCACCATTCCACTAGTTGGCATATCTCACTCCTGTACGCCCTCTCATCACCACCTGAGATTCTACCAACAATGGTTGTATCGTCAGCAAATTTGTAGATGATGTTTGAGCTATGTCTAGCCACACAGTCATATGTATACAGAGAGCAGAGGTGCACTAGTGTTGATCGTCAGCGAAGAGGATATATTATCACCAATCTGCACAGACTGTGGTTTTCTGGTTAGGAAGTCGAGGATCCAATTACAGAGGGAGGTACAGAGGCCCAGGTTCTGCAACTTCTTAATCATGATTGTGGGAATGATGGTATTAAATGCTGAGCTATAGTCAATGAACAGCATCCTGACGTAGGTGTTTGTGTTGTCTAGGTGGTCTAAAGCCGTGTGAAGAGCCATGGAGATTGTGTCTGCTGTTGACCTATTGCGCCGATAAGCAAATTGCAATGGGTCCAGGTCCTTGCTGAGGCAGGAGTTCAGACTAGTCATAACCAACCTCTCAGAGCATTTCATCACTGTCGATATGAGTGCTACCAGGCGATAGTCGTTAAGGCAGCCCACATTATTCTTCTTTGGCACTGGCATAATTGTTGCCTTTTTAAAGCATGTGGGAACTTCTGCCTGTAGCAGTGAGAGGTTGAAAATGTCCTTGAATACTCCCGCTAGTTGACTGGCACAGGTTTTTAGAGCCATACCAGGTACTCCATCGGGACCTTCTGCCTTGCAAGGGTTCACTCTCTTTAAAGACAGTCGAACATCGGCCTCTGAGACAGAGATCACAGGGTCATCAGGTGCAGCAGGAATCTTCACAGCTGTAGATGTGTTCTCCCTTTCAAAGTGTGCATAGAAGGCGTTGAGTTCATCTGGTTGTGAAGCATCGCTGTCATTCATACTATTCACCAAGGTCTTATCCAAAGGCAACATACTGTAACATCCCAGATTCTGTACTGTTGAAGACTAGCTTACAGTATACTATCCTTGCTCCTACTCCATCTTGTGCCTTAAGGTTGTTACAGCCAGGGCTGGTAATGGGGACAAGCTCTCACTACCTGTTAAATGCTCCCAATGGCATGCACCTCAAATAGCCTCTGGCAACCACGTCCAGTTCCTGGCCTTTACATGTGGCTTAGCTACCAAGCCCGGCTGAACCACTTCTACTGACAGCAGAAGGGGTGCCATAAAACCAATTACTGGTTTTACTGGTGCCATAAAATCAATCGCTTCTGGAATATAGGGCTCATCAGCCATGGTTGCAAGGTCAACTAGGAGAAGAAAAATTCTAATCTTAAACCTCTACTGCCTTGCGACTATACCCTCTCATGGGAAGGCTTTGGGAGTAAACCCTGAGGGAAAAATCCAGAGCTGGAGTCCCTAAGGCTGTCCTACATTAAGTTCAACACTGACCGGCAACTCTTGCCACACCTCTGGTGTCAAACAGTATCAGTCTCTGCCACTCCTTTGGGTTCATCAGATGTGTGGAAAGGATAAGTTTGCTACGTGGGCGACAGCTTGCTCTCCGTATTGTACTGCCCAGGCTTGTGTATCTAGACAGCTAGGAAACAACATCCATGGTTGACCCTGACCGGCGGAGGCCTCACTCACTCTGGCTTGTACCTCCACCTCAGATATATAATATGCACAGAATTTCTTATATGATCTAATCAAGATAGAAGCTTTTTATAACTTAATATTCCATTCTTTTATTCTCTTTAGTCAAAGGTATAATTTTATTTATTAGTTTATAGAATGTAGGCATTGCTGCCAAGGCCAAAATTTATTGTCCATCCTTAATCGTCCATGAGAAAATCGTGACTGAACTGTTGCGGTCCCTCTGGAGATGGTGAAAATAAGCTGTAATCAACAATAGTATTTCCTCCTTGTGCAAATGTCAACAGTATTTCCCCATCAAAGAAATTGGTGAGTTGGTTTATTATCGTCACATGTACCAAGCTGCAGTGTGGTGAAGAACTTTGTTTTTAGCAGGCCATCCAAAGCAGGTCATTTCAGCATATCAGTATATAACACCACCATGGTGGGCTGTATCTCATATAGCAATGAATCTGAGTGCAGGAAGGAGATAGAGAGCCTAGTGACATGGTGTCGTGACAACAACCTTTCTCTCAATGTCAGCAAAACAGAAGAGCTGGTCATTGACTTCAGGAAGGGGGAGGAGGACAGTACACATGCTCCTACTGATATTGATGATGCTGAGGTCGAGACCATTGAGAGTTTCAGGTTCCTAGGTGTGGACATTACCAGTAGCCCGTTCTGGTCCAACTATGTCCATGTCACGGCTAAGAAGCGTCGCTAGTCCCTCAGGAGGCAAAAGAAATCTGGTGTGTCTCCGTTCACCCTCATCAGTTTTTTATCGATTACCATAGAAAGCATCCTATCCAGATGTATCATGGCTTGCTATGGCAACTGCTCCGGCCATGATTGCGAGGAGAATCATGGACCTGCCACCCCTCCTTGGATTCTGTCTTCATTTCTGGCTGCCTTGGCAAAGTAGCCAGCCCATTCCAGACTTTTTCTCTTCTGCCCCCCTCCAACCCGGCAGAAGATACAAACACCTGAAAGCACGTGCCACTAGGTTAAAGGACAGCTTCGATAGTGCTGATACAAGACTATTGAATGTTTCCCTAGTAAGACACTCTCTTAACAGCACAATCTTTTTGTGACCTTTAATCTTACTATTCACCTACACTGTACCTACTCTGTACTGTTAACACTTCATTCTGTGCTCTGTTATTGCTTTATTTTGTACTTCCTCAATGCACTGTTGTAATCAGTTCATCTATGTGGATGGTATGCAAGACAAGTTTTTCACTGTACCTCAGTATGTGTGACAATAAGAAACCAATTTACATCATTAGTACAATAGAATGCAGAATAAAGTGTTACAGTTACAGAGAAAATGTCATGAGGTAGACAAGGTGCAGGGCTAGGATATGAGGTCAAGGGTCCATCTTATCTTGGAACAGCGGAATACCTTGTATGATAAGACTCAAGGTTCGGACAATTTAAGCACTGGGCCAGATTGAAAACGTTTGGGTGTCGGGGCTGGAGACAAGGGATGGGCTGGTTCAGCTCGCTACTCCACGAAGTGTGCTCGTCTCTACACTGAATTTCAGCTCACTGCCCCGCGAGGTTTTCTCGTCTCTGCACTGAACTGAGGCTGTGGCCTGCAACTATCACAGTGTGGACTCACTTTTGTGAACTTCAGTTCTGAATGCTATTTGCTTACTTTTATTGTTTTATACAATTTGTTTATTTTTTCTCTCTGCGTATTAGGTGTGCAACGGTCTTCTTTTGTTTTAATGGGTTCTGTTGGGTTTCTTTGTTTTGTGGCAGCCTGTAAGGAGACCAGTCTCCAAGTTGAATAAAGTATACACACTTTGACAATTAATGCACTTTGAACTTTGAACTCTTGACCTTCAGCCTGGTGATACGTGCTTTCAGATATACGGTTTGTTTTTCTGCTCTGAGCCTTAGGTATAGCTGTGGAGGCCAAGCCTCTATGTATACTTAAGGCAGATTTTGATAGATTCTTGATAGGTCAGGGCATGAAGGGGTACAGGGAGAAGGAAGGAGACTGGGGCTGAGAGGAAATGGTGGAGCAGACTTGATGGAGCAAATGGCCTAATTCTGCTCCTATAGCTTATAGTCTTATGGTGTAAATTTTGCAGTTAAAGGCAATGCACTTCATTGTTTCTTGTCAACAGTGTAAGTCATGAACACTGTTACGCTCTCATTTTAGGTCAGTGATCTTATGCAAGAGAACTAGAAAGAGTCGGAGATGTTCCAGATTTAAACAGTGACAGAAACCCAGGCAATTACTTATCAAGACAGCATCACCAGTGACTGCAAGGGGATTTCTAAGGATATCATGGGCATCTCTCAGTATATAAGAGAAGGCTGTTCTCTCCCCATTTGTTTAGTACAGCTGGATTAGACTTTCCTTCTGTAATATCACGCACAAGTTGCTAGAGGAACTCGGCAGGTCAGGCAGCATCTATGAAAAAGAGTGAACATTTGATGTTTCTGGCCAAGACCATTCTTCAGGACCGAGAGGGAAGAGGGGAGATAGATGTCATAGCGTGTTGATCCATGGCCTCCTCTTGTGCCAAGATAAGGCCACCCTCAGGGTGGAGGAAGAACACCTTATATTCTGTCTGGGTACGCTCCAACCTGATGGTATGAATATTGATTTCTCTTTCCAGTCCAGTGAACAAAATTTCCCCTCTCCCCTTCCTCTTTCCTCCACTCTGTTTTTTTCACTTCTTCTCACCTGCCTATTACTTCCCCCAGTTCCCCTCCTGCTTCCCTTTCTCCTATGATCCACTCTCGTCTCCTATCAGATTCTTTTTTCTCCAGTCCTTGAACTTTGCCACCCAACTGGCTTAACCTATCACCATCCAGCTAGCCTCTTTCCCCTCTCCCCACCTTTTTAATTCACACATCTTCCCTCTTCCCTCTCAATCCTGATGAAGGGTCTCGGCCCGAAACGTTGACTGTTTACTTTTTTCCACAGATGCTGCTTGGCCTGCTGAGTTCCTCCAGCATTTTGTGCGTATTGCTTTGGATTTCCAGCATCTGCTGATCTTCTCGCCCTTCTGTAGTATTAAGTGTTTCTGAAAAGCTCTCACATGTGACTATAGTGAATAGAGAAAGAACATAGAACAATGTAGCACAGGAAAGGCTACTCAGCCCATCACATGGGCATCGATCATGATGCCAATCTAATCCCATCCCATCTGTCTACATGTGGTCAATATTCTTCTGTTCCTTGCTGTTCAAGTGTCTGTCTGAATTCCCCTCAAACACTGCTATTGTATCTCCCTAGCTGTACATTTCAAGCAACTGCCAAAAACTTGCCTCACAGATTTCCTTTCTTGTCCTCTCCCCCCCCCCACCTTAAAACTATGCCCTCCACCATTTGGCACTTCCACTCTTTTGAAGATAGCTGACTGTCCACCCAATCTACGCCTTTCGTAATATTACACCAGGTCACCCCTCGTTCTCCAATGTTCCAGAGGAAATAATCCATGTTTGTCCATCCTCTCCTCACAAATGATAGGCTCCAGTCCAGTACTGCATTTCGCCCACTGCAGTTGGCTCATTCCAGAAGCCATGAAACATACAGAAAGGCTTTCTGCTTTTGATTTAACTTACCTGAAGATGATTCTGATATGTCTCAATAGAACATAAAACGTAGAATGTTACAACACCTACAAGGCCCTTCGGCCCACAATGTGGCAACAATTTAACTTCTCTAAGATCAAACTAACCCCTCCTTCCTACATAGCCTTTTATTTTTAGAACATAGAACATAGAGATCTACAACACATTACAGGCCCTTCGGCCCATAATGTTGTGCTGACCACGCAACCTACTCTAGAAACTGCCTAGAATTTCCCTACTGCACAGTCCTCTATTTTTCTGAGCTCCATGTACCTAGCTCAGAGTCTCTTAAAAGACCCTATTGTATCCACCTCTAACACCTTCGCTGGCAGTGAATTCCATGCACCCACCACTATCTGTGTGAAAAACTTACCTCTGACATTCCCCTTGTACCTATTTCCAAGCACCCTCATTTTAGGCATTTCAGACTTGGGAAAAAGCCTCCGGCTATCCACACGTTCAATGCCTCTCATTGTCTTATACACCTCTATCAGGTCACCTCTTATCCTCTGTCGCTCCAAGGAGGAAAAACCAAGTTCACTCAACCTATTCTCATAAGGCATGCTCTCCAATCCAGGCAACATCCTTGTAAATCTCCTCTGCGCTTTCTCTATAGTATCCATATCCTTCCTGTAGTGGGGAGACTAGAACGGAACACAATATTTCAAGTGGGGTCTAACTAAGGTCTTATATAGCTGTAACATTACCTCATGGCTCTTGAACTCAATCCCATGGATGATGAAAGCCAACACACCTTTATCATCATCAGGTGCCATGCCCAGTTTGAGCTTTGACTGCCATGGCCCACACACTCCTGTTCCGGGTCAAGTGGATCAATTCATTGGTATTCATTTCCATTTCTCTGGCTGCTGTCTCCATCATCATTTGTCTTTGTCTTCCTCTTGCTTTCTATTGCCTTCAATCTTCCCCATAATTACCGTGCATTCTAACTCCTCTTTTCTAATCACATGTCCAATGAAGTTACGTTGCCTTTGCATGATCTCATACATTATTTCTCTTTTTGTGTTTGCTCTGTTCATGACATCCTCGTTAGATAGTTGTTTCGTCCATGATATTCTTTGCATCCTCCTCAAAAACCACAACTATGCTGCTACAATTCGTTTCCTCATGTTACTAGATATTGTCCAACATTCTGAGCCATATAACATAACTGGGTAAACGTAACATTTCAGTACTCTGAGGTGTGTTGTCATGCCTAATTTAGTATTGGTCAGTATACTCTTCATTCTCGTAAGGCAACACACTGTACACCTCCTTAACAACACTGTCAACCTGCGCAGCAGCTCTGAGTGTCCTATGGACACAGACTCCAAGATCTCGCTGATCCTCCACACTGCCAAGAGTCTTACCATTAATATTCTGTCTTCAAATTTGACCTACCAAAATGAACCACTTAACATTTAACCGGGTTGTGCCACTTCTCAGCCCAGTTCCGCATCCTATCGATGTTCCACTGCAACCGCTGACAGCCCTCCACACTATGCATAACACCCTCAACCTTTGTGTCATCCTTGTGCCTATCTAAGAGTTGCTTAAAAGCCTCCAATGTATCTGCCTCTACCACCATACCTGGCTGCGCATTTCCTGCAACCAACATTCTATGATATACTTCTGATATCCTCTTATACTTTTCTCCAGTCACCTTAAAATTATACCCTCTCATATTTGCCATTTCTGCCCAGGGACAAGTGTCTGACTATCCACTTGATCTGTGTATCTTAGCAAGTCACCTCTCATCCTTCTCTCCAAAAAGAAAAACCCTAGGTCACTCAGCCTATCCTCATACCACATGCTTTCTAATCCAGGCATTATCCTGGGAAATATCCTCTGCACCCTCGCTAAAGCTTCCATAACCTTTCTATAATGATGCGACCAGAACTGAACACAATACTCCAAGTCTAACCAGGGTTTTGTAGAGCTGCAGTGTTCTCTTGTGATTAATAATAAACATGCAGCTGGAAGTATCACGCCATGCACGTTCTTCCACTTTCACTTCTTGTTCTTCTTATGCCCATCACTCCTCATGGGGCATTGGCTGCCAGCAGTAGCTCAGCAGAGTCCTCTGTCCTGGGCCGGTTTTTCAAGTTATCCCCAGATGTAGCCCATCTTCTTCCTGATCCTTCCTCTCCCAGGAATGAAGTCTTTGGAGCTTCTGTTGGCATTTCTGTAGCACTGGGTTTTTACAGGATGGGGTTGCTAGCCCCATGTCCAACCCACCTCCTTTCACAGCTGGGCTTGGGACCATCCATGGCAAAGGTGCCACTTCTA